>NW_026622775.1:43912500-45130000 GCF_023065955.2 Ursus arctos
CTCTCTCTCTCTTAAAAAAAAAAAAAAAAAAAGTTGATTTATACTCTTCAGGACTCCTTGGAGAGTAGTTCAACACCATCCTCCCATCTCCACCCCTGCACCCCTACACAGACAAATGCCTAGTGTTCCATCTAGGAAACTGAGTGATGCAAGTGTTTATTTTGTTACTGATTCTGCTCTGTTTGACTATTAAGAGACATAGTGGCCTGGTCACACTGCAGGGTACACAAGAGAAATGCAGAGCTGAAAGAAGGGTTTGTTATGCTTTGAAATGGCACGGAACAAAGGGAAAGAATATAGGAAAGAGACAAATGCCGTGAGCGGAGGAGAAAGAAAATAAAGATATAATCTCTGATAACTTCATCATATTGTCCAGATAAAGCTTTCTTTCTACCATTTTAAATAATCTTTACATCAACTTTGCATACATAGTACACAAACTGCTGCCCCCTATAGGATAAAATAAGATGTACTCCAGCTTTTAATCAGTGGAATGATAAGATAAAACAGTGTGGATAGAAGATTTTTTTTCTATATATAAATTAGACAGGAATGAGGTGATGGTGAGGTTCATGACAAGAAGTTGTAATAGTCAGGACAATTAGGGCTTCGATAAAAATGATTTTTGGAAAAATACTGTACTAAAGCTATCACTCTGTTCTAACCTCCCCACATTGCTAGAAATGGGATAATATTTTCTTTTATCGCTCTTCCGCCCCTGAAATTATCCTACTTCCAAACTGAATAGCAGTTTTGACATTTCACTCTCCTAAAATTTGGCATGAGAATATCATTCAAGTTTATGTAAAGAGAATATCTTATCAAAATTCTCTAGGCTAGGTTAAAAGTTGTGGTTTCTTTTATATTTTTCTGAGATTTCAAATCTCTTGGTATTCTATTAAGAAAAGAATCTTGATGTGAGGTCCCCTTGTATTTGTGATAAAAATTATATCCAGTATTTTTAACAGGAATAATATTTACTTTAAAATATCGAAACTTGAGTGTTTTGCATCACTCTTTTCCCTAGTGAGTACTTTTCTTTTGCTGCAGTTTTTCACTAAGTGACTTGAAACAGTTTGAGAAGAAAAGAAATGTACAGAAGCTGATGGGTGACTTAGTCTTACCTCATAACTTTGTTCCCCTGCTTATGGTGTGGCAGACAAAGTTTTGAAACGAAACTTTACAGTGGAAACTCTAATAAAACATTAACTGAAAGGTGTATGTGAGTTAATCAAAGTTGGCTTATTCACTGGGATAAATTAGTTTGAAGAACTACTGTGTCTTCAGATTGGCCATCAGCTTTTCCTTTTATTTTACCATGATTGGTATAATTAAATTCATGTCTACCATGTGAGCAAATTTATTCTAATCATCAACTAAAATGTCACATTTGTGAAAGTGAATGTCACAGTGTCTAACACATAGTAAATATTCTTTCCTCTACCATCCTTACATGAATTGTTTTGGAAACGTCCTCATCAATGATCTAATTTCTTATGAATAAACCCATCAAGGAAGCATCTTGTTTCATTATTAAAACACCCTCGTGGCTAGAAAATTCTTCCTTTTTTTAAAAGTCTAAATCTGACCATCCCTTCCAACAACTGATTCTAGTCCTTTTACGGAGAAACTCAAGTCAATTATTTGAAATAATATATTTCTAAAACAAAACACACTACTAGCACCTTTAAATGATCCTCATAAAACACTTCAGATTTCATACCATCTTTGCTATAGTTATAAAATGGTAAGCTGGAACTGGATGATACATATTGCATTTCCACTACTTTCTTATTTCATAGCTCGTTTCCTCCCGTGCAAAAAAATGACTTTTGATTCACTCATTAGAGCATCCCAGGCAATAATTGTGTAGGTAAATTGAAACTGATTTGCCATCGTGGATAGATACAAAAAAATGTCATTTTAAAATTAACATAATAAGGTTCAAAGAGTCTTAGTAAATGACTTAAACCCATGGAGCTAATTATGAAGCCTGGGTCCACTTCTACTTCAATATCATCATCTACTTTTTTTCTGATTATAATCCAGTACTTCCCCATCTGTTAAAATCAGTGATATATTTCGTGTTTTTTTTTTTTTTTGCAGCAGTGTTTGTAATATCTAAAAAATTTGGAGAAACTTAAATGTTTATAAAGGAGAAAATGGTTGAACACATTATAGTATTCATTCTATTTATATAAATAATTAGATTTATGTGAATTGAGTTAAAGTTACATAATAATAAATGAAAAAAGAGATCCAGAGTATATGTAATTTAAATTTTATCCAAAAGAAAAAAAATTACTTGTGCTTGTACATATCCTGGTATTTATCATTTTACTTATGTTCACATATATACTGGTAATATACCCCGTAGCTGATGGCTATGAGAGAAAGATTGTGTTAGCAGGAGCGATTTGTTTTAAAATAACAGAAACAAAATAAAAAAACTTAAGAATAAAAGAGAGGAAATGTGTATGATTTCACTTGTATGTAGAATTCAAGAAACAAACGAACAAAGAAAAAAGTGACAGACAAAACAAAACCAAACAAAACCCAACAGACTCTTAAATACAGAGAACAAACTGGAGGTTCCCAGAGAGCAGGTGGGTGGGGGGGGTGAAATAGATAAAGGGGATCAAGAGTATACTTATTGTGATGAGTGCTGAGTCATGTATAGAATTGTTGAATCATTGTATTGTACACACGAAACTAATGTAGCTCTATGTGTTCATTATATGCCAACAAAACATTTTTTTAATGAAATTGAAAAAAAGAGAGAGAAGCAAATGTTTGCCTCATGAAATGAAAAATTTTTGGGCAGTGTTACATTTAGGTATAACTGATGGAGTGATACCATCTGGCCTTTGTTTTGCAATTTGCCAGCTTCACTTCTCCATCATGTTATTCTCATCTTCTCCCTCAGCAAGGAGCTTCTCTGAGTGACTAGAAAATCATGTCACAAGCAGCTGTAGTGACACCCTTCTAACATTCCATAGTCCCAGTGGAAGTGAGAGCATTGTTTTGTGTTGCTCATAGAAATATCCCGAGGATACTTGTTCCTGGAGATGCAGGATTTTGCAGCTTGAAAGATTTCTAGATATTTTTCCATTTTTACAATTCTTCCTTTACCTGGAAGGAGAATTTATATCTCTCATTATTGCTTCTCATGTGTGGTCCTTAAAGGCTCTGACCACACAATTCAAGAAAACAATGTCTGCATATTTAATAAGTTTCCTTAATAAAAGAAAGGAAATTCTCTCTCTTTTTCTCTCTCTCCAGCCACACACATTATGCATGCTTGATATATTTTAGTGTTTCCCTAGAAAAAAGAAAAAAAGTTGGCTTTCAGTGTCTTAAATGTGAAAAGAATACCAGTTGGATTTCACAACTGCCGGTTGTCTGGTTTATATAAGAAGGGTTCTTCTTGGAGTTATCTGTCAGAGTTTGGCCAGGTAGTAATCTCTCCTTTTGTCTGTTCTTTCCAAGGCGGTACAGTTCTTCACTGCTCAAATATTAGAAACAAAAGAAAAAAACTCTATAGGTAATATGTACTATTATAGAATAGTGTCTATCAGGCAATAAAATAATTAAAAATCCTTTTGACATTTCCATCTCATGTTGTTCTGAAATATTTAATGAGTGCTTTACAAAAGAGTTATATGTTAATTCCTTTTTCCATCATTATGGCAAATTAGATGTACCATACACTTAAAATGTTAAATAAGATACTTGAAATATTTGTTAAGTAGTTGGTTGGACTTGAAAGTAAAAACCAAAACAAAACAAAACACCCAGAGAGGATAGGTAAATACAAATATAGAAAAGTGACAAGTTGAAGCTTGCATCTGCATAAAGAAATCTGCTCTACCTTCTTATGTGAGGAACTCGCTTTAAAATTAGCCTCAAATATTCCCATACAAATATCTACGGAGCATGAATCAAGAATCGCAAGCACACGACAAAACAAAACAAAACAAAACAACCCTAGTTTGAGAGCCAGGTAAATAAGTTGCAGAATCAGAAATTTTTTGAGTTTGTACCTTGTATGAGATGAGGAATTCAAAGCTAAGGACTGATTTGGACTTACCTAACTTAAATACACATGAAAAATCTAGTAAAATATCTATAAAAAATCTAATTAAAGCCCAGAAATAAAATGTATAATTACCAGAGTAATAACAGAATCAACCTAACTGAAAGTCAGAGTGAAGAAAATAAATGCAGGGGGAAAAAACCCCAAATACAAAATACAAAGTAAGATAGTGAAATAAATGTGAATAAATCAGTATCAACAAAAATTACATGCAGAATAGGATGACTTTGAAATGTTAAGCTTTTATGCATCTACTAACAGATTATAAATATGTAAATAAAAAAATTGACAGAAGTAGAAGGTGAAATAGATGAATCCACTAAAATAGTGAGGTTTAACACAACCATCTGAGAACTAGATATACTAAGTAAATTTCAATATTCTTAGAGTAACATGTATTATCTAAATGTTTGTGTTAATTTTTGAACTGTTATTGGCCTATGTGACTACCCACAACCATGAGTTTTTGTTGTTGTTGGAGCTACCAACTTTTAGAGTTAAAGGTATAAAAAGGCTTGTTCTTATAACCTTGCTACTGGCTAATTTTTTATTATTTTTTATTTTTTATTTTTAAAGATTTTATTTATTTATTTGACAGAGATAGAGACAGTGAGAGAGGGAACACAGCAGGGGGAGTGGGAGAGGAAGAAGCAGGCTCATAGTGGAGGAGCCTGATGTGGGGCTCGATCCCATAACGCCGGGATCACGCCCTGAGCGGAAGGCAGATGCTTAACCGCTGTGCCACCCAGGCGCCCACTACTGGCTAATTTTTTAAATAGTAAGTACCAAATAATACTTTAAAATCGAATAAAGCTGCAAATTCAAACAGGAATAAGGCATAGGAACTTTTTATAAAACCTAAAGGCAAAATGATCTAGTACCCTTCAGTTGTGATAAACATTTTATACTAAATTTCGTATTTTTAAAAATCTTTTTCAGGCATAAATACAGACAAAACACCCTTGCTGTGTGTTTTAGTTATTAGAATCATTTAATTCCTCTTAGAGTTTAGCTTAAATTAGGATATATATAACATTATCTATGCTTAAGTATTTGAAATTAATTTCTGACATTATACCATAGAAAAGAAGCAATAATAAACGTTAAAGAATTAAGCTTCCAATTTGTTGGCTCAAAAATAAACAATGAAATAGATAAAAATAGGTCAATAGTAAAGAGAAGAGCAAATATTAAATAGAACAGAAGATGCAAATGAGAGAGCCACAAAGGCATACTATTTTCTTTGGAGAGTTTAGCAAAATAGATAAACTTCTTGAATGTGTATGCAAAAGTAAGAATTCTTTAAAAATAATAAATTAAAACTGAATCAAAAGTTAAAAAATAGAAAAGCATTAAAGTTTAATTAAAAGTAATGTCTGCCTTAAATTAAAATAGCTGTCTCCAATGGTTTAAAAAGAGAATTTTATTATATACTCTGTTAAAAGATAATTTCATTCTAAAACAAACTCTCTCAAAGAATAAAATAAGGACCCTTGCTAACTTGTATAATGATTCAAGCATTGCTTCATATGTAAACACAAAAGGACTGTAAAGGAGAGAACAAAACAGTTCAGACTCGCAAATACTGATACAAAAATTTTTAATCTAAATGTTGGTCATAAAAATCAGTAATATCTAAATAAACCAATATGTAATGGTCAAATTGACTTTGATCTAGATTGTAAAAGCAGTCACACATCAGAAAATTTGAAAATATAGTTCACCTCATTTAACAGAATATATTTTATTTTTTTCACATTTAACAGTTTTTAAAAGAAAAAATACAAGCATCTCAATAGAAGATAAAGCCTTCATAGAAAAAAAGCCCTCTGCTTCCTAACCTTGACCACTAAAAGGGCCTAGAAATAACGCCAGTCTAATGAGAATGAGCATGCCTAATAGCCAGATCTTTCTTGCTAAATGACATTGCACACTAAAATCCAGGGGGAAAAAAGTTTTCAGAGTTCATTGCGGAACCGTCTGATTCCAGGTCTGTAACAGAGAAAGCACAAATGGAGACTACAACACACCGCTGTGTCGGAAAATAGGGAAGAACTTAAAATACAGAGGAAGACCTCAAAATGGCACAGGGACCAGTTTGACAGGCTTCCTTTGGCCAAGTCTAGGGAAATCTGAGCATAAAAATGAACTATAGTAATAGATGATAGAACGTTAAAAAATTCAAAAGTCTATAGTAATACTATCATTATATATAATAAATGTATATTTGGTCTTTGTCCCATTTCCAGCAGAGCTTCTGAAACTCTTGGAATTTCCAACTCCTTGAGAGAGATAAGGTGTCTTTTGTTATGTTAATGTGCTGAATTTTGGTCACCTAAGGGTAGAAGTTAATTGCCAGGAGGAAAAATTTGGTGGTTGCAGTGTTGGAACCCTCAGTCCCACCCCTTGCCTTCCAAGGAGGGGAGAGTGGCTGGAGGTTAAATAGATTGCCAATGGCCAATGATTTCATCAATAGTGATCATCTAATAAAACCTCCATAAAAACCTAAAAGGACGGGTTAGAAGAGTTTCTGGGAAATTTGAGGACAGTAGCACATGTGGAGAGGGCGTGAAAGTGATGTGCTCTTTCCCCATCTCTTGCTTTATGCAATCTTCCCTCTGGCTGTTCTTGAGTCATAGTCCTTTATAATACACCAGGGATTTAGTAAGTAAAATGTTTCTCTGAGTTCTGGGAGAGGTTCTGGCAAAATAATTGAACCTGCAGATAATGGCGTGGGAACCTCCAATCCACAGCCAATTGGTCAGAAGCACAGATGATGATCTGGGTTTGCGACAGTGGTCTGAAGTTGGGGGGGGGGGGATGAGGGGAGTCTAATGGGACTGAGCCGTCAACTTGTGGAATCTGATGCTGTCTCTGGTTAGATAGTGTTGGAATTGAGCTGGATTGTAGGACACCTTGCTGGTGTCAGAGAATCCCTTATTGGTGGGGGAACCCCTCCCTGCCAAGAAGTGGAATTGTGATCTGGACTTTTTAAACTATTAAACAAACAAATCTCCTTTATACTGAGAATACCGAAAGTAGACGAACAATGAAATAAAAAAAAATGATTATTTTGTAACCATCATGTGCTAGCAAGGCTACATGCCTTTTGGAGGCTCTGGGGGAAATCTATTCCCTCACCATTTCTAGTTTCCAGAGATCTCTTGCACTCCTGGGCTGATGGTCCCTTCTCCATCTTCAGAGTCAACAGCGTTTCATCTTCAAATCTTTCTCTGGTGCTGACACTCCTGCCTTCCTCTTATAAGGACCTTTGTGATTACATTAGGCTCATCCAGGGGATCCGGGATAATGTCCCCATCTCAAGATCTTTAAATTAACCAATCTGCGTAATCCCTTCTGCCATGTAGGGTAATACTTAAGGGTTCTGGGAATTAATGCATAGACTTCTGGGGCGGGGGACGTTATTCTGCCTATTCCAAAGGGCATATAAGAATTCATTACAATATTTCCATAGGTCAGGAATTTCTTTAAAATTCAAGTTCTCTTTTGAAAGTATACAATTTAAAGAAATTGATAATGATTTAATTCCAAAATTCTAGATTATAACAATAGGGAGGAAATAAAAAAAAATAAAAAAGTAGTGAAAAACTTTCCCCAGGAAATTATAAACTTAATTTATAGGCTTAAAAATATATATGTGTTATATTACAGAAATGTATTATATTACACATGTGTATTTCAGAGGGGCAGAGTTTCTGTGGTTTTATTTAACACAAATACAACATGCACAAGTTTCTTTGCTTCACAGACTGGCATTGGAATTGGTGACTCTGATGGCCAGTGGGTTTTATATATATATAAAATATATATATATATATATCCCCACATATGGGAATATATTTTTCCTAATGATTAACATCAAAAAGAATCAGCTTCTATTGAATAATTTATATTTCCTGAATTAGCAGTCATATTTAGAAAGACCTTTCACACCCAAAGTTCCATCATTACCTATTCATGTAGATTTTTTTTAATACTAAATTTTTTTTATGTACAATCATAATGTGTTCTAACCTTTTTCTTCTCCAAATGGTTAACCACTTGTCCTGACATGATTTTGCAAGTAATCTATATTTTCTCATGAGCTGCAAATATCACTTTTATTAAATATTAAATATCTCAACACTATTTTAAATGGTAGTCTCTTGTCTGATTTTGTGAGATGCTGATTTGGTGTGGTCAGTGTTCAGCTGTCAAGCATTTAGGTCTTTGGGATGACTGTATGCTTACTGGTGACTTGAAATCATAATGCATTTGTTAAATATGATGAATCACGCCTGTGTCAGTTTCTGATACTTAGCAGTAGAATTGGAAGATGCTGTTTTTTTTTTATAAACCTAAAGGGAAATTTAAAAATTCATGTGGTGTACTGCAGAAAGACTCATCACAGTGACATTCCAAACTCATTATACAGAGTCTCCGAGTCACATTTTAAACCTCAGTGGAGATTTGACAGTAGAAAGCTTCATCAAATATTGGGGCCCCACAATATGTGACTAGCATTTTCAGCAAGGATTCTGAAAACTTTCTTTTACAATGAAGACATGACAATTTCACAAAAAGAATTGTTTATGTAGTAACTTTCCGTGGGCATGATTTTGGTTGAAAAAGAAGAAGGAAGGAAGGAAGGAAGGAAGGAAGGAAGGAAGGAAGGAAGGAAGGAGAGAAGGAAGGGTTGCCTTGTGAACTGGTGAGACACCAGGCTCTGGAGCCTCAAAAGAAGTAGCCCAAGGTTCTTGGTCTTGTCTCCAGAAAGAATTCAAGGACACACACACACAACACATTGGATGGGCTACACAAGTGGAAAGTTGATTAAAGCAAAAAGTACACTCTCGAGACATAAGAGAGGGCAAGCTCAAGAGCGATAGAGAGGTTGGGTTTTTATCTTTTATTGACAGTTGTTCACTAGGGGGCGGAATATTTATTTCTTGGGGTGGAAAGGAGGGTTTCAAGCTTTTTCCTTCTAATTTGGTCAGGGGTTTCCTGTCTGGTTTGATCCTGCTTCTTGTGGAGAGCTGCAGGACAGCCTCTGACTTTCCCAATAGCTGACCATGACGTCCTCTATGCTGACGTTCAGGTATCCCTTTAGAACCTAACTAACTGACTACTTTAATGGAAGGAAGGAAGGAGGGGGACATGAAAAGGAAAATAACTCAACAAATTCTCTCTATACCTATCATGGTATATGCAGTACCAAACGCAGTAGGCTCTGGGACCAATGTAAATATCCATTTAGTCACTCTTTTTGCAAATTATGTTACATCCAAGAAATACCAAACTTCTGATTAAGGTTGTTCAACTCCAGAGAAGGGAGGCGTTGAAGAGTGTTGACACAAGTTAGTATTGTACTGGACTCACCGAATTCTAAGTTTATGAATATTTTCATTCTTAACATTATACTCTTTAAAAAATGTCTTCAAGGATGGTAATGTAAGTTTTTAGGTTGACATCTCTTTTCACCTCTTTTTCTTCTCACCTATTTTTCCACATGCCCTGGACAAGACACTGAGTCATGTGATGACTTATTACTATGGCATTTCACATATCATTGTAGAAAATTATATATTGCCTAGGGCTTTTTCAATATATATGACCATAACGCATCAGATAAGTTAATGTACAAAATTTTGAACGAAGTTGTATATTTTTGAAAACTAAAACCTTTTCTTTGAATTCATGAAACAAATACGTGAGCCAACATCCCCAATATAGTAAGTAAAATAATTTTTAAAAGGTTATGTCTTGTATTTTATTTCTGAACACTGTAAAAGTCACAATAGCCACTGCCATATACATTGTCAAATGATTTATTGATAAACTCATCCTTTTAACAAACCCAATTACACAGAAATATTCAGTATCATTTATTTTTTCTAATGTGGATTTTAGTTTGAAAACTCCATGGAAAATGTTACTAAGATGACAGTAAGTCCCAGTTTGTCTGGGATCATTCTGATTTGTCCCTGTTGTTCTGGCATAATGATTAACTGCACCCCCTTTCACTCTCAAAGTGTCCTGGTTTGCGATAATAAATTATATAGTCACACTACACATGACCCATTCTTTTGATTTTAGATGATAAGAATTTTCCAAAGCAACATCCAGATAGATTGCAAAAGAAATTCTCTCCAGGCATTTCTAAATACTTGTTCATAGCTATGCAAGGTATAGGGAGGGTAATTGACCTTAGCCATTCCAAAAACCAACAGGATTGTTATTGCCAACGAGGCAAAATCTTTTGTTGCAATACTAGTCCTAATCACAGGTTTTTTGGAAATAAAACCAACCTCTGGAAATTCATTTAACATCACAATTACTTTACCATTAAAAGAGCACTTTTGTTAATGAAGAAGATACATTGAATCTTAACATTAAAAAAGCATCAACATGCGTGCTAGTGCCTTTGCCTCGGAGGAAGGAAGCCTGAGTTTAATTTTTAATTCCATATCAGTCCATTAACAAATCCCATGACCTTTTGGGAATAAGTTCTTCAGAAGTGTGGGATTTATTTCCTCATTTGCAAGAGTTGCTCCAGATCAGAGGTTTTCAAACCTTGATCTGGTAACCACTGTTGATGAGTTTGAAGTGTTCACCAGTCTGTGGCATGATGCAAAAATATAAAACAGTTTTTCCTGAAGTTAAATTTATTCAACATAAGCATTTATGTTTTACTCTGAGATTATATGTGTAATATATTTTGAGGAGGGAATAGTATTAGTTGGTAAATTTTGTAATCTATTTAACCCTACTAATTGATTAATTGATAAATCTTATCAAACTTTTCCATATTTTATGTGCTAACCCAAAGGAACAATTGTCCCAAACAGAGTTAGGATGGATTGGTGAACAGTGTGCTTCGATAGTTGCTATAGTAATGGCTCTATAATCATAACTCTATCACTGTGGGTAGAAGTTTCAAGTCTTTCTACTTTGAATGTATGTGTGTATTTCCATTTACTCTAATTACCTCCGATGGAAACTGAATGCACGCAGGAAAATATGATAATATTAGACCCAAATGAATAGGCTCCTTAACTTTCCATAGGCCTAGTCATGCATTAGGATTTGTGGCAATGCAATGACTCAGAATGGTAACAGACATAAACTGCTACGTCTCAAACTCTACCTCACATTAGAGGCAAAGCCTTAGAAAGAAGATAATAAATGTGTGTTCCCACTGGGAAAGGCATTTCTTTTTGTGAGCGCCCAGGTATGCTCTTAAAACTCAAAACAAAATTTCATATGGTGTGCTTTCTTTTATCCTGTTGATTGTTCTTGTATGATGGTTGGAATGAACACAGCAGCACTACGGGAGGCCATCACACTGGCTTGAAAGAAAAGATGAGAGGATCAGAAGAGAAAGGAGAAAAGCTTTTATAGTGCTAGAGGAAACCACTTCAATGCCCAGGCCAGCATAAAAGCCATTTAAAGGACGAAAAGACATACTAGGAGTTCTATTAATAGTACATTTAATGTGTAAAGATGGGGGAAATGGCCAGCAGAAAGATGAATTAGTATATAATAATATATTAGGACATCGTTATTAAATCGAGTGAAATTTTTGAAGCTAATAACTAGATTAGCCTCCATTTTGAATAGAGGAAATACTGTTAGAAAGAGATAACTGATCATCCTGTTGTCTGAAAAAATGCTGACAAACAAAGCAAATCTTGTAAATATAAAGGCCCTTGAGAAGTCAAAGCAATTTTACGTCATAAAGTAGGAGTTGATAAACATTTAGTGGGCACCGCCTCTATACAGGACGTGGAGGAACTGAAGGTGCTGATCCAGGCATCCTTCGTAAGGAAATGACTATCTCCCCACAACCTGAGGAGCAACAGTGAGCGATGTAAGATATCGTATCACTAGGATAAAGTCTGTTATAGATCCTGAGTGGGGTAAATGTTTAGATTCAACAGTTCGTGGAGGGCAGTTATTCTCTAGAGAAAACTGCATGGGAGACGTGAGATTTGAGCTGAGTGATGTAAAAAGGTTTGGATAGAATTCAGGCAGAGGAAGAACATCTACGGAAGGGGAAAAACACGAATTCGTGGGGCTGAGCAGGCGAGGAACGGACAGGAGGAGACTGTAAGGACAGTAGTCCGGTTGGAACGATGAACACTAACCTCTAGATAGCGGTCTTTTTTTTTTTTTTTTTTTTTTATAAATTTATAAAAGCAAAGAAAAGTCATAGAAAATAGAACTACATGATTTTAAGAGCTTATGTTCCCAAACTTTTCCATCCATAACACATTCCCAATTTGTGGTCAGTTTTGAGGTTGTCTTTCAGATATTTTCAATGTTTTTATGAGTGTATGTACTATGTCTCATGTGCTTATACATACATCATTTTATTATATTGTTTTTTTAATCTCTTAAAAATGTTTAACAATAAAGAATAGTTATATTTTCTTCCCTTTTACATTGTACCTTTTAACAGCTGCTTGGTGTTCTTTTCTATGGATACATTCTAATCAAGCAATCTGTATCCCACTGATAAACACAGGCTATTTCTGAGATTTGGCCCATACAAACAATATTAGTATGAGTAAAAAAACCTGCCTTCATATGTATATAGGCAGCGATGTGAGTATATTTAGAAGTGCAATTAATGAATTAAGGCAATTTCCACTTTAAAGTATAATAAATATTGCCAGCTGTCCACGACATTGTTCCAATTTCTAATCCCATCAACAGTGTTGGAGAGGCATAGACGTAGAGTTTCAGACATGACACATATTTTGTTAGAGTAAAAGCTAGACTAAGAAGCTGGAAGATTGACAGGCCAATCTTTTGGTTCTCTTTTCATTGATGCAGACCCATGAAATTACAGGATCCTTGGGACACGAATCTATAATAAGCAGCAATATACAAATAACCATGTTGGCATCTGTAGCACCTTTTCTTTCTTTGTACAAGTTCACAAAAGGATCTTTGACATGAGAAGTAATTATTAACCCAAATTAGGCAGTGAGTGGGTCCCTGGGTCAAGTGGAGGCCCTACAGTAATGGTATCCATCACAGTGAGTTGGGCTCTTGGATTATGAATTCCCATAGAGATGGACTGAAGCAGCAGGGCCATTTCTACACAAGGAATCCAGCCTCACAAGGGAGACAAAGCTGAGCAACTCTGGTTTCCTAATCCATTTTCCCCTGTTGTTCTCATTCCATCCTCTGGACTTTCTATTCTTTTTATTGGTATAACTATTTCTCCACTTTGAATTTTTTTTTAAAGATTTATTTATTTATTTGTCAGACAGAGAGAGAGAGCACAAGCAGGGGGGAACAGCAGGCAGAGGGAAAAGAAGACTCCCCACTGAGCAAGGAGCCTGATGTGGAGCTTGATCCAGGACCCTGGGATCATGACCTGAGCTGAGGGCAGCCATTTAATGGACTGGGCAACCCTGGCATCCCTCCACTTTGCATTTTTAAATGAGTTCTGTAAAATTGTCCACGTGGAAAGAAAGAACATTTGAGAAAATCCAATTAGCCTGAGTTTATAGAAATTTTCTTCTGGATAATTTGAGGCTAAATGAAGAAATGATTTTTTTTTAAATTTTATTTCTTTATTTTATTTTATTTTTTTAAAGATTTTATTTATTTATTTGACATAGAGAGAGACAGCCAGCGAGAGAGGGAACACAAGCAGGGGGAGTGGGAGAGGAAGAAGCAGGCTCCCAGCAGAGGAGCCTGATGTGGGGCTCGATCCCATAACGCCGGGATCACGCCCTGAGCTGAAGGCAGACGTTTAACAACTAAGCCACCCAGGCGCACCAAGAAATGATTTTTTAAAAAGAACATTAGAAGCCTTCGTAACATAAACGAATGAGGTACAGAAAAGAGAATATTTTGGGTAGGATCTGCTTTGTACTTTGATGAATTTCAAAGAAATATGACTTTTATGAGTGAAATAGAAGAAAGTTGATATACACAATGGGGAGGAATGAAAAAATGAGAAGGGGAGGGAAGCGTCAAGCAGAAATAGAAATTAATCCCAAAACGGAATAAGTAAGGTCTTACAACATAAAAAGTAATTATAAATTTTAAAAAATGAATTTAAAACAGAAAAAAATCAGATAGAACTTTATCAACAGAACAATGGATATGAAGGACAAAAATGATAAAATCTCTCAGAATTCAGAGGGAAAGACAAAGAGACTGAAGCAGTTGAGTATATTTTTATGTGAAGGGAAGAAAGCAGAGATGCTGCCTACCTACTCTCCCACTTGGTTAATTGGTTCTCCATTTAAAAAAATGAAAACTTTGAAATAAAACAAATAATTAAATACATAAGCAACTGGGTAAGAACGGGAGGGGAGGGCAAATTTTGAATGTTGAGCTCTGCGTACAAGTGCAGAGAGGTCAATAGGTACCAGGCAAAATTACTGGGCTGAGGAAAGCGTGTTAAAGGAAGATGAAAACAAAAACAAAAACAGCCCCACATATATCTTTATAAAAGTCTTCTACATCAAGAACAATAAATATTATATGAGTTTTATAGAAATATAATTTAAAAAGGAAAGAAGAAATGTTACAAATAAATAAAGTTAGACTATTAGCAGACAGCATTCTGACTGTCAGAAGAAACACAGAAAGCATGAAATGGCAGGACCAAAAAAAAAAAAAAAAAGGAAAGAAAGAAAGAGGGAAAGAAAGAAAGAAAGAAAGAAAGAAAGAAAGAAAGAAAGAAAGTAAGAAAGAAAGAAAGAAAAGAAAAGAAAAGAAAAGAAAAGAAAAGAAAAGAAAAGAAAATCCAAAGACCTTAATAACAGTAGAATAAAGGACAGGATTTGTCTTTCTCTGTCTGATTTATTTCACTTAGCATAATGCCCTCAAGTTTCATCCATGTTGTTGCAAATGTCAGGATTAGCAGAATGTAAAAACAAAAAAACACAAAAACCCAAAACATGGAACTCCTAGAAAGAGATCAGACTTGCGGTTGTCAGAGTTGGGTGGGGGAGGGGGAATTGGAGGAAGGTGGTAACAAGATATGAACTTCCAGTTACAAGAGAAGTAAATATTAGGGATGGAATGTTAACTGTAGCCAGACTCTGATGATTATGGTTAACACTGAGGTGAGGTGTGTTTGGAAGTTGCTAAGAGTAAATCCTAAGAATTCTCATCATAAGAAAAAAAAATACAAAACTTTTTTCTCTCCCCTCCTTTTTTTTTTTTGTAACCATATGAAATGATGGCTGTTAAGTCAACATCACACTAATCAATTTGCAATATATGTAAATCAAGCCATTATGTTGTATACTTGAAACTTAACACAGTGCTGTCAATTATATCTCAGTGAAACTAAAGGAAAAACAAACCAAAGGACAAGAACGGGTAATTCACTAAGAGAATGACAGAAAGAAATTCAAACCTCTCGAATAAGGACAATGCTTCAAAAATTCTACAACTAAAATAAAAACGTTGCTGTTTTTCACTACCATATTGACAACAATCAAGTCTTTGATTGTGACTTCAAAAAGTCACAGAAAAATCACATCATGGACAATTGTTAGGGTCACACAGATTTGTTTGCACATCTTAAGGACTGAGCCCTGATTTTCCTTTGGAGTGTCACTGTTTGTCCTCTCTCAGTTTGTAGAGTTAGGGTGAACTGACAGCCCGCTGGAGGACGGTCCTCTCTTCAGAGATGGGTGTAGCCTAGGTCAGGTCAGATGAAATTCAATACCATTGTGGTCTCAAGGAAGCAGAACTTTCTGCTAGATTTGGTGCTGCAGTAATGTGAATCTGACACCACTGAGGCTGGAGACAGGAGGTGTCCACCACAAGGAGGCTGAGAATAGAGCCAACAGCTCAACAGGCCAAGCTGAGTGGCAGATTCTGGTGGCGCCATTTTAGCCCAGAATGAAGATGCACCTAAAATCCCTTACCTTTAAATTCTTGAGTTATAGGAGCCAATGCATTCTCCAATGAGTTTGTTTGTTTGTTTGTTTGTTTTAAAGATTTTATTTTTATTTATTTGAAGAGATGGAGACAGCCAGGGAGAGACGAACACAAGCAGGGGGAATGGGAGAGGAAGAAGCAGGCTCATAGCGGAGGAACCTGATGTGGGGCTCGATCCCAAAACGCCGGGATCACACTCTGAGCGGAAGGCAGACGCTTAACGACTGCTCCAGCCAGGCGCCCCTGTTTGTTTTTTATTTGCAACAGAAAGGGTTTTAGCCAATTTGTGTAAGTGCTCTTAACCCAGGGATTCTAGGAATTTATCCCAAAGTCTGAGAGGAAAGGAGGGGGCAGGTGAGAGAGAGATACCCCACAGAGTTTAGTTTTATAATAATTAAAATGGGATATACTAAATGATAACACAACCAGACAGTACAATAGACTTGGTATTTGAAAATATTATCATAAAGGATACATGACTAATGATTCTACAGCAAAAACCACCTTTTAGATACTGTTGATCTGGGTGTGACCTGACTCTGAGATAACTACATTACCCAGACTTGCTCTCTTCCAACTCTACCTGGAGTTTGGGATGCTTAAATTTCAACTGCGGATCGTTCCTAGCCTTTCTTCGTCCTCTATAAATACATTGCCCTCAGAGGTAGCTTTGTGCGGTGTTTTGAGAATAAGATTTGGTGTTTGGACGGTATTGGTCCTGGTTATCTATCTCTACTCTCAGTACTGATTTCTGACTAGTGAGATTACAGGTGTTTTAATATTTTTATTTTATTCATGTAAATTTTCTGTTTTTTTCCAATCAATATGCTTAACTTTTGTAATAAACACCTTATTAGGTAAAGACCAGTCACAGAAATAAGATGAGACCCACGGTAATATATCTGTGAGGAGGCTTCCTAAGGTGAACATTTTAAGGGATGCTGAGAAAGATTGAGCTATACTAGTTACAGGCCTGTGTTGCTGTGGGAACGTAGGTGAAAAGATCACAGATCTTCCCAGGAAGTGTAGGTAAGAATGGGAATTGGTAAAAGTAGAGGCCAGAGTGTTTTAGGGAGGTGAGAAACAGAGGTGGGAATCTGGAGGTTTGAGCAAAAGGTTTGCTACAGCTGATATTTTAAACTTGAAAGGGAAACATTAATAAATGAGGAAAAAACCACGTTGCTGGGAGAACCAAGAGGGAGCTGGATAGCACGCAGTTTAGGATATCTCGTTGACTGGGCGCCCTCATATCACTCTGGCAAGACCTGGTCTGTTAAAAGGACAGAATCTCAGTTAAACCAACCTCTGTTCTTTTTTTTTAAGATTTATTTATTTATTTGAGAGAGAGTGAGAGTGAGCGTGCGTGAGTCGGGGGAGGGGCAGAGGGAAATCATCTCAAGCGGACTCCCTGCAGAGTGCAGAGCCCGATGACGCAGGGCTCCCTCTCAAGACCCATGAGACACTGACCTGAGCTGAAACCAAGAGTCCGACGCCTAACTGACTGAGCCCCCAGGTGTCCCCCAACGTCTCCTTTTTGCAATTAAACAGGGAGACAAGTCATAAATATGGCAAGAATTCCACTGCTGAGAAAACTGTTATCCTTGACAAACATCAAGATTGGTTTCGGAGTTAAATTAATACAGGTCAAGCGCACGGGAAGTCCCTCAGTGAGAAGAGTAGTAAAACTGCCAAGTGCAAACTACTCTGTATCCTTATTCTTTGAGAGATTCCTGGATCTGCCAAAAGGTAAGAAAATACAAATAAAATAATTGCAATGGCTGAATATCGGGTTTAAGGTTGATTATTCTCGATGGTTTTCAAGACTAGTTCCTTACACAGCAGAAGGTACACGTTCTGACAGGTGGTGTGTCTCTTTATGCATTTTAGCTTTACCGAATTGGCGAAGGAAACAAATCATGCATTGTTTCAGTTGTTTTGTCATTTTAAAATTATTACTAAAAGATGTTTGTTTAAAAGTCTTGGATAAAGGCAGTGATTTACGGCTTTTCTTCCTTTCAGCAAATTGAACTGAGGCCTTTATTGGAAAGGGAAACAGCAGTATCGTAAGAAAAGCCTGCCAAAGTGACAGCAAGCTAAAAAGCATTTAGTTTGCATTCTTATAATTATTTTTTTTTTCTTCTTTTTCAGCTAATTCGTTATTATCTAATGGAGGAACAGGGCAAAAAAAAGATAGCTTAGCATTTGAATACGTGAGGTTTTTTTTTTTCTTCTTCTTTTTTGCCAAGGTCATTGCTAGTCTCAGACCAATAGAATGAACTGTTAAAAATGAAATTACATCAAAATTCCATAAATGTAGAGGCATAGATCCTTTTAGGAAAATAGAACATTTTAGGGACAGCCTAGGCAAAAAAAAAAAAAAAAAAATAAGTAGTTTATATTTACTATAAGAAGGACCTTTGAGCATGAGTCTTTCTTTATTGAGGCATAATTTACATAACATATGTAACTATTTTAAAGTGAACAATTCAGTGCATTCATAAAGATGTGCAACTACCGCCTCTATTTAGTTCCAACACATTTTCGTCACCTCAAATGATTCTACCCCCCCATTAAATTACTCCCCATCCTCCCTGCTCCTATCTTTTGGCAACCACCAATCTGTGATCTGTCTTTATGGTTTTACCTATTGTGAATATTTCGTGTAAGTGGGGTCCTACAATATTGACATTTCGTGTCTGACTTCTTTCACTTACACAGTGTTTTCAAGGTTCAGACACAATGTAACATGCTTGAGTGTTTCATTTTACTTTTTATGAGTGAGTAATTGTTTGTATATACTATAATTTGTTTCTCTACTAATTTATTGATGCACATTTGAGTTGCTTCCACCTTTTGGCTATTGTGAAAAGTGGTGCTATGAACATGCGTGAACATGTATCTGTTTAAATACCTGTTTTAAATTTTTGGCATATATATGTAGGAGTGCAACTGTTGGGTCATCTGGTCATCTGCGTTTAATTTTTTGAGGAATTGCCAAACTGTTTTCCACAATGGCCAAACCATTTTACATTACCACCAACAGTTATGAGGTTTCTAATTTATTCTTGCCCAGGATATCCTTAGCATCCTTGCCAAGACTTATAATTTTGCATTTATTTCCTTCTAGACATCCTAGTCTGAGTGGTGCCCTGTTGTGGTTTTGATCTGCATTTTCATAATGGCTGGTAATGTTGAACATCTTTTCATATACTTTAGGCCCTTTTGTATATTTTCTTCGGAGAAATGTCTATTCGAATCCTTTTTGATCATTCTATTGTCTATTTTGGCCATTTAGAGAATTAGGCTGTCTTTATCCTATTGAGGTATAAGAGTTCTTCATATATTCTGGACACTAGGCGGACCCCTATCAGATAAATCATTTGCAACCATTTCCCCCTTTCTGTAAGTTTTCTTTTTCATTTTCCTGATAGCATCTTCTAATGTACAGGCATTTTCAATTGTAATCGAGTCCAATTTGTCTACTTTTTTTTTTTTTTTAAGATTTTACTTATTTATTTGTCAGAGAGAGAGAGCACGAGCAGGGGGGAGCGGCAGGCAGAGGGAGAAGCAAAATCCCTGCTGAGCAAGGCTGATGTGGGACTCGATCCCAGAACCCTGGGATCGTGACCTGAGCTGAAGGCAGATGCTTAACAGACTGAGCCACCAAGGCGTCCCCATCTACTTTTTCTTTTGGCATTTTGTTGATATATCTAAGATTCCATTACCAAATCCAAAGTCAGGAAGATTTACTGCTCCTTTTTCTTTTCTAAGAGTCTTATAGTTTTAGTTCTTATATTTAGATCATTAATCTATTTTGAGATTTATATTTTGGTTTTTGAGAGAGTGTGCCAGCAGGAGAGGAAGGGCTGAGGTGAGAGGGGGGTTGCATTCCTCAAGCAGACTCCCTGCTGAGTGCAGAGCCCTACACAGCCTTGATCTCATGACTCTGAGATCATGACCTCAGCCGAAATCAAGAGTTGGATGCTTCCACTGAGCGACCCACGCACTCACTGAGTTGATTTTTGTACCTTGTGTGTGGTAGGGGTCCAACTTCATTCGTTTGCCTATGGATATCCAGTTGTACTTGCACCATTTGTTGAGTAATGACTGTTTTTTCCCCATTTAATAATCTTGGAACTCTTGTCAAAAATCAATTAGCCGCAGATGAATGGGTTTATTTCTGAACTCTCAGTTCTATCCCATTGGCCTCTATATCCATTCCTATGCTGGTACTACAATGTTTTGATTACTGTAGATTTGCTGTAAGTTTTAAAACGGATAAGTGTGAGTTTTTCAAGTTTTTTCTTTCTTTTTAAACAATATTGTTTTGACTAACTGAGGCTTTCTGCAAAGTCCATATGAATTTGAGGAATGGCTTTTAACATTTTTGCAAAGAAAAAAAAAGGCTGTTGAAATTTTGGTAAGAATTGTGTTAAATGTACAGATTGCTTTGGGAGTACTGCTCTCTAAAAAATCGTCTTCACTACATGAACACTGCATGTCCTTCCATTTATTTAGTTCTTATCTAGTTTTTTGCAAAAATGTTTTCTAGTTTTGAGTATCTTTTAGCTCCTTGAGTAAATTTATTTCTGGGCAATTTATTCTTTTGAATGTTATCGTAAATGGATTCATTTTATTAATTTCCTTTTAAATGTTCATTTCTGGTGTAGAGAAGCACAACTGATTTTTGTGTGTCAATCTTGTACCTGGAAAATTTTCTGAATTTTTCTATTAGCTCTGATAGTTTTTGTGGGTTCTTTGGGTATATTTATATACATATGTGCGTGTGTGTACACAAATATTTATATATTTACATATATAATCATATATATATAATTTATATGTTTATTATATATAATCAATTTATATATATAGTCATGTCATCTCTGAATAGAGATTGTTTTACTTCTTTTGCAATTTGAATGACTTCTCTTTCTTTTCCTTGCCTCTCTGCTTTGGCTAGAACTTTTAGCCAATGTTGAATAGTAGTGGTGTAGACAGGTATCTTTGCTTTTTTTCTGTCATTTGAAATGAGAATGTGGGTTTTTTTCTCTTAATTGTATTCATGTGGTATATTACATTGATTTGCTTTCTTCTGCTTAACCAGCATTGCATTACTGGGATAAATACCACTGGGTCACAGTGCATAATAACATTTCTAAGGTGCAGTTAAATTTGTTTTGCTGGTATTTTGTGAAAAGTTTTGCCTCTTTATGCATAGGAGAATTAATTTTCTTACAGAAAACAATTTCTTAATTCTTTAGGGTACATTTTAAGGAGTACTCAAAACTATGAGAATACCAACAACTCATTAAAAAGTAGTCAGAGAATATAAACAGTCTACACAAAAAACCCAGAAATGAATCTCTAATATAATTTTATATTAAACCTTAATTATAATAAGAGAGAGGAAAATTCAGCCTTTAACAAGAAACCATTTTTTAATCATCATATTGACATACTTCTCCAATTGAAAGTATTCTCCATTGATGAAATAGATGGGAGGTCACAGACATTCTTACAATCATTGGTGGTCATGCAAATTGGTACAACTCCTATACAGGACGACTTGGCAATTTCTATCAAAACTGAAATGAAAGAATCCTCTGACCTAACAATGTTACTTCTGTGCATTTTTTAATAAATATAAGAACACAAATGAAAAATTATATATGCATAATTTTACTTACTCTTTGCAATATCAAAGATTAGTAAGTAACAAAATAAATATGCATTAGTACTGAGGCAATTAAATAAGATGTTATATTTGAGTAATAGAATGCAATGCTACAATGAAAAAATATAGAATTAAGTGCAAAAAAGCAAAGTAAAGAATGGTATATTCAAAGGCTACTATCTGTGTAAAATAAAAATTTAGGAATTTAAATTGTCTGGAAGTTTCTTAAAGATGTATCACAGGAAGCATAAATGACCTAAAAACCTTCATCACCCTCTTGCCACACAATCTTATTCATCATGGTAAGCTCCTACAGAAACTGTTTCTTTAAACTCTTCTTTCTGTCTACTTAATTATATGTTGTTTTTTGTACCCCTCCCCCAAAGCTACTCTGCGTCAAGTTTTAGTTACAAAGAACAATTTAACTTTTCTTCTTTCAGCTATGAATTTCACTCGTGGTCTTTACAAGCGTTAGAGTCTCAGGAGAGCAGGCAAGACAAAAATATCCTTAGAGCTCGTGGGCCGGTCATGCTGGGCAAGAGGAGGCTGTGAACGCTGATATGTGGTTTTCTTTTCTCTCTTTTTCTTTCCTTTCCATTTTTTTTTTTTTTTGTCCTTGTCACCTATGGTTGAAAACTAAAGGAATCTGTCAAAAACTGATACTATTAATGTGAGTTATGAGTTCCATAACTAACCAGATTTAAACAAACAAACAAACAAACAAACAAACAAACAAAAAACCACAAGTGCATTTATTTCTGTAGACCAAGGAAATTGAGCCAGAAAATACAATGAGGCAAAGGTCATGTTTACTTTAAGTGCACAACTTGTTAATTATGTAGCAATAAATGTTTGAAATCTTTAAAAGTTAATCAGTGGAGAGACTACATTTGCTTCAGCAAGATGTGGAAAAGTGTCAGCAGGCTACCTACAAGCACGATTAAGGTACCAAGCTTCTACCCTAATGCCAAGGGTTGGGAAGACACTTTTTTTTTCTTGCAGAACCTGTTTGAAGGGGCACATTCTGGGTACCTGGAACTGATGATCCTAGTTACATTTTGGCAGAAGGAAAAAAAAAATCTCAGTTGGAAAACCTGTCATCTTAATAATAAAACTGCTTCCCTAGAAGTGAGCCTTATATAGAGTGCATTGAGAATTGCCTGGTTCTGGAAAAACCACCCAAGAGAAGTCTTTAATTATTCAAACAAGAAGCCCCAGAGGGTAAAAGAGAAATGAGGGCTATGTAATTGGCAATACTTTCCTTCGGGATGGACTGAGATTGTCCTGTAGCTATGAATCAGTGCTTGCTGATTCAGAGATATGGGGGTTCGGTGTGAGCAGCTACTGACTAGAGGTCAGAAATGAGCTGGAAAACAAGTGCCTGTATTTTTTCAAGTGGTTTTGTGAAATTTTCATGAGTAGTGCTGGTTCTGGTCTTAGGTGACAGCATGCAATGGGGAAAAATCAATTTTCCTCACTACGGTATGGCAGCTAACACTATTCTTTTTTTTTTTTTTTTTAAAGATTTTATTTATTTATGTGACAGCCAGCGAGAGAGGGAACACAGCAGGGGAGTGGGAGAGGAAGAAGCAGGCTCCCAGTGGAGGAGCCCGATGTGGGACTCGATGTGGGACTCGATCCCAGAACGCCAGGATCACGCCCTGAGCCAAAGGCAGATGCTTAACAACTGCACTACCCAGGCGCCCCAGCTAACACTATTCTTATCCCTACAGGACTGGCAGCTTTGGGAGACGCACATGAAAACACTTTTGAATGAAGTTTGTTGTCAGAGAAGGCTCAGCCCAGAGGTAAAAGCAGGCAGCACAGGAGTTGAAAAACCTAAAAAGGGGAATCTCTCTAAGCATATGTGAGACTCTCTGAATTAACTTGTAGACAGTTTGAAGGACACCCAAGGTCAAAGATTGGATGCTCCAAATTCTTATATTTTGGGATATTATAGAAATCACATTTTAGCCCACATTTACCCTCTCTAAAACCTGTGTTTGTGGGTTAAAGAACATTACAAATTCATATGGAGTCCTAAGGAGAATAGAATAAATAGAGGATAGAAGTCCCTAGTCCAAAATTGAGCTACGTCACTATGGTGAAGATCTCAGTTATCCTTAGTTCATTTTCTGAGAGAAAATTCTAATGGAGTGACCATGGTTCTTTTTTTCCTCTAAAAACTCCATAAGAAGGAAAATAAAGTTCTGCTGACTAGCTATCTTCCTGATTACACTTCCCACAGATAAATAATATTAATTATTTCTGGTGTATGATTCAGAAAATTTATATGCTAAAACATCAATGTTTGATCTTCTTAAAAGAAAGTACTATATTATTCATACTACTTTATATCTTGCTATGTTACTCAATTTGTTGGAAATCTTTTCATAGCAATATAAGCAGATCTATTGCTTTCTTTTTAGTGGCTATATTATATGTTTTGTATATATGCATCTTAATTTATTTCATTGGTCCTTATTAAACAAGCTTTGGGTTTTTAATTAAAAGCAATTTTTTTTTAAAGATTTTATTTATTTATTTGACAGAGACAGCCAGCGAGAGAGGGAACACAAGCAGGGGGAGTGGGAGAGGAAGAAGCAGGCTCCCAGCAGAGGAGCCTGATGTGGGGCTTGATCCCATAGCGCCGGGATCACGCCCTGAGCCGAAGGCAGACGCTTAACGACTGCGCCACCCAGGCACCCCAATTAAAAGCAATTTTTAAAACTTAAGTTGGATCCTAATTTTACAGCAAAAATGATAATAATAATAAGGGGGAATAGATGTCTAATAATTCAGAGTTTATTGATCAAATTTAAGGAAGAATAAAAAATTTATTATTATTATTATTATATAATTATATTGAACCTATAGCTGAGTCACAAAGAAAAAACTGACAGATTCAAATTCTATATAAATCAATATTTTACAAAAAAAATTTTAAATTGCATTAAAAAACACCCAACATTTGAGAGAGAAATTCCTGGATGCCATTTAAAAGAATAATAGCATTTTGGCAATATTATATAAAATATTTAAGTGAGTGAATTAGACCTAGACTATTTAAATGACTCAATGACATTTATAAGAAATCTAAGTTCCCAAGAGATAAGTGGACAAAGTGCATTTCCCAAAAGAAGAGATAGTTATGGTAAACACATATTACATTCGTCGCACTGAAAAATACAAATTAACTTATGGCAAACCCACATCAAGAAACAAAATGAAACCAATAAATATGATTAATGTAATGCACAGAAATAATGAAAACCTTTAAGATATAATCTGAAGAAACTGAATACGAAATAGCAATCATTCAATGATAGCAATTAAATATATATTCATTCTAAGTCTTGGAGATAAAAATGCAAAAATAAAAGTAGTTGTTTTATGATGTGATTATGTGTAATTATTTTAAAATCTTTAAATATTATATTGTGTCTCATTTTTAATTTAAAAAAATAAGAAAAAGACATGTTTAGGTATGAAGTTCCTAGGTCTGTCCTCTACCTTCAATGCTCAGCTTTCTGTAAGACTTAATTACCAATTTTATCTCTATGCTGGGAGATTTGCCATGAGCCAATATTTTACCTGATGTCAGGAAACATTTCCAATTAATCTTAGTGGCCTCAAAACTTCATCGAGTGCAAGTTTATGAGAGAAGCAAAATACATAGGTACTACACATAAGTAAACTGACAAATCTGCCATTTCCCCCCCCAAAACGAATCTGTTAATCTTCCGATTCCCAAGTGCCGTGGAGAATATTTAGGGACGATAAAGTAAGTGTAGAGCTTTTCAGAGGAGGAGTGACATGCATTTCTGAAAAATCTCTGAAGATTAATAGAAAGTGGAGAAAAACCCAAACAGAAGACAATATGTGTTATGCAATGTCTTTGTTTGCGAGGCCTGCCACAGCAAAATACCACGGCTGGGGGGCTTAAACAGTACAAGTTCATTTTCCCGCAGTACTGGTGGTTAAAAGCCCAAGACCAAGGTGTCAGCAGATTTGGTTTCTCCTAAGGACTGTCGCTGGCTTGTGGGTGGCTGCCTTTTCACTCTCTCCTCATGTGGTCTTTCTCTGTCCAGGTACATCTCCCTTTTCTTATCCGACACCAGTCATATTGAATTAGGGCTCCACCCTGTGACCTCACTCGACTTCAGTGACCTCTTTAGAGGCCCTTTCTCCAAATCCAGTCACATAGGGGGTTAGGGCTTCAAGGTATGATTTTGGGGGGAACACAGTTCAGTTCATAACATACAGTGTATTTAAATGTTTGCATTTAATAAATGATCACTTTTGACATATGTGCATTTTACAAAAATAGAATAAATATTTGTTTATTATAACTTTGAAGATACTATCAAAAGTTAACATATCAAAATCTTTGTGAATAGAAGTTTTGGGCCAAATGACCATACTACTATCTCTCTCTCCCCCTCTCTCTCCCCTCTGTGATGTCCCTGAATGAGCTTCTGGAGTTGGCACTGAAGAGGACAAGATGGTGTAGATTCAGGAAGAGCAGAGCAGTTTGCGCCCTCGAGTGAAACTCGGACAATGGAAGACAGAAGACAGGAAGGAGGTGAGCAGATCCATTCCCCATGTCTTTTCTCCTTGGTGAACGCTTAGTAGTACACTTGATTCCTGCTGGAAATCCTTCTAGGGAGGTCTCAGGTGTTTCGAGAGCTCGTCTTGGTAGTGACTCCATGTATGTATCTCTCTTCAGGGCTGCCCCTTATGCTGAGGCCAGGATAGTAATATGCTGTATCACTGTGTTTCACTTTTTTGTTACTTTGTTTCACTGTATGTTTTCTTCTCAGGCTTGCACTTCCCAAACTGAGTATCAGCGTTTTAATCCCTACCTCAAATTCTAATTCTAACTCAAACAACAAGGTTAACACAATTAGTATGTGGAATGGTTCTAGAAAACCAATCCTCAGGATGAGATTATGGATGGTAAACAAGGATGAAAACTCTTGGAAAGCAGCGGCGCCACCATTGCTTAAACTTTCACCTCTGTTTGATGGAAAGTAAATGCAAATAGAAGGGAGTGTAAGGAGATCAAAGGGTCCAATGGTTGGGGCACTTAATTAACATGGGGACAATTATAAGAATGGTGAAATAAGATGAATACCTTTGATGCCGATCAAGAGATTACAAAAAGAGAACACTAGGCTTGGGAGAGTCCATTTCCGCTTCAGGACAACCTCTGAAAGTCACATGGCTTCTGGAAGCTTTAGACAACTTCTTATTTCTCACAGCTTCTGGCAGACTGCTGAAAATCTGGGCGACAGTCTGATTATAAGGGCAACAGATCTGCAAAGAAATGTGCTGACTTAGCAGATCTCCTGTGTCAAATCAGGGCCATGGGAGGGAGAATAGGACCCACAATCTGGAATGAACACATTTAAGTTGACCAATCTCAGAATCTTGAACCTCCACCATCCTGAATTCTGTTTTTCACCAGAAGCATCCCCTTCTCACCATATGGGACTTTTCCTCCAATCTGATAATTAAAGCCAAGATTCAGCACTGTCCAAATAGGTAATTACAAGTCCAAATCTAGGAAAAACTAACCTACAAGAATTGCAGGACCTGACGAATATGGAAGAACCCGGAGAGCATGTGCTAACGTGGATCCTGGGGGTGTTAGACCTGGGTAAGGCTGGTGATGGGAAAATTCACAGAGAATGCCTTCTTAGGACTACTTCTGATAAGAGCTGTCTTAGGTCAGATTCCCCAGAAGCAGAGATTGACACAGACTTGCCTTAGTTAGGGTTATTTGTTTTGTTTTTTCCTTCCCCTATAAGAGAGAAGGGGAAGTACAGGAGAGAACCTGGGAGAGCCAAGCAAGAACGTGATCTCAGGCAAAGTCTAGATTTGGCCGGATGCACGTCCATCACCCCAGAGGGTGCCTTCCCTGGCAGCACAGGGGGCCAGTCTGTTTTAATACCTTGTCGGTTTTTGCTGTGGGCTAGTCACAGGGGGAGGAAGGGGAGGGGATCTTGTAAGCCAAGGGTGTTTTCTCAGAGAAGGGGGCATGTCTGTGAGCCAAGAGCAAGTCACATTAACCACAGCTAGTTAATGAGTGAATACGGGAGAGGCGCAGCTGTATCTATTACAGCATCTACCTGAGTGTCCAAAGCATATGGGAGAATATTTTATCTTTGTATATTTTCTTTTGGTACTGTACTTCCCACCAGGAAGTATACACCAGTGTGGACTGAAAGAGTCAATACGATTAGATTTTTCAATGCAGAGCGCCCTTGCTGACATAATTCATTAAAATGTGACAGAGACTTCAGGAATAAATGCTTTGTTTCTGCATTTACCCCAATATACCCTCGAGATTTCAGAAATGTTCCAAGTTGAGAAAGGTTACTCATTAAATAATATGATTCAGTTTGTAGTTTCAAGAAATGCAATGTGCCAGGTGGGGATTTGTATCATAACATGAAACCTCAGGTTTTGGATTATGAACCTTCAAAACAAGGTACTTATTCTGTATCTATGAGCCAAAATGTCACTAGTATTTAGAAACCATTGTATCATAAATGTTTTAAACTATCATGTAAAATATAAATCTAGAATGTTATTCCTATAACATTCTAAAACCTCTAAAGACAGAGAAGATATACATTTACCAAATTACCTTTATGGCTTTTATGATATTAATTTCTTTGTTTCTTCTGTCTACTGAGATAAATTTCCTTGGATTCCTCTGAAATAGAGAATTTGCTTTATATATATATGTATATATTATATATATACATGTACATATATATATGATTTATGTATATATGATATATATATATGTTATATATATACATATATGTATATATAATTTTTCCCCCCTACCTTTCCTGGAAGTAGCAATAGGTGGGGAGTGGCTTTTCTATAAAATAATAAATTAAAGCAATAAGTTTTATAATGTGTTTCATCTTTTAACCAATGTCCAAAGCATAGCAATATAGAAAATTCACAACCTCAGATCCAATAAATTAGAAGACATTCAGTCATTTAAGTATTTTTAAAACATTTCTTTTCTTTGGGATATCTGCATATATATGGGAGAAGTGATAAAAAATGCATGGTCTCTACTTTAAATTAGTTCATACAGTATGGTGAAGAGATAGACATGATAAAAATACCTAATTCAGTAAGATAATGTTAAGGACCATTAAGAAGATATGGATAAATTGTTATGGGAACTCAAAATGGAAAGACATTTTATTTAACTGAAATGATCAGGGAACTTATTGCTTTTGAATTGTTTTTTTTTTTTTTTTTTAAGATTTTATTTATTTGACAGAGAGAGAGGCAGCCAGAAAGGGAACACAAGCAAAGGGAGTGGGAGAAGGAGAAGCAGGCTTTCTGCTGAGCAAGGAGCCCGACGTAGGGCTCGATCCCAGAACCCTGGGATCACACTCTGAGCGGAAGGCAGACGCTTAATGACTGAGCCACCCAGGCGCCCTGCTTTTGAATAGTTTTTATTTCAAAAATTTGTCTTTAAATTTTCAACAAATGTATAAGTGAGTAGTTAGAAAGGAAATTGCTGTCCTTTAAGTAATTAATTAGTGAATTTATTGTAATTATTGAGTTAATAATAATTGGTATCTAAGGAGCAGAAACTCACAAAACAAAATGATAGGAACTGGGTAATTATTTCTGACATAATTATATAAGTCCATAGGACAATCTGATTTCCAACAAATTTCTTTGAGTTATGCATTTATATATCTCTTGCTTAGATTTACATGTGGTAGTTTTAATCTTTTCTAAAACCAACAGTGATCAGTCGTTAGTCATACCTGTGTGATTATTATATAAACCTTAATGACAGGGCTGTCTGTGCCTGTCATCATCCTTTGATTTTATATGTAATTGATTTTTACAATAAACCCAAAAGATGTTATCTCCCTTTGTCATTTTGACATTAAAAAATTGTGACATTTTCTTGACTTCAGTATGTCTCGTGCTCAAATCTATAATAAATGGTAGCCTATGTTTCTTTTTTCCCCTTACATTTTTGAAATATGTTACTAGTAATTCATCCTCTAAGGTATTTTATCTTGTGATACAAATTTTAAAGTGAAAGAAAGAAAGAAAGAAGAAAGAAGAAAGAAAGAAAGAAAGAAAGAAAGAGAAAGAAAAGGGGAAAAAAAACCTCTAAACTTTAATTTTGGTAGAATTTAAAGCAATTGGTATTTCTCCTGGAGGTTTCCAACCAGTTCTTATTTTGTTATTTTTCACTGACGCATTTTTTTTCCTTTTTTTACTCTTTCCAACACAGAATATCCCTAGGAGAAATACAAACTGCATACATATTATGGAAATCATTTCTCCACCAGCAGGAACTTGCAAGAACATTTAGAAAAGTCCTTTGTTTTTACTTTCAATTTTCTGTGTATTTTAAAAGAATAGCTCATCCGTTCCATTTCAAAAGAGTCTTAGAGTAAAGTGACAAATTGTGCCAGTATTTACTTCACTTGGGAAAAGAAGAATGTGAACAAATAAAGCCTAAGGGCCTCTTCTCCCTGGTGAGAGTATCATAACTTCTCTGTTAGGTCTAATTTAGTTGCAGGTCTGAAAGCAGAATACCAAAATCTATGGCTTATCCACTTGACTTTTTAAATGAGTATTTCAAAGACAACTGTTGATTGCTAAAATACTAAATTTAATTCTTAAAATGTAAAATTGTGCTGGAAGTATAGGAAATGGTCAAAGCATGTTATCACTTTTAAAATTTCATAATCAATGTGTTACTATGCAAATATACAGAAGCAGATTGGACCAATATTTTATCATGACAGACCACGATTTAGAGCTTCCTTTAGTGCTATGATAGACTAGTCTTCATTTTCATCAGTTGTCATTTATGCAAGTACTTGTAAAAGTTATGAAGCTTCTTTGGAGATGGTATAGGTTCTAGAAAAGCATTACTCTTTACCATACCGCCAATTAATTCTTTCTACCAAGGACTGACTGAGTTTTGTAAAATGGTATTAACAAAGTATTTTTTGCATGCACTTTTTATTGCTGACATTAAAATCATTTTCTATATACTGCCTTTGTGTTCTGACAAGGAGGTTTCGCATTTCTGTTTAACGCTGCCATCCACCTAGTTAGTGGCACTTAGCCATTTCCTATTTCTCTTAATGGTCATTTTTATCACTATGCCAACCAGCTACGTGCTGGACAACTAGTTTATTTATTTTTTAGCTTATATTCAAGCTTATCCGTTCTCTTAATAATGAACGAGGATCAGTAGTTTTTTATTTTAATGAAGTATAGTTGTTATACAATGTTACGTTAGTTTCAGGTGTACAACAGAGTGGACAAATCTACACGTTATGCTATGCTCACTAAAAATCTAGCTGCCCTCTGTCACCACACAATGCTATTACAATATCATTGACTATTATTCCTTATGCTGCACCTTTCATCCCCCTCACTTGTTCATTCTGTAACTGGAAGCCTGTATCTCCCACTCCCCTTGACCCATTTTGCCCATCCCCCACTCCATTTCCCTCTAACAAGCCCCAGTGTGTTCTCCGTATTTATGGGTCTGTTGCTGCTCTGTTTATTTCTTTGTTATTTATTTATTTGTTTGTTTTTAAAGATTTTATTTATTTATTTGAGAGAGAGGTAGAGAGGGTGAGGCAGAGCATAGAAGTAGAGTGAGAGTGAGAATCACACTCCCCGCTGAGCAGAGAGCTGACGTGATACTCGATCTCAGGACCCCGAGATCATGACCTGAGCCTAAAGCAGAAACTCAACTGCTTAACCGACAGAGCCACCCAGGCGCCTTCTGTTTTGTTTTTTAGATTCCAAATGTGAGTGAAATAATATGGTATATGAGGCTAATGTTTCCTTTCTTACAGAGCTGTTTCATAAAATAATCGATATAAGCATACCTGCTATAATTCACATGTATGAGAAGGTACAAAGAAAGATAGACAAATGGTAATTATCCCATCTTGTGGATTCTTACATCCCAGGAAGATAATGAATTGTCTATGGTCAAGAACCTTCTTTTGCATATCTCAATATACTTGGGCATCATAGAATCACATAATGTATGTTTTAATAATTCTCATTCTATAATAATCATTAGTAGTAAAATGAGATCTAAGAGAAAAGTACAAGAAATATTTCTAAACTTCTTAATTGTATTTTGTCAATACTAATGTCTAAATGTTTTTTTGTTGCCAATATTTACTGACATTTACACTTATTACTAAATTCTGCCAGTAACATTGATATTCCACTGTCCCCAATATATATTTTATATGTTAAGTATTAAAAATATCTGTTGGTCAGTATTTTATGTTGTGTTTAATTAATGGTGTAGTATATAGAACATTGAATACACTATAACTTAAGGTCTTCCATTGACAAGCAGTGCTATTTTTGGAAAAATTGCCTGGGTAATATATAGATTTCTGCACCTCTTAACTGAAAAGTTTGCTTTAAATCACTGATTTTCATTTTTTGTTTCAGAAAGCCTTGCAGAAGCCTCACATCCTGATGAAGAGGCTGTTTTTACACATGGGAAGATCTTGGACCTTCAGACCATTTAGCTTTAATTTTACATTGGCTTTTTTAATATTTTACAAACCAAATCTTTGTTTAAACTTTGTACGTAGAAAGGATTCCAAGAATATAAATAAATGTTTAAAACTACAGCACAAAATTATATGCAAAGCCTATCCCAACTCAGTATATACTCTACTAAGTCAAGTTTAACTATGTAGTCTTTCCAAAGCGTCCTTTTTCCGGCTTCTTGTATCCAGGTCTACTGAAGTTCTCAACTTACGGATTCAGTCCAAGATCCTTTAGCAAATTCTTCCTGGGACAGGAATTACACTGATGGCCTTGCAGCCTATTTCAAGCCCTTTTTGTCTTGTTTGTCTATTCCTTTCTTGAGCTTCTTCAGACCTAACACTTTGTTGTGCACGTTAGCTTGATGGGATGAGCTAATCTCCTCTAGGACAGCTAGTTACTTGCCTGACTCCAAATTACTTTGGGAGAGTAACTTTAAAAAATAGTAATAATAACTTTATATTCTTCACTACTGTCGGTTGTGAGATGATCAAACACGCTATTTAATTGTAAAAAAAAAGGATATTTTCCCTTTTGTCTCTTAATTTCTTTAAAAATCAAGAGTGCATAAAGCAAAACTTATAATGTTTTATTACTGAGTTTATTACATATATGTAAATGTGATATATATAATAATAACACAAAGGAGTAGGGATGGAATGGAGTTTTATTGGAACAAAGTTGCTATATTTTCTTGATTAAGCCCAGTACTAACTTTAAGTAGATTGTGGTCCATTAACATGTATATTGTAATCCCTAAAATAAGAAAAATACTTAAAGAATAAGTTTAAAATATAAAAATCAAAACGATGAAATATAAAAATTGTTAACACAAAATGAAGCATTAAATAAGGTATGGGGATACAATGAAAACATGAAATATATTGACAAATTGGCTAAATGTCAAACATAAATTTACATAAGATGCAAATGGAATACATAACTATAAAAAGACAGCAATTGTAAAACTTGATAAAAAAGTAATCTGACCATACGCTGTCTACAAGAGTAGTTTTGATGCAGAAGTACAGATGGGTTCAAAGTAGAAAGATAGAAAAAGTTACACCACGCAAACATTCACCACCAGAGAACTTGTGTGGTTATGTGACATCAGGTGAAATAGACATCAGGACAAGCAATGTTACTAGAGATAAAGGGACATTGCATCATAAAAGAGGTCAATACCTTAGGAATAGATAACAATTATAAATGTACATGATATAAAAAAAGAAAAAATATTTTAAAAACCTAAAAATATATTTCATTATAGAAAATGGCAAACATAGAAAAATAATATATCCAGAGATTTCAATAGTCTTTCTCATTAATTGGTAGGAGAGTTAGAAGTTAACAAGGATACAACAGATACAAAACAAGAACATCAGCTTGATCTATCTGAAATCTGGAACATTCCCTCCAACAACAGAATACATTATTTTCAACAGTGCATGGAACATTCTCCAGGATAGAACATATACTAGGCCATAAAACAAGTCTTAGTAAATTTAAAAGACTGAAATAAAACAAAGTTTGTCCACTGACTGCAACAGAATTAAATCAACAGTCAGTAATATAAGATAATTAAAGAAATGCCCAAATACTTGATGTATTTAAATTTACATACACCTTGAACATTAAAAATTCTATAATTGATAAGGTAAAGAAGACATCACAGAGAAATTAGAAAATATTTTGAGATGAACTAAAATAAAAAACACAGCATACTAAAATTTGTGGGATACATTCAAAGCGATGCTTAGTGAAAAGGTTATAGTTATAAACACCTATAAGAGAAAAGCAAAACTATTTCAAATGAATAACCTAATCTTCCACATTAAAAAACTAGAGAAGGGAAAGCAAGCAAAACCCAAAAAGAAAAACAAATGAGTAATAAAAATCAGAGCAGAAATCAATGAATGTAAAACAGAAATTTAGACAAAATCAATAAAACTGAAAGTATTTTTTTAAAGTTCAGCAAGATCGACAAACCTCTAATTATGCTCACTAAGATAAAAAGAAGAAAGGCACAAGTTACAAAATCAAGAATGAAATAGAGTACATTGCTTTTGACCTTCAAGCAATCAAAATAATTTTAAGGAAGCATTATGAGTAGCTTTATGTTGAAATACTGTATTTGAAACATGTTGCTCAAATCAGAGAATATATATGAAAGAGACATTCTTAGAAAGGCACAAACACTAAACCTGACCCAAGAATTCAAAACTCTAACTAGACCAATAACTAGGAAAGACATTGAATTAATAGTCAAACATTTCCCACACAAAAAAGCTAAGGTCCAAATATTTTTACTGAATTCTATGAAATATTTAAAGGAGAAATAATACCCATCCCATACAAATTCTTCAAAAAAATAAGGGAAGAAATACTTTCTAACTCATACTATGAGGTCAGTATCACCTTAACACCAAAACCAAACAAAGATATCACAAGGAAAGAAAAGTAGAGCCCAAAAGACACATGAACACAGAAGTGAAACATTAAATTAGTAGGATCAAACACAATGACCATAGCATATATATGTTATACATAATGACCAGTGAGTTTATCCCAGAAATATAAAGTTGGATTGATATATGAAAAATCAATGTAATATTCTATATTAATGAAAATGATCATCATTAATAACATTCAATAATGTGAACACTAATAATATGGTCATATCGAATAGATTCAGAAAAGCATATGTTAGTATTGATCATTAATGATAAACATTCTTTAAACACTAGGAATGCAAGGGAACTTCTTCAATCTGCTAAATGAAATTATCAAAAACTTACTTAATCATACTTAATGGTGAAAGACTGAATGCTTTTCCCCTAAGACCAGTAACAAGGAATAAATACCTACTCTCACCACTTCTATTCAACATTGTACTGTATATTCAAGCTAGTGGAATAAGACAGTAAGACAAGAAAAGAATAATAGTACACAGATTGGAAAGGAAGAAGTACAGCTATCTTTATTCAGAGATGACCTGATTCTAAATGTAGAAAATCTCAAAGAATCTACAAAAATATGCTGGAACTAATAAATGAGCTCAACAAAGTTTTGAGATGCAAGATCAACTTAATAAAATTAATTTTGTTTCTATATGGTAGCAACAAGCAATAAAAAGAAGCTACTAAAATATTTCAAAGCACAGCACAAAAACTAAAAATCTATGAATAAATTCAGTAAAAGTTGTATAGGGCTTGTACCATGCAAACTATCAAACATGCCGAGGAAAATGAAAGAAGATCTAAATATATGGAGAGGCATACCAAGTTCATGGATTGGAAGATGTAATACTTTGCAAATGACAGTTTTCTACAAATTGATTGGAAGTCCATGTAATCACTATCAAAATTCCAGTACCACTTTGTCGTTTAGTTTTTAGTTTTTGTTTTTGGAGAAATTGGCAAGGTAATCTTAATATTACACAGAAATGCAAAGGAATCAGAATGTCAAAAGAATTTTGAAAAAGAACAAAGTTGGTAGACTTATACCACCTGAATTCAAAAGTTTCTTACACTAATCAAGATGTTATGGTACTGTGTTTATTTTTTATAAACTTAAAGATAAACAGAATAGAGAATCCAAAAATAAACTCATACATTTATGGTCAACTGATTTTCATGAAAAATACCAATGGAATTCAGCTGAGAGAATGATAGACTTTAAACGAATGTGCTAGGACAGTAAGATACTGATATACACAGACACACACAAACACAATCATATATTCACACACTGAACTTACTTACTTCACTTATACCATACATACAAATTTAGTATAAATGGATTCTAAATGAATCATAGACCTAAATTTAAGCTACAAGAATAAAACTTGTAGAAGAAAGCAATATAAAAGATTACCTATGTGGTTCAATTTCTATGGAATTTTTAGAAAAGTTAAATCTATTGAAACGGAAATCAGATTAGAATATGCCTAAGGATGGAAAGGGGAGAGAGTATTGTCTACAAATGAGCAAAGAGAGACTTTCTGGTTTTCTAGTAAAATTCTAAAACTGGACTATGGTAATGGTTGCACAATAACATAAATTCATGAAAAATGTGATCAAATTTGCATGGACCATTATATTAGTTTGTCAGGGTTGCCATAACAAAATGCCACAAAGTTGGTGGCTTCCGCAACAGGAATGCAGTGTTACATTTGTGGAGGCTCAGAAGTCCAAGAAAGAGGTGTCATCAGTGTTGGTTCTTCTGAGGCTTCTCTCAACTTCCAGATGACTATCTTCTCCTTATGTCTTAATATAGTCTTCCCAGTGTGCATTATCTGTGTCTCAATTTTCTTTTCTTTTAAAGACATCAACATATTGGATTAGGGCTCACTGTAATAACTTTATTTTAACTTCTTAACCTCTTTAAAGACCCTGTCTCCAACTACAGCCTCATTCTCAGATACTCGGAGTTAGGACTTGAACATATGAATTTTGGGGGAACACAACTTGGTCCCTATGAACCACGTATCTAAATCTGAAAATTAGAAAATAAAACCATTAACTCTGAATTGGATTCCATGTGCGCTGATCCTTGTGATGTATCTATAAGCTGGTTAGTCGGTCCACGTTAGTTAGGTTAGGTATAGGTCAGATTTAGGCTGCTGCCCTCTTTAGACAAGGAATCATGCTAGAACCTCAGAGGTTCCAGAAATGTAAAAGATGTATTTCTACCATTTGTTCAAGAAACATAAGATTAGGTGATGCATGTATGTTTGTTCTGGCAGGTGGGGAGGTGAGATGGGCATGATGGCGAAGGGGGGATTGTGGGAATATGTACAACCATGCAGGTGAAAATGATTGGCTACAGAATCCTACCAAGGATTATTATTAGCTGTCATAGACACAAGTATCAAATTACAAACTAATTATTATTAAATGCTGTACAAATATTCACATAACTGAGTTGGTTATTTTTTGTTTTTTTTTTGTTTGCATTGCCACAGCCAGGCTTATAATCCACATGCAGAGTCAAGCACTGTTTTATCATATTATGTAAATTTTCATGATGGTCTGAATGAACAGATGGTATTAACACATTTTAATGATGGTGATGAAGAGCTAGTATCATTATTTGATAGAACAATTTCTTTCTGGATGTCATGTATTTATTTTTACACCATTTTTAATGGCATTTTTTTCTGAAGAATGACAATGTTTGAAATGTGGGTTCTTCTGTGAATTTTAAGTAGATGTTAATTATAGCAGGTTGCTGGTTATAGCAACACAAACGCATTGTAATCCTTTATAGTATCTTATTTGCAGGTATCCTTTTCAGTTTTAAATGAGCACTAAATGTCAATCTTCTGTTTCCTTTATATGATCTCAAGAGTCTGTTTGGGGGTGTATTTTATACAACGTACCACTCACTGATCTTTATTTCTCTTGTTTCCTCTTCAAAATTTAACAATTATTGTTTTCCATTACACATCTCTGTTTTTATGTAACAATAAAACATAGTTTTCTTTTATTAGCACTTGTTTCTGAATTTAAAAAAAGGTATGCAAAGAAACCCCTTTGGACTAGGCAAAGTGAAAAATATACAGTGTATTTTAAATGAAGATACAAAAGGTAAAAACAGTTTCTGAATCTGTATTTTCCAACAAGCTTTGTAGATTCCAGCTAACATGTTGAATGGTTGGGGCTAATAATGAACTCACTTGCACACACACACAATTCCTTTGTCCCTCTTCTGCTTCATTGTAATCACTTTGCTGCCTTTAAATTCAACTCTCCGTCCACTCTGCACTTCCATCCACACAGGTGACCACAGCTGGAGGAAAACACACACCAATGCCAACTAGGGTCACTTTAAATTTATGATCACTAATCTCTGGTGGACCCCTTACTCTGTCCCACTGCCTTGCTATATTTTGCTATGTTCACTCTTCAACTCTCCTAAGTAGCTATTTTATAGTTTCTCGTCTCTTCTGAAATCTTCAGGGCCTTTTTCATCATCCCCACTCTTAGTTGATGAGCTTAATTTCTATTTCACTGAGGAACAAGAAGCAATCAGAGATCCTACACAAGCTCATTCTATTACGTCTACCCGTTTACTGCATCTGGGCGTATTTGCTCTTCCTTCCCTCCTTTTGCAATGAATCCACTGTCTGCCCTTCCAGACAGGGCAGCACCTCCATCTGTGAATCAAATCCCATCCTATTTGCCTACTTGAGAACATTGCAGCCGTGGCTCTTCCTTCTCTCTGATGCATCATCATTTTTCTCTCTGTATTTCATCTTTGTCATCATATATATGTATACGTATAAACTATTTATCTCCCTTATTAAAACAAAACAAACCAAGCAAAACCCAAACTGTTGACTCATTACTTATTCTAACTACCACCATATTTCATTCCTTTCATTTACAGAACAACTCTTCGCAGAAGCAATGTGTACTTGCTCTCTCCAATTCCTCCTCCCATTTTCTTTGAAGTCTCCTTTATTCATATTTTTCACCCCGCCTCTCCATGATAACTGCTCTTGTCTAGGTCTTCAATGACTGCCCACTGCTTACATCTCATTGTACTTTTCAGACTCCGGTGTGCTTTATCAGCATCTTTGGACATAGTTGATCCCCTCTCTTTTTGGTCCAGGATATCACTCTTGCCCGGTCACTTTCTACTTCCCCAGTCATATCTGCTGCCCTCCTCTCATCTACCAAATCTGTTAGTGCTGTTTTGATCACATGGTTCAGTTCTTAGACTTCTCATTCTATTGAAACTCATCCCCTAAGTCTTGGTCCCATGTTTTAGGTAATATTGATATGCCAATGCCTCCCAAAAGTATATCGTCAGCCAAGACTGGCGACTCTATTTATTAAGCATCCAATCGCAACATGTGCCAGACTGAGTTCCCCCCAACTGATTGTCCCTGTGCCTTCTCCAGCTCAGTAAATGACAACATTGTTTTTCCTGTTACTTGGGTAAAACACTTTGATTTCATCTCTCGCTCTTTCTCTTACTCCCCACATCCAGTTCAGAAGCAAACGAAACTACATCCAGAACCTGGTTCTACCGTAGTTACTATTCTTGCCTCAGCCACTGTCTTCTTTTTCCTGGATATTTATAGTAGTTTCTTCTTGCCTGCTCTGATCTGTGGCTTTTCTCCCTTGGATCTTTTCTCAATACACAAGACAGTAACCCTGGTAAAAAAAAAAAAAAGAGTCTGCTCATATTACTCTCCTGCCCTAAACCTTTCAAAGCGTTTCATCCCATTCAGAACAGAACTTAAAAGTTGTCACAGATTTCTATATATTACCTCTGTGCTCATCTTCTTCAACTCTTCTTCTCGCTTACTCTGTTCCAGTTCACCAGCCTCCTAGCTGACCCTCAAAAACACTAGTTGAAATCTTGATGTAGGGCCTTTGCACTTGCTGTTCCAAACTCCTCAGTCTTTTTCCCTAGCTAGACTCCTTGTTCATTTCTTTCAATTTTCTACTCAAATATACTTTTTTGGTGAGGCCATCCCTGATTCTATTACCTTTAAGCTTTCTGTCCCTCTTCCCTACATTATTTTTCCATGGAACTTATTGCCATCTAATGTATTATATATTTTACTTATTCATTTGTGTGTTGCTTATCTCTTTCCACTTGAAAGTGAATTCCAGGGAGCTAGGTAATTTTCTTTGTTTTGTTTATTCTTAGACCACCAGGGATTAAAGAAGTGCCTGGTACATATAGTAGTTTAGCAAATATTTGATGAGTAAATTAGTAAATGGATGGATGGAGGGCCCACTGTGGTATTTAAATAACATCACTGTTCCCTTCCAACTTTAACTCATTCATTTAGTAGGTGCTGAGAACCTATTAAACTAAATATTGAGGTTACAAACATGAATATTACAGAGTCCCACCTTTGAGGAACTTTTAAGTTATTGAGGGATAATAGTACTAAAAATGTAATAGTTATAATAGAATGTGGGACACCTGGGTGACTCAGTTAGTTAAACCAGATGCCTTCAGCTCGGGTCATGATCTCAGGGTCCTGGGATCGAGTCCCTAGTCGAGCCCGGGTCAAGTCCCTCATGGTGCTCCTTGCTGGAGGCAGGCTCCTCCTCGGTGCTGCTCCCATTGGGCTCCCTGCTGGTGTTGGGCTCTGAGCTCAGCGAGGAGTCTGCTTCTCCTTCTCCCTCTGCCCCTCCCCCTGCTTATGCTCTCTCTCTCTCTCTGTCTCTCAAATAAATAAATAAGTAGAATCTTAAAAAATTAATAATAGAATGTGGAGGATTTTATTAAAGAAGCAAACATTTGAAGAGATCAATGAGGGTGAGTCTTGAAAAATAAATAACACATCAATGAGAGCAGGTACTGACAGAGCTGGTTGAGGTAGCAGAAGCAGCATGAAGGAACGCTGGGGTGGAAAAGGGCAGGGAATATTCAAAGAGTGCCACTGTGTCGGTCAGTGAGCAAGAAGTGGAGAATGCTAATCACCCAGCTGAAGGCAGAGGGGTTCTGTGTTTTTATGAAATCCATGTGATTCATCCTATTTGGGGAATACAATGACCTTAAATAATTCAAAGTTAAGCATATAGTCCCTCCAAGTTATTGAAGATTCAAGCACAAAATATACCAATTTCTTGTAGTAAGAAAATCTTAATTTTGAAGCTCAAAGACATCAGAGAACATTTTTTAAAAGTACTCTTTTCCAATTTCTTACACACTTCTGTTAATTTTTTCATAAAAGTATTCCATGTATCTATATATATTTCTAATAAACTTAAAATATTTGTGCAAAACTGAAGGCAGAATCATCAGCAGATGGATCCTTAATAAATACTTCTAGGGAGAGGTGTCTATGATAGAAATTATAAACAATTTCCTTCCAGTCTCCAAGCTAGGATCCGCTACTTCATTGTTGTTTATGGAAAATTCACTGCTCAGCATTCCCTCCAACCCAAGTTTGAATCAGAATCTCTGGGGTGGGGAGGCTGAAAAATCAACATTTTTAGTAACTTTCCTATTGTCGTAGATAACATTTTAGAATCTTGGCTTTCAAGCTGTAGGTGTGTATATGAGAGAGAGAAAAAGACAAATACATTAGAATTGAAAGAGACTTTAGTTATTCTTTATTCTTTATCCCCCTCATGTTATGCAGGATTATCTGCTACAACACCATTATCAGATGAGCAACATGGTCTTGCTCGTTGAGACATATCTGATGTCAGTGACTATGTCTCATACTTCTTTTTTGTGTTTAAAGCCTCCTTCAATAGAGTCTAACATAATAGGTGCTCAATGAATAATGAAGATGATAATTGTTTCCAATCTTAGTCATTTTTGCTTTAATTTGAATTAATTTTCTCTATTTTAGTTATCTCTGGTCTTAAAGAAATCTGGTCCACCATTTTTTCACCAGAATTTATATTAATATGACAATGGTCATCACTTGGCATTTTAATTTTCTCACTTTCCAGTTTAGGTAAGTCCTTATTTTTCTTGAGGATCTATTTTTTTTACCCCCTCCTTTTTTTTTGGCTACTTTCTGGGTGGCCTTTATCCCCTTTATTGTATTTTTATTTTCTGGATCCCTTTCAACTTCTTCATATCTGTCTAGATGTTCATTGATTGATTTACCTCGGACTAGACTTCCATATGACAAAGATCAGATTAGATTGCTCTCAGATGTCACAACCCATGGTCTTTTTTTTTTCTTTAAATTTTTATATCTTATTTTCCTTTGCTCAACAAACACATGCGTTGCTCACTATGAGCTCATCAGTATTCTCTGATAAAATATTAACATAACTATAATATCTAATCCTCATAGAGATCTGTTGAGTTAATATTTCAATTATTGAGTAATTGCTTGAGTGACTTGCTTATGTTCATACAGCAAGTAAGTGGTAAAGGCTAGCTGTGAACTTAGGCAAACTGATTTCAGAATCTGTTCCTTCAATAATGACACCAACGCCTTCACAGTTACGTTTTGACCATCCTAGTTTGTCCACTTATTTGTCCTAATTTTTTTATGCTTCTTTCCTCTTCTTTTTCAGGAGGATGGTTGAAAGTTTTTTTATTCCATTTTCCTTTCCATTACTGTCTTGGAATTTCTACATTCTTTTTCTATTTTTTTGGTGGATGTATTAATACTTCTACCATGAATATTTAGCCAAGCCTAAAATCAAATAAAAACTTAATTCTTTTTTCAAGCAATACAAGAATCTCAGATTTTAACTTCATCATCACCCATCCTGATACTATTTTTATTTAGTCTTTTTATTCAAGAGACCTTGATCCTCATGGGCACATTTTATTATCATACTTGTTAACGTCTCCATTCTGATGAGTGCAACATTGTTCTTATTTTAATGAACATTGTTCTTGACCACTAGTGAAACTGAATATTCACTGGACATTAAGTTTTCTTCTGTCAATTCTCTTTTAATTGTGTTTTTTCATTGATTTATAAGTTTGATCTATTTATCATAAATACTAATAAGTCTTAAGTTTTATGTGTTACAAAGGTCTTAGTTTAAATGTCTGGCCCACTTTTCACTCTCTATATAGTGTTACTTGAGGAATAGAATTTTCATTTTAGTATAACAAGATTCATTAAGAATATTGTTGTTTGTGCTTATGAGTCTTGTTTAAGAAATCCTTTCATCCATCAATGTTCATAAAAATGTTCTTCCATCTTTTATTACCAAATTTTCAAAGTTTTTAATTTAACTCTATTTGGAATTTATTTTTATACTTGCTGTGTGGCAGGGATCAAATTGATTTCGTTCTCCGTACGGGTAATCATATTCCCAGCATGATTTCTTAATGGGTCCATCTATTTCCCTCTTAATGCTACCGCTTATAGTTCTGGGTCACAGATTATTTTTTCTGGGCTTTCTATTCTGCTTTATTGCTCTATTTTCCAATCCCTTTGCCATTTGATTTTTTTGTTTGTGAATTAAATAGGAAGACACAGCAATAGCTATCATAATTTTGAAGAACTGATATCACAAACTCTATTTCAAGATACTTGTAGCGATTGTGGTGGGATATAATTTATCTAATTCCTGAGGATGAAGTCACTGCTAGGACATAGGTAGTTTGTAGTTTACCTTCAGAATCGAAGGAAGTGCTACATTGTCGTTGAAAGTCAGGGAAAATAAAGGTTTAATTTACCATGTCCAGGCTCACAGACGCTCTATGTATCCATAGAACTCTTGGTCCCATAAATCCCAGCTTAAGAAATTCCTGCTTTAGGCATCGTAAGAACTGACATAGCTCTACCCAGATGAGGCAAAGTCTGGGTTTCAGTCAACGAGAGGGAGAATACCATTCTATTCTCTGCTTTTATGAGTTCAACTACTTAAGTACCTCATCTAAGTGGAATCAAGCAGTATTCCTTCTGTGACTGGGTTAATTCACTTAGCGTAATGTCCTCAGGCTTCGTTCATATTGTTGCTAATGGCAGAATTTTCTTCTTTTTAAAAATATTTCATTATATACCATATTTTCTTTATCCATTCATTTGTTGATGGCTCTTGTGAATAGTGCTGTAATATATAAGGATCCTTATTTCAAAGGATTTTTAAGGTTCTTATTTCAATTATTCTGAGCATATACTCATACGTGGTATTGCTGGGTCACATGGTAGTTCTATTTTTAATTTTTTGAGGATCCTCCCTACTATTTCCCATATCAGCTGAATCATTTTACATTCCCATCACAGTGTAAAAGGGCTCCGATTTCTCCCCATCCTCACCAACATTTAAAAAAAAATCTAATAGCCATTCTAATTGGTGTGAGATGATATCTCATGTGATTTTGATTTGCATTTTCCTGATGATCAGTGATAATGAGCACCTTTTAATATACCTTTTGACCATTTGAATGACTAGGGGCAGGGGCAAATAGAGAGTTGTTCGATTGGTGTGAGGTTTCAATTATGCAAGATGAATTGATTCTAGAGATTTGCTATACAGCGTAGTACCTATAGTCAACAATAATGTATTCTGCACTTAGAAAAACGTTAAGAGGGTAGATTCCATGTTAAGTTACTTATCACACACAAAACCAAACCAAACCAAACCAAAAACAACAAAGGGACACAAGGAAATTTTCAGAGATGCTGGGTATGTTTATACCTTGAATGTGATGATGGTTTCATGGGTGTGTGTGTGTGTGTGTGTATATATAGCCAAACTCATCAAATTGCCTACATTAAATATGTGCAGTATTTTATATTTCAGTTATATCTCAATAAAGCTGTTTAAAAAATAAGACATTCAAAGCATAGAAGAGGCCCAACCAGTGCGTAAATGCCCAGCTAGGAAGTGAAATAAAGAACTTCAGCTCACACTGTGTTGGTGAGAACTTAGTTACATGGTCACTCCTAACTTACGGAATGGTTAAGAAAGAATGCAACAGGGCAGCTATGTGTATAGCTATAATTATATTTCTATGGGTAGACAACCAGCACAGCTGCACTCTAATACTCCATACGGGGTTAAGGAAAAATCATTTTACTTAATTAGCTAAGAATATACTTTTATGATGATATAATTTTATTGTATACGTTGCTTCTATGGAAATGATCATTTCTTCTCTAGTCAGTAAAAATTCTATTTGACTTTGTAATGTTAATCGTTGCTTGCATTCTAGGAATTAAATAAATTTCATTACGATTTATTATATTTGTCTATGGAATCCACCACTGGATTCAATTTGCGAAAGCATCTTTAGGATTTTTGCATATAAGTTCATCAATAAAGCTGAACTGAATTTTCCTTTGATATAGTAGCTATCTTATCTTAATATCAACAAAACAATATGGGGTTCATCAGTAAAGTGGCCTGAAAAATCTTGCCAGAGGTTTGTTTCTTTTATTAGTCTTTTCAGAGTCAGCTTTGGCTTGCTGAATTGCTCTGCGTTATCTTTGTTTTTTTATTTTGTGCATCAATTACTATTCTTTTCACTATTCTTTTTCAAATTTTTGTTGATTTACTAAGTCCTTTTCCTAATTGTTTGAGTATATGTTCAAATCAATTCTTAGACCAGATTTTCTAACAAGCATTTAATACTTCAAGCGCTGTCTTTCTGTACTTGATATGGTTTCCTGTTCTTACCAATCAATTCTAAGTATTTACTAGTTTGCATAATGGTTTTCTCTTTTTTACTTCGAGTTTATTCAGAAATTTGCTTCATAAAATGCTTAAACATATAAGTTTTAAGAAGTTATCTTTTTTTTTTTAACAGTGATATCCAATAAACTTATATTGTGATAAGGAAATACAATCAGTATGATTTCAAGTGTTTGGAACTTGTTAGATTTTTTCTAACTCTAAAGGTTATAGAATAACCCATGATTAATGTCTGTGAATTTTTCATGTTGCTTGGGAATAATGTATTCTGGAAACTCTATTTTTATTTCTAGGTCCAACTTTTTAACTATCAAGATGACTTTTTCAAATTCCAGTAATGAGAAACTGTTTTAGGTGAAAAATATTATCGTTTATTTTCAACCTGAAAATAATTTATTCTCATTATTTAAAAATGTTTTAAGTATATGTAAGATTATAGAGCAGTCATTTATTTTCAGCACTTGGAGCATGTAACTCTCTTTCGGCTTCCATTTTTGTTGAGGTGTGCTGTATCACTGAAATTTTGCTTTCTTTATAGATAGCCTCTTTTAGTCTTTATTTTTTAATTTGCTAAGTTTTTTGCTGTTATTTAGCCTCTCTTATTCTTTATGGTTGCCTTCACTTGGTGTTCTGTAGTTTGATAGGTTGTGTGAATAGTGGGAAAGTGAGTACAATTAAATGTGTATGTATTGTGAAAAAAGAATGTTATTGTGGTTAACGCCAACTCAGTGAAAAAGCTCCGAACAGTTATGCACATAAACTATTAAATGTGTTTTTCACTGAAACAAGGTAAAAAATTTTAAGAACTTACCAACATTTGCTTTTAAGATGACATATTTGTTTTCTACCAGTTATTTACTCTATCAACAGTAAAAACTAGGTCGGAAAGAAAGAAAGAAGTATTGCCGCATTCTCAGATCTATACCATGTTAAAATTAACCATGGGCAAAACTGAGCTTTTATTTGTAGACTGTCTATAAATATATCTCGGTCCATAGATCTTGGGTCTTTCATTCCTGTCTTAGAGAAAGTTTCTATTGTAAAAGTTCAAAAAGAAACCTACATTTCTATATAGTTTCCTTTATTTACAATAATTATCTAAAATATTGTTAACCTTAATTATCCACTGGGTGATAAATTAAAATTGCACATCAAGAGCTATTTAGTGATGGAATTATATTAACCTTCCAGTTACCTAATATCCACTAGTTTTTCTCAGTTAGCTTTTGCCTAGTTTCTTAATTATAATAGCCATGGTATAGGATATATTTCCTTTTAGATGTCAAAACGGAGAAAGCAGTTAGGAAGTAATTGTGTATGGAGATCGAAAGGAGTCTCCACTAATGCATAATTTCTGTCACAGGAGTTTCTGCATTATCTGTAAAACCAGTTAAAAAAATTCTTTGGATACATATCTTGAAAAAAATCAATCTCTTGAGGCTATTATATAATATTTTGAGTTTTTTAAAGCAGCTAAGCTGCACTAATTCCTAATTGTTTTCCTCCCAGCATTTTAGAAAATGTTTAATATACAAAATGTCAGAAAAATGAATAAAATTCCCACGTATCAGTTTTAAGGTTGACATAGTCCATTCTTTGTGAAGTTTTCTACAGAACAGCTAATCAATACCTGAATAATTTCGCGAGCCTCCGTAGTGTTTTCCCTTAATGTTTGTCCTTTCTAAATAATTCTCTCAAGCTTTACTGCCCAATCGGGTAGGCACTAGCCACATGTGGCTGAATTCTAAATAAGAGTAAAATGAAATAAGCTTAAAAATGCAGTTCCTCAGTCACACATTTTAATGTGTTTAGTGGCCACAGGTGGCTAGTGGCTCGTGGCTTGTACAGGGCAGAACATTTCCATTATCACCAGAAGTTCTGTTGGACAGACTTCTGTAGAGATGACATACTGTCATTAGAAGTTCGTCAATTATGTTCTCCTAGCAGAAATATAACTGTGACAGTTGTAGAAATTGGATTCTATTGTAAGAAAGTATTAAGGCCATAGATAGAAGTTCAGCAATAAAAATTTGGTGATAAATTTATAATTTTAGGAAAAAGAAGAAAAATAAATAAAGATTATATACACTCATATATATGAGTATATCTATATCTATCCTCTAAAACTTGCCATCTCCTTCAGGACAGGTACTATTATCATCCACATTTTATAGATAAGGAATTTGAGGCCAAGAGATTTAGATTGGCATTCAATCTTGTTCTAGGATCTAGAGCACCTAAACCATATTTTACTGCTTCTCGAAGAATCTCTGATAATAACTGCAATTGTGAAACTACTATATTCCATGTGGATTGTGTATGCATTCGTAATTCTTGCTATGAAGCTATAAAGGCTGCTTGGAAATACTGAAGCTTTTATTCGGTAGAAGCCTCGCACTCACTTTAAAGTAATTCTGTGAATATTTCCTGAATGTTGATCAGATGTAATACTATATTCACTATGGCTTCTTTTGGATAAAATGAAGTCTCTAATCATTGCAATGCATATTGACCAAAGTAATTACTAAAATATTTTCTTCAGGGGCGCCTGGGTGCTCAGTCATTGGGCGTCTGCCTTCGGCTCTGGGAGTGATTGGGATCAAGCCCTGCATCGGGCTCCCTGCTCAGCGGGAAGCCTCCTTCTCCCTTTCCCTGTCCCCCTGCTTGTGTTCCCTCTCTCGCTGGCTGTCTCTCTTTCTGTCAAATAAATAAATACAATCTTAAAAAAAAAATAACATTTTTCTTCAGAAGTGGTTGAACCATGACAGCTTTCAAACGACAGGTTTTAAGAAAAACTTTATTTGTGTCGGTACCCTTTCATGTTAAAAAAGGAGAGTGAGTGGTGTATGGGAATTCAGTTAAAGATTTAAATATCTTTGAGTATAAAAGACAAAAATAAATATTTTTCCTATTTTTAATAAGTACATTGTGTGTGTGTGTGTGTGTGTGTGTGTGTGTGTGTGTGAAGTATTTATTTAGGATAAAAATCCTGCTGTGCAAACACACTTGGCAATAATGCAAATTTGGACATAACGCAATTGGCAATTGACTTCCTTTCTTCCTCTCTTCTTCAGGCTGAAGTTTTTTTCTTCTAAGGAGAAGAAAGTTGGGGGAAAGGAGATATTTAGAAGGCACAGCAAGGCAAAAAGGAAAAAGCAGAGAACCCCTTTTTCAAAGCAGGAAGCATTCAGAACTTGAGTCACCAGGCTACCCTATTTAGCAAGTTACTCAAGCGTAAGGCAGTGATTACATTAACCTCATAATAAGGCGATTTTGCCTTTCTTCTGATTGTATTTTTGAACCATATTTATTGTGTTATGAAAGAGTTACATTTGTGAATGGTTAAGCTATTTTATTTCATGTGAATCTAAAGTATGATAAAAATACACATGCAGAGAATAAAACATATACATAGATAGATATCGACTTACTTGCTACTCTATTTCAGTTTTGCCTTATTTATGACTTCCTGTTTTTCTTTTCTCCTACTCTTACACTATGACACTAAGCTGCCACACATTTGGCCTTTGGTATTCTACAGGATTCTATTTTACAGAACTTTTCTCATCTTTTTGCTCTAGTATTTTAAGAACAAAGAAAAAACGAAACAAAAAAAATCTCCTTTCCCAGCACTGACTCCTGGTACACATGTCTCAGCCTAGGCAGGAGCTCCCCACTGCTCTTCTTGTCAGACACACTGCAGGCCAACTGTTCCCAGCCCAGAGCCTGTGCTTGTGACAGGCTAGGCCTGTGGTGATTAATTTTATGTGTCAACTTGACACATAAAGATCTTGGTGGACGTTATTTTGGGTGAGCCTGCCAGGGCATTTTTGGATGCGATTAACGCTTGACTCAGTAGCCTGAGTAAAGCAGATTGTCCTCCCCAATGTGGGTGGACCTCATTCTAGCCCTTTGAAAGCTTTATTGGAACAAAAAAGCTGATGTTTCAGTGACTAAGGGGGAACTCCTCCTGCCAGACTGTTTGAGCTGAGTCCTTTCTGGCCTTCATATTCCATCTTTCTCCTCAGTTATTCTTATTCTTAGGTCTTGGTACACAGACTGGAACTACACATTGGCTATTCTGGGGTCCCCAGCTTGTTGACTAAGATCTTGGGACTTCTCTGTCTCCATACTTGTGTGAGCCAATTCCTTTTAATAAATCTCTTTATATAAAACAATCAGTTCTTTGGAGAACACGTCTTCTACAATATGGTGTTATTCCAATTGTCCCTAATTATGTTATCTCGGTTGTCAAAATTCTACAGTCTTTCAAGGTCTTGACTTATATCACATTTGCCGTAAAGACTTTCCCTCTACATTTATAGAACAATGTTTCACACCTGAATATATATAAATATTTTATATATCTATATTAATTATATATAATATATATTAATTATATATTATATAAATAATATAATTCTGTATATATTCTATATAATGTACTATAATTATATATAATATATAATTAATAGATATTAATATATATGTATATAGAAAATATACATATGTATTACATAAATATACACATTTTCTATATAAATATATATAAATATTTTCTATATAAATATACATATAAATATTTTCTATATAAATATGCATATAAATATTTTATATATAAAATATACCCTGGAGCCCAATACAGGGTTTGAACTCAAACTCTGAAATCAAGTGCTGAGATGAGATCAAGAGTTGGACACTTAATCAACTAAGCCACCCAGGCAACCCAAGGAATATTTTATCTGTCTCCACTCAAAATACCTTTCAACGAGAAGCTAATAGAGCAGAGAATACATATATTTTAATAAAATTAAATTGAGAATTAGGCCATATGGTGCTGTCTGGGTGGGAAGAACTTCTTTGGCTGGCTCCAGGTAGGAAGTCTCACCTTTCAAAGGAGGGGAAAATGGCGTAGGAGAAAAGGCCAAGAATGGGCAAGACAACTTTTCCCTACTTCAGAGTTGTTCGTTGGGCTGGCACTGTCTGCACGTTCTTGCTAACAGGTCACAATAGTTTCTTCTTAACGTGTGATGTGGAGGCTCTTTGAAGGGTGCTGCCCTCCATCATTCCTGCCCAGGCTGTGGTGTGAGGCGGCACCATCATGGAGTCTATCAACCAGCACCTCAACGTCAGCCATCCTTTCTCGGTGCTGGGGATTATGACTCCCAGAAGATGCAGAGCAAAACTCCCAAGAACTGTGGGACTAAAACGACAGCTGTCTGGTCATGCCATGCTTCCAGAACTTGAGACCGACCATCACCAGGCATAAATATTCATCCCCTATGAATAAATTCTACCCTGAGCACATTTTAGCTGAATGCGTATAATCCAATCTCATCTCAAAGGCTGGTGATCACGGGTTGGTGTCAAGCTCTGTACGACTGATAAAAGTGCTACAATTGGATTTTCTCAGGCTCAGATAAGCACGAAGGCAGGCTTCCTCAACTTTGTTTCCAGTTTCTAGAGCGGCACTTCATTTAGAAAAATTGGTACATTATCTCATTCTAGTCATTCTGTGAACAGTCGCAGGACTGTTTAACTTCACTGAGGACAGGAAACGGAATGAGAGCATTCTGTGGGCTACAGTGTTACAGGCCAGGTAGAGCTGTGTAGAATAACAGTGTAATTCTCTGAGCACGCTGTCTCCTTGAATAGATGCTTTTAGAGGAAGACGATTCTTCCCACTTAATAAAGACATAGATGCAGTTTCATGCTTTTTCTGATTGTTGACCTGAGATAAAGGCGGCTTTAGCTTGTCACATGGAGTTAACTGGCCATTCACTAGCATTCACATTAACAGGTGAAATCTCCCAACTACTGATTTTATGATAAAACAAAAGAGGACTTTAAAGTTATGCTTATATTGCTCTTATACTTTAGAAACAAAAATGAATTATTCCCTCCATAGACGTTTCAAAATTTCCATAATCCTTCACCTATTATAGGTAACATTTTTAACAAATCAAGGTAAAGGATTCATGTTGATCTGCGCATGTGTCTTCATTTGTATTTTAATTGTGCTCTGTGTGCACAGCGAGATTGAACACGTTCATTCGTCGAGAAATGCTGTCTTTCTTATGCTGTTAGTGAGTAGCACTCTGGATACTGTGTTGAACTGTTCTGTTAGCACGTAAAAATGCAAGGCACCGACGTCTTGCTGCCCCTTATCTCTGCAGTAAAGACCTGACATTTCAGCGGGCAACGTTATCAGCATTTCTTACCTATGGCTGCATTCAGCACGCTGCTAAGCTGCTTCTGTAAGGAAAAGGACAAGTGCATGAAATGCATGGACCGGGGCTCTAATGTGGGGGCCATCCACTCTTACTGGCTTGTCGCATGAGTAATTTAGCTCTAATCCATTTTAAAGGCTGTTATAGCTGTTCAGTGGTGTGCTTCAATCAACATGCAGAAGTAAGATACAAATGTCACACCATGATGTGACCTTGACAAAGTAGGAATTCATGGGACAAAGTCATGGAAGAGTTCTGCCTTCAACATGTGACCTCAGGAATCCAGTTTCTTCTTCCTTTCTTCCCTCAAGTGACAGGTACTTATTGAATTTTTGAAAAGAAAGAGTAACTCATGCTGTTTGCAGAAAATTTAGAACATCATATAACATAAGGCAGCAAAATAAAATTGTCCCATATTTCTACCTATTGTCATTTGAGGAATTTTGGGGGACTCCTCTCTATTTATATATGTAATACGCAATATGCGTGTGAGTATATGTATATGTACATCTCAGTATTAGATGTTTTTGTGAAATCCAAATTACATTGATTGTGCTGTTTTGTATACTAAGACTCTCTTTCCCTCTTAGACATACCTACACTTTCATTCGATCACATCTAAATTACTTCTTCACAGAGGGCTTGCCCTGGAGGGTTTGGGGTTTGGAAATCACTATCTATCAGGTGCCTGTAAAATGCGGAGCCTTTCCTTCAAGGTAAAGGGAGTGGAGGCGAGGAGGGCTACAAAGTTCAGCGGCGCTCACCACCATGATCACGCGCCTTTCTAAGGGCTCAGCTGCTGACGTGCAAACATGGATGAACTCACTTCCTGAGAGATACTCTGCCACTGATGGAGAGATAAGACCTCCTTCTGTGCCCTCTCTCCTGAGTAAGAGAATAAACGAAGAGTCACAGGTGGGAAAATGGACTTCCAGGCTTTCCCCTCCAGCTTACATAAATCAAAAATGAAATCAGCAGCCCTTCCAACCTTTATTTCTCACCTCCTGCCCAGATGAATGTGCAATATGGTGCCGAGCGTGATGTTCCAGAAGGAATGGGCACAATAGAAATACCCACAAGCAAATTTTCTTCTGTCTTCTTCCCTTCGGTTATTATTTGCCTGCTTGCTTAGGATTCACAGGATGCTCTCATTAACCACATATATGGTTTTATATTGTTTAAATAAAAGATTATAAAGATTTAATACAGTATATATAATATATATTATTTTAAATTGTGAATTGCTTTGTTGCTTTTGAAATGTCTAGCATCCCTTATAACATCTAGGTGTCAGCTTCTGAAAATAAGAAATTTTTGTTATTAAACAAATGACATGGTTGATAATTATAATCAGTTTGTGTAAGATACCAACACCTATGCATGAAAAAAAATTAAGTACTCATGGACACACCACACTTTTTACATTAAAGAAGTAGTTCACTTTAAAAAACACACACACATTGGGGCACTTCGGCGGCGCAGTCAGTTGAGCGCCCGACTCTTGGTTTCAGCTTGGGTAGTGATCTTGGGGCTGTGCGATCGAGCCCTGAGGAATCTGCTTAAGATTCTCTCTCGCCTCTTTATGCTCTGCCCCTCTCCTCCCCCAACTCTCTCTCTCTCTCTAAAATAAATAAATCTTAAAACAAAGAAACACACACAAAAAATACAATCTAAAAACACATACACAAAAATACATGTATCATATATATATACATAAAATATATTAATATGTATGTATAGTTGATAAAATAATAAAAATATACCATAGTTTAAAGGCATTAAGAATATCTTTGCTTAAATAAGCTCTATGATAAATCCATGTATTAACTTACAGTCCTTGATATAGTAAATGAATAGTCCTGATTTCTTTGATGAGTACTGTTTCTTACATAGTGTATTTCCTTATGATGCAAATTAGGCAGCGAGGTGCTATCAGTCTTGAAGGCTGCCTGCTCTTTTCTTACGTCTCTGAACATTCCTCGGTTTCCTTCAGGGGCTCCTGTTCTGTGACTGTCAGCACCCCATTAACAGCCAAGATTCAATCCTCAGCCCTCTTTTATAATCTCCATGCCCTTTTTCCATCATTTTTTGGTATCACCTACATAGTGATAACTCCCAAATCTCTATCAGCACTTCAGACTTTCCTGTGCGGCAGGTGTGTATATCTAGGTATCCACTGGCCCTCTTCCACTGAATGCCTGAAAACCCAAGCCGGGTGGGTCCTGGGACCAGCGCTTACTAGCTCACAGGGGTCCACTGTCAAACACAGACATTACTAAAAATGTACAGGCAAATAAATTATACCAGAAATAGAAATCTTAAATACTTGATGCTTATTATTTTGAATTATTTTATTATTTTGGTATTATCTATGCTCCTGAGGTTATTGCTGTTTATTGTATTTGCATAGCAGAAGTACTGTATAACAATGTGCTAATGCGCTTCTCTTATCAGCTCCGTGGGGAGTGACCCGGATATCAGTCACGTTGAGAGTAGTCACACCAGGGAAGTGGACAAAGGCTACAAATCAGGGCTTTCCTTTTTTGTGGGAAGCTGGTTGTTAAACGTTTACATCATATTACTGCTTACACTGGAGCATATCTCTGCCAGTCATTGCTTTTGTTTTGTTTTGTTTGTTTGTTTTGCTCTGGAATCCACTCTATCCCTTCCCCTGATCTCCAGTGTCTTACAGAGGAGCCATCTCTGTGAGATGCATTTCCCACATTCCCTCCTTAGCTTCTTCCAGCTGGTTTCCATTCATGGCACGTACCTACAGGAAAGTCCCAGATGAAGAAATGGAAAAGGCAGTCAAGTACTCTGATAGCAATGGCCTCCCTACTTTAGCTCTCGATCTTTCCGGAGAGGCCCACATAGTCCTTGTTTACAGTGGGTAATCTTGGTTCTAGTAGCATTGCCTCTTTTTGGACCCTCCAGACTTGTGAAGGCAACTTCCTGCAGATGTTAATCTCTGGGTTGTCTGAGAGCCCCTATTTGGCTTCTCAGCTCTTCAGAGCTGCATGGCCAATACCCTGTGTAAATATTTTTTTAAGTTTATTTATTTTTCAAATCTCTACACTCAACGTGGGCCTCAAACCCACAACCCTGAGATCAAGAGTTGCATGCTCTTCCGACGGAGCCAGCCAGGCATCCCTTTCCTTATTTTTAATTACAAGTTTGTGTATCATGAGTCTAATTAGGAGACAGAAACAACACAGTAATTATAACTGGAGAAGGTTAATATCAAAGAATATTTATTCTTGAGCCATGAGAGGAGAGTCATTATGAAGATGTGAAGGAGCTCTAAAGGAAACCTTAGAGCTGAGAGGGAGTAAAATAAAGGGTAATCTTAGAAGGAAGGACATTCTCCCAGGTTGGGTTCAGACCTCATTGGAGAAGGTGTAGAGCAGCCCACAGGATGGCCAAGAAATTTGTTGGGTAGCCCAGGCCAGAGTGGTCTGGAGTTACCGAAAAAGCAGGAAATAAACCCAAGGTGTAGGGGAGCCACGCTGGTGGGTGGGCATGCAAAGAGACACCAGGTGTGAGAGCAGGGCTATTTGTTGGGGGTGGAAGGGAGAAGCCTCAGGAAGGTGGTCCTGGGGTGTGAGCGAGGTCTGTGAGGTCACCAAAAGGACTCTGCCTTCTAGATATGTGCCTAGACAGAGGGTTACTACTTTCTGAATCTATTATAAAATATACTGGATACAGAGCTTCATAGAGCACAGATCGCAGCATGTTCTTATTATGTCAATGGTTACAGGTTTCCAACAATCGTGGTGAATATGCACATACATGTGGGACGTCTAAATGAGATCAGGTCACTCTCAGAAATCAGGAAACCAAGAGTTCAAGAGGCAGAGCAAGTACCGAAGAACAAGCCACAGGACAAGTGGAGAGAACAGACAACCAGCCAAGGTCAACATTTGTCAGGTGTCTGAGAGAAGAAATAGAACAAAGACATTGAACATCACCAAATAAGCTCTAGAAATAGGAAATGATTATTTTTTGTCTGCTTTTTGAAGCAACATCTAAAGTATTGAACTTTGTGATTGTTGTAAGATGTGACATCCAGAAAAGCTTTGTAGAAGTGGATTTTTTGGTACCTTTGAAAGAGAAGAGGTTTGCCAATTAAATGTGTTTTGTTTCAAGGAACACTAACTGTCAGGCATATCAGCTCCGATGAAATAGAAGTGCAACATTCATTCTCTCTTTTGTGGTTCTAAAAGCAGAAAGTTTGCAAATCCACATGGTACCATAATAATGCTCTTACTGTGTCTGATCATTTCTCAGCACCAGGCAAATTATGAGACTTTCCTCTAGACTGATAGCTAAAAGATGAGTCTGCATCATAATTTCCTAACAAAGGTCAATATACAACTTGCCTATTTCTCTAAAAAAAACTCAAAAAAAAAAAAAAAAAAAGGAAAGAAAAGAAAAGAACATCCTAAGCTACCTGGCTCTCAACTGAACCTACTGCATTAAAACCGCAACAGTAGGGGGCGCCTTGGTGGCTCAGTCAGTTAAGCATCTGCCTTCTGCTCAGGTCATGACCCTGGAGTACTGGGATTGAGCCCTGCTTCTGGCTCCTTGCTCAGCAGGGAGCCTTCTTCTCCCTCTGCCTGCCACTCCCCCTGCTTGGTCTCACTCTCTCTCTCCTTCTGACAAATAAATAAAATCTTAAGAAAACAAATAACAACCCCCCCCCCCCCCACAACAGTAGTGTTGCCTAGTTGTGAGAAATTAGATGGCCTGCAAAGCCTACAACACCTACTCTCCTGGCTCCTTGCAGGAAATGTTTGCTGATCCTGACCTAATGTAATAAGGAGGTTCTCCACGCCACATATGAAAATTCAATATTAGGGTAAAACCCAGTATTATGAATTCACAATCGCATGGTGATTGACTCCTGTCTCCTACCCAGACCCATTCTCAAACAGGGGGCAGTCTAAAGGTTTTTCTTATTTGTTTGTTCCTTTGTTTAATTTCCTATGGGGCAAAACAAGAGTTGGAAATGAGTGTTCTGAGGATCATTGGGCACTTTCTTAGTCCATGTGCAGAGTTCAGGAAAAAACGAAAACCTTTTTTTCCCCTTTTCACAACAACTGGTAGAAGATGGACTGGAAAATATTGTTCTTCATTAATCTAGTGATATTTCATCCCACATTTGCTGTGAACAGACCCCACTTATGTTTTATGACAGAATTTTGTTAGACTTTATTGTCTTATTTTATATGGAATATCCAGGATTTTACAAAAGAATTTCTGAAAATATTATAGCTTCAGGAACAAAGATAAATTTTCCAGTAAGATACAGGAACATGACTACTATTTAGAGGTGACCCCAAGTAGAAGCTCTACTTGTCAGTCATAAGAACACGTGTCCGGAAATACTATGTGTATAAATATTCATTTCTCACATCAACAAAGACTTTGATTTCCCAGGTTACATAAAGAAACCTGAGAAACAAGTCGCTGAACGATGTTTTCTGAAAAAAGTCCTAAAGTCTCTCTGACTGTCATCTGTGGACTCTGAATTAAGTTCAACGGTATCAAGCAGTGATGTCTGCGCTCAGACATGACATAACTTGTTGAGAAACAAGCAACTTCCTTTGTGGGAAAATATCAGGACATTGAAAATCACAAAAGTTGAGACTGATAAATTGCTGCTTTTAAGGAATTATAAATCTTCCTTGTCTCCCCAAGTTTCTAAATATGTATTGAGGTAATCATCAGTCTGTGCTCCCTGCTCTAAACTCCAGGCTCCTAAATCCACCTGCCGGGCTGGTATTCTAAAGAGACATTTCCAAATAAACATATCCAAACCTCAATTCTTGAGTCCTAAAGCAATGTATTCTATATCTTCCTAAGGCTAGTCTTCACTCAGTCTTCTAATTTACTGTAAATTATACCACAGTTCACCCAATTATTCAAGTCAGGAAAAAAAAACCCACAACTCTTTTGATGTGTTCTTTTTCCTAATGCCCACATCTACTTACTCTACCCTCAAAGTATTTCCTGAATCTGCCTACCTCTGTCTAATTCCCGGTCACCATCCTGTCAGTGTCATTATTACCTCTTCCTCAGAATGCTGAGGAACTTCCCATCTAGACCCTCCTTCCATCTTGGCGCGCTCTAACCCACCACCTACACAGGAACCGGAGTACGTTTTGTGCAGTAGAAAGCAGATCGCTTCGTTGTCTTGTTTAAAAGGACCTTTTGTTGCATGTGCGCTGTGATCTGTATTTGTAACCATGCCTTAGAAAGTCTTGTGTGATCTGTCCTCTGACCAACTTTAACATCTCATCTTATGCTACTAAAAGCTCCCCAGTTCTGACCTGCAGAAAGCAATGGGAAGGCCCCGTGCGTTTTCCTCTATCATGGTTTTTATAAGTCCCTATCCTTGCACTTAGAATGCAGTGATCTCTGATGCCGATTGGCACTAGGCCGACTCCTCAAACTTTCCACTTTAATATTATGTGCTCAGAGACAGTCTTTCCTGACTGTGCCCTCAGAGGCAGTGCCCCACTCTCTGAGTCACCATTCTCCTTTCTGTAGGATGTTTTATCGTTTAGCTTCTTTATGGTACATAGCATTCATTGTTTAAGTATTTCGTTGATTCATATGTGTACTGCCTGTCTCTCGGATTAGATTAGATGATCCATCAGGACAAGGACCATACTTTTTTCTTCATCTAGAGTTCCCCACTACCATGTACCTAGAATAAATAATGCATTCACATATATATGATGAGCAAATAAATATGAATTAGGTTCCTGATTTAATTTGCTCCTCATTAGTGTGAAATATAACACTGAGTCTTGCACACATCCGTCTAGAATGGAATGAAAGAAATTCTTTAGTTGGGTGCCTGGGTGGCTCAGTCAGTTAATTGTCTGCCTTCAGCTCAGGTCATGATCCCGGGGTCCTGGGATCCGGTACTGTATCTGCTCCCTGCTCAGTAGGAGCCTGCTTCTCCTTCTCCCCTTGTTCCTCCCCCCGTTCATGCTCTGTCTCTCTCTCTCTCTGTATCAAATAAATAAATAAATAAAATCTTTTGAAAAAGAAAGAAAAAAGAAATTCTTTAGTTGATAAAGTAGTGGTAGGGTTTGCTAGGATGCACTCCCATAGTGAAAGAAGTTCTATTGTGGGTAAAACGCTATCAAACAGCATCACACTCTATGGAGAAATCATTCATGAAAAGAAGACCCAATCAATGTGGCCAACTTCATGTTGCCTTATCTTAGGAAACTGGCCCAGCCACCCCAGGCTCCAGCACCCTGATGAGGCGAGACCCTCCACCAGCCAAAAGATTACAACTCACTGACAATCAGGGGATGGTTAGCATTTTCAACCAATAAAGTATTTCTTAAGGTGTGTACATTGTTTTTCAGACACAATGCAATTGCACATTTAATAGACTGTAGTACACTGTAAACATAACGACTTTTAAATGCACTGGGGAAAAATGCACTGGGAAACCAAAAAATTCATTTGACTCACTGTATTGTGATATTTGCCTCGTGGTGGTGTTCTGGAACCACGCCCCAATCTCTCTCAGGTATTCTTGTAACAAAATTGTAAAATTACATGTTTAAAAATAACGCTACTCTAAAACTTAATTCCAAGGCTTCTACTTAGTCTGTTCTTGGATGTATAGCCTGATCCAAATAAGAAACACGGGGTGTAGTATTTGTAAATCTGCCCTAGATTTTCACTTAACCGGTGCTCGTCTTTAGGGGAGAGACACGAGTTATGGAGAAGATAACACAATTTAGCTACGACTACAGATTTAGAGAGATACAAACCAGAAATTCCCTGGGCACCTGCTTAGTCGGCTGGGCGTCCGACTCTTGATTTCAGCTCAGGTCATGATCTCAGGGTCGTGAGCCCCGCATCAGGTTCCACACTCAGCGGGGCATCCACTTGGGAGCCTCTCTTTCCCTCTCCTTCTTCCCCTCCCTTCACTCATGCTCTCTCTCTCTCTCTAAAATAATAAACAAATCTTAAAGAAAAAAAACAAACCCAGAAATTCACGCCAAGGAAATACGCCTTCCAGAATTCAGACTCCCAACCACTACACTGTACTGCCTACCTAAAACATTTCAGCCAGCTTTAGAGAGTTATTCAGGACACCATCTCCAATGAACCAATATGCAAATGGCAAGATTTCATTCTTTTTTGATAGCTGAGTAATATTCCATTGTGTGTGTGTGTGTGTGTGTGTGTGTACACACTGCATTTTCTTTATCCATTCATCAGTCTATGGACGCTGGGGCTCTTTTCATATTTTGGCTATTGTTGATAATGTTGCTATAAACGTCGGGGGGCATGTGCCCCTTTGGAATTAGTATTTTTATATTCTTTGGGTAAATACTCAGATTTTTTTTTAACTGTTTGAGGACCTTCCATACTGTTTTCCAGAGTGGCTGCACCAGTTTGCATTCCCACCAACGGTGTAAGAGGGTTCCCCTTTCTCCATATCATTACCAACATCTGTTGTTTCTTCTTGTGTTGTTAATGTTTACTATTCTGACAGGTGTTAGGTGGTATCTCAACCTGGATTTGATCTGTATTTCCCCGATGATGAGTGATGTTGAGCGTCTTGTCATATGTCTGTTAGCCATCTGGATGTCTTTGGAAAAATGTCTATTCATGTCTTCTGCACATTTCTTAACCGCATTATTTGTTTTGTGGTTGTTGAATATCATAAGTTCTTTATAGATTTTGGGTACTAACCCTTCATCAGGTATGTCATTTCCAAATATCTTCTCCCATTCCAAAGGTTGTCTTTTAGTTTTGTTAATTGTTTCCTTCACTGTGCAGTGGTTTTTATCTTGACGAAGTCCCAATAGTTCATTTTTACTTTCATTTCCCTTGCCTCTGGACATGTGTCTAGTAAGAAGTCACTCTGGCCGAGGTCAAAGAGGTTGCTGCCTGTGTTCTCTCTAGGATTTTGATGGTTTCCTGTCTCACATTAAGGTCTTCCATCCATTTTGAATTTATTTCTGTGTATGGTGTAAGAAAGTGGTCCAGTTTCATTATTCTCCATGTGGCTGTCCAGTCTTCCCAACACCATTTGTTGAAGAGAATTTTTTTTTCCCATTGGATATGCTTTCCTGATTTGTCAAATAATAGTTGGCCATATAGTTGTTGGTCCATTTCTGTGTTTTCTATTCTATTCCATTGATCTATGTGCCTGTTTTTGTGACTGTACCATACTGTCTTAATGACTATAGCTTTGTAATAGAGTTTGAAGTCCAGAAGAGTAGTTTTCGAAGCAGTTTAAAAATTTATCCTTAGGACAAATATAAAAAGTACATGTTATTATATATACTTTACATATGATAGTCTGAACATCTAATAAATTAAATTATATTCTAAAATTTATACAAAAAAGTATAATTAATGGATTGAACAGTTGTATGATAACTATATAGATAATAAATCTCAGCAATTTGGGCTATCATGGATTCAGAAAGATCTTTTTAGTGCTGTGAGTATAACCTATACATTTTTATAGAACTCTATTTAGTTAATTAATTTGAAATATTATGAAGGAAGAAGAGAAAACAGAGCCTTCAGGAAGTTTATACAATCACTTGTCCCATACCCAATGTGGTGATTCTTATGACAGACTTTAGATCACAGACGATATATTTCCCACCCCTCTGAAAAAACTACTTTGACAGGTTTGAAGTGTATGGGCACAGTGTCAAGATGAACAAAGACACATTTGAATCTTAGGTATTCAGCATTACAGCTGCTGTACTTAGGAAATCCTGCATCAGAAAATGAGTTAGAGAGAGGTCTTTTTGGTGGAAGGTATAAGTTAAAAAGAAAATTTCCTAACCTTCATTTATATTCTGAAATAAGGGAAGATAAGTCTTGTTAGTTATGTTAAAATTATATTTTCTTAATTTGTAGTGAAGCAAAATACAGAACTCCATTTCTTGTGATCAGCAACCAGAAATAGTGCGAATGTTAATAACTAATATAAAGCAAACTCCATTGTTTCAATTTAATTAAAGGTCAGAAGTCATCTAAGACCCTTTAGGTGATTGAAAGGAAATTAAATAGAAGTTTGACCTTTTTGAGTCAAAGTTTAGAAGAAAGATGCAAGACCTAAGTTAGATCTGCTGAACAACTTTGGTGGAAATGTTTTCTGAGAAGCAGGAAGCAGGCCCACCCATTAGTGGCTGGGAAGAAGAAATTGGGAAGAGACAAGTTGTGTAAGCCTTGGTTCTACCCACTAAGTGGTCATAGAAGTGGCTTAACAATGAAAGGAACAGTCTGGCCTGTGCTAGGGTGTACAGGGAGACTGTGTTTCCTCCAGGGTCCCCTGTTAAAGGGTGGGGTGGGGAGGGCTATGGATCACTAGAGGATGACAGATGATTGTACCATCCTGATAAACTTCTCTTGCTTAAGATCAAGGCACCTAGGGGCGCCTGGGTGGCACAGCGGTTAAGCATCTGCCTTCGGCTCAGGGCGTGATCCCGGCGTTCTGGGATCGAGCCCCACATCAGGCTCCTCCACTATGAGCCTGCTTCTTCCTCTCCCACTCCCCCTGCTTGTGTTCCCTCTCTCGCTGGCTGTCTCTATCTCTGTCAAATAAATAAATAAAATCTTTAAAAAAAAAAAAAAAGAAAAGATCAAGGCACCTAAATGTGCATTAGTAAATGAGTGAATAAGCAAAATGTGGTATGTACATACAATGGAATATTATTTAGCTTTAATAAGTTATGAAATTATGAAACATGCTACAACATGAATCAACTTTGGAAACATCATTCTAAATAAAATAAGACAGACACAAAGGGACAGATATCCTATGATTCCACTTATATCAGGTAGCCTGAAAAAGCAATTAATGGAGACAGAAAATATACTAGAGGTTACTAGAGGCTGGAGGGAGGAAGGAATGAGGAGTGTTTGTGTAATTGACACAGAGTTTCTGTTTGGAATGATAATGTTCTAGAAATGAATAGCAGTGACGGTTGCACAACATTGTGAATGGACTGAACATCACAGGATAGTACACTTAAAAATGGTAAAAATATTAAATTTTATGTTACATATATTTTGCCACAATTAAAAATAAGTTCTGGGGGGGAAAGGTAGAGCAATGTGGAATACTTGTAGAAAGCCCATATTCATTTTTACCTGAAATTAAGAATATTTTAGAATTCTATTGCATTATCTGTTGTGAATCAAACATTTTCCTTTCTAATATTGAAATTGAGAGTGCAAATTTCATGAGAGTTAGTCTCTAACATTTTATGTGTACATATGAAAGTTTCAAATTTATCTAATTACCTCACAGACGATAGCTGCTGAAAAGCTGTCCCTTAGCCTTTGTAAATGACCACGACCTCTTAAAAGTTTATTTGTAAGCTTTCTGCATGAGTTTCTGCCTATGGTTTCAAGATTTGGGTCAGAGATCGCTTGCTCTAGGGACAGAAACATTACAGATTCTCAGTTATCAGGCGACTGCACTTACCAGGCAGTAGCATTATGAAAACTTACTGGGAGCCAATGAGTATTACTTGAGGGAGTCAGAAGTCAAGTAGGAGGATGTAAAGAGGTGAAGACAGTTAATGAGACAACATGGATCACACCCCCTCTTGTACCTTGAAATGGAAGGAGGACTTGTTCTGAGAGTAGTTTCAGTGAATAAATTAATGGAGCTAGGTTACAAATTAACAAGTGGTCAATATCTACTACCCTGGCTATAGTCTAAGGCTAGTTGAGCCTCAAAATACTTATAGAAAACTGCCTTTCTATTTCGCTTTTAGTTCGCAGCACTTGGAAAGTGGCTGTACTTTGTATTATGGCTCCTTTTTTTTTTATTACTCCAAATGTTTAAAAATAATTGCTAGGTTTTGTTTTGAATCAAAGAGCATTAGTGTTTCTGTATTGATAGTTTAATACATTTCATCAATTCGAAAGATTTTAATGAAAATTCATGGTACCCTGGAAAATTTCTTTAAAATTTTAATATTTAATCATAAAAAGCGATTATATTGAAAACAGTTCCTCTAAGGAATTTATTAATCTACAACTAAAAGCTGGTGGATCATGCCCTTTGTACACTGTTTTATTTTGTTTTGTTTTTTGTTTGTTTTGCATTGCATTTCTCTTACCTAGTTCTTTTTTCTTTTTTTTAATAGTAATTTTTTATTATGTTATATTAGTCACCATACAGTATATCCTTAGTTTTTGATGTAGTGTTCCATGATTCATTATTTACGTACAACACCCAGTGCACCATGCAATATGTGCCCTCCTTAATACCCATCACCGGCCTATCCCAATCCCCCACCCCCATCCCCTCTGAAGCCCTCAGTTTGTTTCCCAGAGTCCATAGTCTCTTGTGATTCATTTCCCCTTCTGTTACACCCATGAAATCAGCCTGAGACGCAGGAAGATATACCTGGATCTCTTACCTAGTTCTTTTTTCAATGTATTGTCAGAAGAAAAAAATGCACCTTATCATCTCTCCTTTACCAGAATTGCATAATAAATATTTTGACAAAAAAAACACAAAACAGCTGAATTTAAAGGTAGTGAACTCTTTTGATGAGAGCACAGTTTAACCTAAAAAAAGTTAAGTCAACCAAATTATTTTTAAGTTGGAAAAACTATAAACTTGTTTCTCTGAAATTAAGTAGCCTGAAATAATTTTCCAATCACTCTGAAGAATTCAGTAGATTTTTACTCAAGGATTTCTCTGGTGATATTTATAACTAAACTTTGTTTGCGATTTTGTATTTTTACCAGAGGAAAAAAAAGACTTCCTTTCAGAAAAGTAGTTCGTTGTAGAAGATGAGAGTAATAAAATGAGGGTGCTGACGTTCAAGGCAAATCATTTTGCTCCCCTAACTTTCCTAGAATTTTCCAGGAAGAATTTTTGGCACTTACATTTTGATGTTATTTGCTTGTTTGTTTTTACTTTAAAAACTTTTTCGGGTATTCTTCAGGAGCGAGTTCCTGTGGTATTCCTTAGTCTGCTTACTCTCCATTTTTGCTGCATGATTCTTGAAACTCTCTCTGTCTCTCTCTGTCTCTCCCTGTCCCCTCAATCACCTCAGTCTGTCTCCACTTATGGAGCTAAAGCCCTTACACTCTTAGCACCCCTCATTGTTTAGAGGTAATCTATATGAGAATTCATATCTTATTAAAATTTGTTTAATGCTCTATACTTCCTGGAAGTACTTATATTTTAAAGAGGGCAAAGAAAACAAGGAGAGAGGGAAGGAATGCGCCCTTAATGAGACCCCAATATGTGTCTGATAGAGAAAAAAATACTTCGTAAATATTTAATTAGAATCTTGCACCAGTCCTATGAGGAAATGGAGTCTTTGGGACATTAAACCCAAAGTCACGTAGCTATTAAGAGATAGATCTGAAATTAGGAACGAAGTTTGTCATGTGGGGTAACACGGGACATGGTTCCCATTGGAAACTAGTTTACCTCCAGACACAATGACTTAACCCTACAGTGTACCAATTTAAAGAATCTGATGCATATCTGCATGACTTTCTTATCACTTTTGATATGAACCTTAACGTCTAAGATACGGCCTATATATTTTTTTAAGCTTGTCCTTGGAGCAATAATAAAGATTCATTTTTCTTGCTGTCGTATTTCACCCACAGTAAAGCAGCACTGTGTAATAGAAAGAGTATCAGTTTTGCCATTTAGACAATTATATTTTTCTCTTATCGAGAAAATTTTATGGTATGAACAGTGTATTTCAATAAAGCTGTTATAAAAATATTAGTTTCAAAGGGAGAATCTATGACTTCTCATTCTGCCACCTATTAGCCATGTGCTCTTATGCCCTCTGAGTCATAGATTTTTCATCTAGATGATTAGAATACTAATGTCTACCACCTAGGTCTTTAGACGATTGAATGAGATGACCTCCCGGCCCTAGCAAAGGAGAGTTCCTTCTCCTTCTCTCGGTGTCTTGGTCACTTGCCAGTATGATTCCATGAAATATATTTATCGCAGAGAGATATGAATGAATACAATCTAGAAAATGTCATGGCCTGTTTATCCATATCCTTGAAACAATAAAAAACGATAAATAGTTGCAGAAAATTAGACCAATCTATGAGGACCACGCACAATGTATTTGAATCTTCTCTCCCAAGATTTCTTTCTATATGTGTAACAGAGTTTTACTTTTTTCTTTTTGTACAGATGCAATATCTTTGAAATGTTATATTTATTATTCAGGTGAACATCTCCTTTTCTTTGAACATCCCAATCATTTAACTTCCTATGTATAGTGGCTGCAGAGTCAATGGGAACAAAGCAGAAATCAGCACTCGGGGCTGGGGGTGGGTAGCAAGGAGATGCAAGGATGTTCCTTCATGATCTTTATTGCCTTCTATTTTGGTCTCTTGTTTTTCTCAGTAGCCTCAGATTTTCCCGTGTGGAGAAATGGGAGGAGAAGGAGTCATCTACAGTTCCAGTAATGGGTTATTATATAAGTGATCATGATGAGAACAGGAACCGCAGGAAGGCCTTCCATGACCTCGGTAATCTGTTACCGAAACCAGTACTGTCATCATCACCGTCATCATCGTTCTCATTCTCATTGTTGGAAGCATTTACTGACTACTTTGTACATATCAGGGCACTAAGGTAAGTGCATCACATACATTTTCTCATTTAGTTCACAAAACACTATGATTGAAGTATCTTTTATCTTCACCAGTTTGTATTTGAAGACACTGAAGCTTAGCTTGGTTAAGCTACCCACCTGAGGTCATGTGGTTGAACCAGAATTTGAAGGCAGGTCAGTCTGATGCCTGTTTTATTTTTAAAAAATTTTTTTTAGAGAGAGAGAGCATGCGTGCATGTGGGTGGGGGAGAGGCAGAGGGAGAGAGAGAATCTTTTTCTTTTTTTTAAGATTTTTATTTATTTATTTGACAGAGAGGGACAGCCAGCGAGACAGGGAACACAAGCAGGGGGAGTGGGAGAGGAAGAAGCAGGCTCACAGCTGAGAAGGCTGGTGTGGGGCTCGATCCCAGAACGCTGGGATCACGCCCTGAGCCGAAGGCAGACGCTTAACAACTGTGCCACCCAGGCGCCCCAGGAGAGGGAGAATCTTAAACAGGCTCCATGCACAGCTCAATCTCACAACCCTGAGACTGTGACCTGAGGTGAAATCAAAAGTTCGATGCTAAACCGACTGAGCCACCCAGGCACCCCAGTCTGATGCCTCTTTTAAACCTCTATCCTAAACTATTTTTAAATCTTGACAACATAAATCTGAATTACATTTCCAACTAATACTTGTTCATAGTTTGGAGTTTTTATCCAATGGGGTAATCTTCCCAGGGTCTCTGAAAGAAGAAAGCAAACCTATTGTTTAGATATTAAACACACATCTAAGTAATTTTCAAGTGTTCTCACACTCCACACGCACATGCTCGGTCCTCATAATGTAGTGGGACCCACACCGAATTCAGTCAATTGATCTAAGCATTGAGCCCTTAAGTAATTAATTTATCTTATTTGGCTTTAGTTTCCTCACCTGTGGAATAAAAAGATAAGGGTCAAATCATTATTATAGGGTTAATTCTGGGTTAGAGAGTCTCCCCTTAACCTGATCTTTTAAATAAAAGCTTAATTGAGATATAATTCACAACTGTAAAATTAGTTTATTTAAAGTGCACAGTTTAGTGACTTTGAAAATATATCCACAGAGTTCAGTGACCATCACCACTATCTAATTCTACAGTGTTATCATCATTTTACTACCAGTCACATTCCATTCCTCCTTCTCCTCAGCCCTTGGCAACCAATAGCCTAGTTTCCATCTCTATGGATTTGCCTTGTCTGGATATTTCCTGTAAATGAGATCATACAATTCACAGTATTTTGTGGCTGGTTCTTTTCACTTAACAATTTTTTTTTCCGAGATTAATCCATATTGTATCATACATCAGTCTTTCATCCTTTTGTTGCCAAATATATTTATTTATTCATTCACTGGTTGAAAGATACTTAGGATGTTGCTACTTTTTGGCTATTTAGAATAACACTGTGATGAACATTGTGTACAAGTTTCGTGTGAACACATATTTTTATTTTTCTTGAATAAACATCTAGGATTAGAATTGCTGGGTCATATAGGAACTTTATTTCTAACACCTTGAGGAACTGCCAAATTGCTTTCCAGAGTGACCGCACTATTTTTTGTACCCATCAGTAATGAAGCAAGGTGTTCCTTTGTTCACACCCTCACAACACTTGTTATATTGTCCATCTTCTTTAGTTCCTTCCGGGTAAGAATGGCATCTCATCATAGTTTGTATTTGTGTGTCCCCAAAGACGTGATGTTGAGCATTGTTTCATGTACTAACTGGCCATTTTTTATAACTTCTTAGAAAAATGTCTATTCAAATCCTTTGCCCATTAAAAATTATGTTACATTTCTATTCCTTTATACAGTATACTATTTATATAGTTACCTTCCTTGATGCTATTTATTTTTTCATTACCTTTACCAATACTATTTATTTATTCAGGTTGATTGGAGTTTCCGTCTAGTGTTCTTTGATTTCCACCTGAAGTAACCCCTTTTAGTATATTTTGCAGGGCAGGACAACTAGTAAAGAATTCTTGGTTTTTGCTTATCTGGGAATGTACCAATCTCTCCTTCATTTTTTAAAAAAGATTTTATTTATTCATTTGAGAGAGAGAGAGCATGAGAGAGATCATGAGTAGGGGTGGGGGGAAGGAGGGGCAGAGGGAGAGGGAAAAGCAGACTCTCCACTGAACAGGGAGTCAGACGTGGAGCTCAATCCCAGGACCCTGGGATCATGACCTGAGCCAAAGACAGACGCGTAACTGACTGAGCCACCCAGATGCCTCTCTCCTTTAGTTTTGAATAATGGTGTTGCTGGACATAAGATTCTTATATGACATTCTTTTTTATTGTACATTGGATATGTTATCTCACTGCCTTCTCACCTACTTAATTCTGGTAGATGTCAGCTATTAATCTTATTGAAGTTCATTGGTAGTTAAACTGATTTTTCACTGTAAAATTGTTAATTTTATTGAGCTTTGAATCTGTAAAATTTCACTGTTGATAAAAAAAAGTTTAACCATGCTATTTGATAAGTTCTGAATACTAATTTTAATTAGGATATAAAATTTATGTACCCATTATAGCAGTGACTTTGAATCATTAAGTTGGTTCTTTAAAACGAATTCACACGAATAATATAGACTCATGCTGTTCAGTTTCTGTATTAAGCAACTTTTAAACAGAAGCTGGAAAAGTTTGAGGAGATTGGATGAATTTTAAATAAACTTGAAAACTTATGTGTATTTATAAGACTCAAACATAATTAGTAGTGAAATATACAAATAAATAGGAAATGAGCTTGGCTGAAGCATCATTCGATATGTAATAGCCGTTACTGGCCTGGTCTGCTCTTCAGGGGGTGTTAGAATTCTGATTACTATTGTCATTCGGGATCCACTGGGTTCGTGAATCTCATCCTAACATCATTTCATAAAGTTGGTTTAAAAACGCTACCATTTTGTAGTTGGTATTAAATAGCACTAAGAATGGATAGAATGAATTCAGTAGCGAGTATTTATGTGGTCAAATTACAAATAGCGAACAGCGATGTTAACTTCCAACCTTACCTCACTGAGAAGTCTTATCTGTGGCTGGGGAAATTGCCTTTGGCAAGCTCTCCTCTGGCACCTCCTTTTTATCTCTCTCACTCAGTGGTGCTCAACTGTGCTCCATCCTGATCCATATTAAAAGAAAAATGTGGTACTGGATAGGGTAGTTTTTCTTAATATTAATATTGTATTACTCACTGAGACTTTCTTTCCACCCGTATTATTACTCATTCTTTGTTCTTTTTTTTTTTTTTAAAGATTTTATTTATTTATTTGACAGAGATAGAGACAGCCAGCGAGAGAGGGAACACAGCAGGGGGAGTGGGAGAGGAAGAAGCAGGCTCATAGCGGAGGAGCCTGATGTGGGGCTCGATCCCATAACGCCGGGATCACGCCCTGAGCCGAAGGCAGACCCTCAACCGCTGTGCCACCCAGGCGCCCCTCATTCTTTGTTCTTGACCTACATTTCGGCTCTTCACTTATTAGTGTAATCTCAAGTATTTCACTCAATTTTTTTGCACCTAAAATTCTCGTTTTTGAGGTCTGAGTCACATAAATGTGTGGATTCAATGAGATTATGTATGTAGAACATTTAGCACATTGCTTGCATAAATAATATAATATAAATTAAGCTATTTATAATTTTTACTATATATAATAAACATTTCTGGATATTTATTATTTGCCAGTCCTGTGTTCAGCCCTTTATGCATAGCTTCATACTCTGACACTGCTGCCTCTACTGCTACTATATTGATACAGTTCTGTCTATAGCTGCTTATTTCAAGTCTCCCTTGGCTACTCGCGGGACCACGTAATGCCGTTACGGGGACTATGTTCTTTAATTCACTTTCCAATGTAAGTCACAGTGATCTCTTACCTAGGAATAACTCCTTTTTCCTATTTGTCTGATCTTCTGAATTTCTAGGATAAAGGCAGGACAATGTTCACAGCAGTTTTTCTTTTCATAGACAGAAGCAGATTCCAGAAACAGTTGCTGGGAAACAGGCTGCTTTCTATGCTCTTATGTATTTTATTATACATTATCCTCCCAATAAACTTATGTGAACACATAATCCTTTTTGAAAACAGAAGAGTAGAAAGTCAGAGAGGTAAATTAACTTGCTCCAAATCGCATAATCAACAGATAAAAGGAGCATATTCTTAGGTTTGGCTTCGTTCCAATGTCTACTTTTCCACTACCCTGAGAACTTGGAGGAGTCGTGGAGGACTCCTTCCCACCGCTCATGTCTGCAGGTGGCATATAAACCCAATGACTACAATACTGGGCTTTGCTTAATGCCCCATCCCCAGTGCCTAGGACGGTGCCTGACACAGGTAGGCATCCTCTGAATGTGGATTGAAAAATTAGTGCCAACACTAAATTTAACATTGTACTCTAAATTACTTCTAAATTTCACTTTATGGAGGGGCACCTGGGAGGCTCAGTTGATTAAGAATCCGATTCTTGGTTTTGGCTCAGGTCATGATCTCAGGGTAACCAGATCGTGATCTCAGGGTTGTGGGATCGAGCCCGGTGTTGGGTTTCACACTCAGTGCGGAGGCTGCTTGTCCCTCTCCCTTTGCTTTCTTCCACTCTCCTTCTCTTTCACAAATAAATACATAAATAAAATCCTTAAATTCCACTTTATGGAATAATATTCATCACATACATAGACTTTTTTTCTGCACATGGCTGTTAATTTGTTAACACAAGTTGTTGTTTCTCCCCTATCTTTTGCCCTAGGGCTATTTCTTAAAATGTGACAACATTTAAAAAATCACTAAACAAGAAATGTGTGCATATAATCTATAGCAGAAAATGAGAAAAACTTCATCGAGGTGCTTCATATTGCCTGGTAGAGAAGCTCACTTCTGATTGCCTCCTCTTACTTTGTCTCATTAAAATAATGGATCAGTGAAGTTACAAAATAATGGAAAATCAAGGATCTGCAAAGTTACTTGCAAATAACGAATCTTTCCTTTTCTGGGGAACACCAAGGGTGTAACCATGTTGTTCAAAAAGGACACATGGGTGCTACATTGATTGGGATGGAACAAGCTAGGGAATTACTATGTATAACTGGTCTTGTAAGTGGTTACCATAGCAACTGTGGCTTCCTAGTCTGTATTGAATGATAGGATTTATTTCAGCATAAATCACAGAGTCTTTTCATGTGTATCCTCTCTTAGCAGACAACGAACCCATGTAATATCCTACTTGGAAAGGAATCCTCTCTTCGATATGTGCTGATTAAAGTTTGAATGTTAGTATTTGATGTGAAATTGTCTTTCCAGTTACCTTTTCAGAGACATTTGGTTAAAGCATTGCAAGTAAAAATCTAAATATAGTCACCTCCGTGATCTGAATACAAATAAGAGGTGATATTAGTGTGTGGTGTGCTTTTTCTATGGGATCATGAAATTATAACCTCTGGCTTTTCAAATAAATGAAACTGTGTTACAACTGCTGATTGAATTGGTATTATTCAATTATCTTTTTTTTCTCCTTTTCATTTTTGAGCTGTCCTTAGGTATTTAAATTCAGAGAATTCATTGCAGAATGGTCACACAGCTTTTTCTCTTAACTAGGCTATTAATAACAAACTTGGCTTTTTTAAAACCAGTGTTAAAGTGTACCTTCCCCTGTAGCTTCAGGTTGAAGAAAAAGTTTCTGTTTTCACAAAGTGAAAGAACTTTTAAAATCCCAGATTCTAGTCAGCAGGTGCACATGATTCAAAAATGACTGTCCGTGGACTATAACCTTATAATTATTCTGCTGAAAGACATTTTTGACACTTGCTAACAACAGAATGGATTAAGAGCACATCTCCCTCTGGTGCTTATGCTGTCTGACATCTTGCAATATGTTTTGCCGACAGAAGGAGCTTTTCACAGAACAGTGAAGCTTTCCTTTTTTTTTTTTTTAATGTAATTTAACTAAGAATAAAACACATCTTAGCTCTGATTCAGAGGTCTGGGGTTTTAACCCTTGACCTGCTATAGAAAATGACATTAAGCCAGTTGCTTTATCTATCACATATTGAATTTACCATGTAAAACTGAGAGCCAAATGCCTATTTCTTCTTCCTTAACCAAGGTGATATGTGCCATGAAATGAGCCTATTTAAACTCATAAAATAGGTTTTCTGTTAAGTTAAAACTTTCCATTAAATCTAAATATTATTATTTTGTACTGTTAATGTGTCTCACCGTGGACCCCAAGAGGAGACCTGTAATTCTGAACTATTTAAAGTAACAAAATTAAGGGGCACCTGGGTGGCTCAGTTAAGCATCTGCCTTTGGCTCAGATCATGATCCCAGGTCCTGGGATGGAGCCCCACATGGGGCTCCTTGCTCAGTGGGGAGCCTGCCTCTCCCTCTCCCCCTGCTGCTCCCGCTCCTTGTGCTCTCTCTCCCTCTCTTTCCTGCTCTCTGGCAAATAAATAAATAAAATCTTAAAACAAAACAAACATGAGTTCTAAATAAATAAATAAATAAATAAAGTAACAAGAATTAAGCTCAGGGTCATTTTGTTGAATTATCCTAGCAAGAATCTGGTGGGTGGTTTTCAAACCGGTAGGGAGAAATGCTAGGTAGCACCATCTTGAGAAAATTTGGTTAAACCTTAATCCCCTGGATCCTGCAGAAAGGGCATTCAGACTCTGCCCTACGTTCTCTTGGAATGAAAGCTCAGGGTGGAAGCAGAGGGATGAGGGATTTGCTTTAAACAGATGAGGCAGGGCATGTGGTCCCTGGTTCTGAACCAAGCCCGTTCTCATTAAACCCTGTTCCTTCTCTCGCCACGGACAGAACACATAAATGAGATATGCAGAGTTCACACTGCCTCTCTTCGGGCGTCTATTTTGTGAGACGTCAGTATCAGATTTTAATTTGCCCCATACTAATTCACTTGCTCTCATTTAAGCTGCATCCCTGTTCTCCCGGCCCTCATGCAAGTAGCCCAGAGGCGGGCAGGTGGCTCAGGAAGGCTTGCAGATGCGCTCCAGTGGTTTTTAAATGTGTAGCACGATTCACTATCTGATTTCTTCTTTGATCACAAGCTGTCTGTAATTTTCAATCTGTTCTCGGGATTTTGTTTAACACTTTATTCAGCTGCAACAGGACGATCTGTTTGTAACTCTCCATGGGAAATGAACTAGGGCTGAATTAAGACACTTTGGTATCTCCCTCTTAACCTGTTTTAGTGACAGGCCTGTTTATACTGCAGTAAAGTGAGCGTGATTCCCTGGGGCCCAGTCCACCTCTCAGATACCCCCAGCTGGAAAACCACCATTCCCTTAAAACGACACTTCTCAACATCTTTCATTTCTTTTTCTAACTTTTTTTTTTTGAATAAAATAAGTACAATGGAAACTGGTATGTCTATACTAACAACAAGAGGTAGTCTGTAGTTCTTTTGTTTAATTCTAAAAACGGGAATGGAAAGTAGAAAAGAAGAGATTGCTTATTCATTTCCCCTCAAACACCTGCTTCTATTATTCCTGGTTAATGCTCCCAACCTTCCTAAGCCTCAAATGAGGAATGTGGGCGTGGTCCTTCTGGACCTTTCCCTCTCACCCCTGCACCAAGATCTGTGCAGATCACCTCTTTAATTACCCTCAAATCCATCAGCAACTCTCCATTATTTTAAAATGCAAATCGAATCCGGTTACATTTTTGCTCAAACTTTATCATCATTCTATCAATCTGTCATTCTTAAGATATTTAGATTCCTTGGCTTATATAAACCGTGTGCTTTTTCTATTTTCAACCAACAGAGATTCCACCTGATATATTTAATATAATGTAATATAATATAATATAATTATATATGTATAAACCTACAGTTTGGTTCTTCAATGCTTTTGCACATTCAGAGTCCCACCACTAAAGGTCTTTCTTGGCATAGCTCTATCCTCAGAGAGCCAGCTCAGGTATAACAAGTGTCGTTTTTACCTAGTCTCCCTTGACCACCACAAGCAGAGTTATGTGCCTCAACGCTGATTTTCTTCTTTTTAATTTCCAGAGCACTCTCTGCCTACCTCTCTGTAACACTTCATACTCTGTAGTATAATCAAGGATTATCCTCTTCTCTGTTCGAAGATTGTAAGTTCATTGAAAGCAGGGTCCATGCCTAGTTGCTCTCTCCACGTTGGTGCATAGTGAGAACCCCTACATGTAACCTGAATGAATGAATGAATGAATGAATGAATGAAGCTCTAATGCTTTGGAATGACTCCTCTCTTCCAATAAATTAATGTTTAGGTGCTCATAAACCATTCCTGTATTTTTAGAACCATTCGGAGCAACTCCTCCCTTTTTACTTTCTATTTTAAAGATCTGTTGAAGGAATCTTGTTTGGAATTGAGCTGTTCACTTTTCTGCCTTTTTCTTCTAGTCTGTATTTTCTAGATAAAGTGAGTTTGGCCAGTTCTAGTGGAGAGTGAGCTGAGTACACCAGAACTTGCAAGATCATCCAGCATCAAATCCAAATTACCATATAGACCTATTTTACTTAATCTTCTGCAATGTGACTCAAAGCTAAAGCCATAATTTTGAGTTCCTTCCTACCATGAATGTAATCATCAGTAAAAGTCTCTATACTTTCCAAAGAATATCACCTAAAATTCATACTTGAATATCAGATACTTACTGAGATTTCTGCTATTTAGAAATCTGATAAGTGCTTCACACCAAAACTGAGCATCCTCGATGTTATCTTGTTCCCTCATCCTCCTCTTGCCCAAGCTTGTTCCAGCCATGCTAGTGTTTCTTCTAGTCCTCAAAAATACCAAGCCTTTCCCAGTTTACAGCCTTGACAATAGCTTTCTTTTTTTCATGTTTTTTTTTAATTAAAAAAAATTTTATGGCTAGTTTCTTCTTGTCTTTCAGATTTTTGTTTAAATCAATATCCCCAGAAAGGCCTTCTCTGAGTATTCACCCAGTCTCATTATATCTTCCTTTTAAAAAATGTTCATGGCAAATAGACATATTCACCATCTCCCAGAGTTTCCTGTGTCCCTTTGGAGTGTGTGTGTGTGTGTGTGTGTGTTAGTAAGAACATTTAATCCCAAAAGATCTACCCTTTTGACAGGTTTTTGAAGTGCACAATACCATACTGTAAGCACTGTATCGTAGAGCACATCTTTAGAATTTACTCATGTAGCACAAGTGAAATTTTATACCTGTTGAAAACAGCTCTCCATTTCTCCCACCACCCAGCCCCGGACAACTACTATTTTATTCTCTGCTTTTGTGCATTTGACTACATTGGATACCTCACAGAAGTGGAATCTGTGGTATTGGTCCTTCTGTGACTGTCTTGTTTCACTTAGCACCATGTCCTCTAGATCTACCCATGTTGTAGCATATGGCAGGACTTTCTTCTCTTGACACCAGAATGATAACCCATTGTACATATATATATATACAACATTTTCTTTATCCATTCATCTGTCGTTGGACACCAGGATTGTTTCCCTCTCCTGGTTATTGTGAATAGTGCTGCAATGAACACAGGAGTGCAAATATCTTTTCAAGATCCTGATTTCAAACCTTTTGGATACCTAGAAGGAGGCTCGTCGGATCATATGGGAGTTCTATATTTAATTTTTTTGAGGAAGCTTCCTATTATTTTCCATAGCTGCTGTACCATTTTACATTCTCACTAACAGTGTATAGGGTTCCACTTTCTTCACAACCTTGCCAACAATTTGTTTTTAATGATAGCCATTGTAACAGTTAGGAGGTGATATTTCATTATAGTTTTGATATGCATTTCTCTGATAATGGTGTTGAAGATACCTGTGGCCATTTGCATCTCTTCTTTGAATAAATCTCCGTTCAAGTCCTTTGTCCATTTTTAATCAGGTTACTTGTATTTTTGCTATGGAATCGTAGGAGTTCCTTATATATTTTGAGAATTAACCCACTAACGGATACACAGTTCACAAATATTTTCTCCCATTCCAGGTGTCACCTTTTCATTTTGGTAATTGTTTCCTTTGCTTTGCATTTCAGGGATTGTGTGTTTCAGTTCAGGAATATATTGTTTGGCTCTTTTTTTTATGGTTTCTATAGATTTGTTAATTTCTCATTTTATTCAAGCATCATCTTCCAGACTTTGTTTAGTGGCCTATCTCTGTTCTCTTGTTAACTCATTGAGTCTCTTTAAAAAGACTATTTTGAATTAATTGTCAGAAAATTCACAATTATCCATTTCTTTAAAGCCAGTTACTGGAGATTGATTTTGTTCCTTTGACAGTATCATGTTTCCGTGCTTTTTATGTTCCTTTTAGTTTTATGCTGTCTGCACATCTCTTCCGGTCTTTTCAGACTGATTTCAGCAGAGAAAAAAACATCTCCCATCAGCCCAGCTAGAAATTCTGGGAGCCTTTCAAAAGTTTTCTGTAAATGTGCAAGTTCCACTCCCTTCCTCCCTCCTGGTGGCGGAGTTTCCGGCTGGGGCGACTTTCCCAAGCTCACCAGCTGTTCTGGCTGCTGTAAGCCACCTTCTCCTTTTCTACAAGGAGGAGCAGTGGAATGCTGGGAGCCTGGGCCTCAGCTCTGCCTCTCTCTCTCTTCTTCCTGAAGGACAAATCTCAGGACTATGCATCTTCTCCCAACACTGCACAAGCTTGCTGAGAGCTCCTGCTTCCTTTCCTTCATTTTTAGTTGTCGCCAGGCTTTCTCATTATACCAGCTGTCCTGGTGCTCTGAGTGAGGCGAGTCAGAAGTAGATTTCTTGAGCGGTGCCCCCAGAGCCTGAGAATTTTGGATGGATGCTTCATTCACTTTGCTTTTCAAAGGAGAAATTGTGGGCTGAATGGATCCCTCTGAGAACCCAGCTGTGGCAGTTTGTGGGAGGGTCTGACATGGATAAAGTGAAACTGCTCCCCTTACTCATTTCTAAGAGATTTCACGGTTTTGTGCTTTTCTGAGGTGGAAAATTGGAATCCAGAGTCCTCATAAAGGAATTTTAGTCTAAATACTCTTGCTTCATCAGTGTTTTTTGTTGGAGTCACAATGGCGGAGACTTGTTCTTTCTCTATCTTGCTGATGTTACTCCTAATACTTGCTAATTTATGTATTTGTTTACCAATTACCTCATTTCCACCCCTTATAATATGAACTCCGAGAAAATACAGAACTATTGTTCACTTCTGTATTCACTTTGCTAGAGAAGGATCTGGTTTGTAATATGTACTTGCTAAGTATTGTTGAATGATGGGATATACTGCCTTTGGATCATGTTATTTTTCTTGTTGTGGAGTCCTTGTCCCTTTCTTGTCTGAGATGAGATGGAGCAGAGAGCTCTGAGAGGAAGATGAGGATGGAAACAAATTCTGAACCCATGGGACAAATTGACATTCTGAACAGATGATAAGTAGCAAATGTACGTGAACTGGAGAGAAGATGAACACGGATATGCAGTAAGCTTTCTGTTTCCTGATCTTGGGCATAGCCACCAAGCATGCAGTCTGGGGTAACAGCGCAAAATACTTGTAAAATGTGGTAGCAGCAACAGGTGCAATTCTATGATTATTAGACCCCTTGATTTATGGGGCGAGCTTATATTTGGAGATAATTTTCCTTCAAGCGGGAAGATATAACCACATTTATCACTGTGACTTTGATCTTTTTTGATTGCTTAGCTTTTCCTTTGCTACAAGGCTCCTAACAGGCTGTGAGTTTACAGAAGGCCAGTGAAGATGGTACCAAAATCACAGAGAATTCTCGAAGCACTCGATTTTCACAAAGTAGGTGCTCCGACAACCTCTGCTGTCAACTATGCTAATTTAATCATGCCTGGCATCTCCCGTGTAGTAATCCTGACAATATCTTTAACTTGATTCTCTTACTAAGAAAACAATCCAAAGTATCCAAAGCGTGAGAAATTCTGCAAAACTGCTGCCCTATACTCTTCAAAAATATCAGTATTATGAAAACCATGAAAAGGTAGACACTGTTCTAAAATAAAGGAGATTAAAAAGACATGGTATCTAAATGTAATCAATGGATATTCTTTGAATAGATTCTTAACTGAAAGAAGGAGCTGTCATAAAGGTCATTATTTGGATAATTAAAGATATTTGAATAGGGAAACTAGTATATTAGGGAACACTGTCATATTTATGTTGAATTTCCTGAGTGTGATATTTATGTTGTATTTTATTAAGGAAAATGCTCTGCCAAATATTTAAGTGTAAAGTATCATGTGTCATTATGTCTTCAAATGATTCAAAAACTTCAATTTATAGCTAGATGGATACACACACATTCATACATACATGCACAGAAATTAGTGAATGTTAAAAAGTGATTTTGGCTGAATAATATGGGTATTCATTGTAAATTCTTGCAATAATCCCATTGAAAATTATTTAAATAAAAAGATTGGTTGGAAAAATAAATAAATATAAAAAAAGAAATAAGTGAAATTATGTTTTGAAGGCGTTATTCGTGTGTATGCATTGATATTTTTTGGAAGAGAGAAAAGTATTCAAGAAAAGAGAAGATTCCCTGTATTTTGTAAGCTGATGGTTCCAAGAGATTTGAAAATCCCCTGCCAAATATAGTAAATTTCAAGCATATATTTTATACTTTGATTATTTGAAGGCATTTTGAAATATGGAGGATGTTTCGTATTTAATAATAGAACAAGAAGGGTTCTGTTTCCAAAGAATTCATAGGCTGTACTTGGGATATTATAATTTTTATTATGAATATGACACATAAGGGATCAATTATATTTTGAACAAATACATTATGCAGGTTTTCCATCAGTAAAGGAGATTTCCTTGATGATTAAAGACTACTGAAATTGCTATAAGAATATACAGATTTAGATTTATATTTAATGTTCCCATTTAGCATGTATAAACATTAGTCATATTTCCTGTGTTTCACTTAATATATTTTAAAATTTAAAATTTAGATATCCATTCAATTAAAGTATCATTATGTTAGTGTTCGAGGCCACTGAAAAGATATATTTTTTAATAGGGATTCCTTAAACATAGCATATATCCCTTTTTTTAATATAAATTCTTTAAATGAAGGTACACAGATTAAAGAGGTGTTTCATTTTTGAGAAGGTTAGCTCTCAGAAAGTATTGAAGGACAGAGTCTTACAGCTAGACTATGAAGTCTTTGAGGTCTGGAACTCACTGTTTTTTCCCAGAGACTTGGAAAGGGCAGACCACAGGAAAGGTACTTCATAAATTTTGGGTGATTCACCTTAAAGTCAGTATTATTTTAATTATTGGCTCTTATAACTCTTAATGCGATTAATACATAAAAAGAAATATAAAGATATTAATGCAGAGATTTTCTTGTAAAATAGAAGTATATTTTCAAAATCGTTGAGGTTATAGCATTGAGGATATAGCAAACAGAAAACAGAACTTTCATGAAGATGCTCCGGTAAGAACATTCATCAGTTTGTCTATTGTTTAATTCATCTATTCAACAAATCTTCATTGAATGTCCGCTACATGCCTGGGAATTAATCAGGACACGGAAAAGATAAAGTCTAGGCATTTATAAGGAATTAAACAAAGGCATGTATGAAATCAGTATATCAGCTGAAGCTAAGTATTGGTCGAGGGGGCAGGGAAGTTGGATAGGAGGCGCCTGCGTGGGTGTGGACGATGGGCAGGGGGTGGGGGGAGGAGTCTGTCAAACTTGTAAATATGGTTATCAGTGATGTCTCATGAAAAAAAATGAGATTTCGACCCAAACCTGAAGGTGGTAAAATATCATCTACGAATTTTAGGTAGCCAAAACAGCAAGTATAAAGGCCCCGTGGGAGAAGAGCGCCTGCCATGATAGAGAGAAGACTGAGACCAGTGAGCCAACAGCAGAGTGAACAGTAAGAGAGTGATGGGAGACCGTGTTCCCGAGGTAGGTGGGTGGGTGGATGCGGTAGGGGAAGGAGGTTGAGTGACTCACACAGGCCCTTAGCCACCACTGTAAGGAATCTGGCTTTGAATGCTTATTTGCATTCTCAGCTTACCTCCAAAACTGATTACAATGCCTTCCAATTATTTTAATGCCCTTGTCTTAGAAACCGACTGATATCAATATGCAAAACCGGATATTAAACAGTGCATGAAGAGCAAAGTCATTCGTAAATAGTTTATATCTGTTCAATTTTTATATTGATTTATTTTTATGAATAACTTAATCTCAAACAATGTCTGTTTCTATGTAAATTAAATTACAATATTATTTTTTAATGTATCCATGTATTTCCCCCAAGTTATTTTAAGGGAGATTCTTTAATACCTGTGCCTACGAATGTCAGTGTGCAAAGAATCACACGACATTTTGTGTATAAAAACCCATAAAAATGACAAATGTTTTCGGGACTTTGGAGACCTAATTTTCATCCAATAATTATTACAATGGTGAAAATACCCCTTGTTTCAATAATTCACATGATTCTATTTGCGTTATTCATGTGGAGAGAGATAGTGATCTTGGATCATTCTTTTAATTTTGATAGATTTTGTGGATATATTTCACTCATATCTTATTTCATCTACTTGTGAAGCTTTCATTTTTAATGATGAGGTTATCTCATAGTCTTACTATTTTTTGATTTTTTATTATTGTTTATTTATTAATTCCAGTTTTTTCTGTTCTCATACGTGTTTTCTAATTTTATGATGCATTCTAGTTATATTTATAATGTTATTAATCCCTTCCCTTCTTTTTCTTCAGTTCATTTTGCTCATCTTTTATTAACTTTTTGAATCAGGTTAAATAATTTGTTATTTTTTTATTAATGTAAGTATACGAAACCATGAATTTTTCAATGAAAGTACTCTTTTAGTTTATCTTACAAGTTTTGGTATTTTCATTATTTTTGCATTTGGAAATTTTGTTTTATATTTCCTTTTTGAACCAAGATTTGTGTAGGAAAGATTTCTTAAGTTTTATGTGGAAGAGGCGTTTCATTTTATGATTCTGTTAAAGGTTTTTTTGTTTTACTGAATTCTGATTAGGAAGTATTCTTGTGCTATTTTTTACTTTTTAAATTTATTTAGATTTTCTTTGTGGCTCAATATATGGCAGTTTTCATAAGATTCTTGTGTACAAAATAGATTTAAATTTTGTTTTGTTTTCAGTCTTAAAAATCTTTTTTATCTTAATAGAAGAGTTAAGCTATTTACAGTTATTAATATGAATCATATTTGATCTTTTGTGTTATTTTATGTTTTCTCTGTGTATAGTTATTGAAAGAATTTTTCTTTGTGGTCTATTTCTTCACTATGTATTAGTGTGTTTATAAATGTTTTGAAAGGTTTTTATTCTGTTTTGAAAGATTTTGATTTTTTTATTCTTGTTCTTAATCATTATACCTTTCTTTTAGATGTTGGGTTTTTAGGGATAATCTCTTTTATTTCCTTACTATTCACAATTTTAAAATAGCATATTTCTTTTTCATTTTTTTCTTTGTCTACTACCACCCTATTTTTGTAAATGATATTGTTTTTCTAAGTCTTTAACTATGTGTTCTATTCTATTGCTATGCTTGCTTGGGGGCTTAAATTATATTTATGTTGGATTTCTTTTGTCCATCATATATATATATGTGTATATATATATATATATATATATATATATATAATTTTCTTTCTAAATATTTTTTTCTCACTTCACTTTATTATTCTCATTTCTAGACTTAATGTCCTTTACTGTGTTTTCAAAAAAAAATCTATTATTTTTTGTGTTCTTACAATATCAACTTTATTTTTATTATGATTCTTTATCTTCCTATTTTTTTCCTAAGACTACTAGCTCACGATTCAATTTCTCCTGTTTTTTGACACCACTTTCTGGAGTTCTTGTGTTTCTGATCAGTGGTCTTCTTCAATAAACATGACCAAACCATTAAGATGTTTTAATTCATGCCAAACTATTAGGACATAGTCTTTTAACAGCTTCATGGTAATTTTTTTTTAAGTAAATTTTCATTAATTTCTCTTTTTTTTTTTCCTCTTTCCAATTTTTTTCCCTTTTTGGTATGTATTTTGGATGTTGTGTCAGATGATGTTCTTATTTATTTTTTTAAAGTTTTTATTTATTTATCTGAGAGAGAGAGAGAGAACATGAGTGGGATGAGGGGCAGAAGGAGAAGCAGATTCCCTGCTGAGCAGGGAGCTCAATGCAGGACTCCATCCCAGGACCCCGGGATCATGACCTGAGCTGAGGGCAGATGTTTAACTGACTGAGCCACCCAGGTGTCCCTCAGATGATGTTTTTAAATCTATGCTTAAATAAGTTGCATTTCACAGAACCAGACACCAGTAAGGGATTCCTGTGGAGAGTGAGGGGCCAGTGTAGCCGTCCAGGCTTGACCTTGTAAAGGCCTCCTTGTGCTGTTAGAGTCAGATGGCTGCCTACAGAAGTGGCTCTCCTGGTAATTCTTCATGTTACCCTTCCTCTTTTGCCCACGTGAATAAAAGCTGTGCCCTAAAGACGTTTTCCAATCCAGCTAACCCAGTAGTTCCTTCCTTCATTATTGCAAAGAATACATTTGACTGTGTTTTATAGGATAAGCTTGCTTCACTTTCAAGAAATCCATTTTCTACTGGTACATGCTGAGATCTGTGGCTCTGAGCCATTGTCCACAGTGTTTTACCTTTACTTCCTCCTAAATCACTTCTGTTCCATCTTACCTACTTTTGCAAACCTTCCTACATATTTTTGAGTCTGAAAATTTTATCTTTCTTTTAGCTTTGCTGAATATTTGGTTTTTGGCTATTAAAACATTCTCTGTTTAAAACAAATTCTGGGCAGAGAAGTAGATAGGAACACATTTTATCTGAAGCCTTCTTGACTACACATGAATCTTATGGTTAGAAATCTTTTAAAAATTGTATTTTGATTTATGCAAAATCATCCTCACATTATACTTGTGATGAAGGATAATTGGAATGCAGGCGGGGACAAGGGGCCCCTGCCCTAAGAAGAAACCACCCTTTAAAGGATTTTATACCACCCTGGAAGGAGCTGTCACCCTTTCCCATATGATAGATAGGTGACAAAAAATCTGATTGGATGACAGGTGCAGGGAGAGTTAATCAGATTAAAACAGTCCACCAACAAGCCCATAAAACCCCTTAGACTTAGAATCTCCTGGTGGCAACCCCTTTGGGTCCCCTCCCTCCTTGGGAGCTTTGTACTGTCACTATGCTATCGTTCAATAAATCTTGCTTTGCTGCCCACCACTCTGTCTGGTCTACCTCTTCATTCACTGAAGTTGGTGTGACCAGGAACCGCGGGCATCGACGGAGAAAAAAATCCTGCAACACTTGGGAAAATATGTCTTATAATTTAAAAATCCATTTTTTCCTCTATCCTGGGATCCTGATTTGGGAAGTAGAAAGTGACTGATTTTGACCAAAACTTCATGGCTCTTATCCTCTATAAGTACGTACTGATAGAAACTTGACAGACTGAAGTAACAGTTAATTATAAAAAGATGACATTACTTGCCCTGGGCCACAACATAATGATCAGATTTTACCAACTACCAACATTATTGACATGAGATTAGTGTAGTTTGTCTGACAATCTGAGTCATGCCTTCCTAGGAATGACCGAGTTAAGTAGCTTCAAATTCAGTCTAGATTTTGGCTGAAGAACCAACTTCCAGTATCTATCTAATATCTATGCTTAGAAAAGGCAAATTTCAAATGATTATCTATAATATTGAAGAGAATATTTACTTTTTTAAAGGTGTATAATAAAGAAAAAGCGAATGCATCAGTGACCTAGGCTTATGCTAGCATGTATTTCCTAGAACTTACTAAAATGAAGTCTAAATCTACTGGCAGCCAAGAATAATAACAGAAACACAGATTATATAATAGTAATCACCTGATAAAAGGAGTGTTTTAAAAGAGATTAATTTTCTAGGTACCAAAATGTAAGGGAGTTTTCGCATGAGTCCTTAACCAAGGAATAGGAGATGAGCATGGTGGGCCCTTTCTTTGACAGAAGTGGTTTTTGTTTGTTGTTGTTGCTGTTGTTGCTGTGTATTCATTATGGCAGTTGCGTAATTGTGATCTTTGATAAAAGCTGAGGGCCTGGGGTTAGAATGTGATTCTGTGATCGCTTTCGAGCAAAGTTAGCTAATGAGGCCTGGAAGGGTAGCTTTCAAGTGAGTTAAGTTTGGCCATTATTTGTTGCATTTTCTAAGATACTAGAGCCTTCAACTGTAAAGTCTGGACCTATGAATATGTACTTTATTAACTGAAAGAAAGAGCTTTCATAGACTGACATAAAAAATGTTCTCAAACTCTTAATCATTAGCAGTTTATAGGTCCTTGTTATTTTAATGTTGACACATTCAGGTTTCTGAATTAATAATCCACATTTCCCCCATATGAGTCAACTTCAAAGAAACCTTCCACTTAGGCCCCAAGAAACAAAAACCAAGAATTAATATTTATCAAATGTGCCAGTAACTGTGTGAGGTGCTTCACGTGTATGAGCTCACGTAATCAGCGCCAGGCCTCTGCCACATCTGTGCGATTGCATCCTCGTGAACATGGACAAATGTGAGCAGTCAGAAGCGGGGTCGGGTCCCAGGACCTAGACACCAGGGAATGAGGTGCGGGATTCACTCAGGCCTTTCTGTTCCAATTGTGCCCTCTTGCCAACATACCAGGTTTCCATATTTTATATGCTAGCTGAAGAATGAAAATTAAATATAAATTTGAGATACGTTAAAAATGAAACCTAGAGAAGGAGGCACTGACATTTGTTTTTAGGTTATGTCATTAAAGCCAGTCAATATATATTCCAACCACTGCACCTTTCCCTCTTTTATTGATAATGAACTTTATCTCTTTTTGGAGGAGTAAGAGAGTAAAGTCCCAAAACTCCAATTGTTAAAAATACTAACAATTTCGACCTTCTGTTAGGTTCACTTATAAGGGTGATTGGACTTATCAAATTTTCATGCTATTTATTTATTTATTTATTGTCATAGGCATCAGAGTACTGAAACTAAACAGAAAGATCCAGCATACTTTTCTGTTGGCTTGAAAACTGTTTTATGTGTTGTTTTGTTTTGTTTTGGTTTAAACTGTGGTCTTAAAATGACCGCAGAGAACAAAAGTGTGCTTTGTTAATTGCTTTTTCTTTATTTGACTTTGTCTTTGGAAAGTGATTATGAAGTACACTATAAGAAAACTCTATGTCTTCCCATATCAAAGTCTGCAGCAAAATGTGAGAACGGTAAGCTGATGAACCTTATTGATGAGATAGCATTACTATTTAAGTGGCTTATGATTGGAAACCCGCTGATAAGCCCGCATAAAGACTAAGGGATTTGTACTCATGTTACTAACTGTATCACTACTATCAAACAGTCTACATAGATGACCTTGAATATGGCAATGACTTTGTAACTACAACAGAAAGACACAATCTCTGAAAGAAATGATGGATAAGCTGGATGTCATTAAAGTGTTATAAACTAATGCTTTGCCAAACACATTGTCAAGAGAATGAGAAGACAAGTTATAGGCTGAAAGAAAATATGTGTAAAGGAAACATCTGGTGAATGACTGTTATCCAAAATATACAAAGACCTATTCAAACTCATCGATAAGAATTGAAACAACCCATATAGAAAATGGGCCAAAGACCTTAACAGACACCTCACCAAAGATATACAAATGTCGAACAAGCATATAAAGAGATGGTCCACCTCAGATGTCATCAGGATAATGCAAATAGCACTACACACCTATTAGAATGGCCAAAATCCAAAACACTGACAACACCAAATGCTGACAAGGATGTGGAACAATAGAAATTCTCATCATTCCTGGTGGGAAAGCAAAGTGATAGAGCCACTTTGGAAGACAGTTTGGTGGTTTCTTGTAAAACTAAATGTTCTCTTATCCCACTGTCCAAAAATCACACTCCTTGGTATTTGATTTGATTTCAAATCCATAGGATTTGAAAACTTGTGTCCACCCCAAAAGCCGCACACAGATTTATTGCAGCTTTATTCACTGAAGCAACTAAGATGGCCTTCAGCAGGTGAGTGGATAAGTAAAGTGGTACATTCAGACGAGGGAATATTATTCAGAACTAAAAGGAAATGAATTGTCTAGCCATGAAAAAACATGGAGGAACCTCGAATGCGTATTACTGAGTGAAAGAAGCCAATCTGGAAAAGCTACACACTGCATGATTCCAGCTACCATTGTGGAAAAGGCAAAACTATGCAGACAGTAAAAAGATCAGTGGTTGCCAGGGTGGTGGGGGGAAATGAGTAGGCAGAGCACAGACTACTTGTCAGTCTGTGAAAATGCTCTGATACTATAATAATGATACATGTCATTACAATTTTAACCAAACCCATAGAATGTACAACGCCCCAACTCAACCCTAAGGTAAGCTATGGACTTTTATGATTATTACATGTTGGTATGGGTTCCTCAATCATAAAGAATGCACCCTTTTGATTCTCCACAAAGTAAAGTTTTTAATTTAAAAAAAGTTGAGGAATGAGGTAAAGAGTGTTCCTCAGATATTGTTGTGTGTTCCTCCAAGGGGAGTAAATGTGGGAGTATTTCTGGGTGCCTGGGTCCTATAGGCAGATATCCTTGGAGTAAGAAAATAAAGGTATGGTGGTCTATGTTTGGAACTTTTAGATGTAATTAATAAGTTATAATACATTCTGATTCCATCTAAGAAAGTACTTCGGTACTCATTTTGAATTTAAGAAATCTCATATTTCAGTAGTTTGTTTTTGGTAGTAAAAAAAAATTATGGAATGATACAAAATTTTACATCTTTTAAAGTTACAATATGGTGACCATTGAATATTATCTCTAAGACACAAATCATGGTCTACAAAACACTGACTTAATCACTTAAAACCATCTTGATTGAGGCTTGAGAAGCCACTTAAAGTATTGTGGAGCTTAAACACCATCAAAACCATTTATGACCACAGCTGCACTACAATTATGTTTAAAGCATTCCTTGTAATAGAAACAGCAACTCACCAGCAGAGGAGAATGTTGAGAGAAATGGTCTAAATGTGCCAAAAAAACACATCTGTTAAGCTCATAATTTTATGTGAGACAATTCAGCTGTATGGAATTTAAAAAGTTTTCATTAATGTATACTAATAAACCATAAAATGGATTATATCACAAGTTATATAGATATCTCTTACCGATACAAACATGAAGCCTTGTCTTTTAATTCAAAATTATATGTAAATGTGTCATTTCAGTCTTTTAATAACTAGAAGACAGGTTACAAACCATCTTGGTGTTTTTACTTTTAAACTTCACAATGTTTTAGTTTTATTAACATATTTATTCATAGTGAAAGACAAGATATCTTAGAAGTGCTGATTAAAGGAAAGTTTCCGAGTGACTACTGACTCAGTCCTCTGTACTCGTTACGTATGAAGGAAAGATGACTACATTGCAACACGGTGGTTTGTATCACTTGGCTTTTCCAGTTGTAGACACCAAAATTAAGGGTCTAACTTATTTATTTTTTTGGTTAAGGATATCTTTTGCTAAGAGACATCTCCATTACACAATGAAACTAAAATAAATGGAAATTGAAGAATTTGAAACAAATTATCCATTTAAGCCCCTTCCCTCCCCCCACATTTTCAACAGAAGTTGATCATTCTGATGGATAGATTGTGTTTCTTTATTCCTGATCTGAACTAAGGAAATAATTTAGGTAGTTGACAAATTTAGACACTTTCAACAATTATGACTTACTTCCTTTTTTAAGACTATTATTTTAGAACAATTTTGGGTTTACAACAAAATTGTGAGGGAGGCACAGAGATTTTCCATATATCCCTTGCCCCGACTCATACATAGCCTTCCTCATTATCAGCATCACTCATGAGAATGGTAATTTTTGTTGCCGTTTACCAAGGATGAACCTATATGGACACATTGTAATCACCTAAAGTCCATAGTTTATCTATAATATACTGGTAGATATTCTATCTTTGGACAAGTGTGTAATGACATATGTCCATCATTATAATATCACACAGAATAATTTCACTGCCTTTAAAATGCTCTGTACTCTGCCTTTTCATTTATCTCCTCCCAAACCACACCTGGCAACCACTGATCTTTTTACTCTCTGCATAGCTTTGCCTTTTCCACAATGATAGGTGGAATCATGCAGTGTGCAGCCTTTCCAGATTGGTTTCTTTCACTAAGTAATATGCATTCGAGATTCCTTCATGTTTTGTGATGGCTAGACAGCTCATTTCTTTTTAGTGCTGAATAATACTTCTGTCACTCCACATCCCTGGAAGCATTTGGCGTTGTCACTGTTTTGGATTCTGGCCTTTCTATGAGATATGTGGTGGGGTTTATTTCCTTTTAATACTGTTGGAATGTTCTTGTCAAATGAGAACACATTGGGGCACCTGGGTGGCTCAGTCGTTAAGCGTCTGCCTTCGGCTCAGGTCATGATCCCAGGGTCCTGGGATCAAGCCCCGAAATGGGATCCCTGCTCAGCGGGAAACCTACTTCTCCCTCTCCGACTCCCCCTGCCTGTGTTCTCCCTCTTGCTGTCTCTCTCTCTCTCTCTGTCACATGAATAAATTAAATCTTCAAAGAAATGAGAACAAATTACTCACTTTCCAATATATTTGTATATTATGGATACCCTCTTATCACTTGTCAAATCTCTTCTTTTATGAGAATAGAACCAATTTTGAACTTCAGAGCCTCACATTAGACTCCAAATCTGGTAAGAACCATTGACACTGTGTCTCCAAAAGTGTTGCATTTCTGGTAAGTGTATTTTCAATTACCCGAGAGAACTATTTCTTTTATAAAGAGGATTTGTGATAGTTCCAAAGCAGAAAAACAAAAGCCTACGCCACTTATCAAAGCGATAGACAACAATGCTTTTGCGCAGTAAAAAGCAAGAGTCAGGATATAAGGGAGTCGTTCTATAAATGAAGCCTCACACGGGCATGCTTCCTCTGAAATCTGAATTCTACTCAGAAGCCATCGCTTGCAGATTATGCCTTTTTATTAAAATAAATCTAATAATATTTTGAAGGAAACCAGTGTACAGATCTTTAGAACAATCAGTATCAGGAGTAGAAAGGGCACAGAAGAAATCGAAGATGAGTCCAGAGTTTGGAGTCTTGGCACTGAGTGCTGTCCTCCTTCCAGAAGGGAATCCCGGACATACCCTGAATCCTCCCCTTGACTCCAGCCCAAGGGCCTCATGATCATGCCCGACGCAGGCTTCTCCCCGGACACTACCATGGAGACAGCCAGCAGTGTGGCTGTGCCCTGTGAACTGAGAGCTCGTGCATCTTGCCGGGCCGGAGCGGTGTTTTAGAGCCAGGTACGCTGATGAGATACAGGGAGAGGCTTTCAGGAGAGAGGAGCAGAAGAAGGAAATAGATAAAGAAATACATCCAGGAGGCCAGAGAGAGACAGAGGCAGAGATAAAGAAACAGAGCCAGAGACAGCACGTTCCTTTAGTTTCCGCTAATGGTCAGTGTCTTCGTGTCAGTCCATCTGTAGCTTTTGTCCTTGGGTGCCATGAGATACTAGTGAATTCTGCAAGAAGATCCTTTGTTACTTCTTGCGCAAGTTTTAGGGCCTTTAAAATCCTCGTAGACAAAGTATTCCTAAACAAAACAGTATGATTTATTTATCTTTATACTGATTTGCACATTTTTCTGTCACAGACAATCCTGTTATTTTGTAAGTTTTGATGTGGGCTTAGTTAATATTCGGGGAGCGCAGCTGACACTTAAAGAGCCAAGAAATTGAGAGATTTCTTAAGAGACCGAGAAATGTGATAGGGTCCTACATATGCAGTCAACGATTTATACTGCAAGGCGTTCCTGCAGATTGTTTACTTGCTTAGTTCTTGTTCTATTCTAAAAAGAATTTGAATAACATTGAATTACTGGTGATATCTAAAGTAAGCTAACAATCATTAATCAGCTGTTAGCATGTGCAAGCACTGGGCTCAGTACTGGGTGTGTAAAAAAAGCACAAAGTTTGGTGTTTTAACCTCAGCAATTCACAGGCTAGTTTAGGAGGGGGAATGTACACATCAGACGTACTGCACTGTAGGAAGCAATTCGCAAAGGAATAGCACAGGTACGGAATTTGGAAAAGGAAGATGTCATTTTCAGCAAAGGCGATCAAGAAGGGTTTTATTGGTCACAAAACTTAATTCACACAATAAGCCCTTATCGAGCACTATGAATAATGAGATGTTCTTGATATTAGGTATACCAAAATTAAATAATAAATAACACAGTGTTCCTTATAGCAAAGAGTATCAGAGAAATAAACAATTATAATACAACATTATAAATGCTATCACTAGGGCATTAATATCATATTGCAGTGTTCAAAAGAGAAAGTTACAACTCTGCCTAGAAGAGTTAGGAATTCTTTTAAAGTAGCAGAGGTGATATTTTTGTAAATCAGAAAGTGTGACTATGTCAAGCAAAATGGGTCATAAAAACAGATCCTCAGTAAAAGAAGATAACTCTGTGTGTGTGTGTGTGTGTGTGTGTGTGTGTGTGTGTGTGTGTGTGCAATGTGGGCAAAACCTTTACTGCGGTTCTAAATAGGTTTAGGATTAGCTAGTTTGAATAATGTCAGCAGGCTCTGGGGCATAAGGGCTGTGCCTAATTGTCTGGTACCTGGCCCTGGGGTGATTAGGGTAAGGGATAGTGACCCAGGAGTATAAGCATTCGATAAAGGAGGTAGTTTGGCTCTGGCTTGGTTGGTTTGCACAGGAAGGCAGGCTTCTTGGCAAAAGTTTGCCATCTCTGGCAATTAGCTAACCTTGAAAGGGGCAGTCCTTCCAGGGTCCACGAGTCCCCAAGATGTCAAAGCATCAGAAAATTTAATAAAACAAAAGCAACTCTAATTAATACACAAGGTTAAGTGATACAGTTTGAAGCAAGGGCCTTCTGGGTTCCTGAAGGGGAACCTGGAATGGAATAGGAATGAACAGCCTCATATAGAGGGGACTATTGGTAGCAACGTCTTGAGTTGGCCATGGAACCAGAAAGAGGGCCAAGCTTTCTCCCACTGTGATTTCCCTGATAGAGTCCCACACTGCTCCATCACCCCTCAGTCCCCTTAAAGAGATACCCATTTACTGAAGATCAAAAATGTGGTTTAAACTTCTTATGTGGCTTTAGCTCCATACAGAAAGTGCAGAAACTTGCATTTTTTTCTTCTTTTATATAAAAATACCACCCAAGTTACTGCATTTCAGGGAAGGGTCTTGGAGAGCTGTTTATTTTTTGAAGCTAACAAATGAAAAAAAAAAAAAAAAGTCCCTTTCAGGAATTTTTTGCTTAGAGGCAAATTTCTTTCAGGTCTTATAAAACATATTAATTTGGCATCAAGCAAAAAGCTGAAGTGTACATATTTCCATCAAGAATTCTCAAGAGCTCCTTGTTAGGCTTCGAGGCTTGACACATGCTTTCCTTAACATCTTTCAACCCTGGGTCTTTAATCACTTTGTAGTTTTTGTCGCCTGGCAGGTCTACTTATTATCTTCTTTTTGCATCTAGAAAACCTGAGACACATAGGTTTCTTCCCTGGAGCCGCATTAGTTTTTAATCTCTAAAAATAGCTCATATTTATTGGCTACTTTACATTCTTTATGTCTAAAGAAACCAAGAGCTGTAGGTTTGTCCATTGCTTCCAACACCCCAAAGCATGGTTCTTCTTCCCAATTTCCAAGTAGTTCCGTCATTATAAGGTGGTCTTTAAAAATTTAGAAAGGGCTTCTAAAAATTTTTTTCAAGTACATATTTAGTCCTACTGAATGCACCAAATGTTTAAACGCATTTTATATTCCCATAGAATTCTCATATTTTAATATGGTCTAAGAGTATGGATTTCGATCCTGAAGAAATATGCTCTATTAATTATCATAGCACATCTTTGATGCTTATTTAAATATTTCCCCTTCCCTTATTTTGAGAATATTCATCGAAAATGTTTTTACTTTTTCCTTTATATAGTAAAGGAAAGCTCTCATCCACCCAAGCTCTGAAAGAGCATCCAAGGCTGTCAGGAGAAGGTGTTAAGGATGGACTGTGAGAATAAGGGTGTTTTAATTGGATGTAACAGCTGGAGAGCAGGCGCATTTATAAGGGAGTGTGTTTCTAATGAGCTTCGCCTCCTCAGCACTCAGCGGCTTCCCTTGGACTGTAACTGGAGAGTAAGAAAGTGAGTTCTGGTGCTAGCCTCCATCCTCTTTCCTTTCTTCTCTTTCGAATCTCTTGGACTGTGACCAGATGCCTGTCTTGGTGAGCAGCAAACTGTGATAAGAGGCCCTCCACTAATTCACCCAAGGGCGTGGCAGTCCCAGCTCTACCCGTGAATGCTGATCCCATGCAATGGAACTGTGGCACTTCTAGTTCCTTGTGCAACTAACCTGAGACTCAAAGTAAATAAATAAATAAAATAAATCCTAATTATTGGTACATAAGAGATATATTAAAAAATGGAAAAATTGATGAGATTAAGTATAATCTGTACTAAAGCCTTGATGTTTTTAGGAAAAAGCAGTTACCAATGTTGATTCAAGAGAGGTAGTGTTATTATAGATGATATGAAAGTCTACCTCAAAAATCTAGGAGAATCTGCTGAAAAACTATTCCAATTAATAAGAGGGTTAAGTAATACAAAGTCGACATAAGTGATAAATAACTCTCATATATCTGTAACAATCACTTAAAAATAAGTAATGAGGGGCCAATTGGCTATTAACCTAGAAAATTAGCTTACAATATCATCCATGTGCATATACACAAAAATGCTATTTCAATTATTTAAATTAATTATATGAAATTGCAGATTGCAATTTCCCCGGTTTCAAGCCTGACCCTTGATAGGTGGATCGAAATGAAAAACTGAAACAAAACAAAACAAAACAACAACAACAACAAAAAACAGCCTTAAGGCTAGATTGCAGAAAGCGAGTAAAATACGGAATTTTATCTGGGACTTTCGCCATCTTTCTCATTCAAGCAGCAACATTTTGCCAACAGTAACATATAAATGGTAGGTTCTAGAGAAAGTTCCATTTAGGTATTTTCTTGGCTACTTAGTATTAGAATTTTATTTGCCAGTAGAGACCAGAGGAGTAAAAATATTTTCAAAATTTTAGTGTGCCTTTTGAACAACCTCAAATATAATTTCACCAACATAGTTTTGGCCAAATGAAATTCCAGTCTGAAAAGGGTCATTAAGATTACAGTAATTTGTCTTCCTTTGGGAATTAATGTCTATTGTTTTTGACCAAAAGTGGGAACACAAAGTAAGCTTCCAAATTAGCCATGTAATTTTAGAATTCTTTTATTCGTTTATTTTTCCATCGGTCACTAGTCATCACAAATACAGCCTTCTATTTCAAATTGAACCTCTCGAAGTATAATAAAATAATTTCGCCTCAAGGTGGAGCTCTTATATTTTCAGAAGTGAAAGGACTTGCAGGACTTTTGCCTTATTCTAGAATTTTGTTATAATCCTGAAGAAGTTTCTGCTATTTTTAATAAGAAATGACAGAAGATTACCATTTATCCTCCTCTTCTTGTTCTTGCTTATTCTAGAAGACAGTGATTAATGTTAAAGTTACAATATACACTGACCCATAGGAGTCACTGTCGATCACTTTACTATCCTTTTAAACTGGCACAGGTTCTTAGAGTATTTGGCACGGAGCGTCTTTCGGTGCAGCAGGCTGCATACGGAGTATACAAACATGTATATAAAGTTGCTGAAACCACAACTTGCCTTTGTGTGAACCTTCTAAACACATGGTATGTTATAAACGGAATTTTGCATGTGCATTCTCTGTTGGCATAATTAGGACTATTTTAGACAATTATTGCAGATTCCCAAATCAGTGTGATCCTGGATATGTTAAACTCTGATATCATAGTTCTGTTTGTTCGGTTTTTTTTTTGGGGGGGGGGGCTAAATAGAATGAGTCTTATCACTAAATATCAGTAGTTGAGGTTAAAAAAAAAGTCAACAGAATGAAATTAAGCATGATAAAGCCTAATTCATCAGATATTTTTAAAAAGCAAATCATGGTAATTCTGTAACAAAGAAAGTCTTTGAGGGGTTTTCAAATTCTTAGTATACATTCATTTTGAACTATTAAATATAAATTACAATCTCTAGCCAAAAGGTATAAATATCACACAATGTATTTCTTTGCCACAATGTTTTCTGGCTATTTTTACTGGATAGAAAAGTTTCATTGAGCTACTGTTAGGTACTTTTACTTAAGAGAATTTTTTTTTTAATGAAGACTGCAAGGATTCTCACCTATCCCCTCCTTTTTTTTTTTTTTTTTATAAAGAATGATGTCTTTTGTGAGGATTTTGTAAACCATAAAGCGCTACATATGAAATCACCATTACACTGCAGTAGAAATTGTGCATCCTGCAGCATGGTTGGGAAGCCATAAAGATAATAGTTAATATGTCTAATGTATTGTCACAACACACCAAATGATGGAAGAATTTGAACATTCTGTGCATAATAAAGTGACATTTCTTGAAGACAGCATATTATTGAAAACGAGAATTCTTAGGTGCTATGTGACATTGTGAAACTCCAATATACATACAATATTCATGTTTTAAAGAAAAACAGCTAGATAGCAAGCACGGTTTCCTGATGCCCTGATCCTAGAGTTTCTCAATATGTGCTGGGTGGACCATGAATTCAAGAACTCTGGAAAAGGATGGAGCAGAGCAAGACAAAGAGGAGGACCAGAGCTTCTCATTGTTTCACACCTGCCTGATGCAGGTCCTTTCCCAGAAGATCCAAATAAAACATGTGTGCTTCAAAATTGTGTCCAGATGCAACCTGATTTACCCCTTACCCTATACTCATACTTTTATTCTATTTTGGTTGCTAAATGAATGTTTTTAAAAACCAAACTGGATTTCAATACCTAGTTTCCTAATGATATCATTCTAGTTTTAGTTGGGTTGAGTTACTGTCAAATATCTAAATCAAACTATAGAATTACTATAGTCCAAAACATTGCACTACCACTTACCTCAAGGTTGCTGAATAATATGAACATGTAATAATATAATAATGATATCTGTGGTATTTCTATTACAAGGTTCATTGTCAATCCAGAAATCCCACCAAATTCCCTGCCTAAGTCTGAAGAAGCCTTTGGTTTCAAGGAAAATAAAAAGTCTACTGTCAAGATTCCACAGAATCTGAAATCTCACACTGATGCAATGAACTTATAGTTTTAAAGGACATCCTGCTATTTAATTTTGTATAAAGTAGAATAGAAGCTCTTTTAAAATCTAATGCAACTAATACAGCTTTCCCATTCCAAACCAAATTATTCCAAGTTTGCATGTTTGTATTCTTTGCTATACCCTGTAGCAGCATGTCCAATGGAACTTTCTTTTTTTAAAAAAATTTTTTGAAGTTTTTATTTCTTTATTTGACAGAGAGAGAGAGAGCACAAGCTTGGGGAGCAGCAGGCAGAAGGAGAGGGAGAAGCAGGCTCTCTGCTGAGCAAGGGGCCCAATGCGGGGCTCGATCCCAGGACCCTGAGATCATGATCTGAGCCGAAGGCAGATGCTTAACCAACTGAGCCACCCAGGTGCCCCTCAATAGAACTTTCTTATATAATGGAAATATTTCTGTTTTGTACCCCAAATTAAGTGACTAGCTATAAGTGCTTATTGATCACTTGAATGTGACCATTGCACCTAAGGAACAAAATTTTAATTTAATTTAATTGTAATTCTTTTAAATTAAATTGAAATAGTTACACGTGACTAGTTTCTATCATATGGGACAATGTGATTCTAGAAACTGTATTAGGGTTCTTAAATGCCCACACTTCCCAAATCTACTCTTTCCCCTACTCAAAACAACACACTTTAAAAACATGGCTCCTTTGAGATATCACACCTTAGATCTTGTGGTTTTAAATAAAACCCACATTTTCAGGAACATAACCTGAACATTATTCAAATAAATAATGTATTTGAAAATGACAGTTCTAAGAAAATAGTGTTAGCTAGCACTCTTTCTTCTATATAGCAAATTCCTTGCTGATCCCAGATTTAAAAGCTGATTTATTTCACACACACAAAATGAGTACATTTCTTTTCCTTTCTTCCAGATGTAAGGACTCATCCAAATCCCCAGTCAATCAATGGGTTTATATTTTAAATGGCTTCTGGTTGAATTACTTATCCTTTTAATTATCTACAGGTGCCCATAAAATAACCTTTTAACCTATAAATAAGCTAAACACATGTTCTTCTAGGAATTCTCAAGAGCAGTAGTTTTTTTGGGGATCATTCCTCAGGGGTTCTAATTAAGGCAGGGACCATTTCAGGTAGGTGAGATTACATGTGAACATGTTCCAGAAAAGTAGTGATTATGGCTGATGAATACAAACACTCTGGAAAGATTCTTTCTGTCAAAATTAAGTAAGAAAAATTTGGTATCTTATTGTTCATCCATTTTAACTTAGATGTAAACTTCTGAAAGAGCTAATATGGGAAGTTTCTATAAGAAAGTTGACAAAAATCATGCTGGTTGGTTTTTTGAAAAAAAAAAATAAGGACTCTGATTTAGACCTATATCTACTACATTTCTTCTGAGGCACTATTACTAATTAGCCAATGATTTGTAATTGATAAAGGCCATAGTTTCTCAATGATATTTTAAATTTAAAAATTACATCTTTCATTATTTCTGATATAATAATGACAATGATGATTTATTGATCATATTTATATGCTGGAATAAATACTAAGAGCATTGTTCTAAGTGTTTTATATATACTAACATTTAACATCACGATGATACTAAGAGGTATATATGATAACATGAGCCCATTTTACAGATGAGGGAGATGAGGCACAGAGAATTTAAGTTGCTTATTTAGAGCCACACAGTGACAGCAGCAGGAATCAGTCAGGGAGGTGGCTTAGGCCTGGACTTGAAATCTGGTTCAACAATTGCCACTCTTTTAAAACACAGTTTTTCAAACTGTTATGTGCATATAAATTCTGTTTTAAGTTGCAGGTTCTATTTCTGTAGGTCTGGCATGGGGCTTCAGATTCTGCATTTTTAATGAGTTCGCAGATTTTGTCAATGCTGCTGTTCAGTGGACCACACTTTGAGTAGCAAAGTCTTAAAGTATTCAGGTTAACATAAATGAGAAAACTATTCAAAACTTGGAATTTGTTTTGCTCTGCTTTTCTTTAGATCCCAAAATGTTCTCAATCTATATCCCATTTACAATTTTACAGCAGAGGTCCTTATGATTTTTCTGCAAAGGATCAGATGTAAACTATTTTTAGGTTTACAGGTCACACTATCTCTGTGGCCCAACTACTCAGTTTTGTCATTGTTACATAAAAATGTGTAAATAAATGGGACTGATTATTGTCTAATTACATTTTTACAAAAATAGGTGGCAGCTGGATTTGATCCACTGTCCATAGTGTCTTGATATGTGTTAAAAAGCATCAAGATAAATAAGAGAAAACTTATTTAAATTTGCATTTTGAATACAGAGTTCTCGAGACATCAAAAAAAAAATCTACTTGTTTGCCACAGGCCATTTGGTCAGTTTATGATCCATTCCTCAGAACCAGTTCACATCCCACTTATTCCATGAAATCTTTGTTTAACTGTACTTAATATTAAAATATATTTAGTTGCATGCGTGCTTTTTATGGAGTCCAAAATGAATAAGAGAATATCTTAAAATGTAGTAGATAAAAGTTTAAAATTAAAAAAAAATTCTGTTAACCAATGGTCATATATACATTTTAAATTAACCATGAATTCTGGACAGGATTTTGATAGGTGGGATGAGGAAATACAAAGGTGGACTCAACAGACCAAAAGAAATGTATATATGTTAAAAGTTACAGACTTCCAGCTTCCTGTCTGGCATATAAGGAGTTTAGAAGTTTTTACTCTGTCCTAATAATAAGTAAAGAGCTGAACAAACTGAAAAATCCCTTCTTGCTCTGTCAGAGAAGATAAGTCATAGGGCAATCCACTGCCCCCAGAACTAGAGAGACAGACAGGATAGGAAACAAAAGAAATGAAAAGAGTAAAACTTATAGCATTGAATGAATATATTTGAAAAGAAGACAGGTCTAAAATCCATAATCTAAGTTTCTACCTTTGGAGATAAGAAAAAGAAGAGGAAATAAAATCCAAAATAAGCAAAAGTAAAAAGAAATAATAAGAATGAGAGTAGAAATCAATAAAATAAAAATATGAAACCAATAAAGAAAATCAACAAAACTGAAGCTGATTCTTTGACAAGATCAATAAAAGCATGAGCCTTTTGCCAGGCTAACAAAAACAAAAACAAACAAACAAACAGAGTGAAAACACAAATTCTAATATTAGAAATGAAAGAGGAGACATCACTACAGATCCCATTGATATTAAAAGGTTAATAAAATAATTTTTTGAATAATTCTATGCCCATAGGTTTGATAAACTGGATAAATGGACCATTTTCATTGGACACACACTGCCAAGGACACAAACTGCCAAAACTCACACAAGGGCTTGGGCTAGTTCTATATTTATTAAAGAAATTGAATCAATGCTTAATAACTTTCCAAAACATAAAGCGCTGGAACCAGATGAGTTTATTGGTGAGTTCTATTAAACATTAAGGAAGAAACATACCAGTTCTCTGCAATCTCTCTCAGAGGGTAAGATGCATCCTAAGTCATTCTGAGGTAAGCATTACCCTGACACCGAATCCAGAAAAAGACATTAAAAAAAAGAAAAGAAAAAAAAAAGAAAACTATAGACTAATATCTTTCATGGATGAGATGCAAAAATCTTCAACAAAATATTAACAAATTGAATCCAACATGTATAAAAAGAGTTACGTACTATAACTAAGTAAGATGTATCCCAGGTATGCCAGCCTGGGTCAGTGTTCAAAACTCAAGTAATATAATATATCTATATCACATATATAAGCTGAAGAAGGAAAAAGACCCCCACATGATGCAGAAAATAGATGCAGAAAAAACATTTGACAAAATCCAACACATTTATGATAAAAATTCTCAACAAAATAGGAATATAAGGGAATTTACTCAATTCAGTAAAGAAAATCTATAAAAACCTGCAAATAACATCATGCTTAATGGTGAGAAGCTTTAAGTTTTCCTGCTAAGGATCAGAACAAGAATGTCTCCTCTCACTACCACTTTTTAACATAATACTAGAGGTCCTAGGTAATGCATTAAGACAAGAAAAGGAAATAAATGGTGTCCAGATTAGGAAGGAAGAAATAAATCTGTTTGCAGATAATATGGTCTTTTAAGTAGAAAGTCTAAAAGAATTGACATAAAAGCTTCTGGAATTAATAAGCAATTACAGCAAGGTTGCAGAATTCAAGGTTAATATACAAAAGCCAGTGATTTCTTGTATACCATCAATGACCAAGTGAAATTTAATATTAAAATTACAGTGTCATTTACATTAGCACCCCCCCAATTAAATACTAAGGTAAAAGAGTAATGAAATATATACAAGATCTGTATGCAGAAAACTACAAATCTCTGATGAAAGATATCTAGGAACTAAAGAAATAGAGAGATATTGCATTGCATATTCATGGACAGGAAAACTTAATTTTGTCAACATGTCAGCTCTTTCTAAGTTGATTATAGATTCAACCAAGTCCCAAACAAAATTACAACAAGTTATTTTATGCATATTGACAAACTGATTCTAAAGCTTACATGTAGAGGCAAAAGATCCAGAATAGCTAATTCAATATTGAAGGAGTCAGAATGACGCTAGCATAGATTTTCAAGACTTACCGTAAAGCTACAGTGATCAAGACAATCTGGTATTAGCTAAAGAGCAGAGAAATAGAGCAACAGAAAAGAAAAGAGAGCCTAGAAATAGACCCATATAAATATGTTCGACTGATCTCTGACAAAGCAAAGGCAATTGTATGGAGCAAAGATAGTCTCTGTGACATATGCCTGAACAACTGGACACACACACGCACACATACACGCATGCACACACACCAGATTTAGACATAAATGTTACACATTTCACAAAAATTAACTCCAAATGGGTCATTGACCTAAATGTAAAATGCAAAACTATGAAACTCCCAGAAGATAACAGGAGAAAACCTAGATGACCCTGAGTATGGCAATGCCTTGTTAGATAAAATATCAAAGGCAAAGTCTATCAAAGAAATAAATTATAAGCTAGATTTCATTAAAATTAAAAACTACTTCACCAAAGGTAACATCAAAAGAAAAAGCAGATAAGACACAGACCAGAAGAAAATACTTACAAAGACCCATTTGATTAAGGACTGTTACCCAAAATATACAAAGAACTCTTAAAACTCATCACTAAGACAATAAATAACCTGATTAAAAAATGGGCAAAAGACCTGAACAAGAAGATATACAGATGACAAGTAAGCATATGAAGAGATACTCCACACATATGTTATTAGGGAATTACAAGTTAAAATTACAGTGATATATGACTACACACCTATTAGAATAGCCAAAATCCAAAACACTGACTGTATCAAATGCTCATGAGGGTGTGGAGCAATAGAAACTCTTATTCATTTTGCTGCTGGGATTGCAAAGTGGTACAGCCCCTTTGGAAGACAATTTGGTAGTTTCTTACAAAAATAAACATACTCTTACCATAGGATCCAGCAATCAGGCTTTGGGGTATTGCCTCAAAGGAGCTGGAAAGTTATGTTCACATAGAAACTTGCACATGGATGTTTATAGCAGCTTTATTTATAATTGCCCAAACTTGGAAACCATCATGATGTTCTTCAGCAGGTGAATGGGTAAATAAACTATGGTATATGCAGGCAATGGAATATTATTTAGTACCAAGGAGAAATGAGCTAAAGAAATGAGCTATCAAGCCATGAAAGAAATCAAGAAAGCTTAAATGAACATTACTAAATAAAAGAAGCCAATCTGAAAGGTGATATACTGTATGATTTCAAACCTGTGTCATTCTGGAAAAGGCAAAAGCCTGGAGACAGTAAAAAGGTCAATAGTTATCAGGAGTTGGGTGGGAGGGAGGGAGGACTAGACAGAGCACAGAGGATATTTAGGGCAGTAAGACCATGCTCTACAATACTACGATGATGGATGGACACGCGTCATTATACATGATGCCAACTCATAATGGCCAACACCAAGAGCCCTGATATAAACTAAGGACTTTGAGGGATAATGATATGTCAACAGGTTAATCAATTGTAACAAAGGTACAAGTTACAATTTTGCAAAATGTTACCATTAGGGGAAACTGAGTAAAGTTTATACAGAAATCTCTTTATGTGGATTCACAACTATTTGAATAAAATATTTAATTTAAAAAGTTAGATCAGCTACTGAATAAATAGACCTCCTGCTGTAGGGTTTTACACTAAAAATACAATGAAAAAAGGGTCATAAGAAACATTGAAATTGTCTGTGCTTCTTGACTGCTCACTGCTTCACGGTGGTAAGGAGAAGAAAAACAGAAATGATTAGATTTGAAAACTGGATAACAGAGAGAATCATAGCAACTTGAACAGAAATAAGAAACCCAGGAATAGAAAAGGTGCTTGATATTTTATATTTAAGTTTCTAGCAGGCCATCTAATTGAAGGTGATTTTTAAAATGATGGAACACCTATTTAAAAGCTCAGGAAAGAGTGTAGGATGACAGGTGTAGATTTCAAAGTTATAGGGACATGGAGAAAATGGAAAGCCTGGCAGTAGTTGCGATCTTTAAACGAAAGAATAAAAAAGGACGAGATAATTGTCTTGTGATCAAAACTTAGAGTAACGCATATGTTTAGCACTTAGGAAAGGTATCTGATGAAGAAAACAAACAAAAAAGCAGTTAGGAAGGTAGAGCACTTAACTAGAAAGAGAGTAAGTGGTCGAATCATAGCAATGCTAACCCGATTTTGTATTATTCAATCGGAGGAAGTTTTGAAATTTTGACATTGTTGACAGCCTGTAACAAAACAACCTCAATTTAAATTTTAGATAATGTTGAGGAAAGGAAAATAGCTGGTCTGGTCCTAAGAAGTTTGGGGGACAAGATAGCAAACGAGCATACAATGCTGACTTTTTGTGCCTAGAATTTTGAAAGAAGTAAGAGAAGGGTGATAAATACCAAAGGTGTGTTCACTAACACAAACATTATGAAAATCACTTCAGGAGACAATGGTGACTGAACGCTGGCCCTTTATGTGCAGGAAACGGGATCAGGAAGTGAGGTGGCTGAGTGAAAACTTTCTTGGTGGATCTCTGTGTTTCTTTGACTCCATCAAAACGAGAAATTTCTGTTTAATTAAGAATGCGACAAAGTTTAAGGATTAGTGTTAGACTGGATAAACATGGTTAAACATCTAAAGCCAACTTGGGGCTAATATACATACTGCACATGGAACTTCTTTACTATAATGTCCAACAGAAGAAAAAGACACAAATTTTGAATAGGCAATTAGAGAAGAAAAATCTGAAAGACTAATGTATATATAGATTACATATAATCTATATATAATGTATATATGTATATAATGTATATAATATATATATTATATATTATATAATTATATACTATATATATTATATAAATAATATAAATATAAATATAAATATAAATAATATATATTATATAATTATATATAATCTATTTATAGACTAATGTATATACAGATACTTTATAAATGTATAAATATAGACTTTATTTATATATTAAGTATAAATATAAGTGTATAAAAAAGACTAACGTATATATAGATGCCCAACCTCACTAGTAGCCAGAAAAAAAGTAAATTCAAATAAAGAAATACCTGTTAACTGACTACTGGTAAACAGTTAGAAAGCTGGATATTAGAAAATGTGATAACATGATAAACAAGGACCCTCCAGCCAGGCCGAAATATCTGCAGATGTAGCTATTCCAGAAAGCAGTAAGAGTGCTCTCATATCACCTATGATTCAGCAATTCCGCACTGGAATTATGCTTGCCAGTCAGATTCTCACCGTGACCGCCAGGCAGGTGGTCACTGCGGTTTGTGCCTTGTAGCAAGGCAATGTAAACAACATGGGTTTTTCCTCTTTATATAAAATGTAATGTACACATAAGAAGGAATTCTATGCAGAAGAGTAACTGATTTGATTTATATGCCTATTCAAGTTGTGTTAGATAGATCAATACGTAGATGAATGCCAAAAACATAACATTGGGTTAAAAAAAGAAGGCACGCAAGGTAATAAGATTGCTAATTCTAAACTATGTGAATCTTAAATACATAAATATATACAAAATAGTGCATTTCCAAGGTTTTATTATATATTTTTATTTTTTATTTTATTTTATTATTATTTTTTAAGATTTTTATTTATTTGTTTGACAGAGAGAGAGACAGCCAGCGAGAGAGGGAACACAAGCAGGGGGAGTGGGAGAGGGAGAAGCAGGCTCCCAGTGGAGGAGCCTGATGTGGGGCTCGATCCCAGAATGCCGGGATTACGCCCTGAGCCGAAGGCAGATGCTTAACAACTGAGACACCCAGGTGCCCCTATATTTTTAAAAACCGAAATAAAAAGTTGCATTGAAAGAACATACTTTTCCCAAGAAAACATACCAAAAAATAAATAAAAGAAAGGATTTATCGAGATTGATGATAATTTCATGCCTGAACTTCAATTCTGGGCACATAAGATTCTTAAAAACAAAACAGAACTAATAAGCAAGTGGTTTGTAGGGAATGGTGGCAGGCTTAGTGGTAGCAGGGTTAAATCAATATAGTTACTCAGGAGAGAGATCTGAGGTTGCTGTTAATTCAGAGGGAAGGAACAAGGAGAAAGGGAGAGTTGTGATGTGCAAAGGAGGAAAGATGTTTATTTTGGAGCTTTATTCTTGAGAAAGGCAGGAGAACGTGGGGTTTAGGGCACAGGTGAAATGACTATGTTTGGCAAGGAGAATGGTCCTGTATGCCCCTGCAGGAGCCAAAGAAGACAGAAAAAGTGGAGATACTGAGATATTTTAAGGCAGAGGGAAGGTAAGTGGGAGCAGCTCCCTTTTTCTTCTCAATGATTTCCCTGAGTTTCTCTTTCAATTTAGCACAGAAATGCATAGTCTTGTCTCATTTTTTTAAGTCATTGCATGTGTATTACTCTTGGGTCCTTAAATATATTGACAACTTATACTTTCTCAGAAGCTATGGAAAATTTAATTTTAAATCAAGCGGAAAACTTACAAAGCATTTCATGATAATAATTAGTATGTATTACACCTATATTAAGTACTAAGCACCGTTTTAAAGGTTTTTACATGTATTTCTCTAGATAAATCTCTCCCAATCCTCCTCCTCCTCCTTCTTCTTAACAGATCGCTAAATGAATATCCAAAGAGTCTAAATGGAGGGAAATCACACGGTAGCTAATGATAGTGTTAGAGTTAATATTCCACATGTCTCAACTTCCGGGTCTTGGCCTGCTCTTTATCAGGTTAAAGCCTGCCCTAGATCAGTGCCTTCTTTTTTTTCTTTTCTTTCTTTTTTTTTGGTAATTTTATGGTTTTATTAACCCAAATACAAGGAGCACATAAGCTGTCTGCCTATTCACTTTCTTCTCTGCTCAGCCTGGCATTGGGATTGGGGACTCTGACAGCCAGCGGGGCTGCTCTTTCCACAGTTTTGCATTTCCTGCAGGAGACAATGTGAGTGATCTCTGCACGATAAGATTTGTTGCATACCAGGAGCACTTCAAGCTCCATGGCTTTGTGGACTAGGAACTTCCAGAAGCCACTGAGCGACAGGTGCTTTGTTTCCTTGTTACTCCTGTAACCAATGCTGGGCATCAAGATCTGGCCTTTGAATCTTCTGTGCACCCTATTGTCAATGCCTCTGGGTTTCGGCTGGTTGGGCTTAATTTTGACATATGGGTCTGAGTGGTGCCGGATGAACTTCTTGGTCCTCTTTTTAATGATCTTGGGCTTCACCAGAGGCCTGAAGGCTGCCATGAGGCTCACTGGGAAATGGCTGCACGTCTGCAGGCAGTGCCGAGGAAGAGGGGGCCAGATCAGCGCCTTCTGATGCTGGGCGATAAGTAAGCCGAATTCTTGTGGCATGTGGCCTCATTTTTAAGGTCTTCAGCCCCCAAGACTTGTCACAGTTTCTACCTCGGGCTCTTCTTTTTCCTTTTTTAAAGCTTCAGTCATAGAGAGAAGAATAATGCAGCCAATACTTCTCTTGCTGAGTTTTTATGAGCTTCTGTGCTCAGGACAGCATGCCAGAAGCTATTTTGGGATATATGGCTTAAAATAATGAGAAAACCAACACAAGCACTTGGGTGAACTGAATACAAGTGAAAGCTAGTGTCAGGGAGCACACAGGACAGCAAGGACTCGCCCCCCTCGGGCCCACTTCCTGGGAGCTGCCATGCTCTCCCCTGCAGAGAGAACACTTACTGCGTTGGCTCTTTTTAGGCTGGAGATGTCTAGCAACAGCTTTCAAGAAAGCCTCAATGTCAGCAGTTCCATAAAGAAGGCAACTCCCACTCCTGGCCAGCGATTTGCACTGCATGAGTATGAAGCAATTAATTCTAAAGGCTTGCTTCTAAAATGTTGCTATGGGGATCCTCAGGAAGGAAACTAAATATTGTAGAAAATAATTTGATGGTAATGAGCTGAAAGAAATGGGCCATCATCATCTCAATTATTTCCATTGACACATTGTCAGGGGGAATAGGTAAAAATCCATGGAAATATTATGCACATTGATTTTCCTTTGTTGGAATTTGGATATTTCTAAAAAGTGTAATTCATTCATTGGAGGGTCCATGTTTAAAAAAAAAAAAGACGTCTTGGGTGAATATGCCAGTAGTGACAAGGAATGGCTAAAGTTCCATATTCATTAACTCCACCGCCCAGAAAAAAAATGACAGGAAAGAGTGTGTTCATATCCTTCACAGAGTAAGAACACATAAAAACACACGCACACACAATTACATGTGTATAATGTTTAATTTTTAAAAAATCTTTAAAATCCTTATAAATTCTAAAAAAATCTATAAGTCTAAGAAGTCTTAGTCCTCCAAAATGAAGAGAAAGATTGAGAGAAGTCAGTCATTCTGTGACAGATAGAAACTCTTAAATTCACATGTCAGGTTTAACAAAGTTCCATGGCTTATTGCGTTAACTTCTGTCTTCGGTTATATCATGTCAAGTCAGGGCACGCCATTTGACCCATCACATGAAAAGAAATACTTATACATTATTTTTAGACATCAAAGCAGGCAGAAGTGGAATTTAGCATGACGATATTTCTATCCTTGTTGAGCTCAGCTAAGTACAACATGGGTCTTGAGCAAAGGAAAACAAGAGGCCTACAGTACATAGGTAAATTCAATCGAGAACCTTCTGCAAGGTGGTTCCAAAGCATAGGTACTAGACTAGTTACTGCCAAAGTAAAATTTTCAAACACTTGAATGCAGTGTGGTCACATGGACCTCAGAAACAATATGTAGCTACCTACTGAATTAGAGTGACAACACAATATGAAATATAGAAGTTCATTCAATTGCAAGAAAACTTAGTTCTTTCAGAAATAAGAAACCTTTATTACTTTGTTTTGTTTTTCCTTTTTTTGTTTTTTTAAAGATTTTATTTATTTATTTGACAGAGAGAGAGAGAGACAGCCAGCGAGAGAGGGAACACAGGCAGGGGAAGTGGGAGAGGAAGAAGCAGGTTTCCCAGTGGAGCAGGGAGCCCCATGTGGGGCTCGATCCAGGATGCTGGGATCAGGCCCTGGGCTGAAGGCAGATGCTTAATGACTGAGCCACCCAGAACCCCACTTTGCTTTGTTTTTTGTTTGCTTGTTTGTAATAATAAAGACATGCCAAAATCAATGCAAAGTGCCGGAAATGATTCTGATGTGATACGGAATTTCTGTAGCCTGAGCTGATTTCAAGCAAAATAAATAATGGCATTGTTAAGAGAAAACAAAATACTTCAAAATTGATTTTTTTTAACAGAGAGAAAGCCAAATATTCTGGTTTTGTATTAATATAATATCTCATTGTAAGGGACTCATAAACCACCTTTAAAAAAATCTTAATAAGCCCATCTACTAAGAGAAATTTACACAAAAATATAACACATTTCATTACCTCTTCTCAAACCCATTATTTACAGATATTATCATTTAAGATAAATAAAATATACTTTCTGAAAACCTTCTGCAACTGATTTATTCAAGTGTTATCTTTGCCATATATTTTTTTTCCATTTTGGAATAACTGAACACTTTATTTCCAAGCAAACTGTTTTTGGTTTTTCACTTGATAAACAGGAACATATCCATGACTTTCATAAAGTTCTCTTATTGTACCACAATTACTTCTAGAATATTCTAAATCACTGTTAACCAAATGAACTGACTTCTAATTCACAGACCACACTGGGGGTTGCATCCCTGAGGACTGTCTAGTGTCCGCAGGCATTTGCTGGCAGACCAGCAAAACACCCAACCATACACAGTACAATCTTCTGCAGGCCACTGACATCACTTCTGCAACTTCTTCAAGAAGTCAGAGTAGAAAAGTTCATTAATATGATTAGGCCTCAGTATTCTCTCTTATTTAGAAATTATCTATTTATCTAAAAATTGCCTATTATTTCAGGTTAGTTAACTAAAGATGTTAAACTTTTATTTAAGCTGACACGCTGCAGATCAAAATTATTGTTGATATAAAAACATTGGCAGAACTATGATTTAACTTGATTGATCACTAGTTTTCTATTTTCACCATCCTGAGCAGTCTGTGGAAGTAATGATATATTCTGTACAGTAAATCAGTATAAAAAATGTAGGCAGTCCAGATTAACTAGCTTCTTCATAAAATAACAAATCCAAATCCTATTAAAAAATAAAATGTATGCTTGCTTTGCACTACATGATGATAAGGTCAGAAAATTATATGCAGCTCATCATTTACCTTTTAAAGCAAAATTATTAAGCCAGTCTTATTTGTTCAAAGATTCCCCTTAAGTTATCTTGAATTTTTATATAAAGATGTTTCTAGCTAATGGTTTCTGTGAGAATATTTTTTTTTCTTAAAAGGATATCATATTTAAAGTATTTAAAGTTTGGTTTCATGATCGTCCTGAAAATATTAGAAATATATGGTGTTTAATTTTCTCTAAAAACCAGTTAAAACAAAGATCCTTTGGGAGATTTTTTTTTTTTTAATAATTTAGTGTAATAATATCCCCTAGAGGTAGAAAAATATTTTAAACTCAGACAATGAGAAGTAAAGGCTTTTCTCAAGCGCAGACACATAGACAGTTTTCATCTTCAATTGTACAACCCCAATTATAGGTCAAGAATAAAAAAGAAACGCACATCTCAGAGGTCTGTTCTATTTTCTAGTGTTCAAAAAATATTTTCATCATCGATTTGAGTTCACGTATAGTAAAATGAACAACGAGAAGAAAGCTAACACAGTAGATTTTCTACGGTTTTTCACCTGATGAAATAGATTTCTGTCATCCTGGTGGACAATCTCAATCACGGATGCAGAAACCAACTCACTTCTACACAGTTCTCTAGACTGCCATCAAGGCAAGCCTGGTGTTCCACGGTCCTTGCCTCTGGCTGTGGAGAGAGAACTCAAGCCATGAGTTAGCGAATGAACAAAGAGACTTGGCCAAGAACTAGAAACAAACAAAGGAACAAAATTGAGGGGGAGGGGAACCTGGGAAGCAGAGAGTTATCGAAGGTAAAGTCCTAGTGCTACCTGAGATTACAAGAGCAAGAAAGTATGTGGTTGGGCCTAACGAGCAATGAATTAAATGCAGTCCTCTGGCAACGCCATGAAATTATCTCTGGCAGAGTCCACTTGGGCATCTTGTGACTAACTTCCAAAACTGTTCAATTTTCAAAAAGTTAAACATATGACTCATACGCATATTAAATAAACATATGTCAAACATTTCATTCAACTCATTAATGAATGAGAATGCCAAAGAAATGGTTAAAAAAAGATTAAAACATCATTCTGAAGAATGGCTGTTTCTAGGCATTTTGAAAAAAAGAAATGTTAGAGTAGAATCTCTAGCTTGATACAAAAACAAGTTAATATTCTATCAGACAGAAAATGAGTAAACTTTGAGTTACTTTTTCTACTGAACAGAAATCTATATGTTAATACATAATATCACAGTGTCTGGTATCTAGCCAACTAATAAATAGCAAACATAAATTCTCCTAAAAAGACGTTTGTATGCTCCAGTTTGACACACTTTTGATTTTCAAGTTCTGGATATTTCTTTGAGTTATTTAAAAGCAAAACCTGTTTCTATATTGTGAGGTAATATTGGAAGAGATATATTATGGTTTAAAATAAAAATAACATATTCTTGAAAAGTTAAATAAAATGTATTTTAGAGATATCTTTAAAAAAAACTGGCTATAATATAGTCCTCAAGGAATTTTATGGAGGAAAATCATACAAAAATCTCCTGGTTAGAAATAACTCAGACTTAAGCATGGTATATTTACTTGGAGTAAGATGGGCTGCTTGATGATTCTTTCAAGAGGAAATTTGTACCATTCCTATTTTTGATTGCATATTGAGACTTAAGGACAGTTGTAACTAAAAATAGAATCCAATTTTCTATTAAACAGAAAAGCAGATTGTAAGTTTTTATTGTGTGTTTTTGTGTTTATAAGACTTATGTGTCTCATATAATTGGAAGATCATAGTTTTTTTTAAGACTCCAATTCACATGAGGTAGACACAATTTATTTTGATGGAATAAATGATGTTTTCATACCTTTTGCACCACTTTTAAAAATTATGTAAATAATGTTATGATTAGAATAATATAAATTCATTTAAAATATTATATGTAATATTGATTTTTTTACCATCATGTATTCATTATACTATCAACAGAGTCTGCATTTTAACAAGATCTCCAGATGATTTATATTCACCTAGAATTATGAAATTCCCTGCTATCAGGAAAATAATAGGGAGAGCCCTGATTCTAATGTTGTCTTTCATTGTCATTTGTTAGCTTTTTTTTTTAATGATGTTATTTTTTAACTTTTTCTTAGTAATCTGTACCCCCAATGTGGGTCTCAAACTCACAACCCTGAGATCAAGAGTTGCATGCTCTACCAACTGAGCCAACCAGGCACCCCATTTTAATCTTACACAATTCACTTAACTTACAATAGGCTGTATTTTCATCAAAAACTTGGATAATAATGCTTACCTCTTAGAAGTTTTATGAGCACTAAATAATTCTAGATCTCTAAGTTTCATGGCAAATCCACATCTCTATAAATGTTAGCCCTCACAAATAATATTAAGAAAAAAATAGTCTAGACTCCAAGTTTCCATAGAAAAACCTTAGAATTAAGTCAGGTGACTGTAGCATTTAGCCTCCCAATCCCTATTAAATAAAAGTCAGTTAATTGGATGGGCAGATATATTTCATTTAGGACAAAGTTCCAATTTCTCAAGTAATTGTCTCTAGGTTGGTGATTGTCAAACAGCAGTTTCTAATTCTGCACATTTGGGAATCTGTTAGAAAGGCAAATTATCGAGCTCCAGCCCTTACCTACTGACGAGGGACCCTAGGGGTAGGGCCGGGCTATCTGTACTGAGCAGGTCCTCCAGCTGATTCTGACACACACCAGAGTTCAAGGACTACTGATCCAGGCCAACCTCCAGGAATATTTAACCCAAATAATTGTATGAGATTATCTAGTGAACACGTCCACAGCAGCCGGCCAATCCATGAATACCATGCAGCAAACTTGCTTCGTGTATTTCTTTCTTTCTTTCTTTTTAAAAATTTATCTATTTATCAAAGAGAGAGCATGCAAACGGGAAGGGAAGGGGCAGGCAGAGGGAGAAGCAGACTCCCCACTGAGCAGGGAGTCCTATGCGGGGCTCCATCCCAGGACCCTGGGATCATGACCTGAGCCCAAGGCAGACGCTTAACTGACTGAGCCACCCAGGCGCCTCTGCTTCATGTATTTCTTTTCCCGGCATCAACTTTTGTTGCAAGACCTGAGCGATCATCATTTAGCTCTAATGGCTCATCTACCTGGTCTAAGTACTTGGTATTTTCAGTGTGAAGAATCTCAGTTATGACTTTTCTATGAGAGAAGAATTTTTCTAATTACTGGCAACCTGAACAAAGCTGCAAGCCGACATTCCTGGAGGGTGTTTGGATGCTGTGACCTGGTAGCCAGCTACGAGCACACAGAGGTAGCATCGGGTCCGAGGAAAGCCTAGAGGTGTTTTTGCAGCTGCAGAACATTCTCCGTAGTAACTTTTCTGCCCATGTTTTGTTTACAGCAATTTTCATAGCCTAAGGTGTTGCCAGGAGGACTTAGCAACATACCCAGCAGAGGGAATGAAGAGATACATTTTAACAGAGAGAGAGAAAGAGAGAGAGAGAGAGAATACCTAAACCTAATTTTTGTTTTCTTTTTAGTTAAAATGAATATACAGGTGTTATTTTTAAAAGTTGCCTGTTTTAGACAAATTTAAATTTCTTCACTTGTAAGTCAGAAATTAGAGGTACCGAACCACAGACTCTGCTAAATGCTGGGATGCTATTGAAATTGCAGATTTAATGTAAACCCTCACTTGACAAACAAGACTGCATATTTGGACTCCATAAAAAGACCCGTAAGACACAGAATACCAGGGTTAGAAAGAATTTAATGATCATATCTGGTTTAGTTCCCCAGCCGGTTAATGAATTCATTCCCTTTGTAACACTGATTAAGGAAACTTTGCAATGAATTAGCTTTCTTCTTGGGGGAGATTAGTCAATTACAGAAAAAAAAATTAAGCTGCATAAAGCTTACTGTGGAGTAGGAAACCTTGCATAGTCTAGACTCGGTTTACCTCACTGACTGACATTCCTACTGTGCTTCTCCTAGCTCATTTTGTTGTTTTTTTGAACATGTTAACCAAACTTCTCAGTGCATTTAGACGAATGCTCGCTCTTTCCCTATTTGGTAATGACTGACTTCTTTACACCACTGATGTGTTCACATGATCTCATTAGACACTGCTTCTTTAATCCCTGCCTCTACCTAACAGCACCCTCGGAGTTATCTATCACTAACGTGATTAATGTTTGTAACACTTATCCTGATGCAACACATTTATATTTTCTGGTGCGTTTCTCCCCTGCTACAAAATAAGCTTTTAGAGGGCCAAAATTTTGCTTGTTTGCTTCTCTTTCTTTTTCTTCACAATGGTAATACCACAGCCTAGGACAGAACCTGGTATAGACTAGGCTGTTAAATAACATTTGTTAAATAAATTAATACTTAAAATTATCCAGTTTTGCTTGTGCCAAAATGGTTACTGTCTTGTCAGACAACCAAATCTCACCTTCAACAATTTTGTTTGTCCAAATATTCTCCTACAAATTGAGTTAAAAATCCATGAACTAGTAAATTTCCTTGTTTGATAAACATAGTAATTAACATGGATTGAGCTCACACTATGGTCTAGACTCTGAAAAGTGTGTTATTCTGTTTAATCCACATTCAAACTCTATGAAAGCACAGACTTTTCTCATTGCTCTGAACATAGTAGGAACTCAGTAAATGTTAGCTACACAGGAAAAAAAAAACTCAATTCTTCTTCCATATAATAGTCTATATACTAGGACTTCTCAATTTGAAGATTGCTGTCATGAGTTCCTGGGTCTTCTCTTTTCTCTCTCTTTTTTTTTTTTTTTAAAGATTTTATTTATTTATTCAACAGAGATTGAGACAGCCAGCGAGAGAGGGAACACAAGCAGGGGGAGTGGGAGAGGAAGAAACAGGCTCCCAGCGGAGGAGCCTGATGTGGGGCTCGATCCCATAACGCTGGGATCACGCCCTGAGCCGAAGGCAGACGCTTAACCACTGTGCCACCCAGGCGCTCCTTCTCTTTTCTCTTTAAATGTCTTCAGTTTTTATAAAATTTCCCTTCTAATATGGCTCCCCTAGATGTTCTTCTTGCTTCAGTTTGTGTAAATGGTCTTTTTATAATGAGTCCCAGAATGGAAAACAAAATTTTAGCTACAATCTAACCTACTGTGGAGTTTGGGCAAGATAAGATGAATATCATTCTATGAATGCAGGCTTTGATTATGGAAAGTTTCAATTGAATTTTAATCACTGATTCTTAGTGAATGTGTTGGTCAGACAAAACCTCATGCTTCTTCTCATTTCAACTACTCTAGACCAACTAATTCTCAGCATACTTGAACATAAGTAGTAGAGTATATAATGATCTACATTATTTATATCTTTTCTTTATCTTAAATTTCACTCTATTATTTTTAGACTTTTGGGAGCCTTTTAAATCTTGGTTTGGATATCCAAAATAATAACTAACCCTCCTACTCTTATATCATCCGAATGTGTTTAACTATGGCAGATACTGTTGCCTGCTTATCAAATAGCCCACATCCCCTTTTTTAACCCCAGTAGAACTCCATTTTTTTTTTTTTTGGTTGGCCAGATGTTTATGCATAGGTTATGACTCATAATTTGTCTAAACAAACCATCTCAGTTTCTTCATTTGCCAGTAAGTGGTTTATGAGAGGAATATGATTGTTTTCTGGCTAATGAAACATAAGAAGAAATGTTCTAGGGGTTATTTGCAACATTTTCCTTTCTGATAATAAGCAGCATAGGCAAAGAAAGCCCTTCAGCTTCATTCTTTTTTTCCAGGATGAAACATTGTTGCATAAAGTTGTTTAACAACCAGGAGAATATCCATTTCTCTCTTTGGAGACTGACGAAGGAGGAAGACATAATGGAGCTGGAGGGAAATTGACCACCTATTGAACTCAGCCACCTTTATTTTATATTCAATCACTCGTAGCTTTGGCTATGAGCTGCAAGTTTTGTTTTCATTCAGGGTGTTTATATATCACTGAATAGGAAAATATAAATGACAGACCCCAGACTTCTTTCCAAATTGCATATTGATCCATTAAGCAAGTCAATTTTGGGGGGCACATTTGCTCAAGAGTTTTAGATCTATCAAATCTATCATTATTCCACCCCTATCTCTCTTTTCCACACAAACATACACACAAAATGACTTTAAAATTTATTAAATGTCTTATTGAAAAGGAAACACTTTATATTATATGCCTTTCAAAATTTCTAACTTAATTCACTTTCTCAAAAAGAAAAATAGTATTATTGGCTGATCATGATTCATTTTTGGTGTTCAAATACTGGACCAGAGTAATTATTGTTAGAGTGAGTACTATGCCAAATGCTATTAAAAAAAAAAAAAAAGTTGTTTTGAAGTTTACTTTTAAAGTTTTTTTTTTTTCCCCCTAAGTAAGTAGGTGTTGAAAGCAAAGCCACTGACATATACTTTAAGGAATCATCTTTTCCACATTTTAAATATTGAAGAATATTTTCTTTTCCCCAGGTTATCAGAATTTTTTTCTTGCCCTAAACTTTCTCAAATGTTGTCTGCAGTGGTCCCATGACCCCACTGCAGCTCATTTCAGCACTCTGGATGACGATTAAGGAGATTGCACTGCATTCATTTTAATATATTGAGAGTATCCAGATACTCTACTACTTAATGGATTAAGTCACCATTAATAATGTTATACCCTAATGAAGCTGAAATCTAATCCTCCGTAAAGAAGAATTGGAAGTGAGTAAAGCTATATATCACCATTATTATTTAACATAACTTCTGTTTTTAGAGTTGGAGCTACCATTCTTAGTCATTTTTCTACAAACATTCTTCAGGGGAAAAGGACAGACACAAACTCCTTCTTTGTGTCATACTTGGCATTTTTTTTTGCAAATCTTAATTACTTTTATAGTAGTTTGAAACCCAAAGGCACATATTCTTGGCTTATACCCTGACTTATGTATTTTTATATTTCAATTCCAACTATAATGCTTAGGTGTGAACACACACGTGTATGTGAGTACACGTCCTTATAAGACCTTAGCAGAAACTTATCCTGTGAATATTTTATGTATTCACATAGGAGCAACATCAATTAATACAGGTTTGGTCAAGTAATTGAAATTGTGTGTGTAGCTGTATTATCTCCACAACTTGCCACTATGAGCAAATGTGGCCTAAAAGACCCTACGCAACCTGAACTTTCAAAAGAAGTTGAAAAGTCAGATTTAATGTGAGATACTGAGAGACTTAATACATCACCAAATGCTAATTTTTAAAAGAAAAATAACACATACCCAAAATCATATCAAAACTCATTTCTAAGTGCCAAATCTAGTTCTTGGGATGTTATTTTGAGATCTCTGGTTTAAAGCATATAACCTGGGGTTTAGAGTTATTGCACTGTATGTTAGATTTGGTTTGCCGACATCACTGAAGAACTCTGAGCCTATAACTATTTGCTAAAGTAGGACAAATCATGCTAACTTCGAAGTGTTTTTTCTTAAAGTTTAGGATATACCTCTGAGGTTTTATTTCTGCTATAACACACAAGAACAACTTTATCACAACTTTATCACCAGTCCAATTTTTTCCTAATTATAACTGAACTCAATTTTTATTATTTTGCTTTCTGTAATGACTGAAAGGCTAAAGGTTTTAGGTTGGATAATGAAGTTTATTCTCTTAACCAAAATGGGGTAACAGAAAGCATGTTTTTTTTTTTAAAGATTTTATTTATTTATTTGACAGACAGCCAGCGAGAGAGGGAACACAAGCAGGGGGAGTGGGAGAGGAAGAAGCAGGCTCCCAGCGGAAGAGCCTGACGTGGGGCTCGATCCCAGAATGCCAGGATCACGCCCTGAGCCGAAGGCAGACGCTTAACGACTAAGCCACCCAGGCACCCCAGAAAGCATGTTTTTATTCCCATAATAACCAACTATAAAACAAGACAAAAAAGTTTTTATAAATTGCGCATGAGGTTGCACAGGACAGTGGTTCTTGAGAGATCAAAACCAAATGAGATTAGTCTTACAATTTGCCTAGCTTACTGCCTGGAGAGATTTGGAGTCCTCTGAATAGAGAGGAGGAAGCCAGGAATACCTTGGAAGTCTCTGGGCTGAAAAGACAGATGTGGAAGTCTGGAGAGGCCAAGACAGCTAGAGTTTACATGGCGAAGTGCAGGAGACAAAAAGTTGCAGAGAGAAAGAGCTCTAGAAATCTATAGAAGTTCTCCCTTAAGTCTTTACTTAAGTATATGTCAGCACACAATTGTGTGAAAAACCAACCTAAGATTGTGGGGGGAAAAAAAAGAAGTAGAGAAAACCATCCATGGAGATCAAACAAGGCTAGGAGTAGTTTGCGTTCCAACCAACCAAAGTGGAAAACTACATAATTCATGAGCATTGGATAGAGTAATCAGAATTGATTTCCCTTGGCAGTAGGGAAAAATCAGCTGTAAGCCAAAGGATGCTCTCTCTGGTTCTCTTTAACAAACGTTAAAAGCGACTGTTGAGAGAATCGGATGGCCTCTAAGTAACTTAGGTACATTCTAGGGTGAAGCAAGGATATTTATGAGAATACGATAACATACAGCAGAACGGGGAAAAAATGGAGAATAATGGCTGAAGAATTTCAAATTTGACGAAAATTATAAACAAAGAAGTGCAATGAATCCTAAGGATAAGAAACATGAGGAAAAGCACACAAAGATATAATTAATTTGTTTTAAAAAGTGATAAAAAATTTTAAAAGCAGCAAGAAAAGAAAGATTGTGTACAGAATAACAATAATAAAAATGGTAGATTTCTCATTTGAAATAGTGTAATCTAAGGACAGTGAAAAAATATCTTTAAAGTACTTAAAGAAAAATAGTCAACCAGAATTCTATACCCTCTACAAAATATCTTTCAATAGCAAAGACACAATAGAAAATTTTCAGATATATGAAAGCTAGCCACTAGCACTAGCTAGTGTCTATTAGCTGAGCCACTCTAAGAAATGTTCAAAAAAATCCCTCAGGCAGAAAGAAAATGAGAGCAGAAAGGAATCTGTATCCGTGCAATGGAATGAAGAGCAATGCAAAATATAATACCTGGAGAATCACAAATTGTTAAATCTCTTCAAAAGATACTTAATATTTTAAAGCAAAAACTAATGTCATATAATAGGTTATAACATATAAGATAACATATGTAATCACAATAATAGCCAAAGGCCAAGAACGGAAAGATAGCAGTATATTGTTTGTTTTAAGATTACTATCCTAGGTTGGGGTGCCTGGTGGCTCAGTTGTTTAAGCATCTGACTCACGATTTTGGCTCAGATCATGATCTTGGAGTTGTGAGATCAAGCCCAACATATCTCTCCCTCCCCGTCTGCTTATCCCCCTTTGGCCTTCCTTCCTCCCTCCCATGTTTGAACGTGGTCTTTCTCTCTCTCTCTCTCTCAAAAAAAAAAAAAAAATTACTATCCTATGCGTGAAATATCATTGGACTTAAGTTCATGTAAATCCAAAGTAGATTCTGATATTTTAGATGTATATGGTAAGTGCTATAATAATCACTAAGAAAAACAACTAAAAGAAATAAAGTGAAAATACCATTGAAGAAATGAAAAATGTAACATTTGAAAATGACTTCACACAAAATAAAGCGGCAAGAAGGACTAGAGCAATAAACAAAGACATAAGACATGTATGACTAAGGATGTTAACCATTTACTATGTATTGCCAATGAAATATCATGTTTTCTTGCCAACATTACTGTGATGTTCTACTTACTGGTTGTGCAGAAGGTGTGTATTGAAGTATAATAATGTTCTTCTTTAAAAAAAAAAAGACATACAGAAAACAGTGGCAGAAGCAAATCCAACCATACAAAAATAGCATTAAATATGAATAGATTTCTTTTTTTTTTTTTTTTGAAGATTTTATTTATTTATTCGACAGAGATAGAGACAGCCAGCGAGAGAGGGAACACAGCAGGGGGAGTGGGAGAGGAAGAAGCAGGCTCATAGCGGAGGAGCCTGATGTGGGGCTCGATCCCATAACGCCGGGATCACGCCCTGAGCTGAAGGCAGACGCTTAACCGCTGTGCCACCCAGGCGCCCCTAAATATGAATAGATTTAACAATAAAATAAATAGATATTGTCCAACTGGATAAAAAAATACAACTCTGCTGTATTAAGGAAGCACATTTCAGATCCAAAGATCTAAGTGGATTTAAAGTAAACTGATGGAAAAAGTTACACAAACAATAATCACAAGAAAGTTGGAGTGGTCATACTGATGTAGACAAAATAGAGCTTAAATAAAAGATGCTTTAAGAGATAAAAAGGGACATTTTACAATGATAAAAGAATCAGTTCATCGGGAAGCTGTGTCAATTATAAATACGTGCCACTGTGGGAGGGTTCCCAAATGTAAGAGGCAGCTCCTGACAGACATAAAGGAAGAAACAGAGAGTTCTCTAATAATAGTTGGAGACTTCAGTAACCTAATTGCATATTGGACAGAACAACTGGGGAGAAGATCGCAAGGAAATAGAAGCTGTACAACAGTATAAACCAACTAGACCTATCAAACACTATAGACTTGATGGGACACTATACCCTCAACCACAACACATATATTCTTCCCAAGTGCACATAGAACATTCTCCAGTATGGACCATATGGTAGGCCATTAAATGAATTTCAATAAATGTGAAAGAATGGAAGTAAAACAAAGTATGTTTTTCATCACAGCAGAATGAAATTGAAAATCAATTTCAGGGGGAAAATGGAAAAACTCACAAATATATGGAAATTGAACAACACACTCCTAAACAACCAATGGGTCGAAGAAGAAATTAGAAGGAAAATGAGAAAATACTTCCAGGGGAGTGAAAATAAGAAGTGATCTACTAGAATTGTGGCAGGCAGATAAAACAGTGCTTAGAGATTTATTGCTATAAGTGCTTCTATTTAGAAAGAAGACCTCAAATCAATAACCTAACTTTCTAGTGTAGGATGCTGGAAAAAGAAGAGCAAACAAAACCTAAAGCAAGCAGAAGGATGACGATAATAAAAATTAGATTGTAAATTAATAAAATAGAGATGTGAAAACAACAGAGAATGATAGAGATACTCATCATAAAAAAGGGTTTCTTTAACAATCTCATGTATATGAAAGAAATTGAATACATGATTTAAAAAAAACTCTCAAAAATAACCTTCAGTCTCAGATGAATTTCCTTGTGAATTCTACTAACCATTTAAAGAAGAAATAAAACAAGTTTACACAAGTTCTTCTAGAAAATTGAAGAGGATGGAATACTTTATAACACGTTTTATGACATAAGCATTACTCTAGTCCAAAGATGCTGTAAGAAAAAAAAAATGCCAACCAGTATCTCTCAAGAAGATAGACATAATTCTTAATAAAATTTTAGCTAATCAAGTCCAACAATTTATAAAAAAGAAAATACAGCATAATCAAGTGGGATTTACCAGGAAGTCCTAGTTGTTTTAACCTTTGAAAGTCAATCAAGGTTACTGGGGAAGAATAAATATTGTTAAAATGTCTATACTACCCAAAATGATCTACATATTTAATGCAGTCCTACCAGAGTACCACCAATATTTTTCACAGAGCTAGAGCAAACAATCCTAAAATATGTACAGAACCACAAAAGACTCAGAGTAGCCAAAGCAATCTTGAAAAATAAAAACAAAGCTGGAGGCATCACAGTTCTGGACTTCAAGCTATTTACAAAGCTGTAGTCATCAAGACAGTATGGCACTGGCACAAAAACAGATATATACATCAGTGGAACAGGATAGAAAACCCAGAAATGGACCCACAACTGTAGGTCAACTAATCTTTGACAAAGCAGGAAAGAATATCCAATGGAAAAGAGGCCATTTCTTCAACAAATGGTGTTGGGAAAACTGGAAAGCAACATGCAGAATAATGAAACTGGACCCCTTTCTCTCACCAGACATGAAATAAATTCAAAATGGATGAAAGACCTAAATGTGAGACAGGAAGCCATCAAAATTCTAGAGAAGAACTTCTTTGAGTATGGTCAGAGCAACTTCTTACTAGACACATCTCTGGAAGCAAGGGAAACAGAAGCAAAAATGAACTATTGGGACTTCATCAAGATAAAAAGCTTCTGAACAGTGAAGAAAACAACAAAACTAAAAGGCAACCAATGGAATGGGAGAAGATATCTATAAGTGACATATCTGAAAAAGAGTTAGTATCCAAAATCTATAAAGAACTTACCAACTTGATATCCACAAAACAAATAATCCAGTTAAAAATGGGCAGAAGACTTGAATAGACATTTTTCTAAAGAAGACATCCAGATGGCTAACAGACACATGAAAGGATACTTAACATCACTCATCATTGGGGAAATACAAATCAAAACCAGGATGAGATACCACCTCACGCCAGTCAGAAGGGCTAAAATTAACAACACAGGAAGCAACAGGTATTGGCGAGGATGTGGAGAAAGGGGACCCCTCTCACACTGTTGGTGTGAATGCAAACTGGTGCAGCCATTCTGGAAAACAGTATGGAGGTTCCTCAAACAGTTAAAAATAGAGCTACCCTATGACCCAGCAATTGAACTAGGAGGTATTTACCCAAAGGGTACAAAAATACTGATTCAAAAGGGCACATGTACCACAATGTTTATAGCAGCATTATCAACAACAGCCAAATTATGGAAAAAGCCAAATGTCATCAACTGATGAATGGATAAAGAAGTGGTGCTACAATGGAATAGTACTCAGGCATCAAAAAGAATGAAATCTTGCCATTTGCAATGACATGGATGGAGCTAGAATGTATTACGCAAAGTGAAATAAGTCAGAGAAAGAAATCACCATATGATTTCATTCATGCATGGAATTTAAGAAACAAAACATATGAACATAGGGGAAGGGAATAAAAAGAGAGGGAGGCAAACCATAAGAGACTCTTAACTATAGAGAACAAACTGAGGGTTGTTGGAGGGGCAGCAGGAGGGGGGATGGAGTAAATGGGTGAGGGGCACTAAGGAGGGCACTTACTGTATATGTGTGTGTGTGTTTGGCATTTGTGTTGATGCCAAACACAATGTGATGTGATGTGATGAGCACTGGGTGTTAATATGTAAGTGATGAATCACTAAATTCTAGTCCTGAAACCAATATTACACTATATGTTAACTAACTATAATTTAAATAAAAATTTGAAAAAAAGTCAATCAATGTTACTGGAATTAAAATAAAATAAATTTTAAAAATAAAAATAAATACTCTAAAAAAAGAAAAAAAGAAAGTCAATGAATGTAATTTGTTGCAATATAAGACAGAAAAAGCCAAACCATATTGGCATCTCAGTAGAGGCAGGAAAAAAAGAATTGATGAAACCCAACATATACTCCTGATAAAAATTCTCACTAAATTAGTCATAGAAGGGAACTTCTTCTATCTAATAAAGGACCTGAGCTATAGCTGGTATTAGTTTGGAGAGGATAACTCTGCATTAAAAATCTTTCTTTGGAGATTTCCATACTCAATTTGGTAGCTTAAACTAAGAGGACCTGCCCCCACCAGTTAGTACAATAAGAATACATATGGAGGGGCGCCTGGGTGGCACAGCGGTTAAGCGTCTGCCTTCACCTCAGGGCGTGATCCCGGCGTTATGGGATCGAGCCCCACGTCAGGCTCCTCCGCTATGAGCCTGCTTCTTCCTCTCCCACTCCCCCTGCTTGTGTTCCCTCTCTCCCTGGCTGTCTCTGTCCTGTCGAATAAATAAATAAAATCTTAAAAAAAAAAAAAAAAGAATACATATGGAGACACACACATACAGAACTTCACCTTTTACATTGGGCTTTACAAGTATAAATATGCAGACAAATACAATGTCTAACAATAATCCCTACAATCTGCTGTCATGATGAAAATGAAAAGTCACTCTATTTTGTTTCTCTACTATGTTCAAATTTTCTTTAGTGTTTTCTCTATGGTAAAACTTCTCTTGGAAAGATTTACTCAGGAAGAGTTGGGAAAGTTGACACTTAAATGTGTGTGTGTGTGTGTGTGTGTGTGTGTGTGTTTAAGTGCTAGCCAATTCTCATAGTTACTAATCCAGATCAGCTAAATATAGCTTAGAGGCCCATTTGCTGTTCAGAGAATGACATAAGTGTATTGCATTCATCTTGTTTTTGTGCTTACTTGATTTTGAGAATCTCAATAGCTCGTATTTTGTTGACTTGCTAGGACTCATTATTGCTTTGATAATTTTCTGTTCTTGAAAGACTACTCTGACTTTTACTGCTGTGTGCTTTCATTTTATTGGTTCATTGGAGATGGTGTCCTGGATAACTCTCTAAAGCTGGCTGAAATGTTTTAGGTAGGCAGTACAGTGTAGTGGTTGGGAGTCTGAATTCTGGAAGGCGTATTTCCTTGGCGTGAATTTCTGGGTTTGTTTTTGTTTAAGATTTATTTATTATTTGAGAGAGAGAGAGAGAGAGCATGAGTGAACGGAGGGGAAGAAGGAGAAGGAAAGAGAGCCTCCCAAGTGGATGCCCTGCTGAGTGTGGAGCCTGATGCGGGGCTCACGACCCTGAGATCATGATCTGAACTGAAATCAAGAGTCGGATGCCCAGCCGACTAAGCAGGTGCCCAGTGAATTTCTGGTTTGTATCTCTAAATCTGTAGTCTTAGCTAAATTGTGTTATCTTCTCCATAACTCGTGTCTCTCCCCTAAAGACAAGCACCGGTTAAGTGAAAATCTAGGGCAGATTTACAAATACTACACCCCGTGTTTCTTATTTGGATCAGGATATACATCCAAGAACAGACTAAGTAGAACCCTTTGAATTAATTTTTAGAGTAGCGTTATTTTTAAACATGTAATTTTTACAATTTTGTTACAAGAATACCTGAGAGAGATTGGGGCTGTGGTTCCAGAACACCACCACAAGGCAAATATCACAATAAAGTGAGTCAAATGAATTTTTTGGTTTCCCAGTGCATTTATTCCCCAATGCGTTTAAAAGTTGTTATGTTTACAATGTACTATAGTCTATTAAATGTGCAATTGCATTGTGTCTGAAAAACAATGTACACACCTTAAGAAATACTTTATTGGTCCAAAATGCTAACCATCCCCTGATTGTCAGTGAGTTGTAATCTTTTGGCTGGTGGAGGGTCTCGCCTCATCAGGGTGCTGGAGCCTGGGGTGGCTGGGCCAGTTTCCTAAGATAAGGCAACATGAAGTTGGCCACATTGATTGGGTCTTCTTTTCATGAATGATTCCTTCATAGAGTGTGATGCTGTTTGATAGCGTTTTACCCACAATAGAACTTCTTTCACTATGGGAGTGCATCCTAGCAAACCCTACCACTACTTTATCAACTAAAGAATTTCTTTTTTCTTTCTTTTTCAAAAGATTTTATTTATTTATTTATTTGATACAGAGAGAGAGAGAGAGAGAGACAGAGCATGAACGGGGGGAGGAACAAGGGGAGAAGGAGAAGCAGGCTCCTACTGAGCAGGGAGCAGATACAGTACCGGATCCCAGGACCCCGGGATCATGACCTGAGCTGAAGGCAGACACTTAACCGACTGAGCCACCCAGGCACCCAACTAAAGAATTTCTTTCATTCCATTCTAGATGGATGTGTGCAAGACTCTGTGTTATATTTCACACTAATGAGGAGCAAATTAAATCAGGAACCTAGTTCATATTTATTTGCTCATCAAATATATGTGAATGTGTTATTTATTCTAGGTACATGGTAGTGGGGAACTCTAGATGAAGAAAAAAGTATGGTCCTTGTCCTGATAGATCATCTAATCTAATCCGAGAGACAGGCAGTACACATATGAATCAACGAAATACTTAAACAATGAATGCTATGTACCATAAAGAAGCTAAACGATAAAACATCCTACAGAAAGGAGAATAGTGACTCAGAGAGTGGGGCACTGCCTCTGAGGGCACAGTCAGGAAAGACTGTCTCTGAGCACATAATATTAAAGTGGAAAGTTTGAGGAGTCGGCCTAGTGCCAATCGGCATCAGAGATCACTGCATTCTAAGTGCAAGGATAGGGACTTATAAAAACCATGATAGAGGAAAACGCACGGGGCCTTCCCATTGCTTTCTGCAGGTCAGAACTGGGGACGATTTAATAGCATAAGATGAGGTGTGAAAGTTGGTCAGAGGGCAGATCACACAAGACTTTGTAGGGCATGGTTACAAATACAGATCACAGCGCAAGTGCAACAAAAGGTCCTTTTAAACAAGACAACGAAGCGATCTGCTTTCTACTGCACAAAACGTACTCTGGTTCCTGTGTAGGTGGTGGGTTAGAGCGCGCCAAGATGGAAGGAGGGTCTAGATGGGAGGTTTCTCAGCATTCTGAGGAAGAGGTAGTAATGACACTGACAGGATGGTGACCGGGCACTAGACAGAGGTAGGCAGATTCAGGAAATACTTTGAGGGTAGAGTAAGTAGAGTGGACATGCTGATATCTTAGATGTGGGCATTAGGAAAAAGAACACATCAAAAGTAATAGAGTTGTGGGTTTGTTTTTTTTTTCCTGACTTGAATAATTGGGTGAACTGTGGTATAATTTACAGTAAATTAGAAGACTGAGTGAAGACTAGCCTTAGGAAGATATAGAATACGTTGCTTTAGGACTCAAGAATTGAGGTTTGGATATGTTTATTTGGAAATGTCTCTTTAGAATACCAGCCCGGCAGGTGGATTTAGGAGCCTGGAGTTTAGAGCAGGGAGCACAGACTGATGATTACCTCACTTACATATTTAGAAACTTGGGGAGACATGGAAGATTTATAATTCCTTAAAAGCAGCAATTTATCAGTCTCAACTTTTGTGATTTTCAATGTCCTGATATTTTCCCACAAAGGAAGTTGCTTATTTCTCAACAAGTTATGTCATGTCTGAGCGCAGACATCACTGCTTGATACCGTTGAACTTAATTCAGAGTTCACAGATGACAGTCATAGACTCTTTAGGACTTTTTTCAGAAAACATTGTTCAGTGACTTGTTTCTCAGGTTTCTTTATGTAACCTGGGAAATCAAAGTCTTTGTTGATGTGAGAAATGAGTATTTATATACATAGTATTTCCGGACACGTGTTCTTACGACTGACGAGTAGAGCTTCTACTTGGTGTCACCTATAAATATTAGTCATGTTCCTGTATCTTACTGGAAAATTTATCTTTGTTCCTGAAGCTATAATATTTTCAGAAATTCTTTTGTAAAATCCTGGATATTCATATAAAATAAGACAATAAAGTCTAATAAATTCTGTCATAAAACATAAGTGGGGTCTGTCACAGCAAATGTGGATGAATTATCACTAGATTAATGAAGAACAATATTTTCCAGTCCATCTTCTACCAGTTGTTGGGAAAAGGGGAAAATATGTTTTCATTAATTTGGTAGAAGGGGAGTTGACCATAAGCAACCTGAACTCTGCACATGGACTAAGAAAGTGCCCAATGATCCTCAGAACACTCATTTCCAACTCTTGTTTTGCCCCACAGAAAATTAAACAGAGGAACAAACAAAGAAGAAGAACCTTTAGACTGCCCCCGGTTTGAGAATGGGTCTGGGTAGGAGACAGGAGTCAATCACAATGGGATCATGAATTCATATTACTGGGTTTTACCCTAATATTGAATTTTCATATGTGACGTGGAGAACCTCTTTATTACTTTGGGTCAGGATCAGCAAATATTTCCTGCAAGGAGCCAGGAGAGTAGGTGTTGTAGGCTTTGCAGGCCATCTGATTTCTCACAACTAGGCAACACTACTGTTGTGGGTTTATTTGTTTTTTTTTTTTTTTGTTTTTTTTTTTTTTTAAGATTTTATTTATTTGTCAGAAAGAGAGAGAGTGAGCACAAGCATGGGGAGCGGCAGGCAGAGGGAGAAGAAGGCTCCCTGCTGAGCAAGGAGCTGGAAGTGGGGCTCAATCCCGGGACCCCAGGATCATGACCTGAGCAGAAGGCAGATCTTAACTGACTGAGCCACCAAGGCGCCCCCTACTGTTGTGGTTTTAATGCAGTAGGTTCAAATGGGAGCCAGTTAGCTTAGGATCTTTTTCTTCCTTCCTTCCTTCCTTCCTTCCTTCCTTCCTTCCTTCCTTCCTTCCTTCCTTCCTTCTTTCCTTCCTTCCTTCTTTCTTTCTTTCTCTCTCTCTCTCTCTCTCTCTCTCTCTTTCTTTCTTTCTTTCTTTCTTTCTTTCTTTCTTTCTCTTTCTTTCTTTCTTTCTTTCTTTCTTTCTTTCTTTCTTTCTCTCCTTTTTTTTTTAGTTTTTTTTTAGAGAAATAGGTAAGTTGCATATTGACCTTTGTTAGGAAATTATGATGCAGACTCATCTTTTAGCTATCAGTCTAGAGGAAAGTCTCATAATTTGCCTGGTGCTGAGAAATTATCAGACACAGTAAGAGCATTATTATGGTACCATGTGGATTTGCAAACTTTCTGCTTTTGGAACCAGAAAAGGGAGAATGAATGTTGCACTTCTATTTCATCAGAGCTGATATGCCTGACAGTTAGTGTTCCTTGAAACAAAACACATTTAATTGGCAAACCTCTTCTCTTTCAAAGGTCCCAAAAAATTCACTTCTACAAAGCTTTTCTGGATGTCACATCTTACAACAATCACAAAGTTCAATACTTTAGATGTTGCTTCAGAAAGCAGACAAAAAAATAATCATTTCCTATTTCTAGAGCTTATTTGGTGATGTTCAATGTCTTTGTTCTATTTCTTCTCTCGGACACCTGACAAATGTTGACCTTGGCTGGTTGTCTGTTCTCTCCACTTGTCCTGTGGCTTGTTCTTCGGTACTTGCTCTGCCTCTTGAACTCTTGGTTTCCTGATTTCTGAGAGTGACCTGATCTCATTTAGATGTCCCACATATATGTGCATATTCACCACGATTGTTGGAAACCTGTAACCATTGACATAATAAGAACATGCTGCGATCTGTGCTCTATGAAGCTCTGTATCCAGTATATTTTATAATAGATTCAGAAAGTAGTAACCCTCTGTCTAGGCACATATCCAGAAGGCACAGTCCTTTTGGTGACCTCACAGACCTCGCTCACGCCCCAGGACCACCTTCCTGAGGCTTCTCCCTTCCACCCCCAACAAATAGCCCTGCTCTCACACGTGGCATCTCTCTGCATGCCCACCCACCAGCGTGGCTCCCCTGCACCCTGGGTTTATTTCCTGCTTTTTCGGTAACTCCAGACCACTCTGGCCTGGGCTACCCAACAAATTTCTTGGCCATCCTGTGGGCTGCTCTACACCTTCTCCAATGAGGTCTGAACCCAACCTGGGAGAATGTCCTTCCTTCTAAGATTACCCTTTATTTTACTCCCTCTCAGCTCTAAGGTTTCCTTTAGAGCTCCTTCACATCTTCATAATGACTCTCCTCTCATGGCTCAAGAATAAATATTCTTTGATACTAACCTTCTGCAGTTATAATTACTGTGTGGTTTCTGTCTCCTAATCAGACTCATGATACACAAACTTGCAATGAATAATAAGAAACAGGGATGCATGGCTGGCTCCGTTGGAAGAGCATGCAACTCTTGATCTCGGGGTTGTGGGTTTGAGGCCCACGTTGAGTGTAAAGATTTAAAAAATAAATAAACTTAAAAAAATATTCACACAGGGTATTGGCCACGCAGCTCTGAAGAGCTGAGAAGCCAAACAGGGGGTCTCAGACAACCCAGAGATTAACATCTGCAGGAAGTTGCCTTCACAAGTCTGGAGGGTCCAAAAAGAGGCAATGTTACTAGAACTAAGATTACCCATTGGAAACAAGGACTATGTGGGCCTCTCTGGAAAGATCTAGAGCTAAAGCGGGGAGGCCGTTGTTATCAGAGTACTTGACTGCCTTTTCCTTTTCTTCATCTGGGACTTTCCTGTAGGTACGTGCCATGAATGGAAACCAGCTGGAAAGAAGCAAAGGAGGGAATGTGGGAAATGCATCTCACAGAGATAGCTCCTCTGTAAGACACTGGAGATCAGGGGAAGGGATAGAGTGGATTCCAGAGCAAAACAAACAAACAAACAAACAAACAAACAAACAAAGAAACAAAAAAAAGCAATGACTGGCTGAGATATGCTCCAGTGAAGCAGTAGTATGGTGTAAAGGTTGAACAACCAGCTTCCCACAAAAAAGGAAAGCCCTGATTTGCAGCTTTTGTCCACTTCCCTGGTGTGACTACTCTCAATGTGACTGATGTCAGGAAAGTAACATCCGGGTCAGTCCCCATGGAGCTGGTAAGAGAAGCACATTAGCACATTGTTATACGGTATTTCTGCTATGCAAATATAATAAACAGCAATAACCTCAGGAGCATAGATAATACCAAAATAATAAAATAATTCAAAATAATAAGTTTCATATATGTAAGATTTCTATTTCTAGTATAATTTATTTGCCTGTACATTCGTATAGTGTTTTTTTTTTTTTTAAGATTTTATTTATTTATTTGACAGAGATAGAGACAGCCAGCGAGAGAGGGAACACAAGCAGGGGGAGTGGGAGAGGAAGAAGCAGGCTCATAGCAGAGGAGCCTAATGTGGGGCTCGATCCCACAACGCCGGGATCATGCCCTGAGCCGAAGGCAGACGCTGACCGCTGTGCCACCCAGGCACCCCCTGTATAGTGTTTTTAGTAATGTCTGTGTTTGACAGTGGACTCCTGTGAGCTAGTAAGCGCTGGTCCCTGCACCCACCCGGCTTGGGTTTTCAGGTATTCAGTAGAAGAGGGCCAGTGGATACCTAGATATACACACCTGCCACACAGGAAAGTCTGAGGTGCTGATAAAGATTTGGGAGTTATCACTATGTAGGTGATACCAAAAAATGATGGAAAAAGGGCATGGAGATTATAAAAGAGGGCTGAGGATTGAATCTTGGCTGTTAATGGGATGCTGACAGTCGCAGAAGAAAAGGAGCCCCTGAAGGAAACCAAGGAATGTTCAAAGACCTAAGAAAAGAGCAGGCAGCCTTCAAGACTGATAGCACCTCACTGCCTAATTTGCATCATAAGCTTATGAAATACACTATGTAAGAAATCAGGACTATTCATTTACTATACCAAGGATTGTAAGTTAATACATGGATTTATCATAGAGCTTATTTAAGCAAAGATATTCTTAATGCCTTTAAACTATGGTATATTTTTATTATTATATCAACAACACATACATATTAATATATTCTATATATGTATATATGATACATGTATTTTTGTGAATGTATTTTTAGATTGTATTTTTGTGTGTGTTTTTTTGTTTTAAAGATTTATTTATTTCAGAGAGAGAGAGAGAGAGGGGGAGGAGGAGGAGAGGAGCGGAGCATAAAGAGGCGAGAGAGAATCTTAAGCAGATGCCCCCGGGCTTGATCTCACAACCCCGAGATCACTACCCAAGCTGAAACCAAGAGTCGGGCGCTCAACTGACTGTGCTGCCCAAGTGCCCCTATGTGTGTGTGTGTTTTTTAAAGTGAACTACTTCTTTAATGTAAAAAGTATGACGTGTCCATGAATACTTAATTTTTTTTTCATGCATAGGTGTTGGTATCTTACACAAACTGATTATAATTATCAACCATGTCATTTGTTTAATAACAAAAATTTCTGATTTTCAGAAGCTGACACCTAGATGTTATAAGGGATACTAGATATTTCAAAAGCAACAAAGCAATTCACAATTTAAAATAATATATATTATATATACTGTATTAAATCTTTATAATCTTTTATTTAAACAATATAAAACCATATATGTGGTTAATAAGAGCATCCTGTGAATCCTAAGCAAGCAGGCAAATAATAACCGAAGGGAAAAAGACAGAAGAAAATTTGCTTGTGGGTATTTCTATTGTGCCCATTCCTTCTGGAACATCACGCTCGGCACCATATTACACATTCATCTGGGCAGGAGGTGAGAAATAAAGGTTGGAAGGGCTGCTGATTTCATTTTTGATTTATGTAAGCTGGAGGGGAAAGCCTGGAAGTCCATTTTCCCACCTGTGACTCTTCGTTTATTCTCTTACTCAGGAGAGAGGGCACAGAAGGAGGTCTTATCTCTCCATCAGTGGCAGAGTATCTCTCAGGAAGTGAGTTCATCCATGTTTGCACGTCAGCAGCTGAGCCCTTAGAAAGGCGCGTGGTCATGGTGGTGAGCGCCGCTGAACTTTGTAGCCCTCCTCACCTCCACTCGCTTTACCTTGAAGGAAAGGCTCCATATTTTACAGGCACCTGATAGATAGTGATTTCCAAACCCCAAACCCTCCAGGGCAAGCCCTCTGTGAAGAAGTAATTTAGATGTGATCGAATGAAAGTGTAGGTATGTCTAAGAGGGAAAGAGAGTCTTAGTATACAAAACGGCACAATCAATGTAATTTGGATTTCACAAAAACATTTAATACTGAGATGTACATATACATATACTCACGCGCATATTGCGTATTACATATATAAATAGAGAGGAGTCCCCCAAAATTCCTCAAATGACAATAGGTAGAAATATGGGACAATTTATTTTGCTGCCTTATGTTATATGATGTTCTAAATATTCTGCAAACAACATGAGTTATTCTTTCTTTTCAAAAATTCAATAAGTACCTGTCACTTGAGGGAAGAAAGGAAGAAGAAACTGGATTCCTGAGGTCACATGTTGAAGGCAGAACTCTTCCATGACTTTGTCCCATGAATTCCTACTTTGTCAAGGTCACATCATGGTGTGACATTTGTATCTTACTTCTGCATGTTGATTGAAGCACACCGCTGAACAGCTATAACACAGCCTTTAAAATGGATTAGAGCTAAATTATTCATGCGACAAGCCAGTAAGAGTGGATGGCCCCCACATTAGAGCGCCGGTCCATGCATTTCATGCACTTGTCCTTTTCCTTACAGAAGCAGCTTAGCAGCGTGCTGAATGCAGCCATAGGTAAGAAATGCTGATAACGTTGTCCGCTGAAATGTCAGGTCTTTACTGCAGAGATAAGGGGCAGCAAGACCTGTGCCTTGCAATTTTACGTGCTAACAGAACACTTCAACACAGTATCCAGAGTGCTGCTCACTAACAGCATTAGAAAGACAGCATTTCTCAGCGAATGAACATGTTCAATCTTGCTATGCACACAGAGCACAATTAAAATACAAATAGAGACACATGCGCAGAACAACATGAATCCCTTACCTTGATTTGTTAAAAATGTTACCTATAATAGGGAGGGATTATGGAAATTTTGAAACGTCTGTGGAGGGAATAATTCATTTTTGTTTCTAAAGTATAAGAGCAATATAAGCATAACTTTAAAGTCCTCTTTTGTTTTATCATAAAATCAGTAGTTGGGAGATTTCGCCTGTTAATGTGAATGCTAATGAATGGCCAGTTAACTCCATGTGACAAGCTAAAGCCTTCTTTATCTCAGGTCAACAATCAGAAAAAGCATGAAACTGCATCTATGTCTTTATTAAGTGGGAAGAATCGTCTTTCTCTAAAAGCATCTATTCAAGGAGACGGCGTGCTCAGAGAATTACACTGTTATTCTACACAGCTCTACCTGGCCTGTAACACTGTAGCCCACAGAATGCTCTCATTCCGTTTCCTGTCCTCAGTGAAGTTAAACAGTCAGGCAACTGTTCACAGAATGACTAGAATGAGATAATGTACCAATTTTTCTAAATGAAGTGCCGCTCCAGAAACTGGAAACAAAGTTGAGGAAGCCTGCCTTCGTGCTTATCTGAGCCTGAGAAAATCCAGATGTAGCACTTTTATCAGTCGTACAGAGCTTGACACCAACCCGTGATCACTAGCCTTTGAGATGAGTTGGGATTATATGCATTCAGCTGAAATGTGCTCAGGGTAGAATTTATTCATAGGGGATGAATATTTGTGCCTGGTGATGGTCGGTCTCAAGTTCTGGAAGCATGGCATGACCAGACAGCTGTGTTTTAGTCCCATAGTTCTTGGGAGTTTTGCTCTGCTTCTTCTGGGAGCCATAATCCCCAGCACCAAGAAAGGATGGCTGATGTTGAGTTGCTGGTTGATAGACTCCATGATGGTGGAGTCTCACACCACAGCCTGGGCAGGAATGATAGAGGGCAGCACCCTTCAAAGAGCCTCCACATCACACGTTAAGAAGAAACTATTGTGACCTGTTAGCAAGAACGTGCAGGCAGTGCCAGCCCAACGAACAACTCTGAAGTAAGGGAAAAGTTGTCTTGCCCACTCTTGGCCTTTTCTCCTATGCCATTTTCCCCCTCCTTTGAAAGGTGAGACTTCCTGCCTGGAGCCAGCCAAGGAAGTTCTTCCCACCCAGACAGCACCACATGGTCCAATTCTCAATTTAATTTTATTAAAATATATGTATTCTGTGCTGTATTAGCTTCTCGTTGAAAGGTATTTTGAGTGGAGACAGATAAAATATTCTTGGGTTGCCTGGGTGGCTCAGTTGGTAAGCGTCCAACTCGATCTCATCTCAGGACTTGATTTTGGGGTTGTGAGTTCAAACTCTGCTTTGGGCTCTAGTGTATATTTTATATTTATATATAAAAATAAATGTATTTATATATTTGCATTTTGCTCCAGGGTATATTTTATATATAATATTTATATATAATATAAATATAAATTTATGTATAATATAATATATAAAATATTTAGATATATTTATACATAAAATATTTAGATATATGTATATATAATATATATAAATATTTTATATATTTGTATATAATATATATATAAAATGTTTATATATGTTTATATATAAAATAAAGCCTACATAGGCTTCTAAAAGACTGTATAAAATCTTTAGGCATCACCTTCCATAAAGGAGCTCATAGTCTTGATCAGGAGCAACATAAATACACTTGAAACACGTGATAGCACTTTAAATGCTTCAGAGAAAAGATAAACCTGGGTGAGGAAAGATATCTGCAGAAGGCAGGATCTGGACCAGGTCTTACAGGATACATTTCATATGTGTGATTAAAAGAGAAGGAAAAATATTCTTGCAGTACAAGGAGGGCATGAAGAGGTAAGGTTTACCACACATTTCATTTTGTATGGAATAAAACTAGATATGACTATTGTCTTGTTCTCATTTTTGATACATTCCCTTCTCATTCTCAGAGTGTACAGTGTGTATGACGGGCTATATGTCTTTCTACGAGCAGAGTTTCTCAATGATAGAGTGATGATTACCAGGGTAACCAAAGCAGAAGGACTCGTTGGGGATTACAGGAACACACAGTTGAAATGAGCCAGGGTATGTGGGCTCCTGCACTTAGGTATACCATGGCAGAAAAGAGGAAAACTATTTATTTATCGGAGTTGGAAAATGTCATAATAAATGTGATACTGAAAGATTAATCTGGAACAAGATAACAGTAATGGCTTGTATGTATAGATATATTCATCTGAACTTGGCACTTAGATTACCTACCTATTTGATTTGAAAAAAAAAAAAAAAGCATAGTTTATGGAATCCGGACAAAAGAGCATCAGCCTTTCAGTTAGAACCATCTGCATCTTTGTTCAGCCAGTATTTATCTTTGTATCTTTAACCATACACAACCCTGAGGATTTTGTAATGATTAGATATTACGAAGAGGTAGATAGACACTAAATATAATGAAAGTGTAATGCATTGCCTAAAATGAAACTATTACGGTTTTTACCAACAGTTTTGCAGTTTATGAAATCCTTTTTGTACTTTTGAAGCTTAGAGTCATGGAGGTTAGGAAGGCTTCAATGGCAGAATCCATCTGTAAAGCACTGTTGGCCTAATGTGGAGTGGTGTCCAGGAGCATGGCTAATAACCGTTATGGATGAGTAATCCATACAGAGATTTAATATAAGAAGTAAAAGAAAAGGAAAATAATATAAATGGCTGACCCAAAGATTTCTAGCCTTTGGTATAGGAAGAATTTTGGTACGATTAATCAGCTTGGGGTCACGTTAAATACATTGTGTATGAACATGTGATTTACCTGGAAACAACAGAAGTGCCCCTGATGGAGCACCCAATCCATGTGTGGTGATCCTTAAAATGATCCTTCTAGGTAGAATTCGTGTACAAATTTTGCAAGTGAAGATCCAGCAGTTGAAACAGATGGATTAATTTGCCCAGAGTCACTCAGGAAGAGAAGTAACCAAGATGTAGACCAAGGCCCTTTCCACCTGCAGCTTACCCTCTGCTGCATGCTCCACCCATTTCTACACTTGAGGTGAAAGGCTGAGCCTCCCCAAGACTTTCATGTTAAGAAAGGATGGAGACTGAGCAATAATTATGAAATTTGATCTTTAGAAGATCATTGAAAACCTGATGATAAGAATGATTGGGTCAGAACTTAAGGAATAAAGAGAGTTAATAATGAGACTATTTTTTATAAACATATGCTAATTTGGGGTCTGCCTTTTAAGAAGAGATGCAGGAATGTGCCACCTAAGAAGGCTGTGTTGATTCAGAGGACTAAAATCTATGACAGTTGCCTTATTTAATTATTACCATGTCTTATTGTTGTTGCAAATGACATCTCAGCATACCAAGCTTCCAAAATTAATTTTAATTTCAATATAACATCAGTCAAAATTATAGCACGTATTATTTGGAACTTCATCATATGGCCATAAAGCTTCTCTGAAGACTAAACATTCAAGAATCATCATTATCAAATTCTGGGAGAGAAAGCCAGGCCAGTCGTAATGCCAGCCTTCCGGGTTTCAAACATATTTTATAATTCACTTTAATTTAAAAAACATGGCATCCCTGCAGGGATAGACGGCTGCATCCCTGGGCCCTAGCAGAGAGGTCAGAAAGATGAGAGAAGGAAAGCACAATGAAACAGGGGAGAAAATCAAGAGTATTCAGTAAATTGTGCTGGGCCAAGTGGCTCACGACTTGGAAAGAAATAGTTGTATCTTCCTATCAATCCTTAAAACAAAATACAGATGCATGCAAGGTTTTCAAGCCAAAAATTGAGTCATGAAATGTTTAGAGCAGAAGTATTTTATTTGTTTTCTATGATCTTTGCTGGAAATGAAACCCAGAAAGAATAAAGGAAAAAACTACTAAGATACTCATATAAAATTTCTTTAAGAACTTATATATAGCAAAAATAATCCCATAACTAAAAATATATAATGGTGAAAATAGAAGTATAAATTTCAAAGCAGACACAGTTCATTCAATTTTATATAAAAGATGCAAACCAATATCCTTTATATTAAGAAGCATTTATAAATGAAAGAAAAAGGATTAACCTCTATAATTTTTTAAAAAGTGTGAAAGCTGAGAACAGAAAAGAACTATATATGGCTAATGATGAATAGCATCTATCAAAATAAAACAAATATAAATATAGACAATGTTGAGTACTGATATTCAGCTATCAGATTTTAGAACCTACATAGATCATTAATACTTGATATTAGCTGTGTTAAGAGAAATAGAAATTATCATGCGGTGTTCATGGGAAGGCAATTCAATAGAAAACACTTAAAATGTTCAAACTATTTAACATATCAATTCCATTTCTAATTTTTTTTGTGGTTCTATCCATATTATTGATTAAATATTCTGGTGTTATTAGAAAAAACTAGAAATAATTATAATCTTAATCACTAGGAGATTGTTTAAACAAATAATGTTATATTTATACAATGATTACCAAGTGGTTCTTATAATGAATCAGGTAAAATATTATAAATTAATATGAAAAATATCTACGGTATATTACCCAGTAAAAATATGGTAGTGTCAGAATATCATATGGTCCATGAACTCATATGTGTTAAAGCATTATCTTATTCAATATTCCTAAATGCATATATTGAGTTAATGAAGAATATACTTGGAATGATAACCCATGAAACAATTAACATGCTAATTTGTGGGAATTGGTGGCGGAAGAAGGAATGGGTATTATATATTTTACTGTGTATACAGGTATTGTTTTTACTTTAAACATTACTCAGATAACATTAATATTTGAGTATGCATTTAGGTACTCTTTCTGTTTAAAATAATATACAGATAGCCTAAAACTAATGTAACACTGCCTGTTAACTATAGTTGAATAAGAAAATAAATAACATACAGATAGCCATTCTATAATCAAAATAATCTTAAAATAGATTGTTTTTTAAATAGTAAGCAGATATTATTTTATACAATTAATTTTATTAAATAAATAATAAAAATTTAATATTTTTACATTAAATTTTTGTGTTTTTTTCAAAAAAATATTTTTTATATAACTTTATACTTTTTTTCTGGTTATATTTTCTTTCCTATCTACATTTTCTCTTCAGATCTCCTCACAGTATTCATATTTTATTAAAAATCTATTTACGGAGAAAAAAGTCTTCCATTGCCATACAAATAACTAAATTTTGTCATCTTGCTTAAATTTTAATGACTTCTATATATAGATATTATATGGTGAGATAGTCATGTGATATCATACAGTGAGATAATAGATGTGGTATCACTGTTAGTAACCTGTGAGGATGCTTCATTTTGTTTTATTTACAATGAAATTCCTACTTGGTTACAATAAGCTTCATTTAGGGTCTGAGCCTCTGGGTCTATGTTTATTTTCATAGTTCAGCTCATACAACTTCTAAAGTTATGGTTATTATGCAATCAAGTAATGGTGCCCTAATGATACCCCAATGAACTGAAATAGTTAATTAACTTTCATAGGTGAGCATGACCCTCAGGAAGTAGTTTACATAGTTTAATTACTAGTAAGGCAGTAAAATACTTACAAAGAGCTTTGAACTCTCCCAGTGAACTGGTGAAGTCATGCAGGCCAACCAGATGTTTTTGTTTAGTGTTCTTTTACCGTTTTGTTAGGAAATTAGACAGGGGAAGAGAGAGAGAATCAGAGAGACATTCATAACTTCTAGCCAACGTGCAAAGCAGCTTTTACTCTCTCAAATAATAGAGTACATGAAACCGAAACAATGGCCTCTGCTAGTAGGTCTGACAGAAGGGTCTTCTGTCTATCGATCATCTATCTATCTATCTATCTATCTATCTATCTATCTATCTATCATCTATCTATCTACATATATACACACACACACATATATATATATAGGTATTTACTGAAAGCTTCTGAAAAATGTGACTCTAATGATCACACTGAGAATATTAATGTCCTACTCATGAGGTAACAACATACTAGAATAGGTCAAATTGTAATTTTGGTGTGAATTTTCTAAAACTACTAGTTATATAAATCATGTGTGTGTGAAAAATTACTATCTGCATTCAAGTATTTTATTCAGCCAGTCCATACGTAGGCAATATCAATTTCCTTCTTTAAATTTCAGGACTTTCCATGAAATTTTTATCTTAAACAATTTTGAACTAGTAGTTATTTGTAGGCACAAAACCTGTTCACATGGGAGGATGTGCAGTGTTTTATGCATTCTTATTATAAGGATTATAGAACCAATTACCTGTATTGGAAATAAAAGATGTGTCATAGGCTTAATGCTATGTAATATGATAGGAAGCGAGTGGCGGAGTATATTATAAAATCAAATTCAGGAACAAAGTACAGAATTATTTCAAGGTAGAAAGGTTTGCCATTCAACAAAAAATAAAATGTAACTACCGGAATCAACATGACTGACCCGATCATTAAACCTTGACTATTATGGCGAAGTCATTTCAAAAATTTGCAATTTGTTGAACTACTTAGTTGGTACCCATGATGGGAGACTTTGGAAAGCTTGCTTTTCCACTCCCCTTTAGGAAATTTTACGTTAAAATGTAATTCAGGGGCACGTGGGTGGAGCAATAGGTTAAGCGCCTGACTCTTGATTTCAGCTCAGGTCATGATCTCAGGGTCCTGAGATTGAGCCCTGCATTGGGCTCTGTGCTCAGCACAGAGTCTGCCTGAGATTCTCTCTCTCTCCCTCTGCTTGTGCTCTCGCTGTCTCTAAATAATTAAATAAATAAAATCTTAAAAAAATGTAATTCATAAAAAATATAATTCATAATTGTGTACTTTGGAGTAAGGTGTGGAAGAAAAGTAGAGGACAAGGCTTTTAGAAACTTCAGAATCAAGTAGAGGATTTATATTTGCTTCAGAACCCTCAGAGATGATCATTTTCAAGGAAGAGTATAAATATTTTACTCTCTTTTGGACCTTTAACTTTGATTTATGACAAGTTTTCTTTATGATGTTGCAGAATTAAGACAGACATCTTTATCTTTTTTTTTTTTAAGATTTTATTTATTTATTTGACAGCCAGTGAGAGAGAGAGAAGCAGGGGGAGTGGGAGAGGAAGAAGCAGGCTCCCAGCAGAGGAGCCTGATGTGGGGCTCGATCCCAGAACGCCGGGATCACGCCCTGAGCCGAAGGCAGACGCTTAACGACTGCGCCACCCAGGTGCCCCAGACAACATCTTTATCTAATGGGCTCTCCCTTGTTTGGATTATGTTTACCATTAGGCACTGTAAGAAAAATAAGTATACATTTGGAACAATGCTGCATTTTTCTCAATTTCTCTTATAATTATAAACATTCTAAGGTGGTATGTGCCAGTGTTGACATATATACCAGGTAAGATCCTTTTAATCTTTTATTGAAAGAAAAATGTGGTATTTCAAGTGCATAATACACGAGATCGATTGTAATGCAATTCTATTAGGTGTGTGTAGCTCTCTCTTTATGTCTGTATGTGGCAGCGTAACTTATTGGGACATTAATTCTGACAGTTCGTGGTATACCCATCCTTCTTCTACTCCCAATAAATGGACTACAAGCTCCCTTGCCTCAGGGGAAATTAAAGAGAAGCCCCTTTCTGACTTTTGTTATTGAATTTCCCTGCTCGGGGCCAGGATTATTCAGGAATAAGAGAGAGATTTACCCAGACTGGAAAAGCTATGGAGGTCAGGAGGGAGGCTTCCAGGTCAGAGGCACTGCCTTTACCCGAAGCTCATAAAACGTACCCTTTGGGGCCCTGAAGTTTAGGAAAGCCTTGCACAGTAATGAGCCTAATTTCTATATCATACTTTTCCCCCTAAACTTGTTATTGCCATATAATATTCATAGAGTAAAATACACAAATTCTAACCAAAGTAGTACCAATCCATGTGTTCTTGGAACCACCACCCAGATCAAGATAAAGAAATTATATCTCTTGTTTTCTTTTCTCAAAGAGATCTTTTCAAACTAAGTTCAGGACCCTCTAACACTAGGATCCTCACCTATTCTAGGTGTTAAACATGAAAAGTGATATAGGACCTGAGTTGAAGGCAAGAGTGCCAGGCGAGAACTCTCTGCGCGATGTACAGGGTGGAGTGCGCTTCCCGCCAGTCAGCGGGATTGCCGGACAAAACAGGATTCACGCAAGCAGTCGGCTCTTGACCGTTCAATGCCGGATAAGTCTGGAAGGTATTTTCCAGTGATAATCATCAGGAGAGAAGACCCAAATGGGATTCCCTGACATTATATTGTTATATAAGTTGTCCGAATACTGGTAAAATTTAGGAAATGGGAAAGGACCTGCAGTATAGAATAACATGAAATTCACTGCCAGCCCAATTAGCACGGAAGCTTCAAGTCATATTCTGGATTCCCATTCAGTGGAAGAAAATAAAGGAATGAATTTAATTTAATTTAATTTAATTTAATTTTATTTTATTTTATTTTATTTTTTATTCTTTTTTATTTTATTATGTTTTGTTTTATTTTGTTATGTTTTGTTTCATTTTATTTTTATTTTTTAAAAAAAATTTTGTCAACCTGAATTTGTGGAGGTTATGTTATGATGAAGTAACATCACTGACAGCAAAATCCTAAATCTCAGAGGCTTAACACACAAAAATGTATTTCTCATTCCTGTGGCACGGGCTGGCCACAGGGCTCTACTCGTATTCACGGAGGGCTCCAGCCTAGCAGACACAGCCTCATGATGTGCCTGTCTGTGGTCAGTGCAGCAGAGGAAGGAAATGTGGCCAAAAGTCCAGGGATTCTTCAAGCTTATGCCCAGAAGTGACACATGTCACACGATTTCCCTCAAGTTAAAAAAAAAAAAGACCACGAAATTCATTCCAGCTACATAAAATTCAGCTTTTCAATTTTTCTCCAGGAACTGTTTGAATGCTAATGCAGAAAAAGTATATTACCTTTCTATTCAATTTAGAATATTCTCAATGATCATACTAATCTCTTTTGTGCACGATTTAACAAGACTTCCATTTTTCCTGCCTGCCAATGGATAAGGTAATAATTGTTTTTCAATTTCCCAAAGATTATTTGTCACCGTAGATGTTTTATCAGGTTCTAGAATTGTATGCCAAGGCAATCTGAGTGTATATTTTACTTCTTTTATTGTCTCTTGCAAATACAGAGGCTATATTCCTTTAGATGCTGATTTTAAGGAAGTGCTTTGTAACAGTTTTTGGTGATTTATGCTTTATTTTGTATTCTGTTTTTATTAGAAACAGGCCAGTGGCTTCTAGTGTTAGAATTGGAATTTGGTTCACCGACAGTAAAATAACAACCATTTATCATAAACTTTCAATCCATTCTTGTTCTCTTCATTATTTGAATGTGGATAGGGTCCATAAAAATGAAAAGTAGCTTTCACACTCCAAAAGAGACATTCCACTTAAAGCTTGAGACCTAGAGGAGTGTAAGATTTAAGCACATGCGTTCAGAAGCCAGAACTGCCTGGATTTGAATATCAGCCTTGCCACTGTGACTTTGTGTAAATTCTCTGTAATTCAATTTCCTTTTCTGAGTACAATAATAGTAACTGCCTCCATAGATTGCAGAGGCAACAAATGGAGTTTAAATGAACGAATGCTTGTAAAGTGTTGAGAGTGTTTGTTACGTACTAAGTTCGATGAGGACATTTGCTCTGATTGTTATTATTATTATTATTATTTCTGTTATTACTTCAACTGGGGGAGAACTCTAATATATATATATTATATTATATAAATATATATATTGGCTATATATAACTATAACATAAATGGCATTATGTGTGTACCAAGACAGTCCAGCGCAAAATCAGAGCTCTCAACACATTATACACTACACCTCAACACAGTTATTGACGGATGAAGTCCAAACACACACCTGATAAAAAGTAAGCTTTTTGGATTAAAAGCCAGCTGATCTAGGACTGCCGTGGCAACTGACAATGTAGCTATTTTATTCTTAATAGTATAACAAGAGCACTACACTTACTTCAGGACTTCTATGTGACCATAACATGTCTAAAACAACCTTTTCATTTGGAAGCAAAGTAAATTCCCTGTCCTGTTACATATATACATACATATACATTCCCTACATTCCATATACATATATTGATATACATTTTCTAATGAAAATCTTTTGTGCAAAAGAGTTTTCTTGATCAAAATATATCATACTAGCTTGCTCTCAGTTTTGCTTCTGTTTTTCTACTTTACATGTTTCTCTTTAATACCAACTGGCTAAAGGCTTCTTTTTCCTATTGTGCTTTCAGATACCGGCTATTTTAAAAATCAATCCTGTTGCAGAGATGATTTTTTTGCTCACAAATCCAGGTCGTTCGAGAAACAAAATCTTGATCCTTGAAGATTCTCCAAAATGTGAAATATATGGTTTAGTTTCTATAACTGAAGCCACATCCCTGGGTTTCGTTTGTTTGTTTGTTTTGTTTTTGTTTTTGTTTTTTTGGGAAAATTTATCTCAGTGAACAGTTAAGGATAGTAGCGATTGGCTTGTGAGCTCTTTTAGGAGTTGGCAGTGACCTATACGGAGAGATTTCATATTTACTGACAGTTGTCTTCTGCCCCCAACTAGCTTTCCTTGCTAAGCAACCACTGAAAATCTTCTCACCGAGCCTGATCATGAGTGGATTTGAAAACACATGGTGGTGTGTATTAATTCATTCACTAACAAGAATTTAGGATGCCTACCATATATAAGGGTATTTGGAGATCTTAAAAAATAGTGAGATGAAAGCCATACTCCCTGTCTTCAGGGACAACACAACAGAGTGCAGGGAAAATACAGTTAAACTGATGATTATAACAGTGTGTGAAAAATTATGTGGTAACATGTTGAAGTTGGTATGGGAGAAGTTGAGAAAGCCTTCTTGAAAGATGTTATATCAAAGCTGAATTTTGAACGATAAATGGAAAGTATATCCTTGAAGAAAATTTAGAAGAATATTCCTCCAGGAGAGAAGGAACAGCAGGCATGCTTAAAAGCAAGAATAGGTACAAGTCAAGGAACTGAGAATAGTTTATGTTGGCCGGACCATAACATGAGAGGTACGGAAAGGTGAGGGTTAACCCGAGAAAGTAGGGAGGGGTTTACTACATTAGTGGTTGGTCAACTCCAGCCTATTAACCAATTCAGCCTGGAAGCCTATTTTTGTAAATAAGATTTTATTGAAACTCAGCCATGCCTGTTTATTTACATATGCTCTCTGGCTTCTGGTACATCAGAGTTGAGGAGATATACCAGACAACTTGTGGTGCTCAGAGCCTAAAATACTACTCAGCCCTTTACAAAAAACTTTGTTCAGCCCTAGGCTAGATCACATGGGGCCATAAATGCCTTTCTAAAACTTTTAAATTTTATCATGAAGAAAAGAAAAATGCTACTGATGAACTTTAAACTAGCGAGTTGGGCTACATCTGCAGAATGCGGTGAGAAAACGGCAAGTGTAGAGGCAGGGACGCCAGCTAAGAAATCGTTGTACCTGAAGTGCCCTACAAGCTTAGACTTGAAGTCCAGAAAAGTCAGTAAGAATGAAAAGGAAGAGGTAGAGTCAAGAGATTGTAAATTGGTAAAGATTACTGAGAAGTCATTGAGAGTTAGTGCCGGGTGGGATATATGGAATCAGAACAGAAATCCATGGGTTAATGAATGATAAGAGTTTTGATTGGGCATCTCGAATATATTTGAGCTTGTTCATAAGGATAAGGAATTCAGGATGAATGGATTAGAACGAGAACATTAATAATACATTCTATTTAAAATATTGGCTTTGAGGTGATTATGGAAAAATAAGTGGCCAAATCAAGAAGGTGTTTTCATATGTGGGTGTAGAGCTGGAGAGGAAGCACTAGACTAGAAATAGATATCCAGATGTTATCAGTTTGGTAGTTGAAACCAGTCGGTGAGTCACTGGGGAAGAGGCGCTAAAACAGTCAGAGGCAGATGGCCCAAGATTAAGGGTGGAATAGTAGGTGGAGTTTCAGAAATAATGCCGCTTTGGGGTTTAAGGAAGGAGCTTCTGAACAAGGAAGGTGATAAATGAACAGGAAGTGGTCAACCATACTAAGTGCTGGAGATAAGCTCAGTTAGGGTGTGAGAAGTGCTCATCAGACAACCAACTAGTAAGTTATCTGTCACAGTCACTAGAGAAGCTTCAGTGGAGTACTGGTTATGAAAACCAGACTGACCTAGGCTAGGCAGGGGAAATGAGGTAAGGAAGGAGAAGCAGCAGTAAAATGAGAATGTTAACAAAGCTGGCTATGAAGAAAAGAGGAGAAGAGAGAGTAATAATAGCTCGGGGGAGAAAGTTTGGCCAAGGCTTTGTTTAGCCATCTAGCATTTTTATATGATGAAAGGATATAGTGAGAAGAGAAGGTTGTAATGGAAATCACATAGGCTCTATAGTTAATGAGGGTAAAAAAAAAATGTTTCGGATTATCATAATGGAGGTGCTCTTTACTTTTGGCCCAGAATATGCAAGGAAATTTCTCACAAGTAGCTACGTGCTTAGAAAAGTCCTCAGGGGCGCCTGGGTGGCACAGCGGTTAAGCGTCTGCCTTCGGCTCAGGGCGTGATCCCGGCGATCTGGGATCGAGCCCCACATCAGGCTCTTCCGCTATGAGCCTGCTTCTTCCTCTCCCACTCCTCCTGCTTGTGTTCCCTCTCTCGCTGGCTGTCTCTATCTCTGTCAAATAAATAAATAAAATCTTAAAAAAAAAAAAAAAAGTCCTCAAAACCTGAATTTGTGAAAAAGGCTCTCAGTATGGCATCGTCAGCTTCTTGACCCTTAAAAGCAACAGAAGGAAACTCAAGATATTCATTCCTAGACCTATTTACAAATCTTCCTTGGACCACAAAAATAGCATAGAATTAATCATTTTAAGGAAAGTCCCGACTTTTTTCTTCTTCTTGAATGTAGCATATGTTTGTTCCGCAGAATTGAGCTTATAAATTCTTACGCTTCCTTATTTGGAATTATCCTTGTGAGTCAAAAATCAGACCATAAAATCTGCAATGGTTCAGACTAAACATGAGTAACACCCTTCCACTACTCCAACCAGAAGAAAAAACGTTCTCTCTTGGTCTAGAAACTGAGGAGAAGATAAATATTCTAACTCAAAATGAGGCAGGAACCCAAAGCTTTTCTCGCTCTTTATTCTTAACTTTGGCTGGAATTCAATGTCAAGTTGATAAATACAAATATTTCATCTTTTCTTGTAGTAATTTTATCTCTATTGGAGTCATTTTCATTTGTAAGTCTCTGTGGTGATAAAGAGGACCTTTTCTTCTGCCTTCCCGTCTGGTCCATAAAGAAAACAAATATTCAAGGAAGCGATGTCATAAAAAGTGCCTGTGTGTGGTCTCGGGCCTGCTTCCTGTAGAATCAAAGGACTCTGTGGGACTTTAAGAGATTTTTTAGCTCATTCCACAGCCTCCAGACAAGATTTCACCTAAACCCTTTTGAATAGACCGGTTTATACAGTGTTTAGGCCAGGCACTTACATAGTTATCCTAACTAACCGCCAGTGAGCTTATTCCCAGGTTTAATATCTCTTAGATGTATCTCTGAACAATGAAATTCACATCCATATGTTGGGCCTTAAATGGAGAACCTTTGGTTATTTAAAGCTTGCTCTGGATAATTTTTAACACTCTTCCATCTTTGAACTATTAACTATGCCAAACCAGTGATCCTGTTGGATAATCAGACATTTTAAATGGTAGCAGAACCTTCAAGAATTAAAAAAAAAAAAAAGGGAATAAAGTAAAAAAAAAAGAAAAAAAAAAAACCCAGAATACAGAAAAGCAAGGTTTTTGTGAGTGTACATGCACCCCATTAGGATGAGGGCGTGGACATATGAGAAAAGAGCAAAGGTGGACTATCTAAGCGTAGAAATTACAGCTAAAAGAGGTTTTTGGTTTTTTTTAAATTAGGATTTATGGAACTTTTTGTTGAATAGAAAAAAAGTTCATATTTCAGAGGCAGGATAGCTAATATTTGCAAGCTAATTAGATGGACACAGTGAAACAAAGAGCCAGGAAGTACATTTATTTTCAAGAACAAAATTGGTGGTTCACTGAGAGAGATTTGCAGGTACTAAACTTGTTCTGAAGTCTTACTGTTCAAACATGGATGCGTACTTCTTAGCAGAACTCAGTGGCCTCTAGCCTACCTGTTTATGAAGCTGTGCTGAGAAGCTGGCCAGGTAGGCAAAGGTGCCCAAGGAGCCCCGCTTGGTCCTTTGAAGTCTTCCTGACAGAGCTGCATTAACAGCCAAACTTCAAAGACCAAGGCTTCATCATTTTTTGTGATCCAATCACTGTATTCAGCTGGTGATGTTAAATCGGGAATGATTTAGATGCTTCCCAATTAAGCTTTGCAAATGAAATTAAAAGTTCAAAGTACCCAGCTGCCTGTAAAGTGAGTTGGCAACGTTGAGAGAAAGCTGGGCTAGTTTGCTTTGAAGTTTGTTTGGTTTCGCCTGTGCATCTTACAGAGTTGAATGTAATGGGAAACTTGCTTAGTATTCTCATTTTGGGGGGCAATGCAGTCTGGGTCAAAAACACAGTTTATATTGGACTACATTCTTTCTAAATCACAAGATGGAACTCTATTAACTTAAAACCCCCCAGACATAGTCACACACATACCCACACACACGTACCTGTCACTTGACATATTTGAATACTAGAGGTGAATTGAGTTTCCAAATTTACCTCGACCACCCTGTGTGCAAATGTTTTTTAGATTCACTGCCATCGAAACCATCCATCACACTGGGTTGGTTCTCTATCCTAAAAAGCTTTAGAGAAGGAAGGTCAAAAGTTGCATTTGCACAAGGTTAGAAGGGGCAATAATTACAGAATCAGGTTCCAAGAAACAAGCTAACACAGTAAATAAAATCTAATGGGCCCCATTTGATCAAAAATGACAGAAGAAAGAGTTTCTGCTTTGTAATGGTTAGATTCTCAAATATGAAAGTGATTTCAGAGTTGGAGCTTATGGCATTTTTCAAAGAGAATGATCAAATAAATACTGGAAGTATCTGATTAAATATGGGTCTATAAATGTATTGCTGATGTTTTCTTTTGGAGGGGAGGGCTGGGGAGGAGGAGAAAAGACCAACAATAACCTGGCATTGCTCTTAACAGAAATGCTTTATATTTTATTATTCAAGTGAAATATGAGCCAGACCCTAGAGGCATTGCATTAAAGCGCTCCAAGCAATCCTTTGTTTCTTTGGGGACTGTGTGCCTTTTCCCTCAGTCCATCTGCCTGCCCAGAGAGGTCTCCTGCTTTCCCGTTGTTGTCTCTGCCTCTTAATACATTTTCCAGGTTAGCATTTACTGTTTTCTTCTCCTTGTCTCCAAATGGGATACATTGTATCTTTCCAGGACAAACCTGAACTCTCTGAAGAGTACATCAAAGATCTCTCATGAATTCCCAGAACTTTCCAGGGAGGCAGGAGCATTTTCATCTGTTAGAGAGAAAAATCATGCAGTGAAATATGAGCGAGCTGCGATGCACGCAGGGCACAGCCAGGGCAGAAACTACGGTATCCTGACTCCCAACCCAATGCTGGCTGCCTGGTGCATGGCTATCCCTATAAAAACAGTAGCAAAAACAGTCAAACAGCTGGGCTATGAATACGGCCTAAGAGGAAGATGGGGGGGAGGGGAAGACTATCTGTTTTATACATATCTTTTCAACTGCACTTTACATCCCAATGAATCATCCAGAAAAATGCTTTCAGGAAAATGGCAAGTTGAAAGCCGTCTTCCATTCTAAGCTAAGGTGACCTCCCAGTTCGGGCACAGACACACTCTTTCCGCTGTTGTTTCTCTGACATCATCCAGGGGTCTGCAAAGGATGACAAGTTGCTGGGGAGTTCTCGGGGTGCTTTCACACTCCCTGTGAGTAATCAGGATCCCTCAGGGTGACACGTCAGCCAATGACAGAACAGTTATTACAGTCCTAAATGATTAATTTCATTGTCGGTAGAGAAGCCTATTGACTTTGGGGGAAAAAAATGATGCCAGGAATACAGCAGTCCCTGTGTTTTCAGACCTGCTGAGGGCAGCACTTGAGCAGTGACTTCAGGTGGGTCCTCTCTTGTGACAGATAAGGATCAGGATGTGTGCGCCTGTGCGGGGAGCCCACACCTGCACAGTCCGCCTTGGTGGCACCGCTCCAGGAAATAGCTTCACGATGTTGCCAAAAATGAAAAGAACGGAGAAAGACAGATGGTGTATCCATGGAAGCCAAATCCAGTTGTATATTCTTGATGTTTTTTTGCCTCTGCTCCTACGTAGCCCCGAGGATAAGAAGAAGTAAAAAGAACACTTCTGAAAATATGTGGGATATTTTCTGGTGTGGGAGCATGTTATAGGCTTCCTCAGGATCACCCTTGATTTACTTACTCTTCCTCTAATTTCAGATGATGACAGAATCTCCGAGAGAATAGCTAGATGTTTTAAAATAAAATCTAATTGAGGGGACATATGAAAATTAAAATTGCTGATTTTTTTTTTCACAGAATCTGGAAATAATTTGTCCACTATAGCAATATTGAGGCTCTGTCTACCCAGGTCAATCTATGTCACTCCTTAGTACGAAGGAAAGGGTATGAGGAAATTGCATTTAAAGGCCATTTGATTTCTCTTCATGATTTAATTCGTTTAAAACTACATGTCACTCATTAAAGATAACATTAGATTACTGAGCAATACCTCAGGCCTTTAAATTTTTCTAAATTCCACTAACATTGCAGCTAACATTCCCCAGGTGACAGTTTGGAAGCCATTTATTAGAACTCAACAGAGGTGGGAATCGTGGTGTGAACTGTGCTCTAGATTATTCTCTAGTTGTGCTGGCTGTATTAACATCAATGCAACCACAACGATGCTTACCAACTAATTATATTAGTCTTGGCTAATGACTAATGTGGTCCTTGCCTCACATCGCAATAATCACCTTGATCACTGTGGTTGTACGCTGTAACTTTCAAAGTCTGCTCTTCCCCCTGTATTGCACTACCTTTATCCTTAAAAGTTCTGACATTAATCAGGACAGGCATGACTCACAAGGTGGGGACTTTGCTGAGAATGAGGGTGATATCAATGCCTAGGCTATGGTTTTGTGATGAGGATTAGAAGGAATGGCATACAGTGAGTGGGCACTTAATAAATGATAAATTATTACTTTCACATGATCTAAGTATTTGGAAACATGTCAAATTTTTCAGGGGAGTAAGCTGACTGCTATCTTTCTTAAAATATCAGCAAAAAGAGCAAAAAGATGTGTTAGTTCCTGTCTAACATTGTTTTCTGGTTTCTATTTCCACTGTACATTTCAAACTATTAGAGTTAAAGATAAGAAACTGCTACTCAGAAAGTTTGTGATCCAGGATTGTTACATTGTCTGTAATTTATTTTTAAAATACCCAACATAGAGAGGATAACATATATGTTTACTTCAATTTATATCATAGGAGCTGTTTGTTAACATTTTAAGTATTCTAGTTAAAAGTATAAACTCTGGGTGATTAGTTAGCATTTGAAAAATTCATGATTACTTAACATTTCAAAAGAAGAACAAACAATAACATAAACCCAAACACTAACAACAAAAAACTCTAAGTCCACACCCCAGAAGAGTCTGTTCCCAGCCCATAGTTGTCTTTATCTTCCCCAAACACAACATGTGTGGTTTTTTTTAAAAAGATTTTATTTACTTATTTGACAGAGAGAGAAAGAAAGAGCAAAAGCAGGGGGAGTGGCAGGCAGAGGGAGAACCAGGCTCTCCGCTAAGCAGGGAGCCCCATGAGGGGCTCGATCCCAGGACCCTAGGACTATGACCGGAGCCAAAGGCAAACATTTAACCCACTGAGCCACCCAGGTGCCCCTACATGGTTGTTAAATAGCATAGAAATCCTAGAAATTACTTTTCATTGGTGAGAAGGGTGATGTTTAAGATAGGGAGATCAGCTAGAAATATCGTGCAAGCTCTCCCGCCCTTGCGTAAGTATGAGAATATAGTGAGCCCAGGAGCACATGGTATTCAAAATGACACTCAAGTTTTAAGACTCCTTCATGCTACTTTTAGTCACTTAGGACTCCTTGAGGAAAAAAAAAAATTAAATTCTGCCACTAGCCTATTTTTACAGCTCTTTTGGTATAAAACTTTTGTGCAATGTGCTGTTATATCAGTTCAAGGAACTGGGCTGCATTGAGCTTACATAATAGGTTGAATGACTGTATTATTGCTATTTAGTGATAAATATTTTATGTCTGATAGAACTTGATCTGAGACTTTTTTCATTATAAAATGCCACCTAATAGTGAAGTCAGGAATGGGGGAAAAAATCCCATCTACCTCTAACTAATTGAAAACTAACCATATTTTTATAAAGCAACTGAATAATTCTGAAAACCCAAATTGACAAAGGCCATAACCATACCCTATCCAGAATGGGACACATCCCAAGATCCAGTTCCAGCACTGACTCTTGGCTTTTGTATGATCCTATGCCTCTTTGAAGAGTCTCCTCTGTATTCATCATTGATCATAATCCTGGGAAATGACTTGTAAATACCTAGCCTGGATTTAGGAGTGATGACACTGACCAGGCGGTATGCATCTGTCATTTTCACTTTTCAAATTCCCTAGTTTCCAGAAGCAGCCTGAGGCTCATTATGTCTTGATGGGCATTTCAGACTAATAGTTTGGTGCTTCTGTGGGAGTTGTTTGATGAGACGATCGCTGTGTCAAGGCCGACTTTGACTTTCATAAACCTTTACCGTAAAACTTCTAGTCACCGTAACATGGTTGTGGCAAATTCCTTTTGTGGGAATATTTTTCCCTCTCAGGTAGATCGTATTGCCTGTGGGGACTTAGGTTCCAACAGAAGCAAATCTAACTTCTGTCAGCAAGAGAACTCACAGAACACAGGAGTTACATCAATCATAGAAGGTTTTTCTCCTCCTTTCCTTCTTTTCTTTCTTTCCTTCCCTACATCCATCTCTCTCTCAGAAATTTAGAGTTGAGTTTGGAATCTGCATACTATTCCAGCTCCATAACGATTATGAACCATCCCACAGCTCTGGGGAGGGGATTTAGAAGGAGTTTGGATCAACTGATTGACACATCTGAATTCCTTTGATCTCAATTTCCCCTCCAGCTTGTAGGGGCAGTGCCACCATAGACCATAAGCACAGCGTGAGGGGAGGTGGCCTGTGTAGTTCAGCTCTCTGTGAAGTTCAGAGCCAGGAATTCTTCAAGTGTTTTTATGGGTAAGGAGGGGAGAAGAGAATCATGAATAGCATTCATTATGGCTCTCACTGTTTAGTAACAGAAATTAAACAATATTGTCATTAAAAATTTTTAAATGTATTCAAACACTCCATTTATAATTATAGACCTTCAAATATTATTGGGTCATTCCTCCAAAAAATATTATTTTATTTCCAAATGTGGTTTTAAAGTCTTCTTTATAATAGCCAGCATTTAAAAATGTTCCATAAATATCTTACTTCAATTCACTTAAATGTCTGCTTGCTTGTAATCCAATTCACTATCAATCCCCAGCTTCTGTAGACGTATCATATCCCCTTTCCTTCTTTATTTCACAATAATTACGTTTTATCAAGATTATAAAGCACATGCTATATGAAATTTCCTTATGTTTTCTGTAGTGAATCTTTTATATTATATGTTCTTTTTTCTTTTCGCTATAGAATATTTTCGTAGACCACTATGGGTTTTGCTTGCATGTGTACGCTCTTTCTTCTGTTTAGTTATCCTTAAAACCTGATCAAGTTTTATCCTGAACTAGTGGATTGCTTTTATAAAGAAATTTGCTGTAATTTTCTGAGGCATTTTCAATGTCATTTGGGTAATTCCAAAACATTCTTCAATCTCACGGGGAAGTCTTATTTGCTAGTTCATTTTAGCGGAGTGAGGAGAGAGGCAGAAACATGGCAAATTTTATTAGGATGACTTTTGCAAAATTTCTTCTAAATTTTGGTGTAATTCCTGTGCACAATTCCAGACCCAATGTACTTAGTCAAGTTTCCTTTCAAACTCACAGGTAACTCTGCTTCGTCTTTCTCGATTGAGAACTACATTGGAGGGGTGCCTGGGTGGTGCAGTCGTTAAGCATCTGCCTTTGGCTCAGGGCCTGATCCCAGCATTCTGGGATTGAGCCCCATGTCAGGCTCCTCTGCTAGGAGCCTGCTTCTTCCTCTCCCACTCCCCCTGCTTGTGTTCCCTCTCTCACTGGCTGTCTCTGTCAAATAAATAAATAAAATCTTTAAAAAAAGAAAAAAGAGAACTACATTGGAAATCTTCACTTAACTACCCACTTGCACTTAAAAATCAACATATTTAAATTCAACACATTTCTCTTTCTCCAAAGCTTCCCCTCTTTTTCATCTCCTGGCACAGTGAGTGACACCACCCAGCTGGTCTAACTCAAATCACAGCATCATTTTCTACTCATCCTTTTTAAAATTTTTTTTCACTTCCTCAAAATATCAGTTTGAAAGTCTTGTCAATTCAACCTTTATGGTCAATTAAACTGGATTACTGTGAAAGCCTCTTAACTCGTCTCACTGTCCCTAATCATGACCATGTTCAATTTCTCTTCTCCACAGTGGATAAAGTAATTTTCTTTTTCTTTCTTTCTTTCTTTCTTTCTTTCTTTCTTTCTTTCTTTCTTCCTTCCTTCCTTCCTTCCTTCCTTTCTTTTTCTTTCTTTCTTTCTTTCTTTCTTTCTTTCTTTCTTTCTTTCTTTCTTTCTTTCTTTTTTTTCTTTTTTTAATTTTATTTACTTATTTGAGAGAGAGGGAGGGAGAGAAAGAGCATGGGGGGGGGGCAGCAGAGGGAGAGGGAGGAGCAGATTCCCCGATGACCAGGGAGCCTGAGGCAGGACTCATTTCAGGACCCCTGGATCATGACCTGAGCTGAAGGCAGACACTTAACCGACCACGTCACCCAGACGCCCAAAGTGATTTTCTAAAACAAAATCCTGTATGTTACTTCTTTTTTTTTTTTTAAAGATTTTATTTATTTTGACAGAGAGAGACAGCCAGCGAGAGAGGGAACACAAGCAGGGGGAGTGGGAGAGGAAGAAGCAGGCTCCCAGCGGAGGAGCCCGATGTGGGACTCGATCCTGGAACGCCAGGATCACGCCCTGAGCCGAAGGCAGCCGCCTAACGACTGCGCTACCCAGGCGCCCCTGTATGTTACTTCTTGTGTAAAAAAGAACACCTCTTTATCAACCTTCAAATGAAGCCCATGCTTAAAAAAAAATTACATTATCTGTTTTTTTCCTGAGTTGGAGGGCTTGCTCATTTGCTCAGACTTATTTCATTCCATACTCTTCTTCGAATTCTAAGCTAGCTATAAATAAACCATATCAGGTTCTCGCATGAACTATTCTCTCTTACCTCTAAGCCATCACATGCGATCTTCATTCTTGTTGGAATACTCATCGTGCTCAATACCTGTCATCTCCTCTTCCTCTTCTTTACATGGATGCCCCTCTTTATGTTCTCACATCATTCTGTGCTTTTTAGATTTTACTGATTGATTGATTTTAGAGAGAGAGCACAAGCAGGGGAAGGAGTAGGAGGGAGGGTGAGGGAGGTGGGAAAGAATCTCAAGCAGACTCCAGGCTGAGCACAAAGCCTGCTGTGGGGCTCGATCCCATGACCCTGAGATCATGACCTGAACTGAAACCACAAGTTGGAGACTTAACCGACTGAACCACCCAGGCACCCCCATTCTGTGTTTTTATAACATAACACTTTTTTGTGTGTATTGTCATTGTTTAATTATTTATTACTCCTAGTAAACATAAACTCTGTGAAGACAAACACTGCGCGGTCCTCCCCATAGTCCAGTACTGAATTCTGTAGCAGCACTGTGGGGATTAGCTTCTACTGTCACTGTCAATCTTTTATTTATTTCAGGCCTTGAGGCTGCCCTGCAGATTTGTCTCTTCTCAGGGTCTATAGTGCTTTTAACTGGGCACTCCGTATGTGTCAGTCAGGCTGCACCTTACTTCAGGGGATAAAAATCCTTAAACCAGAGTATTGTCTGAAGTGAAATTTGTGAGAAGGCTTTGGTGTAATTAACCTTGGGAAGTGTGAGGACCCAGCTGGATCCCAAGAAGAGCTGAGAGGAGGGGCTCACACAGAGTCTGGGCTCTTCTTATCTCAGCATCGTGGCCCTCCACACAGCAGCTTCATTCTTTCTTGCTGGAGAAAGCTCATGTGTACATAGAGAACACCTGGCCACCTGTAGTGCCCAGAATCCTGGAGTAGAAACCATTAGATTAGACCACCTAGATTAGACCACCTAGTAACAGAGTTACTGTATTACTGTTGGGTATATTTGCAGGGATGGAGGCAAGCCCAGTGTCATGACAAAGATAACTAGGCTGTCTGAAATACAAAACTTTTCAAGCCTGCTTAGCTTTCACTTCTGACTGCTTCAAGACCGATCATTCTGGAATCAAGATTAAGTCCTTATTTTATTTTATATTTTATTTTACTTTATTATTTTTCCTCCTAAGACCGTATTAATTCTTTGGGAATTCACTTTCCAAATGAGCTAGTGAGGCCCATTTTAAGCTGAACCCATCTGTGCTGTGTCTATTATATTTCTCAAAGTTTCTGTGTGATGATAGCTCTCTCCGAGTTAAGAGGACAATTGCATATTTTACCTTATTTTCGCTTCCAGAGTTTGTGGTCATAGGAGGAGACATTTCTAACTCTAATAGTTCCTTCAAACTTTTTATTTAGAGATGATATACTTTAAAGTTGTCATTTAGCTTCTCCCTCACTGGAGTGGTACAAAATTTGAATTGGAAAACAGCTACGCATTCAAGTTAAAAGTCATCTTAAATATTAAGAAAAACACTTCAAACTTCACACTAGATAAACCAATCGAAGAACTTTTTCAACAGAAGATTTAAGAAAGGACCAAGCTTTGTCTCTAAAACATCATTTATCTTCATCTTAATATCTGATTCACAAATCATCACAGCTATTAGGAAAAATCAAGCTCATGGCTCACTGACAATACAATTATTTAAAACTAAAACAATAACAAAAAATACATTTTCCATGAGTAAGCTTGGATATAAAAATGTTCTTTGCTTTTTTTCAGTGAATTATTCAGCTTTACACATATTTTTATTTAATAAATATGGATATATGGACAGTTAGGCTGGTGCTCCCTGTTTTCAAAGTTAAGAGAAGGAAAATCTGTACCGAATTTATTATAGACATCTGATAAATATATAACATGGTAGCAGAAAATACTGGGTATATTAACTATGAGAAAACGTCAATTACTTATTATACAGCCTGCATGTATTTGTGCTGGTCAGTGTAGGCAGACCCTAGACAAATTCACATTTTAAAAATTCACAAATAAACACTACTTAATATAAATTTCAAGAAATGTTATGCTAAGACTTTATTCACACTAACTTAAATATTTATGTGACAGGGATAAAATATATATTTGCTAAGATTTGTTTGCATATGACTTTTGAAAAAAGCCTTTAATATTTTTAAGAAGCTTTCTTTAAAAGGGAAACCAAATCCCACAGTATTTCTGTGTTATTTACCTTAGTTGTTTGGAGCTTGCTAGAGAACAGTGAAAGGAATTCATATGTGATTAACAAATTTGAAAAGTAATTGTCTTTTAGAGACTATGTATTAAGAATCCAAAACAATTTTCCTTTCTTTGTTTGACACCTTCCCTTTTCCTACCGATCTCCATCTCATTCATCCATTAGGAGAAGACAAATTAGAGATACAACTCATTCGTTCCAACTCAAATATTGTTTGAACACCTCCTATGTGCTCCTGAAGACATGGTGCCAGTTACCAGGGTGCAATTCCAGTCATTCAGAGTTCATAGCCTAGGGGGCTGATAGATTATATATTAAGTAAATACATACCTAAACAAAAGAGCATTTTTTCCTTAGATTATGATAACTTCTATAAAGAAAAGAAGGTTGCAATGGGATAGAGAATGTGAGCCCTAGTTTGGATGGAGTGCTTATGAAAAGCCTTTCAGAGAAGGAAACACTGCGTTGACATCTCAAGGGTAAGAGTTATGCAGCATTTCTGAAAACTGGAGAAAGTTTGTCCAACCTGAAAAAAAAGCCCCACAAGGCAAAGGCTTTGAAGCAGAAAACAGCTTGCCCTGTTCTGGAAACATAAACAAGACAATTGTAACTGGAAAAGAAAAGTCATTGATGTGTTTAAAGCAGAGAGTGACAACATCTGATTTGCATTTTAAAATGGTCATGGTGACTTTGTGGAAAATGAAAATGAAGTAAGCCACTGGAAGCGTGGGCCCGGCCAGGGCGGAGGCTATTGGCCGTGGTCCACACAGACATCTTCAACAGACACATCTGGGGTTTCCTTCCTTATTCCAAGAAGTATGCAAGCAAGGATTGTTTTAAGAAGTCATTTGCATTTTTTTCTACAACTGATTTACCTGCAAAGGCTACCATCTTTGAAAGTTTACCTTGGACAGCAACACACTGAAGAATGAAACTGGACTATTTTCTTACACCATACACAAAAGTAAATTCAAAATGGATGAAAGACCTAAATGTGAAACAGAAAACCATCAAAATCCCAAAGGAGAACACAGTTAGCAACCTCTCTGACCTCAGCCAGAGCAACCTCTTACTAGACACATTTCTGGAAGCGAGGGAAACAAAAGCAAAAATGAACTATTGGGACTTCATCAGGATAAAAAGCTTCTGCACAGTGAAGGAAACTATCAACAAAAGTAAAAGGCAGCCTTCGGAATGGGAGATGACATTTGCAGATGACATATCTAATAAAGGATTAGTATCCAAAATCTATAAAGAATTTATCAAACTCAGCACCTACAAAACAAATATACCAGTTAGGAAATGGGCAGAAGACATGAATAGACATTTTCGCAAAGAAGACATACAGATGGCTAATAGACACATGACAAGATGCTCAACATTGTTCATCATCAGGGAAATACAGAGCAAAAGCATGATGAGATACCTCCTTACACCTGTCAGAATGGCTAAAATTAAGAACATAGGAAACAACAGGTGTTGGCAAGGGTGTGGGGAAAGGGGAACCCTCTTGCACTGTTGGTGGGAATTCAAACTAGTGCAGCCACTCTGGAAAACAGTATGGAGGTTCCTCCAAAAGTTAAAAATAGGACTACCTATGACCCAGCAATTGCACTACTAGGTATCTATCCAAAGGACACAAAAATACTGACTTGAAGGCTCACATGTACTCTAATGTTTATAGCTACATTAACAACAATAACCAAATTATGGAAAGAGCCCAAATGTCCATCAGCTGATGAATGGATAAAGAAGAGGTGCTATATATACACTATGGAGTATTACTTGGCCATCAAAAAGAATGAATGAGCTTGCCATTTGCAGCAATGTACATGGAGCTAGAATGTATTATGCTAAGTGAAATAAGTCAGTCAGAAAGATAAATACCATATGATTTCACTCATATGTGGAATTTAAGAAACAAAATAGATAAACATAGAGAAAAGTAAAATAAAGAGAGAGAGAGAGAGAGAGGCAAACCATAAGAGACTCTCAACCATAGAGAAAAAACAGGGTTGGTAGAGGGGAGGTGGGTGGGAGGATGGGCTTATAAGAGGGCACTTGTTGTGATGAGCACAAAAGTGATTAATCACTAAATTCTACTCCTGAAACTAATATTACACTATATGTTAACTAACTAGAATTTAAATAAAAACTTGAAGCAAAAAAAAAAAAAAAAAGAAAGAAAGAAAATTTGCCTCTTACCCACCCTGAAGCTTACATGGAGCATTGTTTCAGGCTGTTAAATCCTTCAAAGAACCTCTGGGCAACAGCTTGAAATATTGATATAGATATTGAGATGAAAATTATTGCACTGACTAAAAAAAGGCCTTTTGCAAGTCAGGGGATTTTCAAATGCTCCTTTTAACAAAATTGCAGAAGGAACCAACTGCGCAATCAGCTGATCAATCTTTATACATTTTTTTCATGGACCACTTTGTGATTTTTGCTATTAATTCTGTTCAATGAATGTAGTGATGTTGTTATAATTAATTGTTCTCCATTCCCATCTACTTATTTATATGAAAAACTTTGCAATGTTTGCATCTAAAATGTGAGAAATAAAACTGCAATTGATAACAAACTTTCTTTTGTTTTTATTTTTATTTTTTTAAAGATTTTATTTATTTATTTTAAAGAGAGAGAGACGACACGCAAACAGGGGAAGGGGCAGAGGGTGAGGAGAGGGAGAGGGTGAATCTCAAGCAGATTCCGCACTGAGCTAAGAGCCCAATGCAGGGTTTGATCCCAAGACTCTGAGATCATGACTTGAGCTGACACCAAGAGTGGGACACTTAAGCGACTGAGCCACCCAGGTGCCCCATAAACTTTCTCACTTTACCAATAAGTAGTATTTATCGATGTGCATGTGAGCCAAGAAGAAAAAACATTCAGAACATTAAGATATGCATTTAAAATATTTTTTTCATTTAATTATTTTTCATGCAAATGTCTAGTGTATTGGTGTTTTGATCCATTTGTGTACCAATAATTTGAAACCTTTTTTGCATTCTTGTAATCCTAACAAATTATAAAAAACTGTGATACAAACGTTAGAAAAACATGATATATTGGTTAGTAAGTGATTTTTATATTAAAGTTCTGAGGAGAAGTGAAAATATAAGGAAAGAACATACAAAGTAAAATTTCTAGACATTAAAGAGTCATTTGTTCATCAATTTTTTTAAAGGATGATATTGGGTAAAAAAATTACTATAGTATTAGATTCCATGAAACAGATTTATTTTAAAATACAGTTTTTACAGTATTTCAGAACTTACATTCTTTCTAGCTGATTAAATTTATGATAAAATCTTTAAAATGCCAACTCAGATATGTGCTAGGTAAGTAGCAAGTTTTCCAGTATTTTTAGGCATTTAGTGAACAAAAAAATTTACATAATTCTCACCCACGCAATAGATGGTGATAGCTTGGCCTGGGGTCGTAGCAATGAAGAGAGAGAGGAGTGGATGTATTCAAAACAGATTTTGATGTTTGAACTAACAGGATTTAGTGATGGATTGAATATGGGTGTGGAGGGCGAGAGAGAGGGAGGAAATGATGTCCTTCCCTTGGGATTTAGTTTGAACAACTGTTGGCACTTTTAATGAGCCAGAGAACACTGCGGGGAGGCACTGGGTGGTACCAAGGAATTAAAGCTAAGTTTGAGATGCCTGTTTGACTTTCATGTGAAGATACCAAGTGCATTATATATGAGTCTGAAGCTCAGGAAAGGGGCCACTTCAATGTGATTAATTAGCACAAATTCTTGCATTCCAAGGCTTTATAGGTTACTCACATTATACAGGAATTTTCAACTACTGAATCAACAAAACTAGTATCTTTGCCATCTGCATGGCATACATATATTGATTAAATACCAGAATAATTCAGGGAATGTAACTAAAATGATACGAGCGTGTTATAAAGGAGAGTTGGGGAAGATTATTGACTTTACTCACTACAGAAAAAAGGGTGAAATGTAAATGGACTTACATATTTTGTTGCAACTCCAAAAATTAGCTTATTTCCATCTATCTTTTCATAATGCATAGGCTCTCCAATTAATCTAACACTGGGCTATTAACTGCAATATTCTGCAGGATGTAAAGGTCTGTTTTACATTTTGAGATTTCTTTAAGAAAAAGAGTTTAAAAATTAAGAATAATAGCCAATACTTATTTAGGATAAAAAAGAAATGACAATAAACTATACATTAAAAAATTGGCAAATATCACAGCATAGCAAACTCCAAAAATAATGTGGTTTATTCATTAATAAACTTCAGGATGCAAATGTAATTAATTATTCTTCTGAATTTGCTTATGGTCAATAATTCTTACAAATATACAAAATGAATCTGAATATAAGTGATACACAGAAGCGATTCAGAGTTTTATTTTTTTATTTTATTTATTTATTTTTAAAAGACATTCTTTATTTATTTGAGAGAGAGAGAGTGCGTGCAGGAGAGAGAGCACAGGGAGGGAGGCAGAGGAAGAGGGAGAAGCAGGCTCCCCACTGAGCAGGGAGCCCCATGCAGGGCTCGATCCCAGGACCCTGGGGTCATGACCTGAGCTGAAGGCAGACACTTAACTGACTGAGCCACTCAGGCGTCCCCAATTCAGGGTTTTAAAAGTTGCTTCCTCACTGTATTAAACAATATACTTGCATGACCAAATTAATCTTATGCTGCCTATATTGACCAGTGATGAATATGTGTAGGAAATTTGTCACCAGCACTTCCAATTTTATGGCTGTTTTGCTCTTCTAATCACGAGTTTGCATGCGATTTCATCCAGAACCAGCATACATTGTCAGGACGGGATGTATCAGAGATGATATGTGTTTCATGAAGGGTTCAAGATGCATAAAACATCCTTGCTCAGGAAGAGGCCAAAGTTGCTATTTGCAATATTGCCACAGGTATGCTCCCAGCCCACACAGGACTTCCTGTAAAATTTATTCAATGTGATTCTCATGAAAAAGGAAAAAAAAAATCATATGAAGCATTTATAATTATATGTTGTCTTATCACAAATATTTCTGACAGGAGAGAGACTTCGACTACGCATTGGTAAGAATAAAATCCTCCACTTAAAATTTTAAGTCTCCAATGAAAAAATGAAATTTTCCACGTATTTGTTTCTGGTGGCATGCTTTTAAAATTTCTTTGTTCTCTACTATCCACATATTTCTCGGGCAGGAAAATATAGGACCTATAAGGAAAGATGACTTCTGGCCCTAGGCTTTCATGTCAGAGCCCTGGGGGCTCCACCCAGATGTTCTAGAAGCCCGTCTTACTTACTGGACAGTCAGCAAGAACTTCCTGTTGTGTGGGAGTCTCCCTAAGTGTCACTGCCACTCCAATGACACCGGACAAGAGAGGAGGGTAGAGCAACAGGAACAGGGCAGAGGATTGTACTTCAGATATTTTTTTCTGCAGCCTTGACCAAAACAGATCATCACAAGAACACGTGGCTAGATGCCCTCTGAGGGCTTGAAAGAGAAGCCTGTGCCAATGAGAGAGCCTGAAACTCGTGTTTTATTAGCTTCATTTTAAGTCCACTTCTGCCACACACCAAAGAAACCTCTAGAAATGCCGCAGTAGACAAACACTCAGGAGTATGAGAAAAATAGGCTGATTATTAAAAGTTCTTTTTTATTTTTTTCATCCAAGAAATAGGTACCTGTTCGAAGGTATGCTTTCAAAAGGAAGTAATTCCCTCCGCTGTGTTAGTTCTAGATGACTGAATGTTTCCACTTGGGCTGGACCAAGACCCAATCTCTATTGGCTCTACTCTGAAGAACCTAATTTTGGCATACTCAGAAAAATAACAAAAATGTAATGAAAGTAATGCAAGAGATCAATGGTTAACTTAATTTTGGAAATGGAACTGGACTATTTGGCACTGAGGAATTATTTGCTATACTTCAAAAATACCTGGAAATTAAATGGGAAAATAAAGGAATCGTTTCTGAAAAACAAAAGAAAGAGCAAGGAGATAAGGGTTTATTGCTACTATAGATCTGACTCACTTTAACTGTATAATTTGGTATTGTGATAAGTCAATATTTAATTAATATTTGTAAGGATAAATGTGAAGAAGTTATGTTAATAGTAACTGGTGTGTCCATGTTTCTTTTATTAACTTATATGAGCTTTTTAATGCTTTGTCTGCAATAATTTTAGAAACTATATTTCATGGCTCATTTGCCTTTTATTTCTGATGTACTTTGATGCCCCAGAATTTCTCATTTTCATATGGTCAAATTTATCATACCTCTTCCCTTGCAGGCTTTTTCTCCACTACTTGTATGGTCAGAAAGTTCTTCCCTATCCAGACTGAACTGCACAATTCAAATTACATCTGTTTTTATTTTGAGCTTATATATACTCTTGAAAAAATCTAATTTACATTTAGAATTTTGAAAAGCTTAAGTGAGCCTGTATTGTTGAGCAATTTACTTTTTCATGTCTCTTGAGTATTATACTGAATTAGAACTTGAAAAAAAAAAGAACTTGTAAAGTTTTTATATCCTTCTCCTGATTTCTTATTCATGACTGTTTATAAAAATAATTTGGAATTCAGAAATTTGTTGCTATTCAATTACTAACATTTGGATACCATATACACCTTCTTATTCCATAAATATATTTCAGTAGTTGGCTAATTCTACATCAATATGTATGATACTGGTTTGGGTAACTCAATATTTCACCAAGCTTCGTGTTTTCTGAGAGTCTACATAAAACTCCAATTTCTTTATGCTTGATTTTTTAACTTATGAGTTTTATTTCAATAAGGAGAACTATAGATATGAGTACTTTTTGGCAGACGTATACATGCATGACATACTTTCTAAGTATTATGCGAGAAGTTTATTCTTCTTCCTTCACATATAAATTGTCACTTGGCCTTAGAATCCTTCTGTCACAAACATATTCTCTTAAAGTTTACAGATGTGACCACCTTGTGGTGCTGTGTGAAGAAGACATTCGAGAGCTACCTGTTTAGATTTGGAGGTGAAGAATTTGAATTTGGAAACACAGAGGGGTCTGACAACTTAACAAGAGTAAATTCAGTGGGTTCTGGGGGTGACGCCTAATTGTAATGGGTTGAGGAATGAATCCTAAGTAAGGAAGTAAACAGAGAGTATAGGCAAATGTATGAAACAGATTGACAGCGAGATGGGAACATGGGACATTTGAAAGAGGCCTTTGAGCCAAGAATTGGAAGTAAAGATAATATGCTTTGGTAATCGGGATTACCCTGTGGAGAAGGCGCCTCTGATAATAGGAGAGAGAGAGAGAGATAAGACAACAGTAATACCCGAGAAAGGAAATAGTCATGGGATCTAGAATGCAAAAGAAATAACTGATAGTTCACAAGAGGATGCTTGTCTGTTGTACCGAGTCTGAGGCAGAAAGGAGCAAATACCGTCAGGTGAGTACAGTTAGGGGCGGGAAGATGAGAGGCTTGTATTTGATGACTTCTGTTTTTCTCTATGAGATGGGAAACTTGGTCATCAGTTGAGAAAAAATGGAGAAAGAAGTGTTAGAGGCTTGAATAGCCAGAAGGTGTGAAAACATCTTGGAAAATGAGGAAAATCCAATCAGAGAAACAGAAGTAATTGTTTGAAAGGATATATTAAATGTAAAGATGTCCATTTTGTTCTGTTTATATATAAATATAAATGTATATTTTTCCTTCACAATGAATGTGGTTTATATGTGGGTGTAGTGTGCTTAGTGTATGCACTGCTAATTTAAAGACCATCATATTTGACTCTGATTATATGTTTTATCAGTATCAGCATAGTAGTGGTGGAAAATAGACCAAGTGCCCTCTGGGAATTCCAGCGTTGTCTGAGGTTTTCCGTTCTGATTTATTTATGAAATTCCAAGATTTATCATAAAACCTCTCACTTGATAGACATTTGACATGTCACAAATCCTTCTCTGTAGAGCCCAGTCAGATGCACTTTCTACAGGACTAGAACCATACTTCTTACTTGTGTGTATTTTAAGTGATAAGAAATTAGTGGGTACATATAAAATTCTTGATATTTCATTGATGATGAAATTGAATTTATAGTAACAAAATACATATTTTTAAACTCCTAGCTTTTGACAGTGAAAGAGAGGTTGACTGTACTTGTTCATTCTTTTGTTTTCATGAAAATGAAAATTCCGTTAACCCCAAGTCTAACAAAAGTAACAATTATGATAGTAATACCATCCCCAAATTAATATTTTTATAGAAGATATTCTTTTCTAATAAAGTACTAGAGATCGAAAACATAATACTTTTGACAAAAAATATAGACAAATGAATATAATATACCAAATATTTTTTAGGAGCTAATGGAATGCATTCGTATAGGTGAAAACTATGAAATACAAAGCCTTTGCCCCAAATCTGCAATGTTTTAGATCAGACCCACACGAACACATTGGAACTGCAAGATTCATAGTAACACTTCAAGTCATGTAAATAACCATACTTGCTTCTCTTCCAGGCTACCTAGAGTAGACAAAGCACAAAAAAAATACATTAAAAATGATCTTAGTAAAAACTGTATGTCAAAATCCTATAAAAACTGTAACTTTATTGACTGTATCAATTTGAGATTACAGCATCCTTTTTAACATTTCTGAAAGGGGATGGCATTATACGTTGTTGTGTAGCATTGTTGTGTTGTGTTCAAAATGGCCACTTACTCCCCTAAGATCCAAGTTTAAGGAACAAAAATGCTAACCTGCCTACTAGGTCACACGCTGATAGAGAGACATGATTCCTTCTTGGTGGCTTTCATTCCATGTTAAATTCAGACTAAATTCTCTAGATCAGCCAATCATAGCTATCATGCTATACTAATAAGTATACGTATAAATTCAGATTTCATATTTCCACCTTATTTCTACCTTGTCAATTTCACATGCTATGTTGTGATTTTCACTGCCTTTATTTTCTGTAACCCCAATTTGCTCCCAGAAGATAGAATTTTCCGTCTTTATTTTAACATTTAGTACTTGAAAATGAATGTTTAACTCCGTTTTGCTAAATCGAATACTTTTGTAAGGAAACATTCCAAAACTTGAGACAAAACGACCCAAATATGCTAATGCATAAAATGCCTGTAACATATTTTTTATGACTTAGCTATAAAATTGAATCCAGAAAGACATCAAGCTGCATTTTGTGATATAATGATCTGGTAGATAGGCTTCTTAAGATCTTTAAAATTTTTTTCATTTTTTATTTTTCATTTCAGAGACTTTGAAAAACTGCTTTTCAAAGAAATGAAAGGCAGAGAGCGGCCCTGTTTGGTTAAGGGCCTCGACAATGTGAAGAGCTGTTCAGACCGCAGCGATCGCATCTCTGAACGGACAAGCATTTCAGCGCTGTCGCTAGCGTGATTCTACCGCCTACGTCTCCTTCAGAATCAGAAGACTGTCAGTAATCATGTCCTTGCTGCAGAAACGAAGTAGCATTTTGTTCCAGTTCTGAAATTTCAAGGTGAAATGAATTTGAAATTTCGTTCTCCAAATCAACGCTTGTAGAAGTGAGAGGTGTTTGACCGTTTTCTTCGCACTCTGACGAACTCTAACAGGGAGAAACCAAGTGTACAAAAGAGATTTCAAAGCTTTAAGCTTCAATCTTTTTAGGCTCGTTTGCAAACTTTGTGAGTCAGGGCACTTTGTCTACTAAGTGATTTCTTTTCTTTACTCTTGCTACCTTTGGCGGAAGGAGAAATTCACTAACTAGTAATAAAGAAATCATCACACAGTAGAATATTTGACCCTCAGATGGACAATCCCAACCATTTCCCTGCTATGTGATTAAAACATTTGATATTACCCGTGATAACCACTTGGATAATGGCTTATTTTAGGTGATCTTTTCCCTCTCAAAATTATGGGAAAACTCCATAAAATGTGTTGCACAACAAATGACTGCATAACATTTCATTCATTTGAAAGAGAGCCGCTCTACACTATTTTGTATCAGGAGTGTATGATTTATTCTCTCTATATACATGATGCAAAGTTTTGATATAGTTTATATACTAAACATTGATAAATTATGTTTTCTAGACAAGTAAATTATGTTTTCTAGACAAGTAAAAAAAGGGAATGTTTTGTGGGTTATAAAGCAGTAGTGTTTATTTTCTGATTGAATAATTTATTATCTCTTGCGCCACGACTGCTTTATTGTGTTTTGTTGCCAATTGATTGTCCTGGGAACGCGGTCTTCCTTGTTCTGCCTGAGATCAGGTAGTCCTGGTCTGTCTCCTCTCTGTCCGGTCCATCCTTCCCAATAGCCTCCTTGAGCTTATCTTCCTCTACCTATGTCTTAAGTTAGGATTTTTCACAGATGTGTGCAAGGCCCTTTGCTGTAGTTACACTCATATTTTCCTTTTGTAATGTTACCTACCACCAACATCTTGGTGATTCCCAAACTTTTACTTTTCAGCTTTCTTTTGGGGTTTGCCTCTTGATCTCCAAGTATGTGTGATTGGAATAAACAGCCTATCTGGCAATTCTATGTCTTTATCCTATAGAATTATTTTTCCTCCAAGAAACTTCTCCTTTCTCCCACCTGTGATTTCCATCTTGATGAAAGACATCTTTCTTTAATATGTAATCTAAATATCAGATTTGTTCCTCGCGTATTTCTCAGAATTAATCACTCACTCTACCCCATCAATGCTATGTGTTCAAAACCCCTTAAATCTCTCTGCTCTTCTTCTTCCGTAATTCCACTATCTTGGTTTACACGCTGATTTCTTCAGCTTGAGATAATGTAATTTCTTCCTCCCTGGTGCCTCTGCTCCCATCTTGCTTCCACTCTGGTACTCTTCTCCATATGGGACATTGAGGTTTGGAGAATATTGAGGATCATATTGGATGGATGCGAGCTTGCTTGCAAGCAAAAGGAGGAAAAGATATGAAGAATGCCCACCAGCCAAGAATGTATCCCAGAAACCTACTTCAAGAAATTGAGAGAAAACAGAATGGGATCTTCTAGTCAGCAGGTGTTTGGTGTGAAAATAAAGATAGCCATAGGAAGGGTGCCTGGGTGGCTCAGTTGTTAAGCGTCTGCCTTTAGCTCAGGTCATGATCCCAGGGTCCTGGGATCGAGCCCCACATCTGGCTCCCTGCTTAGCGGGAAGCCTGTTTCTCCCTCTCCCACTCCCTCTGCTGGTGTTCCCTCTCTCACTGTGTCTCTCTCTCTCTGTCAAATAAATAAATAAAATCTTAAAGAAAAAAAAAGATAGCCATAGGAAAAGGAATTCAACCACATTCTTTATTCACTCATAGATTTCATGCTGTCCAGATAGAGAACAGATATTTAAAGTTCCACTTTATCCAAGAGAAGGGATATGGCCTTAGCTTCTCCCTAATTCCCGAACTACCTTTATTTATTGGCTGTATATTAATTTATTTAATAGAAATATTAACATACTGTTCAAAAATATATATTTTTAAGTTATTTCAAAAACACTGTATATCATTTGCTCAAAATTTAGAATGTAATTCTAGAAATGAATACTGTTTATTTTAGTTTTGTTAAAATATAAAACTTAACAGAAAAGGAATTAGAGAAGATCAAATTTCAAACCTCAATATGGATTTGACAATATTTTGACCGCATAAAATCATGTATGTTTCCCTTATTCTTTCTTTTAAATCTTATTTCTTTCCTCTTAGAATTGTATTCTTTTCTTCTTGTTTGAGAGACAAAATGGCATTTATTTTTATTAAAACTTTGTCTATTAAGATCCAGAAAATGTCAGTAAAACTTACCAGATATAGATCTATAATTAATTTGAACCACTATATCTGTGGTGATTTTTTTAAAAAATTTTTTGGAATGTTGGGCTTCACAAGAATTTTCTCAGGACTGATTTCATGTGCATAGAGGCTGAGCGTTTAATGCATTTGGAATTCATCGGGGATTGAAATTTAATGGTCAGAGTTTGAGAACTAACACTATCACTACTTGTACGGAATTGGTAAATCCTTTAATAGTTTAACAGAGACAAATTATCCTCAAAGATCATAAATCCTTTACTAGATTGTTCTATGAAATGAGATTGATTGAAGAATAACTAAATAATCTACGAAATGAAAACAAATGATAACTCTCATTCCCTGTATTATCAGAGACTCTGGCCTCAATGGATGGATCACCTTTAACTGACTAACATAACATTTTCCAAAGTGGTACAGTGATCCTCTATAAAACATTTTTTTAAAAAATAGATTTTATGGTTACACAGATTTAGAAAATATTGTATACTAAATAGCCCCACTTAAAAGGGTTCTATATTGCAGCACATGAATGACCCCAAAATGTTCTGCAGTAAGGGAAACTTACTCAATATTGTTCAACAGAGACCTTCTGAATTTACTTGATCTAGAAACTTCTTTTCATATAATACTTCTCATTTTCGTTTAAACTTAGAGGATCAATAAACAAGGGGAATTAAGTCCTTGAAGATAATTATCATACTTAAAGTTAAAATGGTAGTTTATACCAATGTATACAACACTTGGATATGTCCAGAGATTTGACTTTTAAATTTAGATACATTTAACGTAACAGACCCAAGAAACACATACAGAGAATGTACTGAGCCACCAATTCTATGCCTGCAAGTAGTGGTTATTTATTTATTTCAGAGGTGACTAGAGTAAGGGTGAACCAATTATGGAAAGTGTCCAGATAGGGTAAGAGGCAGAGAATGTATTTTGAAGGAAATTAGAGGCATGATCAGCCACGTGGGGTGGAAAGAGAATTTCAGTTAAAGCAAATCATACATGATGGTCCTGAGGAGGCAGGCAAATCTCATGAGTGGATGACAGCAAGCAAATTAACTTGATAGATGTGGAGTCTCAGGCTGGGAATAATGAGAGAAAACTCAGTGAGACTGAGTGGAAATAGAATCTTAGGAGTTAGGCAAGCTCAGGAAACCGATGTTTTTCATGGAACTTAAATATCAAAACATCTATACACATTGAATCAACTAGTCACCAGTGCTCACAATTCATCATAAGTTATCCTTAACTTTAAATACTAATTATTTCTGTCTAGACGTTCAGCGCGTTATGTGTATGGTTTTAGGAAAGCTTGATAAATATTTTGAGTCTGGTCCTGTGCATGAAACAGAAAGTCTTTGTGTGGTTTCCCGGGCAGCTAAGTGGTATGAAAAACACGCAGAGCTGTTTTGAACAAGAATTATCCCCGTACACTCACCTTCCCGTAAACACTGGGCTTCCTTTTATGAATTCACCTGCTCTCCTGAAGCCTTATTTGTAGGAATAATGCCAACCTTGCTATTTTTGAATATGAAAGTAGAATACTAAGAAGTTAATTCCACATAACCTCACTTAACATACTACACCTCACACCAGGCAAGCTTTGAGAAAGATAATTGGAGATTCAAATACTTACTTTCAGCATATTTCAGATCAATAGACCATAAAAAGGTTTCTTGACACAATAAAATTGTACTATTTTTTAAATCTCTGTGAATACTGAGCTTTGGAGTACTTCAGATGGAGTTGTGGTAAAGTTTAAATTTAAATCATCAGGGGAAGAAAGGCTTATGAACACAGTAATACAAATAAGTAAAAAATAAAACAAATCATAACTTTAAGTAAGATATTTTTATTACATTAAAATATATTCATCATTACGAATCATAAATTCAAAATAATTTTTAAAAAATTTTTCTGGAAAGGCAGAATATTATAGAACTTGTCTTTGGCATTTTGCTGCTGGCTTATGACTACTATTCCCGTAAGTACTTAGCAATAATATAATTATATTTCTGTGATATAGTCCACAATTCTTAATTCTTTCTAATTTTAATACATCTCTGTCAATTATTCTGAATTAATTAGGTGGAACCTCTTTCCAGAGTGTTTTCAAAGTCAATTATACAAGGAATTCCACACGAATTTAAAGAATTACTGGAAAAGGTAAAAATAGATATGAAGGTCTATATTGTTTTGGTCAATTACATTCTTCCAAGAAACCAAGCTGAATCCCCCTGTGAGCTGCCTTTAGATAGTAAGGTGCTATAGTTATTTTTGGCAAGTAGGATAGACAGGACAGGTCCAAACCTGTGAAATTAGCTTCTTTAATGGCATTTCTATAATCTTAAGAAAGTAAAACAGTTTTTCAACCGTTTTGATAATAATGGTGTTATTGAGACAGTGTTTATACAGCCAGGGCTTAGTTCCATGGACCACAATAACCAATCTCTCCCCAAGATTTGATCCTCAATATAAACTGGAACAAGCAAGTGACTGTGTTCTTACCATACTGCAGAATATTTATTTATTTATACCAGTATATTTATTTATTTACCACTTTGTTCCATAAAGGATTTGAATTGGCTTACAAATCTCAAAATAAATAGTGAGTAAGTCAAGATGAAAGGAGGACATGGGGACGAACATCAAAGCCGGTGTGGTGAATGCACACAGACATGCACATTGGAGGATCTTGACTTGCTCTAGATGGACCTCAATTCTGGCTTGAGGTTGCCCAATAGCAAGAGGGAGAGAGAGTGAGGAGTGGGGAGAAAAAAACATGCTTCATCATTTAGTCAAAGTTTCCATAGAAATTAAGAAACAAGCAATTATTTTGAATATAAGAATATTTTTCTGAGACCTGAATGGGAGGACGTGCAGTATGGAGAAGCAGACATTGTCCTTGGCAACCTCCCTAAATTACTGGGAATATTGAATTTGACATGATTTTTCTAGCATTTCTCAGTGAGGCCATTGGTTAATGATGAAGACAATTCCACGGTGATCTAAACAGACATGTTGCTTTGCTTTGAGTCCAGCACATTATGTAGAAAGGGATTTCCTAGAAGTCTCATTTCATTTTCTTGGAGGCTCCCTAAGAATGCAGAGAAATTGTTTATGCAATGAACTCTTCCTTTTTTTAATTTATTTTTATTTATTATTTATTTATTTATTTATTTATTTATTTATTTATTTAAAATTAATGATTTTTTATTATATTATGTTAGTCACCATACAGTACATCCCCGGTTTCCGATGTAAAGCTCGATGATTCATTAGTTGCGTATAACACCCAGTGCACCATGCAATACGTGCCCTCCTTACTACCCATCACCCGTCTATCCCATTCCCCCACCCCCTCCCCTCTGAGGTCCTCAGTTTGTTTCTCATAGTCCATAGTCTCTCATGTTTCATTCCCCCTTCTGATTACCCCCCCCTTTCTTTATCCCTTTCTTCCCCTACCGATCTTCCTAGTTCTTATGTTCCATAGATGAGAGAAATCATATGATAGTTGTCTTTCTCTGCTTGACTTATTTCACTTAGCATTATCTCCTCCAGTGCCGTCCATGTTGCAGCAAATGTTGAGGATTCGTTCTTTCTGATAGCTGAGTAATATTCCATTGTATATATGGACCACAACTTCTTAATCCAGTCATCTGTTGAAGGGCATCTCGGCTCCTTCCACGATTTAGCTATTGTGGACATTGCTGCTATGAACATTGGGGTGCATATGGCCCTTCTCTTCACTACGTCTGTATCTTTGGGGTAAACACCCAGTAGGCAATGGCTGGATCATAGGGTAGCTCAATTTTTAACTTTTTAAGGGACCTCCACACTGTTTTCCAGAGTGGCTGTACCAACTTGCATTCCCACCAACAATGTAGGAGGGATCCCCTTTCTCCACATCTTCTCCAACAATTGTTGTTTCTTGCCTTGTCTATTTTTGCCATTCTAACTGGCGTAACGTGGTATCTCAATGTGGTTTTGATTTGAATTTCCCTGATGGCTAATGATTTTGAACATTTTTTCATGTGTCTGTTAGCCATTTGTATGTCTTCATTGGAAAAGTGTCTGTTCATATCTTCTGCCCATTTTTTGATTTGTTTATTTGTTTCTCGTGTATTGAGTTTGAGAAGTTCTTTGTAGATCTTGGATACCAGTCCTTTATCTGTAGTGTCATTTGCAAATATATTCTCCCATTGCGTGGGCTGCCTCTTAGTTTTTTTGACTGTTTCCTTGGCTGTGCAGAAGCTTTTTATCTTGATGAAGTCCCATAAGTTCATTTTATCTTTTGTTTCTCTTGCCTTTGGGGATGTGTCATGAAAAAGGTTGCTTTGGCCGATGTCATAGAGGTTGCTGCCTATGTTCTCCTCTAGAATTTTGATGGATTCCTGTCTCACATCGAGGTCTTTCATCCATTTGGAGTTTATTTTTGTGTATGGTGTGAGATAGTGGTCAAGTTTCATTCTTTTGCATGCAGCTGTCCAATTTTCCCAGCACCATTTATTGAAGAGACTGTCTTTTTTCCACTGGATCTTTTTTCCTGCTTTATGAACTCTTCCTTTGATACTTGTTGAATCCAGATCTAGAAGTTCCTTTTAAAAACACAATCAGTGTAAAAAAGCATTGATGATGGACATCAAATGTTGGTAGGCATTCTTTTTCCTTGGGAGTAGTGCAAAGTATGTGCAAATTAGAACAAAATTAATTTATTTAACTATTTTAATTAACAATTTTTCCTTACAGCAGTTTTTTAACTCTATTTTAGTTCTTTTATCTGCATTTCAAAATTTAATAAGGAGGGGCGCCTGGGTGGCACAGCGGTTAAGCGTCTGCCTTCGGCTCAGGGCGTGATCCCCACGTGATGGGATCGAGCCCCACATCAGGCTCTTCTGCTATGAGCCTGCTTCTTCCTCTCCCACTCCCCCTGCTTGTGTTCCCTCTCTCGCTGGCTGTCTCTCTCTGTCAAATAAATAAATAAAATCTTTAAAAAAAATTTAATAAGGAGCTGAAAGATGTTAAAGATACCTGCCAAATGATGGCACTCTGTGTTCATTCTCCGTTGTATCTTACAGAGCGTCTTCTCTGATGCTCAAACTACAATGTTTGGTCTATTTTTCTCGTTAAAGACTGTCTCATAAGTCTCCATCTGTGGAAGGAAATTTGGCTTCTGAGGTATTTCTCTTTAATCATCTGAAAGCTTTTAAATGCTGATTAATTATGTAGCATACAAATCTATAATCTTTGGCAGATAAAAATTCTAAGAGCTAGTCTTCCTGCTGCTGTTCATTTTATATGGGTTACTTACAAATAAATCTGGTTTTTCTTGGTTTGAATAATTATTTTCAAAGACATGGCTTGCCTTATATCATTTTTATCTGCATAATAACTGCTAAAAACAAATTTTTCTAGGTATCGCGAGAAAACATTTCTTTCTAATCTGGACGAAACTGATCGCTAAAAGAATGAAATGATAGCAGTTTCCTTGCCCCCATGCGATGTTGAAAATGTGCTTTCTGTCAGTTCTCGGGATTCAGAAACATGGAATAAATACCCTCACAAGAACAGTGCACTAGAGATGCCACAGTCCTCATCCTATTCTTACGCCTTTCCGATGCAGTGAGCCTAGGCAGCCACGTTATATTCTGAGACCCCCATCTCTCCCTTTGCACGACTGATTGGTCCAGTCTGAAGTATCTGATTCAAGCATAACCAATTTAGTAGACTGAATGATAACTTCTTACATGTAACTTATGATATGTGGCCTTATAGGAAATGTAGTAAAAAAATCTCAATTGTTGACCAGGTATTTGAACTAAGAAACATACTAAGAATTTGTCAGTTTGAAGAGTGATTTTTTTTAAGATTATTTATTTATTTATTAGAGAGAGAGAGCACAAGCAGAGGGAGCAGCAGGCAAAGGGAGAAGCAGACTTCCCGCTGAGCAGGGAGCCCGACATGGGACTCGATCCCAGGACCCTGGATCATGACCTGAGCCAAAGGCAGACACTTAACCGACTGAGCCACCCAGTCACCCCTTGAAGAGAGATTTGAAACAAATCTATGAGGGAGAGACAGAAAGACCACAGAAGCCAAAGTAAAATACTAGGCAAACCATGAACGAACAAATAGTACAATTTAGCAGGTAAAGGTAGTCAATAAAGGAAACAGATGTGCAAGGAGCTAGAAATTCAGGAGTGATTGTTCACTTTGTTCTTATGGATATTTTGATTCTTTCAGATCCTATAGTTCTGGTTGTTTCATGCACACATACCAATATGACAAATCATCATTTACTTTAATCTACTGGAAAAAGTCTCTTGTGTTTTGGAACCCAAAGAGCCAGTCAACATGTATGCAGGCCTAAGGGAATACGACACAAAGGCGTATGCAGATGACAGAAACTCACATGGGTATGAACAAGTAAAAATAAACGAATTAATTAAAAAAAAATGGCATCAGTAGAAAGAATGTTATGGGGGATTTCAACAATGAGGAAGACATGTTAACGGCATATATGGTGTGGATTGTACTGGAATTGGAAGTCTTCAGTAGACGCTAACTAACTCCAGACAGTGAGATTGCTAGAGCAGGCAGTTAATTAGGCTTGTGGGGGGCTGCAAAGGGATAGCCGGAAAGTTAGGAAAGTCAGAGACGTGTCCTGGCAGCACTCCAAAAGCAAAGCCACGAGAAGTTGGGTTAAACCAGGCAGGTCCAAGACAAAGAAGACAAAACCCCTGACTAAGTAAGGGAGAAAAGAGGTGAAACCCTGCTCCCTAAAAAGTCCCCTCCCGAGGAATAAATATTCCACGCCCTTGTTAACAAACTGTCAATAAAAAATAGAGACCCAAACCCCAGATGCTTCTCTCTCATGAACTTGCCTGCTCTCACATCTCGAGAGTATACTCTCACTTGAATAAGTGTTCCTACTTGCATCACTCAGCCCTGTGTCTGGTCTGTCCTTGAATTCTTCCTTGCAGCGAGACCAAGAGCCTCCGGTGATTTCCCTGGGCTGGGCTGGGTGGAGGCTTCGGGGCCCCAGAGTCTCCCCAGTCTGCCCAGCAACCAGATGGTATTCATGGGACTGCGGTGTCTTGGAGAAGTGGCAAAAGCCAGGCTGGGCCTGGATCCTCACACAGATCACAGAAATAGAACTCATGGTAGCGAACAAACAAAAATCTCTAGCTGGAGTCTCGGATACCTATGGAAGAGAATTAGACTTAGAATTCACTCTGGGGAACAAAATAGGCCTGCCATTATCAGAAGTGAGATTCTAAGCAGAGAAATTGGAAGAGGAAATTGGCCTCTGAAGTGCTGTTACTAGGATCGATGTGTTCAGGAATTTTAAATGCTGACCAGTATTAGAGGTAAGTAGTCAGCGCTGAGGTCCTGCACCCGGGACTCATAAACTCTGGTTGGCTTAACCCTGGATGAAGTCCGGAGGGGAATAGCTTTCCAAAGGGTCTCTGGGTGCCCAACAGGTTCCGAAGTACACTCCATAAAAAAAGAGTTTTTTAGGGGGCACCTGGGTGGCTCAGTTGGTAGCATCTGCCTTTGGTTCTGGTCATGATCCCGGGCTCCTGGGATCGAGTCCTGCATCAGGCTCCCTACTCAGTGGGAAGCCTGCTTCTCCCTCTGCCGCTCTCCCTGCTTGTGCTCTCTATCCCCCTCTCTGTCAAATAAATAAATACAATCTTAAAAAAAAAAAAAGTATTTCAGGCTGCAAGCCACTGCTTTAGGGGACCTTGCAGGCATAAACTCTTAAACTCGTCTCTCTCTCTGTCTCTGTCTCTCTCAGTGTTTTGCTTTGGATCTTGGTTTTGTTCACTGTCCACAAATTTGGCCCTGATTTTTTAATGGTCTTGGTTTTCTTTCTTAAACACAGGCAGTCCTGGAGGTAGAGCCCCACATCTCTTGTAAGATTCATGTTAGTTTCTCTCTTGATCTCACCGTACAAAAATCTACTCACCCAAACCTGCTCGGTTCCCGGCCTGCCCCACACCTGAAAATGCAATACTGGCCAGAGCCTTTCTGTCCTAGGAAGAGAGGCTAGGAAACTCGAACTTGGGAAATCAATGGAACTTTATCAGTAAAACTAAAGCTTTAGCCAGAAGGGAAATTCAACAATGGGAACTTGGTCATAGGAACAGTGTTACTAGAATGGCTCTTTAGTCTTCTAGTCTGATAGATCTGTTGTCCTAGAAAATCAATGGCCTTCCTGTGGGGAGTTAGGGAATAAATGCTTGAGCACTATGGCAGGGCTTATATAATTAGTATTCAGTAATCAAATTATAAATACACATGACTAGAAAGTCAGAGAGTATAAAAGACTTAAAATGAAAAGCAGTCTATATATGTGCCATCCTTTACCATTTGTCTCAATAAAAACAACAATCAGTACAACAATTATTGTTTATTATTATTTTTCATACAGTGGTTGCAATAGTTCAGTAAGGTACTATTATACATTATTACCCTTTCCACAGATGTTGAGAGTGGATGGTCAGTATCAACCAACAAAGTTCAAAATCAAAGCCCATGCAATTAATCTTTCATATTTGTATTACATATACACACTGGCACTGACTAATCATATTTAATGCAAATGAAGTATCCACATCAGATATTATATCAGTCACAATAACAGTATTTTATTCTAAGAATAAAAATTATAAAACTTAATTTTAGTAGTTTGATGACAATAGAGAAATGGAAAAAACCTTCAACATAGTTTAGTATAAGTACTTCTTTTTAAATTTCCCAAATGTATATGCTTGCTAACAATCTGGGAGAAACAGGCTTTTAGAAATTAGAAGCTCTTAGATACCAGATACAAAATTAGATCAATTAACAACACACTATTAATGGCTATTGACTTTCTATCATTCATCTTTATTAAAATCTTTTAAGAACAAAAGCAACATTATATTTCATGGCCAAAACATAATTAGAAAATGTATTTTTATAATTTTCTAGTGATGTTACAATTTCACTTCTGACTGATACCCATCACTAGCAAATACTCCTATCTTATGGCAGTTTGTGACTCCTACCAAAAATCATTAAGAGCATAATCTTTTTGAAAGAATGTCAAAAGATGATCCTACAGGTGATAATATGTTGCAACTGACCAAATTTTAAAACGTGTGTTCCAATTGGGGAATCTGCCTTAAATATAGGCCTACTGTTGCTTATATTGTGTGTATTTTATATATATATATATATATGCATATCCTGTCCCAATTTATGTTTTACAAGAACATTTCTTTGTAAATTTTATAATCATGACTTTTGTCCCTATTCAAATAAGCATTCTACTTGTTCATTTATTATTGACCCAACAGTGGAGTCAACCAGCAAATTTGACAAATATTTGTATCCAGCTTTAAGAATTAGCATAAAAGCACCATTTTTAAACTGAATATTTCTAGTGTCACTATAATTGAGTTTATTTTAGTGGATTTAGAATAATGTAACACAAATAATTTCCAATTACATTGCACAAAGAATCTTTTTATAATATCCTCTAATTTAGAACTAATATTCAGAAGTTTCTTATGATGGAATTATCTGACTTATAACCAAATAAGTGCTTCAGAAGTACTTTGAAATAAGGTTCTGAGATAGTCACAAGATAACTCTAGATATGCAATAATAATTTCTATTGTTTTTGAAATTGCACAAAATCAAAAAGTGTTTCTTGTTAAAAAAAATAATTATATATCTTTTCATTTTACAAATACACACTAATATTATTTTTTTGAATATGGTATTATGATGTTATAAGTCCATAGGAAAGCATCTTGCCGTATTCACTCCCATAGGAGAACAGTCTCATCAAAATCTTGTTAAATTGATTATTTTCTGATATTCATCAATTCCCATAGCAGTGTGCCTGGAAGATATTGAAAAACAATACTAATCGCAGAAGTGGGTCAGTATAATCCAATTTTTAGCGTTCAGTTTTCAGACTTTTCAAATACCAGTCCCAGAAATAGAGTGCACAAAAGATGAGCAAATTATCACTAAACTACTAAAGAAAGTTGGCATGTTCACTTTGTTACTGCCTGTAGTGAATCAAACAAATGCTTTAGTAATGCATAATCATGAAATAGAATATAATCTCTTTCAACCAGACTTTTGACATGGGTCCTTATCCTCACGGGAATATAGTCTACAGTGGAAGAGAATGAAAAGAACAGAGGGTAGAGAACAATTGGAGAACACGGGTAGTTTGGAAGGGTCGTAGGAAGAGGACATGGCTAGAGTTCGGCTCATTCCTCAGTATAAAACAATCATAAACACAGGCACATCATTGAAGTACCCATCACGGCTATACATTGCCATTACATGTGCTATCTTTCATGCATGCTCCTGGAGAGCGTAAACTTTTGACATGATTCTCTTCAATGGCACCCCGACCAGATGCAGCCACTAACTAGACCTTGAAGTTCAGTGGAGCTGATGTTTTTCAGGCTACTGGTTGCTTCCTGAAAGAAATGATTCTATTCTTAAATAAGTTATGGAGGTCAGATAGAGGCACAAGTCTCATATACTTAGACGACTTGATTTTTTGCCTCTTCTGTATAGACCATAATGAAATAAAAGATTAGATTATAAGACGCTCTAAGGCAACGATTTTTTAATGCATTCAATATAGTCACTGTATCATCTACAGATTTAATTCTTTTTTTTTCTTACAGATTTAATTGTAATGGCAGTCTTGCAAAATACCATAAAAAGATCAGTGAGAAAATGGAAGCATGCATTATATTAAAGGAGTAAAAACTCATTTACTAAATATTTGGCTCGAATGTTAGGTATTGCACAAGACAAACAAAGGTAAGTTGTATTAAAATAACGTAAAGAAGAGTATCAAGATTAAAATGAAGAAGATATATGGTAGGGTTTTGTGGTGTCCTAGAACTAGCAATGAAACCTGTTTAAGCCTTGATCCTGCAACGCTTTTGTGCTACTTGTCATTCCTATTAAGGCTTGGGATGATCTATGGTCTGCTGGGGAGCTGTAAGCAATGCAATTTGTGCTCAAATCTGGCGATTCCATTAGCTTATAATGAGGAAGGCCCACATACTGAATGTTTCAGAGCTATTCAAGTTGATATTATGCAGGTGGTGAAGGACCTCCAAGTATCTTAAGGTCAGTGTTATCTTAGACCTGCCTTCTTTTCCAAACCCCCCGGGAACCATTTATAACAACTGCTGAAAAAGCAAGAGGACTCTTATTTCTTCATTGGGAGAAGCACTCACCCTTAGAAAGACGTTTAAACCTGCAACTTTACAAAATACACTTTGCTAATAAGCCTGCAGAATACCACAGGGCTTATGAAAACATAGATCAATGCCAACTACTTTATTACATGACATTGCCAATAGCAGGCACCTGCGGTGAAGTTTTCTGTTTTTAGAACACTTTTTTTTTTTTCTTCACATATTTGTATCTTTGGATGAGAGGTTTTCTACCAAGTAATCTCCCACAGTTATTGCTTCATATCTGAACTCATAATTCATATTCTAACCACACAGTTATAATTGGCTACATGAAAGACCTTTTTAACTCACCAAAGAAAAATATAAGTCACACTTTATTTTGAGAAATAAAAGAAAGGAAATATTTTTTCTTGATTTTCTTTTAATTCTCTTAAAACAAGCTAGTGAATTGCTTTGCATTTTTTAGCAGACGTAGCATTAATGCTCCTCAAATGGCCCACGAGAGAATATTTTCTGTATATGTACTTCTCCCAACTATGATAATTCCAAGTTCTTTATTTTTTTAAAATAATTGTGTGTTCTTTAAATAAAATAGTGATAAGTTTATCTTAAGGGAATGTACCCAATACCCATATCTTAATTATGTCATTACGGGAAATCAGATGCTTAGCTGTTTCTCATAACTCTGGAGTTTCCTCCTTAAAATGTTCACAGCTCACTAACATTAAAGAAAAGACGTGCTTAGAAATGTTCACAGAAATATATTGAAAGAAAAAAACATGGCCTGATGTGTGTGTGTGTATGCCCACACAATTATGCGTACTTATGTATTTCAGAGAATCAGCCCAACATTGCTTTCAAATCCATTTTGATAGTATCTTCTTGGGTTTTTGAATATTCTCACAAAAATTAATGCATTCATAGAAAACGATTTTCCTTTAGTGTGTCTGTTCGAATGTTTGCATCTGTGTTCATGTGCCTTTTCAGCTGCACACCAAGAACGGTGCTTCAAAAGTGGAGAACTTAATGTTGGCTGTCATCCAGACACAGACTGCTAGCTCCTCCAGGGGCAGGAAGTGGTTTCAGCGTTCAATAAATAATGCCATTGTTTAACCCTGTTGATTTGAAAACACTTCTCTCCTAATAAAATGCTACATATTGAATACAAGTTCACAGCTCCCGATAGCCCCACGAAATTCTAATGCAAATGTGGTAGAATCACTTTATTTATTTGTTTATTTATTTATTTATTTATTTATTTATTTATTTATGTGATATAATTGACGTAAAACATTTTATTAGTGTCAGGTGTACAACGTAATGATTCCGTGTATGTTTATATTGCAAAATGATTACCACAATAAGTCTAGTGAACATCTGTCACCATGCGTAGTTACAAAAAAATCTTTTCTCTTGTGATGAAAATTTTAAGATCTAGTCTCTTAGCAACTTTCAAATACTCAATAAATATGATGAACTATATTCACCACGTTCTACATTATATCCCCTGATTTATTTAATCACTGGAGTTTGTAACTTTTAACCCTCTTCTCCTATTTCACTCCATAGCCACCCACCCTGCCTGGCAACAATCAAATTGTTCTCTGTATCTTATGAGCTCAGTTTTTTTGTTTGCTTTGTTTTTAGATTCCACACATAAGTGAGATCATTAGAATATAGCATGTTCTGATATATTGAACACTATCAAGAGAATCAGAAACACATTTCTGCTATTGCAGATTCAGTAGGTTTCCTATACTATACATTCAGTTCCAAAAGAATTTCTCCAATGAGTTAACCAATTTTAAAACAAGCAACCTAAGTATCTATCTTGATTCACATAGATATCTATTTCGTGCAATATGATCATACATTTCATATTTTGAAAATTCATTTTTTATTTTAAAAATTTTATTTATTTATTTGAGAAGGAGAGAGTGGGGGGGAGGGGCAGAGAGAAAGGAAGACGCCGACTCCCTGCTGAGCAGGGAGATGAATGTGGGACTCAATGTAGGGCTTGAACTGGATCCCGGGACTCTGGGATCATAACCTGAGCTGCAGGCAGGTGCTTAACTGACTGAGCCACCCAGCCACCCCTCATTTTTGTTTTATCAAGAAAAAATGTGAAGAATTTAATATTACGGGTAAATGTAATTATCATGTTTATTTAAATATACAGAATAAAAATGATTTGTTTATCTTTACATGTGCCTATTACAAAAAAAGCACATGTAAAAAGATTTAGTTAAGTGTTACAAATATATTATATAAGTAGTAATTACGAAAGCAATTTCATATATTTATCATAGAATAGAATAAAATTTAAATTATCATGAAAAACCCATCTATAGTTCTCACCATACTAAATTGACTAAAAAAGTTCAAACAAACAAAAATCCTTCCAAAATAAATTGTTTGCATTTTTTCCCATAAAAATAAAAGAGCAATGGAACATTTCGTTTTATAATCTACAACACGATATAATGTAAAGACCTTTAAAGTCTTTTGTACAATTAAGTTCATAACATAATTCTAGTACTGAAATAATAGGAGTTTTATATTTTTAAAGCGAAACAATAACATCAGAACAGTCAATTCATAGATTGAAAGAAATTCCATGGGCCAAATTCTGGTTTAAATTTTCAAAGAAATGATAAGAATCATCCCGTACAAAGTTCATGTCACATCATGAAGCTAACGAAAGATATGCAAAAGGAGAAAGGAAGTTATACCATTTTATAAAAACTTTTAATAGTAAGGAAATATCTTCGATTATAAAATATCTGAACAATTTAGATTTACAAAAATAAATGTTTTGTTATCAAAATATTAATACTTGATCTTAATGATGATCTTCAGACCCTATTTATCTTACAGCTAAAGGTTTATACCCTTCTACCAACCTCTCCCTATTTCCCCACACCCCAGTTCTTGAAAACCATTTTTTTTTTTTTTACTGTTTCTATGAATTTGACTTTTTATTTAGATTCCACACATAAGTGATACTATGAACTTTGTCTTCCTCTGTCTGGCTAATTTCACTTAGCATAATGCCCTTAAAGTCCATCCATGTTGTCACAAATGGCAGGATTTCCTTCTGTCTTGTGGCTCTTTGTCATGGGCTAATATTCCATTCCTTTTATCTATCTATTGTCATTTCCAGGGTAACCAAAGCTGAAGATTATCTCAGATTTACTAGCCTAATCATATTGTCCATTTGTTTGCTCAGCACCTGTTCCATGGTGGATGCTTTCTGGTAAATGGTAATGTGGGTTACAAAAGTCTTAAAACTTTGTGATGTCCCCATGACCACCCCAATGTCTCTATCCCAAACCCTTGTCTTCAATCTTCTACCCTTTTTCTTTAAGGCTTCTGACCAATTAGTTAGGCTTGCTCACTTTCATTTAAGCCCATCCCTCTAAAAAACTGTAATGTAGCCGTCATCTATTTCCAGCTTGCACTCGCATATAGAGTTGACCTATTTGTCAGCCAAGGTCAGACATTTTTCTCCTCTTTCAGCTGGCCATGCAAGAACTTACATAAGGCCATCGATGAGATCTGAGGCAGAAGTCTGGTGCAACTGTGGTGACATTGGGGTCCTGGCTTCCTGCTCATGGATCTTACTCCTGCCCACTGGTCCTGCTCAGCACTGATGATGGAGATACCGTTTTTATTATAGGATGAATTGTTGCGGGGCCTGTCTGTCTTTAAGTAGGTCCGGCAGTACTAGGAAATAATGTGCAGTTCTAGACACCTGGTCTCTTGGTGTCCCATGGTTAATCCTTGTACCACAAGGCCTAGTAACACAGGAAGTGCTATCTTTCAAAAAGCATGTAGTTTTCTGAGCGTGCCCTTGCCCAGAGCCTTGGGGACCTTACTGCGATTATGCCACCAGAACTTGCCATAAATTGCACACTTCCTTTATTCCTACCACGGACGTCTCCAGCATGACATGATCTGCCATATCATGGGGCTCAAGCAGCTATGCTGCTTCTTGCAACAAAATCTGGAACTGCTGAAGAGAACTTTCCTGACCCTGGCCTCACTCAAAAGCTACCAGCCTCCCATGGCTTCCAATATGTGGATTGAGGAATTATCCCCATGTGTGGAATGCATTGCTCTAGAGCTCCAAAATACCTTCCAGATCCCTTGCTTGCTTCTCTAAGGCATGGGATACAGCATGCAGTATTTATTTTAGAGAGGATATACTGGCAAATTTCTGGCCACTGAAACTCCTAGAAATTTTACTTAAGTGTGTGTATCTTTGACCTCTCATGGCATTAAAGTCTCCCAGTGCGAATCTTCTGCTGAATCTTCTAGCCTCAAATAATACCCATTTCAGCATACATATTTCTCTTTTATTTCTTCCTATATCATCTGTCTGAACAGTGCAGGCATTTGCACTTCACTGGGAGGTGACCTTCACTTATCCATGCTTTTAAAAGCCACTGTAGCAGCAGAAATTCTTGAAAAGGTGTTAAACCCAGTGTCATGAGGTAGTGCCCCCAATCAACAAATTCACATTTACCCAGTCTTAGGCTCTAGCACCTTTATCATCCGTACTCAAAATTCAATCTCAAGGTACTCCTCTGACTCTTGCTGGTCTATTCAATGGCTCTTTCAGGGTTTCCTGTCTTTCTGCCTTTTCTTCCAGCAGGTCCCCAGCTGATGTAACCTTAGTTACTGGCCTGTCAGGAAAAATGATAAGGATAACTCCAGAGGGGGCACCTTTGCTTTCTAGAAGAAAGGCATATGGAGAATGGGGACCCTGGGGAATGACACTAGCACTCACAATGAAGGAGTGGTTTGCTTTTCCAAGCTTGAATGTTCACAGGGGTCCAAACAGACAAAACTCTATTCACCAATATTTCCCATCCCATCTTTCTGGATTATAGATTTTACCTGACTTTAGCAGTGACAGATCTGCCTTCTCTGGAGAGCTATGATTCTAGCAATGATATCTTGAGCTTGCTTTTCAAATGAATCTTTCCTTCTACTGCCTTTTTTTTAAAAAAAAGATTTTATTTATTTATTTGAGGGAGAGAGAGAGAGTGAGTGAGAGTGAGCAGGGAGGGGCAGAAAGGGAAGGAGAGGGAGAAGGAATCTTTTTTTAAAAATTAGCATATAATGTATTATTTGTTTCAGGGGTACAGGTCTGTGATTCTTCAGTCTTACACAATACATGGCACTCACCACAACACATACCCTCACCAATGTCCATCTTAAACAGACTCCACACTGAGCACAGAGCTGGATGCAGGGCTCGATCCCACAACCGGGAGATTAGGACCCGAGCCGAAGCCAAGAGTTGGACGCTTAACCAACTGAGCCATCCAGGTGCCCCTCTACTGCCTTTTTATAAACTTTTTATAAACCATGTACCCTCAGTCTCTGTCCGTCAACCTCTAACTTTTTGTTCATGCCTCTCGTTTTCTCATTCTATCTTCAGATCACCAACACGATTTAGTAATAATTAGCAAAGTTGACCTTGTAACATCATACCCCCCCAATTATTTAGATGCCTGGATCTTCATGCTGACAAATTTCTCCAGTGACTGGGACATTTTTTCCAGTTTTCCACTGGTGAAACCTTGAGCACTTCCACTGCTCCTTGTGCCCCACTTTCCACATGGAGTGGGACGGGAGCGAGCCAGTCTTCAAAGTCCATTTTACTGCTTGTTTCTCTAATTATTTTCAGCATCACCTGTGTTAGCATGAGTCTTCCAAGAAGCCGATGCCAGGCCAAACTAGACACCCAAAAGATCTATTGGGGAAATGTCTATAAAGCAAAAAAGGGAAAGAGAGTAGCAGGACTCCAGAAGAGACTTCCCATCACAAAGTGGTTCTGATAACTACCGACAGAGCACGGGAAGGAAGGCTTGGGAGGAAAAAATTCAGAACATGATGCAGTTTTAGAAAGTCTCAGGCCAATGGGGTGAACCTGGGCCGAAGTTTCCCATTTGTGGACTCTAGTACTGGTCTGGAATGGCCTGATTCTAGTACCTCTACTAGGCTCAGTCATTAGTTAGGAGCAGATCGGGGAACTGTGGTCTCAGTTTTCACACAGTGGGTCATCCAGAGGTGCAGTAGCTGGAGCTGTGAGCAACTCTGCTCTCCACAGCAGATGCTTTTAGGTGGACAAATGAGCAGTGCATCTCCATGGCTCTCACAGTATTCATCTAGAGACCATGGGGTGGGTAACAAGTACGACTCCAATAAACCAAAATAGCAGAGTTACTTGAGAGGAAATACAGAAAAGCCTGAAAACATGATAGAATTTTTGGTCTGTTGTATCTACCCTGGGACTACTTATTTATGAATTTCTAGTTAAGTAAATAATAAATCCTATTTATTTTAATCGCTTTGTTCATTTTCCTTTTTTCCCCCTGAAAATAAGAAAGAAATGGCAGAGAACAGCTTAATCAGTTACGTCATGGAACCAAAATTCTATAGTTAAGTTCCACAAAAGTACTCAAAGATTGTTGGTGGAACCCAGCTGCTTTTCATAGCTTTCATACCATTTTTCTGTGAAGACTTCATTTTCAAGATTTTCCCCCACATTCAAATAAGTTTCTATGTCTCCGAGCATTATATTCACCATTCAAGTAGATAAGAGGAAGAAGAGTAAAGGAGCAGAATGCCAAGGAACGTGTCACCTGAGTCTTTCTCTGTTTAAAACCTCTTCCAGATGCCCTGCTCACCTGTACACTTACATTTGATTCACCAGAGTTGCACGGTATGTCTCCTCCAGCCACTGAAAAGTGGTTAGAGAAAAAGTCTATTGTATACGAGACAGTAAATCAATATGGCCAATATGGCCTGCCACTATCTCTGAGTTGCCATTTTCTATTACAAATGTCTTTAAGTGGGAAATATAGTTATCAGCAAGTGGAAAAAGTAATTGGAGTAAAGGTTGGGGAAAATGTAAGAGTCCGATTTCCTGACCTTCTACCGTGGGGTATTATTAAAAGATAATTGTCAAGGGGCGCCTGGGTGGCTCAGTCAGTTAAGAATCTGTCTTTGACTCCTGGTCATGATCCCAGAGTCCTGGAATCATGAACACCCTCCCACCCCCCTGCACCCACCTTTCAGGATCCCTACTCAGCAGGGAGTCTGCTAATCTCTGTGCCCTTCCCCCACTGCTCCTGTGTGTGTGTGTGTGTGTGTGTGTATGTGTGTGCACACGTGTTCTCGCTCTCAAATAAATAAAATCTTAAAAAAAAGGTATTGTCTAATGTTGATGACACAAGGACTACAGGACTAAGAAAAGTACCTAAAATTATATTTTGACCAAAGGGTGGAGTAGTAAAGAAACCTTCCAATTTGTCTTTAAACCTTTATTCCACTATCCTTGCCACATTATAGACAACCATACACACTTGAGTTTAAGTCAAAGGAAAGAGCCTTTCTGAATTTCTTCATATTAACTAATAATACACATACACTTATAATATATACAAATACATAAACTAATAGAAGAAAAGGACATAATTTTCAACACTTGAAAGGAAGGAAGATAGGAAATTTCTCATTTGAAAGGGGAAAAGAGTGGGCATCTGGGTGGCTCAGTCATTTAAGCACCTGCCTTTGGCTCAGGACATGATCTTGGGGTCCTGGGATCAAGCCCTGCGTAGGGCTCCATGCTCAGCTGCAAGTCTGCTTCTCCTTCTGCCCTTCACCCTGCTCTTGCTCTCTCTCTCTCCTTTCTTTCTCTCAAATAAATAAATACAATCTAAAAAAAAAAAAAAAAGGAAAGGAGGAAGAAGTGAGATAAATTTGCCATGACTTATAGGGATGGAGAGTCACAGTATTAAATAATATCCTTATAGTGGTATGATATTTTGGCCAAAGGATGGAGTAGTAAAGAAACCTTTCAATTTGTCTTTAAACTTGTATTCCCCTATCCTTGCCACATTATAGACAAACACACCTGAGTTTAATTCGATGGAAAGAGCCTTCCTGAATTATTTAATATTAAATTGTCTTACAGCTTACAATTAGATTGAAGTGTACCAAACATTCTTTCTTCCTTTGTAATATATTTTAAAATCTATAGTTTCTTGGATTTGGACACAAATCACAATTTTCGAGTAATGATTTTATTGTTTCTGTTGATTGCTATAACTAATCATTAATTGGTATTCCTAAGACTACCTTTTGTAGATATCAAGTGATTCGCCACACACTGGCATATGTTTTGCCTTAATGTTTAAAACGTTACAAAAAAAAAAAAAAAGATGTCTCGGTTAATGCTATAAGTGTCTCTTATTTCAATGCCAGACAAATGAAAATATTCTCTTCTAGCTTTTTTCTTTTCTTTACAAGATGCTAGAAGGTTATAATGTATGGTCTTTTTAATTTGTGTCAAATTCTTGCTAATTATTGTTGTAAAAATGTTAATTGCTTGTCCTTGTTTTTGTACCACTGTGTGAATTTTAATAAGATTTTCCATGTTCCCCCAAAAAAGAGTACAACTTTAAAAATCTTAAATATCAAGAGACAGTTGCATAGAGTCTGTTTCTTTTATTTCAGTTAATTTTATTCACATATAGCTTTTCAACTCATTAAGGTGCCAATCATCCATTGGTAAAAGTTCAAAAATCTAAGAAAAGCAAAGGTGCATTCATTGGAATGTAATGATAGACAGTGGATGATGTCAATCAAATAAGTTGTTTTAAAAATACCAATAAAAATAGTGGGCCAAATATTAATATTGCCTGCTCAATATTTGTTCCTATCTTTTGCGTGCTGAAAAAAAAATCACACTTCTGTTTGGTATGGCTTTGTGTCCAACCCCAAACAAAAATGGGTGATAGTTAGAGCATGCTCCATGTGAGAAAAGTAAAAACAATCACAAATACATTGAGCCGCTGACTTGAGGTCAGCAATCCCCAAATTCTGACCTTTTTTTTTAATGAATAAAGGTTATTTCTATATTCCACTGTAAGTCATTATTTCATTATTTGTAGGCCAATACAGTCTTAACATATCAATGCTCAATATTTTAATAGTTGTAGTGCTTGCCTGATTCTTTCATTATAATTGTCTCATTTATATGTACAGGATATATGCAGCAAAGACATAGTTGGTTTTTTTTTTTTCACTTAAGCTATGTTCACAGATAGTAATTCTTCTCTGCAGTGTTATCTTTGAACACAATTGAAAGCAATATATTGGTTTTTTTAGTTACATTTAGAATCAGTTTAGATGAAAAAGTGAGGAAAAGCTGCAAGATTTTTTTTTTTCTAGACAAAAAGGGATTCAAAGGAAACTATGGTGAACTGATAATACAGATATGGTTTATTTTATTTTTTTAAATAATTATCTATAAAGAATTGAGGTAATCATGGCTCTAATGGAAAAGTTTATATGAAATACTATAGAAAAATAAATTCTGACAAGGTTTTTATATAAAGCTATGACTATAAAGTCTAGGACAAGTGAATATAGTATGTAGGGGGGTTAGTATCCTTCAAATTTAAAGAAAATAACAAAATGACAAGAATTTAATGATTTCAAACACCTGGCAGAATTTTGGAGCTATGGCAGAAAAATATCTGATCTAGTAGGATCCCTTCTTACTAAAAACTCATGTGAATATGGGGCAAAATACATCCAGAATAAAATAAGATTGAAGAAAGAATCTGGTCAGTAGACATGAATAATAAGACATCAGAGGGTGCCAAAGCTGTCTCCTACCATGGAGGTTTTGGTAACAGATATACTCCCAGAAGCAGGGTAAGAGGCTAATACTAAAAGTTAGAAACCTCAGGTGCTCATAGTCTTTAGGATTAAACAAAACAAAACAAAACAAAACAAAAAAAACCCCTTCTATTTTGTGGCCCAGTTAGTTAGGGACTTCGTCATCTGTCTGATGCTTGGATGCGGGGAAAAAAAAAAAAAAAAGCCATCATGAGTACAAGGATTCTAGACTTACTCCAACCATGAGCATAGGCAAGGCCAGATGAATAATTTGCTGGAGTCAGTAACAAATGAGAGTGTAGGGCCTTTTGTTTAAAAAAGAAGAAAACAAGGAAAATATAGAACTTTTACCTTTCTCTCATTTTATGTCTCTTGGCTCATCACGTATTTTATTTGCTATTTAATGTTTTTCTAAGTAAAAAAAAATTACTTGCAGGAATTTTACACTTCATATTTACAGTTTTTAATAACAATTTTAAATACAAATATGAGTGTCCAGTTAGTATGAGGAAACACAAAAATCACACAATTCATGTTTCATGACTCATATATGCATATGTAGTCATTCTATCAGAACAGTGGAAATGCTGCCCAAACTCAACTGTTTTTATTTCGCTTCTTGATACATGCACATTCTACCAACGTTTCGACCTAAGTGTGTTGCCAACTACATAAGTACTGAAAGAAAAAAAAAAAGAAACTATGGGAAACCCTGTATTTTCCTTTCCTTTTAGATGATCATTTTCAGTGTAAGTGGTTGGTTTAAACAGGGAATTGACATAGCGAGAAAGATCTGATAGGGCTCTTTGGTCATTAGTGTGTCTGAGAATTCCAATGTGCTTTTTTCCTACTTGATGTAAATTATGGTTTGAACAGAATGAATGGCCTCTTTGGGCTGTCAGTGCTTACGCTTAATCAGATGTAGATGTAACCTGCTTTCCTTGCCTTAAATGTTGTTGAGCTCCCATGCATCATGTGTGTGCTCAGGGAGTGTTGTGAGCACTCCTGTGAATAGGGCAACAAGTAAAGGTAGATACCTAGACCACACATTATCTCCTCTGCACCACTGTCCCAGTAGACTTCACTTGTAAGACATAAATTAAAAAATAATAATTATCAAGAGTTTCAAGAAGGTGACAACTGAATATTCAACTAAGCACGGAGGTCTTCTGAGCATGGGGATCATGAGACTAAACAGATGTTACTACATTGAATAATAAATTTTCTTACCAATATAATCATGAAAAAGAGGCAAATAATTTACATGAGAATGACTCACAGGTTTTTATGAGCAGCATTTTTAAATTATAGAAAAGTAATAGGAAATTATAAAGAAGAAAATCTAAAACACAAAGAACCTGGTGTGGTAGGCAGAACTCTAGGATGATGCCCCTGACCCTTGTCCAATATAATACCTCCCCCTTTGAGTAGGGGTAGAATTTGTGAATATGATGGTAGATATCACTCCCATAATTATGTTTCATCATATGGCAAAAGGGAGATTATCATAGGTGGGTCTGACTTAATCAGGTGAGCCCTTTAAAAGTAGAGTTTTCACTGGATAGTTGCAGAAGAGAAAGTCTAAAAGACATGCTCCAGCTGGCCTGGACAAAAGAAAACACCCATGTTGTGAATTATCTGTGGGGTCACATGGCATAAAACTGCAGGCAGCCTTTAAATTCTGGCAGGAAAACAAGAATTTCAGTTATACAGCCATAAGGAAATGAATTCTGCCAACAACTAGTGAGCTTGGAGGAGAACTCTGGGCCCCGGATGAAAACCATAGTCCTGGCTGACACCTTGATTTCAGCCTGGAGACTCTGAGCAGAGAATCCACCTAAGCTGTGCCTGGGCTTCTGACCTACAGAAACGGTGAGATAATCAATGTGTGTTGTTTTAAGGAATGAAGTTTGTGTAGCAATTTGTTATGAAGTAATAGAAAACTAATATATCTGGGAATAACATTTTGGCATATATCTTTATAGTTCTATCTTCTATAGTTTTTTCCTATGTACATAAATATCATTTTGTGTGTAATGAAATTATAATTTTTATTTAAGCCTTTTTTATTTACTGTGATGGTGAATATTTTTCACCCAATTAAAAAATTTTATCATGCTCATAAAAACAACAACAACAACAAAAACAACAACAAAAACCAAAAAACGTCTCATGCCCATGAGGCCTGCACTGGGTGTAGGATCCAAATTTATACTATCTGCAAGTTACCAGAAATAAAAATTAAGAAATGAACCTAAAAAATTGTCCAGAATTACTGAAACTACGGGTGGAGACAAACTTGAAATGTCTACAGTGAATATTAGTGGAAAAGAATCATGTTCACTTATTTTATTGGCACATGAATTATTGAATAGCAATATATTGGGAAAGATCCAGAAGCCTGTTGGAAAATGGTATAATGAATTTCTAATTTTAATATAATCTATGTGATTGAAGAATAACATAAACAACATAAAAGTGCATGATTCATAAGTACATCCTGATGAGTGCTTACAAAGCAAGTGCCCCTGGGTAAACACCAGTCAGGCCTGGATATAAAACACTACCAGTGACCCAGAAGCTCTTCCATGCCCTGTCCTACACATTATTGCATCCTCTGTCCAAAACATAGCCATTACCATGATTTCTCAAACCTGAGAACTTGCTTTTTTTCAAATTTGTATTAAATGCAGTCATACAGTTTATATCTGACTTCTTTTGCACATTTTGTTATTGGAGATTCATATAAGTTATTTTTATCTTGGTAAAGTAAAACATTTCTAATGTGTTTATTTTCTATCCTATTATTGATGTGTATTTCCAGTTAGGTGGATCAGCATTCTCTTATATGTCTTTTGAAGCATGTATGTACACCTTTCTGTTACCCAGGAGTGGAATTGCTGGTTCATGAGCTATGTATGCTAACCATTCTAGATATTGCCAAAGAGTTTCAAAGTGGTGATAACAATTTACACTCTACTTATCAATGTTCGAGGGATCCAGTTACTTCAACAATACTTTGCATTGTTGGCTTTTCCCCTCACTTTTTGGGTGTTTTTTTTTTTTTTCATTTGCATCTCTGCAAAGATACTTATTTTTATGTGTCCATTATACATATGTATATGACCTGCCTGTTCAAGTCTCTTGCTCATTTTTTATTGGACTGCCTTTTCCTTATTATTTGTAGTAGTTCTTCGTATACTCTGAATTCAAGTCCTTTGTTAAGTATATGTGTGGCCAAAATATTCTCTGTATTAGTTTGTTAGAGCTGTCATAACAGCATACACAGAGTGGGTAGCTTAACCAACAGTAATTTATTTACTCAAAGTTCTGGAGGCTCGAAGTCTAAGATCAAGTTGTCAGTTAGTTTGGTTTCTTCTGAGGCCTCTCTCCTTGGTTTGCAGATGGTTGCCTTCTCTTTGTGTCCTCATATGGTCTTTTCTCTGTGCATGGCAATCCCTAGCATCTCTCTCTGTGTCCAAATTCCCTCCTCTGAAAACACATCAGTCAAATTGGGCAAGGGTCCAGCCTAACAGCCTCATTTAAACTTAGTCATGTTTTTAAAGGCTCTGTCTCCAAATAGAGTCACATTCTGGAATATTAAGTATTAGCACTTAAAGATATGAATTTTAAAGGGATACAATTCAGCTCATGGCATTTCCCTATTCTAGATGATTTTAAACCTTTAAAATCTGTTGACATTTACTCTATTTTCCAATTTTGCTCAAATCTGGAAAATGTGTCAAATGAATTTGAAAACAGTATGCATTCTGTAACAGTTGAGTGAAAGTTACTATATATAAAAATAAGGTTAAGTTAGTTAACTGCATTTGTGGTTTGTACTTTTTTTCTCTGATTTTTCCCTCCCTTTTCTATCATTGCCAAGAGATGTTTATTTAAATCTCCCACTCTGATTTGGGGTTTTCTGTTATTTCTTCTGCTAATCAACATCTGGTTTTATCTTTTGAGGCTATGATGTTAAATGCATACAAATATAGAACTATCATATCTTTCTGATGAATCTTTTTCATTATAAGATATATATATTTTTTACTTTTTATTTTGATATAATTTCAAAATTACAGAAAAGTTGCAAGAGCAACACGAATAACTCTATATTCATTTTGCTCAGTGAACTCTTCAAGTTTTGCCCCCATCCCACTGATGTCCTTTATGGAAAATGACTTAATGCAAAGGTCATGCACTGTCCTCAGTTGTCATATTTCCCTAGTTTATTCAATCTGGAAAAGTTTCTTCCTTCTTTCTTTCTTCCTTTCTTCTCTTCTCCCTTTCTCCCTTCCTTTCTCCCTTTCCCCCTCCCTTTCTTTCTTCCTTCTTTCCTTCCTTCCTTCCTTCCTTCCTTCCTTCCTTCCTTCCTTCCTTCCCAATTCTAGATCTTGTGCTCTATCATTTATACCCTAAGGAGAACCTTTGGAGCTTAATAAAAATATCTATTATCTTCATATATTATTAATTCAGCGCATAAAGGAAACAGGTCATTTTTTTTTGCCCTAGAATTGAGACTAGATCATCACAAACTTTTGAAAGGAAAGCACGTGTTATGTTATATAGCTGAGAGGAATTTAGCCTCCTGAAGAGTAGAGATGGAGTAATTCTGTGCCCAGGTATATTAAACTTATTTATTCCAGCCTGCACCAACTTCAGAATGTCAATACGGAGTAGGAGTGACAACATGCTCCAATACATAGGGTATTGCTGTTTACAAAGTACTTCCATAATTCATGATATCTGATATCAACACAATCCTGTAAATTAGGTAGAAATTGGACTCCATTTATGGTAGAGCATGGACTCCATATATCCATTTATGTCTGAGCAGACTGAGAGGTCAAGCGCCTTTTGCAAAAGCATATATTTATTAGTTCACTGAATAGCTGAACTCAAGGAGTGAACAAGAGGAAAGAATTCATTCTCTATAATATCTCTTAAAAGAAGATTCCATGCTTTTGATTCACCTCCAATTATAATAAGTGTGATTCACTTTTGTCTACTAAATAGAAAAGACCAGCATAAATTAAAAAAATGCAAGTTTACATCTAATTCAAGCTTCTCTTTCTACATCCCCACTGTCAGTTTCACCATCTAGGTCCTAAGTGTCTGGAAGGAATATGTTGTCAATCATTTCATTCTTCTTGCCTTTCCTCTTCCTTCTGCTGCTGGCTTCACAGGATTGCAAGCAGGGATATTAGAGGAAAACGGGCATAAGCTTTACTGAAACAGTAATGCCTTTTTCATTTCTTTCAATGTGACTAAGATGTCATGGCTGTTGAGGACCCTTTGTGACATGGGTTCAAACTGCCAGCTCTTTTGTGGGGGTATAAGTGAGAGTTTACAAGAGGTAAGGGCTCTGTGGGGACTTCTCCCCTGCACAGCTCCAGACATAAACAGTAAGCTCTCCTGCCATGCCTGATAACTCTTCCTGCTATTGACCATGTGACTTCCACTCCTATTTCCTGGAGACACCTCATCCTCGTAGGCTTTTCTCTTGCCTTCACGATGGCTGTTTAGTTTTCTTTCCTGCAAACAAATTGCCACAAACTTTGCAGTTTAAAATAACATGCATTTATTATCTTATGGGTTCTTTGGGTAAGGTGTTCAGGCACAGTTTAGATAGGTTTTTGGCTCAGGGTCTCATAAGGCTGTAATCAAAGTGTCAGATGGGTGCATTCTTATGTCGAGGAATGGGAAAGGATCTATTTCTAAGCTTACTCAGGTTGTTGGTAGAATTCTTTTCCTTGTATCTGGAGCACTGCTAGCCTCAGCTTCTTGCCAACTGTTAGATAGAGGTTGCCCTTAGCTCCTAAAGGCCATCCTTAACTTCTAGAGGCCACCTGCAGTTGCCCCCCCATATGGAATTCCTCTTCATGACCACTTATTTCCTAGAGACAAGGGGGAGAGTCAGTTAGCATGGCAAAGTTGTATGTAACGTAGCATAACCACTGGAGTGACAACCCAACATCTTTGCCATATTTTGTTGGTCACACAAGTCATTTGACCCTGCTCATGCTCAAGGGGAAGGTAGTGTACAAGGCCTTGAATAGCAGGTCAGGATCATTAGGAAACACCTTAGGGTTTCTCCATCCTGATCACTAACAGCATTTGTCATCTGTATGTCACCTCCAAATGGTCCATGGGAAACTTATGGATTTTTATTTTCTTAAATGAATACACGTTAAAGATTTTATGTAACTCATAAAAAAATTTTTTATTTTCTTAAATGAATACACGTTAAAGATTTTATGTAACTCACTAATAATCAAATCTGTAAGCTATTACAACCAATTCAAAGGAGAATTAAAACACATGCACACACAACACACACACACACACACAATCAGGAATGCTGAAATGAATTTATAAATAAAAGCAAGATTGGTCAATATTCATAGGACAATTATCACCACATCCATCAGACCCAATTCATTTGCATTTCTCTGGACAAAAATAATTTGCATTATTATACATTTTCTACAACTTACAGAATTATAAAATAGCTCCAATACAATGAACAGTGTAGTTCCCATGGAATGAAATAACCCAGAAATGTTCATTAGACAGCACACATTGCAATCTTTCCGTTTGGTTCATTTCAAAGTCTTCTACCTTTTTCCTGACATGTCAAAGATATTCATAAGATTATTTATAGCTATAGAAGTGACAAAACTATAATCCATTCAGAACACCAACAGAATAGATTAAATAAATTATCTATTGTAGATCAAAATGTCATGTACTTATTTAAATGATATTGAAGAACAATATCTAATGATATAGAAAATGCATTTGGCAACTATTTACCTTGTACCACCATAGATCAATCACTCAACAGCCATATCATTTACATGGCTAATTAACAAAGGATAGCATTTCAATACTAATAGTAGTTATCTCTGAAGGTGGAATTAAGCATTTTCATCTATTTGTTTCTTGCTGACTTTTATTTTCAAATACTTTACAATGAAAAGGTTTTCTTTGAAAAGAAGGAAACATTAAAAAAATTAGTGAGCATTTACCCTATTAAAAAATTTATATCTATCTATCTATCTATCTATATAAATAAATACTGAGCATGTACTCTGTATTGGCTCCATAGGAAGATGAATCACACATAGGGTTTCTGCTCTGAGGAAAATAGCAGTCCAGTGGAAGAGATACAATCAACTCATAATTAGGGTAAACCATGAAGCATACAAGGAAAAACACATATTTGACCCAGAGAGTACAGAGTTTTAAGAGGGATTGCCCTGGACCGACAAAATTAGTGTCAGGAGTGCAGAAGGAGGGATTTAGGGAGGAATTCAGAAAGTGCAGTTGCCAGAGCAGGATTGTGGACCATAAATTAGAGTTAGCTATGATGAAAGCAGGGTGGGAGGACAGAGAAAATCCATATACTGATCTACAGTCTAGGTAAATGCAGTTTTGTTGGTTTTTATATGTATAAGGAAGGTCTAGGCTTTATACATGAAAAGTATGTGTAATTATGTACGTATGATTGCTTAAAAATACCCAATAAACTAAAAGCGCTCTTGTTTTGTGCTTCTGTAGCACCTTGAAAATGCTATCATTGTGCTTGTTTGATTAAATGAAATCGTATGTTTACTTGCTATCGCTTCCAACACACTTTAAACTGGTTGAGGGCAGGATCCATGTCTGTTTTGTTCCAAGGTCACACCTAGTGCTAAACACATCATAGGGGATTCTTAAATATCTATTAATCAGAATAAGAATAGAATAAATAACTTACCATTTTTTTGTGAACTCATAGATTCTTGACATGCCAGACTGGTTGCGTGTGTCTGCATTGATGGCCTCTCTCATCCCTATCATCTTGGCTTACTCCAGTCATCCTAAACATTAGAATTTGCTAGATGAGATATAAGTATCTGCGGTATTGTGATTTATGATAAGAAATATTTTTGGTTTTCCTCCCATTTCTGGCACAGAACTCCTATAACCCCTGGAATTTCCTAAGTGATAAGAGCAATAAAGTTTTTGTTACGTTAAAGAGGTGGCTTTCAGAAGATAGTAGGTAGCCTAAGGATGGAGATTGGTTGCCAGGAAACCCGACTTTGTAATTAGAGAATTGGAATGTTCAGTCCCATCCCTGACCTGGGAAAGGTGAGGGGCCAGAGGTTGAATCGGTTGCCAATGGCTGATGACTTATCAATCATGCCAATGTCATGAAACCTCCAAAAAAATCCAAGAGACAGGTTGAGAGAGCTTCAGGGTTGGCAAACACACAAGAGATGTGAGAAGAGTGGTGTGCTCAGAGTGTGGAAGCTCTGCGCCCTTCCCCATTCTTTGTCCTATGCATCTCTTACACCTGGTTGTTCCTGAGTTATATCCTTTTATAACAAATCAGTGATTCGGTGAGTGAAGTGTTTCTGTAAGTTCTGTGAGCCACTTTAGCAAATTAAATGAACCAGAGGAGGGGATCATGGGAATCTCTGATTATAGTCAGTAGGTCAGATGCATAGGTGACAACATGGACTTGCTATTTGGCATCTGAAGATAGGGGTGTGTGGTGCACTTGTGTGGGTAACTCATGTACTGAACTTGTAGCTTGTGGAATCTGATGCAATTTCCAGGTAGATAGTGTCAGAATTGAGTTGAACTGTAGGGCATCCAGCTGGCTTCGGAGAATTGCTTGTGGGGAAAACCTCCAACACACACACACACACACACACACACACACTAAAATTGGGGCATAGAAACTTTTAATAACCATATATAGGTGCTCAAGGGACATACGTGAGGCTTATAAGAAATTTCAAGTTTACATGTAATTGAAGATTCTCTTTCCACACCCCTATTGCCATTTTTGACAGTATGCCATTCTGTCTGTTCTGGGAATAGAATAGAAATAGACAATCATTTTTCTGTGGCTTAAGATCACTCACTCAGACTCTCTGATTCCTTTCTTGGAACCACATTTTTGGTTAGGATGTGTAAAGGAATCATGGAGAGAAGACATACAAAAGCCATAATTTTCATCCTAAGGCTCCACACTCTGAAATGCTCTTATTTCCATTTTCTCTCTAAATTGTCTATTTTTTCCCCCATCTTATAGTCTGGTGGGAGCCCTATATATGGTAGGCAGCCTCTAGGGAGGCTCCCAAACAGAACTACCTTCTGATAGTTAATTCCTTGTGGTATCATCTCTGCTTGAGTGTAGATTGGATTTACTGGCTCATTTCTAGAAAATAGAATATGGCAGAAGAGATGAGTTATCACTCTTGAAATTAGGATAAAATATGCTATGACTGCTGTCTTACCTTCTCTCCCTCTTTTGCTCACTCAGTCTTAGGGAGTCAACTGCCATATTTTAAGCTGCTTTCTGGAAAGCTCCACACGGCAAGAAACTGATGTCCCCACCTGACAGTCTGGAGGTCTCCTAACTCCATGTGAGTGAGCTTAAAAGTTTCTCCACCAGTGGAGTTTCAAGTTGACTATGGCTCCGTCGATACCTTGACTGGAGCCATGTGAGAGATGCTGAGCTAGAGAGAGCAGATAACCCATGCTTCATTTCCTGATACATAGACTGAACTCATGTTTATTATTTCAAGCCTCGTTGGTAATTTATTTTGCAGCAGTAATAAAATACACTCTGCTGAATGAGTAATAACCCTGCAGTCCCCCAAACTGCAGTAGCTTAACAAAATAAAATGCTTCTAAATGTTTGTAGTTAAGTGTATTTTTGTAAATCTTTGGTTAATGTTTATCTCCCCTTTCAGATTGTTAGAGCCTCATGAGGTTAGGGACCATGTTTGTTTGGTTCATGATAACATTGGTTCTTCACGAGCACATGGTAGGTGCTTGATGAATATTCTTTAAGTGATTGAATAAATGAATGAATGATCTCAGACAGTTTCACTTACCCTAATTTGTAAACTGGGGAGATTTCGAAGTCTGCCCAAAGATCCAACACTCTGTGCTGTGATGCGGGGACAGTTAGCGAATGCTAACATGAGGGTAAATGTAGGAATTTGCTTTAGAGAGACACCTGTTTTTTTCAGCCTGAATGCTTTCCCTTCCTGATTAGTAAATCTCAGAGGAATGTTCTTCTCACCACAACATGGTTAAGAACGCAGATGGACCGCTTAGTGGATGTCCTCTGCGGACAGCCAGGCAGAACACTGACCTACTCAAAGGATTCTGAGGGGCGTTGGAGAACTTGGTTTCTCTTCTCCAAAGGTCAAATTTTGTCCTGTTTTATTTTGGAATGAAGAAAGGGAAAAACAACTGGATATTATTTTAAAATGGTACCTATTTACTCTTTCTCTTACTTTACTGTGCCCCTCGTCCCATGGAGTTCCAATCTTGAGTAGTTTTCTTTGCCATTGAGTGTGTGTGTGTGTGTGTGTGTGTATGTATCTGTGTCACTTTGAATTTTTTCCAAGTTGTGTAATAAGTTGAAATAAAGCAAACAAACAAACAAAAGCACAGAATAGAAACTTTCATTTAATCTTTATTGTTTTATTTTTCTTAAATTTTTTTTAAAGATTTATTTTTTATTTGAGAGAGAGAGAGCGCAAGCGAGCAGGAGTGGGGTAAAGGGAGAGAAGCAGACTCCCCACTGAGCATGGAGCCTGAAGTCAGGATCAGTCTCATGACCCTGAGATCGTGACCTGAGCCCAAATTGAGAGTTGAACCATTAACTCACTGAACCATCCAGACGCGCCTAATCTTTATCGTTTTCCTTTCTCTCTGTCTTCCACCCTGCATTTTGTATCCCTATTTCACCCACTTGCTTGTCTCCAGATGAGCTTTTAGGCCACAGGCTGGCCCCTGGGATTGAAATCAGGGAGAAGGGTCAGGAGAGGGATTGGGGGAGGGGCCCTAACATTTAACTGCTTCCTCTAGGCCATGCACTTTACATCCATAAGCCCACTGAATTCTCAGAGAAAACTATTCTGGAGGCAATATTACTACCTTTTCCCCCATTTTCTAGGTGAGGAACCTCAGGTTTAGAGAAGTTAGGCATTTTACCCAGGGTTAAACAGTAGGTCTGGGTCAGAGCAGGCATTCGAAGGCAGGTTTGTCTGCCTCCAAACCCCACATGATTCTCACGTCACTTACTTGTAAGGAAGGAACATGACTGCACAGAATACAAACGAACAGGAGGTGAATCTCTCCCCAGCCGATTGTGTGGTATTAGAACTAAAAGTGGAGTGTTCGCACTGTACTGAAGTTGCAATGGATTCTCTAATTTCAAAAATGTGTAAGGATTTCACTAGGGACATCAATCTGTGGGTGCTTAGGAAGAAATAAAGATCAACTGAAAACATGCGATTACCGTGCCCATGCAGAGATGGGCTGGGAATTGTGTTTTGCCAGCACACCAATTGCCATCTGTGTTTCAGATTTTCCAAATGAATTTTTGTATTTACTTGCTCTCATGGCAAAATCTCTCAGAACACTCCTTGGTCATTTGAAAATCCATGTTGACACAAGCTTTGCTGGAGTTGCTTGTAATTCCATAGTAACCAAGAGCCTCTCTTAGCTGTTTTCTTGGCTTTATTCATCTGTTTGCCCTTCATTTTAGAAATCTGCAACAGTGTTGGGTTTGTATAATCTTAGTTCTTTCCTTACGCCCAGAGGCCAAAAGAGAGAAAAATGTGTGGAGAATTGGGGAATTCTCAGCCAAATTGAATGAGAAAATTGAGGCAATTATCTGAAAAATACATGTGAAAACCTGTTATCACTCAGAATGAAAGGTAAACGACTTCAAATTTCTGTTTCATTTGGACTAAGAAGGCTTGAAGAGATTGCAATCTATTCCCTCTCATGCATAAATCACTGAGTTACGCATTTGCAAGGATAAAGGTGTCACTGAAGTACTTGTTTAAAAATAAATATTGCTTCTCACAGAAAGGCTAACTTCATTCTCCAAGGAGCCGTAGTCATGGTAATGACACTTCAGAACTAAAATCAACATTACTTTCTTCGATGAAGCTACTTATTGCATGGTTTCAGAAATACACACGTTTTGCCTATTTGAGAATTTAAACCATTAAATGAATGCTCTTGAACGTCATTGTCCAAGGTTCTTAAATTTCTTCCCTTTAAAAACATATGTGCTTTCTTTTCACCTGATCATAAAGGCTGCTCTTATGTTATTAAATAGATCAGCCACTAAATCCAGTACCTATCCATTTTCTCTGACAAAAAAGTTATACTCGATGTTGGGAATGTAGACTTTTTCCCTTCATATTTGTAGGTAGGTGTCAATTGTTTACTCAGCACGTGATTTGTAGAGTGAGAAGCTCACACTTTTGTTCATACAAGGTTCTTTCTCACTTTTTCAACGTATTTTTTTCCTGTGTATACAGGTTTATTGTAGAAAATTGGGAGAATATTGCAAAAGTGAAGGAGAATACCAACCGTACTAATTCACAACATACAGTAATGTAGTGTGTGGCATATTCGTATGTACTTCATAGAGCTCAAAGTTTATGCGACTGCATGCCCTATATTTCACATTTCATACATCTTGAGCATTCCACTTGTCCATCATATTCTGTAAAAACCTCATTTGTCATAACTGAGTACTATTTCATGTCCTAGGGGCAATACAATGAAAATTTGTTGGTTTGGAAATCTTACGTCTTGATCTTCTTCTAGAGAATACAGCAGAAAATACAAGCAATGTGTTTTCCCATTTCCTTCTGGAACTTTATTTTATATATCTTATCATTAATAAAAGACAATTCGATTTTTACTTACTAAAGAAAACTACAAGTGCCTGGAACATCAAATAATACCTTTATTTTAAAATGTTATAAATGTAAATAAGATAGTGATGTTTGGACATTTTATACACAATAGATTCCCCACACTTTCACAGCGGAATCCTCACGAATACCTTTTGACTCTTTTGTTTAATTTCTCCCCCATCTAAGATTTTATTGGGAACATTTCCTCTTGGGAATTGAGACAGAAAGCACTTTCTTTCACCCTTACCTCTTTTTCTCTTTTGTGATTGGGGGTTCGAAAGGAAGGAAGCCTTCTGCATTTTTTGAAAAACACTGCTGTGCTTCTCTGAAAATAATAAAGGTAAATGGTGAGCGTGTGGTTGAGCCCTTCTGCGTCTGCCCTGTGCCCTTCCGCACCTTACTCTTTGGCAGCCCTCAGCAGAAGGGAAAGCTTCTCTGGTACAGCAGGAGGAAAATGGATTGTCTACAAATGGGCTGTCTACCTATGGGGGCTTTCTGTTTGCTTTTAGTGCCTGTGGTTTTGATCCTTGATAACAGATAAGAAGTTCCATGGTAAATACGCTGTAGTATTCAATATCGTTAAGACCCTAAGACCATGGAGGAGTTAAGATGGCGGAGGAGTAGGAGACACCTTTTTCAGCCGGTCCCCCGAGTCGAGCTGGATAGGAACCAGACCAGCCTCAACAACCACGGAACCAGCCGGAGACGCAGGAAGATGCATCTGGATCTCTACAAATGAACATCTCCAGCGCTGAGTATTGAGGTACGAAGCGGGGAGCCATGAAATCGTGCACAGATATCAGAAGATAAACGGAAGGGGGAGGGAGCCGCCGCGTTCGGGCGCCGGGAAGCGGTAGCCACTTGCACAGGGGAGCGGGAGGGGCTCGCGGACGGCACCCGCAAAACAGCAGACTGAGACCATGAGCCGGGAGCGCGGCCACCAGGCATCTCGCGGAACACCGGAATCCCGGTGCGCTCACTGGATCCAGACTGAGACCGGGAGCTTCCGGAGCGCGCGCGGGGCGGCTGGCGGCGTTAGAAACACAAAGGACAGAGACGTGCCGGCCCTGGAAGTGAGGGCTGGGACGCCGGGTGTGGGGCGCACATCCCGGGACGCTGCAGGGTTGAGCAGCACCAACAGTAACAGAGTTAAAGTGGCCAGAACATTAGTAGAGAACGGGCCGCAATCCCTCTGTTCTGTGACAGAGGCTGAGATTCAGCCGCTGCTGCTCTGACTCTCAGAAGAGGCACAGCAGACCGCCAGGGAAAGCCGCCAGAGAACAAAAGCCTGGAAATACCGGCTCAGGGAGTGCCCATCCCCATCCCCCCTCGCAGGGGACACGGAGACTCTACCCAAACAGGGTTGCCTGAGTATCGGCCCGGCAGGCCCCTCCCCCAGAAGGCAGGCTGAAAAATCAAGAAGCCCACAACCCGGGCACCTGGGTGGCCCAGTCATTGAGCGCCTGCCTTCGGCTTAGGGCGTGATCCCGGCGTTCCGGAAAGGAGTCCCTCATTGGGCTCCTCTTCTGGGAGCCTGCTTCTTCCTCTCCCACTCCCCTGCTTCTGTTCCCTCTCTTGCTGGTTGGCTGCCACATAAATAAATAAATAAAATCTTTAAAGAAGAAACCCACATCCCTAAGATCCCTATAAAACAAAGGGCACGGCCTGGGACCCAGTCAATATTTTGGGCTCTGGACAACCCTGCAACCTCTCCTCATCAGAATGACAAGAAGGAGTAGCCCCCCCCCCCCCAGCAAAGAAAAGACAGTGAGTCTGTGGCCTCTGCCACAGAAATAATGGATATGGATGTAACCAAAGTATCAGAAATGGAATTCAGAGTAACGATGGTCAAAATGATGAGTAGAATTGAAAAAACTATTAACGAAAAGGTTACTGAGAATATAGAATCCCTAAGGACAGAAATGAGAGCAAATCTGACAGAAATTAAAAATTCTATGAGCCAAGTGCAGGCAAAACTAGAGGCTCTGATGGCCAGGGTCACAGAAGCAGAGGAACAGGTTAGTAAATTGGAGGATGGGTTAATAGAGGAAAAAATGAAAATAGAAGATGGTCTTAAAAAAATCCACGCCCACGAATGTAGGTTACAGGAGATTACTGACTCAATGAAACGATCCAATGTTAGAATCATCGGCATCCCCGAGGGGGTGGAGAAAAACAGAGGTCTAGAAGAGATATTTGAACAAATTGTAGCTGAAAACTTCCTTAATCTAGCGAGGGAAACAAACATTCGTGTCCAAGAGGCAGAGAGGACCCCTCCCAAGCTCAACCACGACAAACCTACGCCATGTCACGTCATAGTGCAATTTGCAAATATTAGATCCAAGGATACAGTATTGAAAGTGGCCAGGGCAAAGAAATTTCTCATGTACCAAGGCAAAGGCATCAGAATTATGTCAGACCTGTCTACACAGGCCTGGAATGAGAGAAAGGGTTGGGGGAGCATATTTAAAGCTCTTTCAGAGAAAAACATGCAGCCAAGGATCCTTTATCCAGCAAGGCTGTCATTCAGAATTGATGGAGAAATAAAGACATTTCAGAATCGCCAGTCACTAACCAATTTCGTAACCATGAAACCAGCCCTACAGGAGATATTACAGGGGGTTCTATAAAAGTAAAAAGGCCCCAAGAGTGATACAGAACAGAAAGTCACAGCCAATACAAACAAAGACTTTACTGGCAACATGGCATCATTAAAATCATATCTCTCAGTACTCAGTCTTAATGTGAATGGCTTAAATTCTTGCTTAAATACCACAGGGTTGCAGATTGGATAAAAAGAAATGACCCATCCATTTGCTGTCTACAAGAGGCTCATTTCGAACCCAAAGATGCATTCAGACTGAGAGTAAGGGGATGGAGTACCATCTTTCACGCAAATGGACCTCAAAAGAAAGCTGGGGTAGCAATTCTCATATCAGATAAATTGGATTTTAAACTACAGACTATAGTTAGAGACGCAGAAGGGCACTATATTATTTTTAAGGGAAGTATTCAACAAGTGGATATGACAATTATAAATATATATGCCCCCAACAGGGGAGCAGCAAGATACACAAGCCAACTCTTAACCAGAATAAAGAGACATACAAATAAAAATACATTAGTAGTAGGGGACCTCAACACTCCACTATCAGAAATAGACAGAACACCCTGGCAAAAACTAAGCAAAGAATCAAAGGCTTTGAATGCCATACTCAACGAGTTGGACCTCATAGACATATATAGAACACTACACCCCAGAACCAAAGAATACTCATTCTATTCTAATGCCCATGGAACATTCTCAAGAATAGACCATGTTCTGGGACACAAAACAGGTCTCAACCGATACCAAAAGATTGAAATTATCCCCTGCATATTCTCAGACCACAACGCTCTGAAATTGGAACTCAACCACAAGGAAAAATTTGGAAGAAACTCAAACACTTGGAGACTAAGAACCATCCTGCTCAGGAATGACTCGATAAACCAGGAAATCAAAAATCAAATTAAACAATTTATGGAGACCAATGAGAATGAAAATACAACAGTCCAAAACCTATGGGATACTGCAAAGGCAGTCCTAAGGGGGAAATACATAGCCATCCAAGCCTCACTCAAAAGAATAGAAAAATCTAAAATGCAGTTTTTATATTCTCACCTCAAGAAGCTGGAACAGCAACAGAGGGACAGGCCTAATCCACGCACGAGGAAGCAGTTGACCAAAATTAGAGCTGAAATCAATCAAGCAGAAACCAGAAGTACAGTAGAGCAGATCAAGAGGACTAGAAGCTGGTTCTTGGAGAGAATCAATAAAATTGACAGACCACTGGCAACACTTATCCAAAAGAAAAGAGAAAGGACCCAGATTATTAAAATTATGAATGAAAAAGGAGAGGTCACGACGAACACCATTGAAATTGGAAGGATTATTAGAAATTTTTATCAACAGCTATATGCCAATAAACTAAGCAATCTGGAAGAGATGGAATCCTTCCTGGAAACCTGTAAACTACCAAGATTGAAACCGGAAGAAACTGATTCCTTAAACAGGCCAATTAATTATGAAGAAATTGAGTCAGTGATAAACAACCTTCCAAATAACAAAACTCCAGGCCCGGATGGTTTTCCTGGGGAATTCTACCAAACATTCAAAGAAGAAATAATTCCTATTCTCCTAAAGCTATTTTAAAAAATAGAAACAGAAGGAAAGCTACCAAACTCATTTTATGAGGCCAATATTACCTTGATCCCCAAACCAGGCAAAGACCCCATCAAAAAGGAGAATTACAGACCGATTTCCCTAATGAATATGGACTCCAAAATCCTCAACAAGATACTTGCTAATAGAATCCAACAGTACATTAAAAGGATTATCCATCACGATCAAGTGGGATTCATACCTGGGATGCAAGCGTGGTTCAATATTCGCAAATCAATCAGCGTGATACATCATATCAACAAGAAAAGACTCAGGAACCATATGATCCTCTCAATCGATGCCGAAAAAGCATTTGACAAAATACAGCATCCTTTCCTGATTAAAACCCTTCAGAGTGTAGGAATAGAAGGTACATTTCTCAATCTCATAAAAGCCATCTATGGAAAGCCTACTGCAAATATTATTCTCAATTAGGAAAAGCTGGAAGCCTTTCCCTTAATATCAGGAACACGACAAGGATGCCCACTCTCGCCACTATTATTCAACATAGTACTAGAAGTCCTTGCAACAGCAATCAGACGACAAAAAGGGATCAAAGGTATTCAAATCGGCAAAGAAGAAGTCAAAATGTCTCTCTTTGCAGATGACATGATACTCTATATGGAAAACCCAAAAGAAGCCACTCCCAAACTATTAGAAGTTATAGAGCAATTCAGTAATGTGGCGGGATACAAAATCAATGCTCAGAAATCAGTTGCATTTCTGTACATGAATAACGAGACCGAAGAAAGGGAAATTAGGGAATCCATCCCATTTACAATAGCACCAAAAACCATACGTTACCTTGGAATTAACTTAACCAGAGACATAAAGGACCTATATTCTAGAAACTATAAATCACTCTTGAAAGACATTGAGGAAGACATAAAAAGATGGAAAGATATTCCATGCTCATGGATCGGAAGAATTAATATAGTTAAAATGTCCATGCTACCCAGAGCAATCTACACTTTCAGTGCTATCCCGATCAAAATACCGAGGACATTTTTCAAAGAACTGGAACAAATAGTCCTTAAATTTGTATGGAACCAGAAAAGGCCCCGCATCTCCAAGGAACTGTTGAAAAGGAAAAACAAAGCTGGGGGCATCACAATGCCAGATTTCGAGCTGTACTACAAAGCTGTGATCACAAAGACAGCATGGTACTGGCACAAAAACAGACACATAGACCAATGGAACAGAATAGAGAGTCCAGAAATGGACCCTCGGCTCTTTGGGCAACTAATATTTGATAAAGCAAGAAAAAACATCTGGTGGGAAAATACAGTCTCTTCAACAAATGGTGCTGGGAAAATTGGACAGCTACATGCAAGAGAATGAAACTTGACCATGATCTCACACCATACACAAAAATAACCTCCAAATGGATGAAAGACCTCGATGTGAGACAGGAATCCATCAAAATTCTAGAGGAGAACATAGGCAGCAACCTCTACGACATTGGCCAAAGCAACCTTTTTCATGACACATCCCCAAAGGCAAGAGAAACAAAAGATAAAATGAATTTATGGGACTTCATCAAGATTAAAAGTTTCTGCACAGCCAAGGAAACAGTCAGAAAAACTAAGAGGCAGCCCACGCAATGGGAGAATATATTTGCAAATGACACTACAGATAAAGGACTGGTATCCAAGATCTACAAAGAACTTCTCAAACTCAATACACGAGAAACAAATAAACAAATCAAAAAATGGGCAGAAGATATGAACAGACACTTTTCCAGTGAAGACATACAAATGGCTAACAGACACATGAAAAAATGTTCAAAATCATTAGCCATCAAGGAAATTCAAATCAAAACCACACTGAGATACCACTTTACACCAGTTAGAATGGCAAAAATAGACAAGGCAAGAAACAACAATTGTTGGAGAGGATGTGGAGAAAGGGGATCCCTCCTACATTGTTGGTGGGAATGCAAGTTGGTACAGCCACTCTGGAAAACAGTGTGGAGGTCCCTTAAAAAGTTAAAAATTGAGCTACCCTATGATCCAGCCATTGCCTACTGGGTGTTTACCCCAAAGATACAGACGTAGTGAAGAGAAGGGCCATATGCACCCCAATGTTCATAGCAGCAATGTCCACAATAGCTAAATCGTGGAAGGAGCCGAGATGCCCTTCAACAGATGACTGGATTAAGAAGTTGTGGTCCATATATACAATGGAATATTACTCAGCTATCAGAAAGAACGAGTTCTCAACATTTGCTGCAACATGGACGGCACTGGAGGAGATAATGCTAAGTGAAATAAGTCAGGCAGAGAAAGACAACTATCATATGATTTCTCTCATCTATGGAACATAAGAACTAGGATGATCAGTAGGGGAAGAAAGGGATAAAGAAAGGGGGGTAATCAGAAGGGGGAATGAAACATGAGAGACTATGGACTATGAGAAACAAACTGAGGACCTCAGAGGGGAGGGGGGTGGGGGAATGGTATAGACGGGTGATGGGTAGTAGGAGGGCACGTATTGCATGGTGCACTGGGTGTTATACACAACTAATGAATCATCGAGTCTTACATCGGAAACCGGGGATGTACTGTATGGTGACTAACATAATATAATAAAAAATCATTAAAAAAAAAAAAAGACCCTAAGACCATGAGTTGCTACTGCTTGGAATGTACTAATGACTTTATGTAATCACGTGGATTGTGCTGATCACAACTCATGATTTCATTAGTTTTGAAGCCTTGTCAGTATCTGCCAGTGCAGATGAAGAAGGAGGTGGAGGGGGAGGGAGAGGAAAGAGGGAAAATTTCTTATCTGTCCTTTATCCACCCCCCTCCCCCATTTAACGTAGAATCTGGGTAAAGAAGACAGAAAAGACATATATAATAAATAATGACAGCACAGAAGAGGAGGCTGAAAGTCTCACTTTCGAGTTGTTTACACATTTGATTCTCATCAGGGATTTCTCAAAGAAGTCACATGTAAATTTGTGATTACTCATTGATTGGCATTGCCTGTTCTTCCATGAGCCAGGGAATAGGCCACTTTGGGTGAGCCAGATCCAAGGGGACACTACAGAGCAGATAATATAGAGACGAGAGAGATGAGAGGGCAGCAGATAGATAGGAGTGAGAGTAGGGACCATAGCAGATCTCACGCTGGACAGGAGGGAATGAAAGAAGGTAGAGCAGGGCCAGACCCGGCAGTGCGTCGGTAAATATTGAATGGATAACTGCATGAGAATTTTGCTTGAGAGTATATCTTAAACTGTTTCTCTTTGGCTTCTGCCCTGTTTACCATTAGAGTTCAATGGAACAGAACTGATGAGGAAAGTTGTGAACAAACCACCCCATTTAATTAATCCCCTGCTGGTTTTGTCAATGATCTTTTCCCCACCACATGTCCTCTGCAGCAGGGTTGGGCAAGATACAGAATAATGAATTTAGCATAGCATCTGTTAATTTGGCAGCTATTTACCATATTTTTTTCCTCTTAATAGTCAATTCTTCTTTTTTTTAAATGAAGGCTAACAAGGCATTACTAATTTATAGAATGGCTTTATCCATGCTCTTAAATGTTAATTTGCATTCACTAAAATAAGACTGGGGTCATCACTTCCCCTTTGATTGCTCTCTTCCTTCGTGGTTATTTGCATCAAAGCGTGCTGAGTTAATGTGTTTTTAGTTTTCTGAAAATGAGCATATTTAAAATATATCTTGAGATTCTTGGCTTCGTTGAAGCATTTGGAGGCCTCTCTTACCCCTCTGTATTTTATGTTCCGGTGAAAATCTCAGAAACATATGTAACAGGGGAAAAATGCAGATAATTTATATATTCAGGACATTTTCTCAACATATGCTAATGTATTATTACTGTCACCTGGCAGTCTGGTTGGTTGTGGTTAAAAGTTGCACAAAATTCAAATATTCTATTATTTTCTGTGGATCCTTTTAAAATCATGTTTGGCTTCTATTTTATTTCGGTTGCTTCAGTTCTATTTATCCTTATTGTTGACTAATATAGCAGTTGACATAAAAATATGTACACATAATTTTATGTTTTAACCTAAAAAACATGCTAATGCAAGAAAAGAACTACTGTTTAAAAGTGATATGCCCTGGGGCACCTGGGTGGCTCAGTGGTTAAGTCTGCCTCCGGCTCAGGTCATGCTCCCAGGGTCCTGGGATCGAGTCCTGTATCAGGCTCCCCGCTCAGCGGGAAGGCTACTTCTCCCTCTTCCACTCCCCTGCTTGTGTTCCCTCTCTTGCTGTGTCTCTCTCTGTCAAATGAATAAAATATTTAAAAACTAAATAAATAAATAAAAAATAAAGGTGATATGCCCATTTTTATCTGAATTAGCTTAAGTAATAAATTTAAAATACATTTGAGGGGGTTTACCAGATATCTACTCACTCATACTCCAATTGCTTTTATATGTATGAAGAAGGGGCCAGAGGATGCAACAGAAGCATGGTAAAGGGTTAGGATCTTTCTGTGGCTCAACAGACCAGATAGATAATGCTCTTGTCCCTTTCTTCTTGGTATTACTTCAGGTGGTCATGGATCTTCATGCAACATAAGAGGGACACAAGGTCGTATGAACAGCACTGACTATGGTGTTTTAAAAATCATGGATGAAACAGTGAAGCCAATAAAAATATATTTTCCTAATGTAGGTAAGTCCATGATTTTGAGTATGATATTTTTAAAATTATTGAACCAACAATCAACCTCTTGAAGCTAACTATCTAACTACCAGTGGACTAAAAAACAAAAACAAAAACTACAGGTTGGAAGGATTTATAAAGTCATATAATTGAATCCTTTTGTTTGTATGGTAGATGTTACTGAGTAAGAGAAACTCAAGTCACTTTTTAAAGATTACCTGGCTGATTAACAATAGAACTAGGTATTTTGTATCCATATATACCTTCCTTGAAAAAAAATTATACGCAAATAAAATGTAAAAGTTATATTTTTAAAGCATATTTAAATTTGCGATATCAAACCTACTGTTTAACACCTTCTTTTTGGAGGAGTTTTTGCTGTTTGCTTGGATTTCCTTGATTTTCTATACTTTATTTGCACCCTAGCCCATCTTTATTTTCTGAATACTATTAAAATGAGAACTAATATTTCCCTTTGTTATTTATGATGTGTCTGGGACACAGGCAAAAGATAGCTCAGAAGATATATTACAATGCATTTAATGCTCAATGATCCTAACCAAAGAATATAACCAACAAGAATCATTTCTGCTGCATACGCCATTTATGTTCCTATAAAGCTTTTGCTAGAATTTTATGTGAATGGAATCATACATTCCATAAGGCATCATTGTTCTTCTATGTGAAGGATTTGTTTTGCTATTTCTTGTTTGAGTCTGCTTGTGAGAAATTTTTTCAACCTTTTTTAAATCTGAAAAAGTCTTTATTTGCCTTTGTTTTTCAGAGATATTTGTGTTGCTATCGAATTACATGGGTTGACAATTAGGCTAAATGATGTCCTCTCCAAGAAGTCTATGACCTAGGCCCCAGAATCCATGGATACTTTAACTTACATGGTAAAGGGAACTTTGTGGATATGATCCGTTAAGGGCTTTGATATTTTTCTTGGATTATCTGGGTAGGCGTAATGCAATCACAAGTGTCCTAATGAAAATAGACGATGTAAGGATAGAAACAAGTATTACAGAGGAGGAAAACTGCTATGCTGCAGATTTTGAAGATGGAAAAAGGGGCCATGAGTTAAGAAATGCAGGTGCCCTCAAAGCAGGGAAAGATAAAAGAACGGATTCTCCCCTAGAGCTTACAGAAGAAACACGATCCTGCTGACATCCTGATTTTAGCTCAGTGAAACTGATTTCAGACTCCTTATCTCCAAAAATGTAAGGTAAAAAGTTCATACGGTTTTAAGTTACTAAGTTTGTGGGGATTTGTTACAGCAGCAATAGAAAATTACTAAAATAGTATTTTTCTTTTACTATTTTAAAGAGGTGGCTCCACTATGTTCTCACCTGCATTGAGAAATCAACTGTCATCCTTATCTTTCTTTGCTCCCGTGTATGCAATGTATCCTTTTTCCTTGGCTGCTTTTAAGATATTATTTTTATCATCGGTGTTGAGCAATTAGATCATGATATGCTTTGGTGTAGTTTTCTTCATGTTTCTTGTGCTTATAATTTGTTAAGGTTTTTGGATTTGTAGGCTTTAGTTTAAAATTTGGCACCATTATTTCTTCAATTTTTTTTTTTTCTTTCTGGTCTCCAGCCCCTATTTCCTGCTTTCTTTCAGCTGATTTAATCAAATGTATTTCATTTCATTTCACTTGTCCCACAGGTCACTGAAATACTTTTCATTTTGGGGGGATTCTTCTTTTTCTCTGTGTTTCATTTTGGAAAGTTTCTGTTCCATGTTTTCAAGACCATTGATCTTTTCTTCTGCCATGAATTCCATCCAATAGATTTTTAAATTTTTGTTTCTTTGTTTCTCTCATAAACTTTTAAAAAATTTTAAAACAGTTTTAGATTTACAAAAAACTTAATGCACAGAGTTTCCATATACTCTCACACCCACTTTCTTGTTATTAATATCTTCTATTACAATTTATGAACCGATATTGATATATTATTATTAACTTGAGTATGTATTTCATTCAGATTCTTTTATTTTTACATAATGCCCTTTTCTGTTCCAGGGCATCAGCCAGAATGTCATATATTTACTCAGCATATCTCCTTAGGCTTCTCTTCGCTATGACAGTTTTTCAGACTTTTCTTATTTTGATGATGGTGACATTTTGAGTACTGATCAGATGTTTTGAGAATATCCCTCAATTTAGGATTGTCTCATGTGTTTCTAATTATTAAACTTGGGGTTTTTTTGAAGAAAGAAAAGAAAGGTATAGTGCCATTCTCATCCCATCATATCAAGGATACATATGTGTCATCAATATGACTTATTATTAATGCTAACCTCTACCTGGCTAAGGTATTGCTTTTCAGGTTTCTCCATAAAGTTAATCAGTCCCCACTTTGTATATTGTACTCTTTAGAAGGAAGCTACTATATGCAGCTTACAGTTAAAGAGTTAGGAATAGAGTATCTATATAAATTTTTTGAAGTTCTTCTGCATGAGAAATTTATCTTTTCTCCTCCACTTATTTATTCAACCTTTTTTAATATTAATATATGTACTCTTGGATATTTATTTTACACTTTGGTTATAATCCAGTACAACTTTATTTCATTGCTCAAATCATGTATGCTTTTCACATTAGGAGTTTTGCCTGTTGGCTCTTGTGTACCTTTAACACTTTCTCAATATTATTATTATTATTATTATTATTATTATTAAAGCCTTTTCTTACTTTCTGGCTCATTCTGTGCATTTCCTGGCCCAGAAATCAGTAACTTCTCCAAGGAGCCATGATTCTTTTAATTGAAAAATGATATTAGAAACGAAGATCTGGGCACTAGGTGTGCTCATTGCTATTGCAGTGTCAATACTTCCAGGCCATCTCAGGTGAAAGAGCAGGAAAGCATATGTGTGTACACTAGCCTGTGTATATCTACATATTTAAAAGTATTTCAATAGTAACCATCTTCACCTGTATAAAGCTAAACCTGACATCATACTGATATCATTTATTCAGTGTTTTCTCACTTTAGACATTTTAGTTTTCTCTAGAAGTATGATTTGAATTTTTTAATAGGTTTCATGCTTCTACTTAATTTTTTAATTACATGAAATGTAGTTACATTAATTATTTTAATATACATTTTCCCCTAATTTTAACATTTGTGTTAGTTCTGTATCTGTTTCAATTGATTATTCTTTTCATTATGGCTCATGTTTCTACTTATTTGCCTGCCTGAAAATCTTTGCTTAGAGGGCAGACATTGTGAATTTTACCTTTTTGGGGACTGAATATTTTTATATTCCTATAAATATTCTTGAGGTGTGCTCTGGGATGCAGTTGTGTTACTCAAAAATAATTTAATCTTTTTAGTTCCTTAATGATTTGTTGGGTGGATTTAGATCAGTGATTGTTCTAGAGCTAATTACTCCGCATAACTAAGGAAAGAACTTCCTGAGAACACTACCCAGGGCCCCGTAAATTATGAGTTTTTCTTCTGATGCTGGTTTGAACAGGCACTATACCCAGTTCTGTGTGATCGATAATTAAGCCTTTTAAGCCAAGGAATGTGGGTGAACTCTAGAAGCTAGGATGACCTTCAACTGACAACCATCAAGGAAAGTGTATCTCAGTTGTATAACCATGGAGCAGTGAATTCTGCCAACAATTAAATAAGCAAGGATTTCTCCAAAAAGAAACACAACCCTACTGACACATTTAGCCCACCGTGACCCATCTGAGATTTCTGACCTAGAGCACTGTAAAGAAGTAAATCTGATTCAAGACACTAGGTTTGTAGTAATTTGTTATGACAGCGATAGAAAATCAATATGCCAATCTTTCGTAATGTTATTTTCATAACTCTACTACCTTGCTTGGAAAAAAATCTTCAAAGGATCAAGTCTCCTTTCATAGAGTAACATACAAGATCCTTCCCAAGCCCATCCCTACCAACTACGTCAGCTACATTTCCCACTAGTTTTGAAATGATATCCTTCAATAGCCTTATAGAAATAGTTTAGCTCTTTAACAAAAGTTTTTTTTTTTTGCATGTTATTTCTTGTGCTTAGAAAATTTTTCTGGTTTTCCTGCAAACTTCTAATCTTCAGAGGAGATTGATTGGGGCGCCTGGGTGGCACAGCGGTTAAGCGTCTGCCTTCAGCTCAGGGCGTGATCCCGGCGTTATGGGATGGAGCCCCACATCAGGCTCTTCCGCTATGAGCCTGCTTCTTCCTCTCCCACTCCCCCTGCTTGTGTTCCCTCTCTCGCTGGCTGTCTCTCTCTCTCAAATAAATAAATAAAATCTTTAAAAAAAAAATCTTCAAAGGAGATTGAGATCATAGGTTGTCTTCTGTGTGTGGAACTACTGTTTCTTCCACGAGCATTCTCTTGCTATTTCCTTTCAAAACCCTTTGCAGTTAGGAGGAAACTACATGCTAGTATGTATCTCAGGATGTTATAACATCTACACATTTATTTCCTTCAATAGATTGTGTTCCATGGAGAGGGGGTGGGGTAGCTCTAGGGAAATTAAAATTAAGAAAATATAAACTATAGGCACACTAACAAAAGACTCAAAATTAAGTTAGTTGCTTGATAAATAGTACTAAGTTTCATGGATCAATATCTTAGTTCTCTGACAGAGGGGTTTAATGAAAAAAGCTAGTTTCTATAACAATGAAGGCATGCCAATGTCTTTTGAATCCCTGGATTAGGTTAATTATTAAGAATTGCATTCTCAACTTTCAAACATATGCATATATAGAAAATACTGTATCTTACATCTAAAGTGATTTGGAAATGCATTGGCAGATCTTGTTTTACAGGTGACCTCTACTGCCAAACTGATCCATAGTAAGACAAATTAGAAACATTTGGATGAAACTGATTACTTAAAACCTCTACCTTTGTTTTGCCATGGACTTAAATACGTGGGGGAATTTAAATGATATTTTTATCACATGTTGTTGCAGCATAAACATGTGAAAGGAAATAGTTCTTTTTCCTATTGATAATTACTCTCAACAAAATAATTCCAGACATCTCTCCCAGGAGGTTTAATTTTGGTTTTTGTGTAATAATAGCTTTGAGGTATTAATATTACCATGCAAAAAAAAGTGGAATTTAAAATTTCTCTTTTCTATAAAATGTATGAATTCCACTTTTATGAAGTCCAAGAACTGGAAAACATAACCCAAAATACAGAAACAAGGTTGTGGTTGCCTAAGTGGGAAATGTAGATTTATTAGAAAAGGGGCAAGCAGAAACTTCCAGGAGGGGTGGGATGATTTAGTAACCCCCAAGCAACCAAGGACATTCCTTGAATCATTTTATTGTATTTATTTCTTCTTTTTGAATACTTTCTGTTCTAGGTTGATATTGGCCATAGAGCAGAATACTGATTAGGGGAGTTTTACGGACAGACAGCTCTTGTCTAAAGTTTTAAAAATCCTTTCATTTTTTTTTTCATTTTGGAGCATGATTCACTAAACCGGTGAACATTTGTACATGATAAATGCAGCATAAATACTAATTTAGTGCTGTGTGCTACAACTATAAAGAAAAAAATACAAATAGATATTTCCATTCAGCATTTCTTGATCATTAACAATATTCAATAAAGAAATCTCTTTCAGTGACTCTTTCTTTTAGTAATTACCACTTGAAGCCAAACAATAGCATACAACTTCACTCATTTCAGATAAAAACTATTTGAACCTATGTTCTTCCTATATTCTAAGAGTGTGTTTCTGAAAAATTAAAATATGAAACTAGATGTCTTGAAGTTGCATGTTTGCCATTTCAAATTCATGTAATTAAATCAATAAATTTAAAGTAAAGTTACAGAAGGTGATAATGAGTTTGCTTATAGGAATAAAAACTAATCATGTTGGAGAAGGAATGTGCAGGAACCGAAATGATTCAATAGCTCTAATTAAGGCAGTAGTGAGAAATGCCACCATCGGCCAAATGCTGAATGACCTAATTCTTCCTCCCTCTTCCCCTTTTGAAGGAGCTTCACCAGATGAATTGCCCTCTTCAGTGTTCTGTGTTTATTTTATACACTTTGATGACCAATACTTAAAATGCAAGTGAAGAAGGATCATAACAAACAAGTTATTTGAAACACCAATGTCTGATGGCCCAAAATGGTGCTTCATGTTGAGTGAAATAATATATTGTTATGTCACCGAGGAGAATATTAATTGTACATAAGAAAATTTCCAATAAGCAATATTCTGGCCCTTGGGTTCTAAATTAAATTTAGTGTGATTGTTTTAGAGAGCTCCTCTTTGTTCTGGCTGGGAACTAATTCAACCTAATATGATTGCATGACACTGTCATACTTAAAACTACAAAATACTTTATATCAAAGAAGAAATATTAATGAGCAGGGGAAATGCTAAGGAATCATTTGTTTCTGTACATAGTTTGATTATTTCTGAAAAGGTGCTGCTGTCGATGCTGACCACTCTACACCCTGGTTCTGCAAGGACTTCCAAATGGATTACAAACCCAATCAAAGGGAATAGGGAGTGAGATAGAAGGTAGGTCAAGAATCATCAAATCATCGGCTCCTGGAAACAGGAAAATGAAAGAGTCTTTTCAACGTCATCTAGTCCAATCTCCATGCAAAGAGGTAAATCTGTCTTTCTGTTATGAACTGGCCAGATTGAAGCTCCTTGAGGGTAGGACCAAGTCTTTCCAGGTTTATTTGTTTAGAAGCTTATTTTTCTGGAGTTAATAGTTAAGTTCACTTTGCCTAAAATGGTTATAGAAGGAATATGGATGAAAGATGTTCCTCGCTCTATGAGTAATTTGTTAAAATGGCATAAGATAAAAAGACTATTGATTACAAAATGATTTAGCATATCAGAACAGAATAAAAAATACACAGCCAGGTATAATTTCCCCTTGTTTATATTTCTTAAATAGAAAAACATCAAAGGCTACTTTGCTTTTCCTTGAGTGTTTTGCAAGAACACTTTTTTTGGGGGGAATGAGCCTGGATATCTTTTTTTGGATGCCAAAGATATGTGGGCATTTGTTCTACAGCCTGTCTAGGAGCAATAAACTCTGAGAGAATAACTTAAAAGGTGAGTGATTAACTTCTCTTTCTTCCTAAGAGCACTCATTTATACAACCTTGTATCACAGCACTGAGTATAGTTGTTAGTACAGTGTAAGAGATAAATAATTGTGTTCATAGAATACCATTTTTTCATTTCAATAAACTATTGTTGGAGTGTCTGAATGTTCTCAAAACCAATCCTTGCTTTTTAACTATAAATAGAGCAAACATATATATTTCTTTCTTTTCTAAAACATGATATTCAACTTGAAGGCAAGGAACAGGGTATAATAAAAAGTAGGACTCTGTATCATTTTGCTATAATAGAATACTCATAAAGTTTAGAGATTGATTTATTCCCTCCACCAATTGCTCAATCAGACTTAGGCAGTCAGCAGGAAATGAAAAGCATTTTAGTTTTTTTTATTATGATGACATTTCCTTTGTCATTATTAAATAGAAAAAATCTTACCATAGAAAAACTTAAAAATACAAAGAAGTATAAAAGATATAATAGAAGTTGCCCATTATCAAACAACCCAGAAATAACTACTAATTCCATAGTCTACCTCTCATACAGATACACAATTACATTGATATGTGTATGGAAACAGTGCCTGACATTTAAGAAATACACAATGACTATTAGCTATCACTAGTAGATAGTAACTATCATTATGAATCTATAAATATAATTCTAAATCATTAGATCATATGGACTCCATGGATGTACCATATTTTATGAAAATGTTCTTTTATTTTTGGACAATTGAAGTTTATATTATGTGTTGTTAACACTTTTCCTATATAAATCTCTCTACATCTCAGAATATTATTTTAAATTTATAGAAGTGAAAGTACTTGACCAAGAAGCAGAAGCATTTTATTTATTAATTTAATTTAACTTAATTTTTTTAAAGTTACCCATGGTTTTTTTTTTAAAGATTTTGTTTATTTATTTATTTGTCAGGGAGAGAGAGAGAGCACAAACAGGGGGAGCAACAGGCAGAGGGAGAACAGGCTCCCCACTGAGCAAGGAGCCTGACTCAGGCCTGGATTCCAGGATCTTGGGATCATGACTTGAGCCAAAGGCAGACACTTACCGACTGAGCCATCGAGGCATCCTGAAGCAGAAGCATTTAAAAGGTCATGTAAAATTTTCTTCCAAACATAAAATACATATACTTCTATCCTAGCAATAGAGGGGTCCTACCCTATTTCCCTAGAAAATACTGGGCATTATCCATTGAAAAAAAATTCTTTAATTATTCATAGGCAAAAATAGTGATGTGTCCCTTAAATTTGTGTTTTGACCAACTATTTTTCTTTTTTCCTTTTTTTTTTCTATTTCAATTATTCATTAACACTGTTGTTGTTGTTGTTGCTGTTGTTATTGTTGTTGTAGTTGTTGTTTCCCTCTCAATTTTCTCTTTGGGAAATTGTCATTTAAAAAGTTGGTACAGGGGCACCTGGGTGGCTCAGTTAGTTAAATGTCTGCCTTTGGCTCAGGTCATGTTATTGGAGTCCTGGGATTGAGCCCCGAGTTAGGCTCCCTGCTCAGCGAGGAGTCTGTTTCTCCTTCTCCCTCTGCCTGTTCCCCCCCTGCTCATGCTCTCTCTCTCAAATAAATAAATAAAATGTGAAATAAATGCTTAAAAAGTTGATAGATATTAAGGATTACCTTTGTATACAAAGTTTTCTTCCCTCTAATTTTTTATTTGCTTTGGAATGTAAAAAATTAGAAACTTCTAAGTTTTATGTGTCCAAATAATCTACATATTTTTAGGAAAACACACACACACACACACACACACACACATACAAACACACGTTGAAAAGGTCAAATGAAAAGTTTGGTAAGTAGCTTTAAAATCTTTGCTCCAGAGAACATCCCTAATTATCTTATCACTGAGCAATTTTATTTCACTACATCATTATTCATGTTTTATTTCACTTGAGATTATTTCTAAGATAAAGTAGGATAGGTTATCAAATCATTTTAAAACATCAGAGATCTTAGTGAATATCAAGCTTTACTAATTATTTCAGGAATACGAAAGCATAGGAGAAGCAGGAAGAGTTCTAAGACTACCAATACTTATGCTCAGATCCATCTTTTTGCCATATAACTATACCCTCTGGCACAGAGTAACATGCGAGCTCTCTAAGCAACATGTGCTTACTTAAAAACAGAATTATTTCAATGTTAAAACATTTCTATTCTATGCTCTGATAGTCACATAGCTGATGTGACATCTTCCTAGGAGCTATACCCGATACATCCATAGATTCCATCTTTGTTTACTACGTGTGAAGCTAATAGACAGGCACATCCTACAAAAGCAGTCCACAGACTAGGACTCTCCCTTTAGAATATACCATTAGTGTGTTTGCCAGAAGGTCTGTCAATTTCAAAGTTTTCAAGACATTTTCACCACATTGCCTTCCTTCTTTCCAGTCATGTAAGTGAGCTTGGGAGTATTCTTCCCAAGGTTGATCCTTGAGTTCACTGCAGCCCTGTCCAATACCTTGACTATAGTTTTTGAGAGACTGTGGGCCAGAAAAACCCAGCTAATCTATTCCGATTCTGATCTACAAAACTATGAGGTAATAAATGTTTGTTCTATTAAATGGTGATACGTTACACACGAATAGGTAACTGGTATTTTGGCATGTGGAAGTAGGGTATTGCCATTAAAAAAAATACCTAAAAATGTGGGAGTGGCTTTGTATCCAGGCAGAGGGCAGAGGCTGAAATGATTTTTGTAGAGCTTGTTGGAGAAAGCCTATTCCCTTGAAGAGAATTTTAGCAGAAATCTGGACTTCAAGGGTATTGTTATGAGAGCTCAAAAAGAAGTGACCAAGATAGTATTGGAAATAGGAAGGAAGGGGAATCCTTGGTTTGTAGAGACAGAAAGTTTAGTAACACTCTCACGTGCGGTAACCTGAAATGTAGAAAATGTGTCCAAAGATGTAGCTAAGGAGATCTCAAAGCAGAGTGTTGAAGGCACTGCCTGGTTTCTTCTTAAGGTCTATTGTAAATGTGAAAAGAAAGCTAGACACAGAGAGAAAGATTGATTAAAAAAATGAGCCAGAGCTTGATGGTTTTTAAAATTCTCAGTTTCTCCATCTGGCAAATGTTGCGAAAATCAAGAAATGTCTTCTTAGAAAAGATCAATTCCACGGCATTGCTAAAAAAAAAAAAAAAAAAAAAAAAAACGCACTACACAACAAAAAACAAAACAACAACACATGGTCTACAGATGTCCCAATTTTGGCCAAGCCCCCAGGAAGATCAATGGCAAGTTTGTCAGGGGAGTATGCACTCACACAAGGGATTTGTTAATAGGAAGCTTTAGGATTTACATCCAATAGCTTTGTAGGTATGGTTTTGTCTAATGGAGCAAATTCCCATGACATTCACAGGAGGCCCATAAAGTGACAGTACAGAGTGAAAAGCAATTGGACTTCCCTATATCCACACAAACCCATTGCAATAAGCAGCATGAGAAAACCACTTAGCTGAAAACATGTGTTAACTTTCATTAAAAAAATAGGGCTCAGAGGAAAGAATCAAGAGCCCAGATGGAGATGCAAAGAGCCAATTAGAACTATTCCCTGGTCTGGGGACCTAATGAGGAAACCCAACATCCATCTGACAAGATTTCGGAAATGTTATGGACCAGTGATTCAGGTTTGGTTTCCATTTTCCCCTATTCCTGTCCCACCGTGATACACTGGGTATGCAAGTGGGAGTGCAAATACATTGTCTCTTTAGTTTCAAAGTCTCCAGGACAAGAGGGCCTGTACACAATAAACTCTCCTTAAGGAACTACACCTGAAAAGCTTCATTCACGTCTGGACTTGATTTAGATAATGAGAACTGGATTTTAGACACTGCTTTAATTCATGTAAGGAGAATTGCATGGAAGGAGAATGAAAAACATCGAAGGCTTGAAAATAAACTATGGTTAGCTGCCTCTAAAATGGCTTCTAACGTTCCTTGCCTTTAAATTTCTATACAACAGAACCATAAGATAATAAATGTTTACCATGTAAAGCTATTAAATTTGGGGATTATTTGTTACACAGAAATAGATAGCACAATATGAAAATTAAAAAAAAAATTAATTCAACCTTCCCATGATTCTTTTAAGTAAAATATATATTATTGTATTACATAATATTCTTTTTTAGACATTTAAAAAACTGTATCAAGACCTTCAGAGTTGACAGAATGTAATCTACCACTATCCCGGGTGTTGAGAAAATAACCTGCAGCATAACATCCCTGCTGTCAAGAAACTCACTGTCTGGTAGGGAAAAGAGATAATGTTACTGTTATCCAATAAGTTCCCAAACAGAGTGTGTGCAACATATGTGCACAATACTATAAGGTCACAAAAGTATTTGGTTCTGTATCAGGTAGTAAGAACTATTTCATATGCTAGGCAATTATTGATATAATAATATAGCTTTTAGGTTATATAACTTACTAGGTTGCAATGCCTTAAGCAAAAAGAGACTTTATTGCCTCATACAGTTGAGTAGGAATGATCTTTGGGTTAGCTCGCAGAATCCAAAGGAATGCTGAAAGAATCAGCATCATTCTCTCCTTTCCTCTCCCTTTATTCTACTCTCATCACTTATTGGTTTCCTTTGGCTTTATTTTGCAAACTAGCTTCCTTTGTGGAGGAGACAGCTTCTCACAGCTCAGATTCTCATTCTCTCAATTTAAGAAGAAATGGTATGTTTCTCTGTGCCTTAGTTTCTTCATCTATAAAAGGGGGGTAATAGTAACTAGCTCTTCAGGTTGTTGTGAATACTGGGTGGGTTAGGCAAGTATTCAGAAGGGTGCCCGGCATAAAGTAAAACTTGCTTGGGCTACCCAGCCTAGACTTCTCCCTTGAACCTGGATTCCCACATCTGTTTGCCTATTGGAGATTTCCATTTAATGTCTAATAAACATCTCAAATTTAGCCTTTCTAAAACTGAGCTCCTGGCATGTCCTCCAAACCTGCTTTTCTCATGATTTTCCTAGATCAGTATATTCAATTCTTCTAGTTGTTCAGGCCAAAAATAATCTTTGATTACTGTCTTTCTCTCATATCCCCCTTCAAATTTGTCAGTAGATCTTGCTAGTTTTATCAGCACTATCTAATAGAATTTTCTATATTGATGGAAAAGGTCTACATGTGTGTTGTCCAACATGGTACCACAAGCCCATGAAGTTACTGAGCCCTTGAAATGTGGTTCACATAACTGAGGAACTGAGTTTTTAGTTTCATTTCACTTTTAGTAGTTAAATTTTAAATGTTAAATTTGAGGGGTGCCTGGGTGGCTCAGTCGGTTAAGCACCCAACTCTTGGTTTCGGTTCAGGTCATGATCTCAGCGTTCTAAGATCGAGCCCCTTGTTCGGCTCCATGCTCAGCAGGGAGTCTGTTAAAGATTCTCTTCCTCTCCCTCTTGCTCTGCTCCCCCTCCTTCCTTCTCTCCCTCCCTCCTTCTCTCTCAAATAAATAAATACATCTAAAAAAAAGTGTTAAATTTGAATGACTGCATTTGGCCATATCAAGTGGCACACCTGTACTGACCTTTAAAATAAATACAGAATCTCACTACTTCTAATGAATTCCATTATTGCAGTCCTAGTCCAAGGCACCCCCATCTTTTGTCTTATGTCAGTAGCCTCTCTGGTGGTCCCTTCTTTCTTTATTGTCCTCTTCAGTCTGTTCTCACTACAGCAGCCAAAGCAATACTTTTAAAATCTATGTTGCATCACATCAGTACTTACCTCAAAGCTCTGTAGAAATTTCTCATCTGAGCAAAAGTCTAAATTACCACAGACCCACTGTGGACTTGCCTCCTTGCTACCTCTGATTTGTCTTCTGCTGTTCTCCCTCTTGTTCACTCTGTTTCAGGTATCCTGACCTTTGCATCAAAGGCACACTCCCAATAAGGATCTTTGTTCTCGGTTTTTCTTCTTTCTGGAATATTCTTCCTCTGGATTTCCATAAGGTTTACTCTCTTACTTCTCATGGTTCTTTCCTCACATTCTCACTACGGCCCTTCCTAAATTTGTAATCCTCCCCATGGGAGCGGGAGGATTTTTAAATTTTCTAAATTTTCAGTTCTCCCCTCAACACTTCCTATCACCTTCCACTAACTTATTTTTTCTTCTTAGCATGTATTACTAACATTCTAGATATTTTACTTCTATTTATCTTATATATTATTTTATATTATGTATATAAATATTAATTATACTTATATGCATATTTACCATATTTATTCTGTCTCCATTAAAATGAAAGCTTTATGAGGGCTGTGATCCCCATTTGTCTTGTGTACTGTTGTATCCTGAGTACCTGGAATTTTGCCAGTACGTAGTGGGCTTGCAATAAATATTTGTATTAACTGGGCAGTTATCTTATATATGTGCAAGACTTGTTTATATGGACTCTCTTCAGTCTTGTAAGTATTTACTTATTATGGACATAGTCACATGACTTCCATTAATTAAAGTTTTGGGGCAAAGATTTGAATTCTGACTAAAAGTATCTATATACCTTGTCTGAAAAAAAATCAGATAACCTAACTTTAAAGATAAACTCTTGTTTGGTATTTAAATTTTCTCAGAGAGTCTTCTTTGTAGATTTCCTCCGATAGCAAAATGAGGGTTTTTTTTTACTGATTTTTTTTTAGACATAATTCATGTATAGAACACCAAGATGAACAAATGATATTTGTTTTTTTTAACCTAACATACGATGTTCTATGCTATAATGTTAAACTTTAAAATTTAATAAAATAATTCTAAACCAACTCTCCCTTTAAAAAATCTTATCCTGAAATTCCTTTCTAACACAAATATTAATACCTATATTTTCAGTTTAAAAAAAACTGAAAAAATTCTATTGAATTTTTAGTTAACATTCCTTTAAAGTAAACTATTACATTTGTTATGAAAAACCTGAATTCTAATGACTGTATTATTTTCTGAATTTGTTAAAACTATTTTTTAAATGTAAAAATATATTATAATGCATTATAAAGTACTGTTATTAAGATTCAATAAAACTAATTAGTTTTTTTTAATATTAGATTTCACTGCTGGCAATACTTGCTTGGTTATAAATAAGTTGCTATTCAAAATCCCTAAATGGTTGTAAGATAACTTAAGGGAATTCTTAAAACCCACAGCCCCCAGACTATCCTGAGGCACTCTGGAGTGTCATAGTGAAGTCATGGAGATGACATGGAATATTTTAAATTTCCCCCCAAAATGTAGAAACACTCAACATCTTAGACACCACCTGAACTACTAGGTCAAGGTAGTTCAGTTTCAATGTGAGATCATGTTACATTCCTCTCAGTGATATCTTTATAAACCTGGGTTTTCCATTTTTTTTCCTGTAATAAAAGTCAAATACTATCAGAAAATTGGAACAAGAATTGAGATGGCTATGTCAATGAGATTTCAAGGATTGAGAAGTTTTGTGGTATCCAACTGGGCACATATAACCTATTAATAAGTGATTGTAGTATTTAAGAATGAAAAAAATTATTTTTTAATTTATATGTAGTGTTTTTAAGTATGACTACTAAATTTAGGATTTTTTTTTTTTTTTTTTTTGGACAGGAAGTAGGATTTATCAATGGGCATGAATAGGGAGCGGGCAGTGCCGAGGTTCTTATGATTTCAGATTGCACCATTTGTCCAGGCGGCCACAATTAGGGATGTATTTGACCCCACATCCATCTGGGATGAACCACTTTTCAGCCACCACGTCTTCAAATTCGTCGGCATTAAACTTAGCAAAGCCCCACTTCTTGGAAATGTTGATCTTCTGGTGGCCAGGGAACTTGAACTTGGCCCCGCGTAGGGCCTCAATTACATGCCCCTTGTTCTGCAGCTCGGTAGGGATGGACATGATGACTTGGCCAACGTGGACCTTGGCTGCTGTGCGCCAGGGCTTTCCAAAGGCACCCCGCATACCTTATAGGACAACATCCTGTTGATGTGGATGCCATGGAAGGGGTGGAGCTGCACTCGGGTGTGAAAACCATCTTTGCCACGGCTCTTCACTATGTATGTGTTGGCACAAACAAGGGCAGCCTCCAGGGTTTCAGAGGAGAGCTGCTTATACTCATCTGACGCCATGTGGCCACAGAGGGAACTCATCCACTTTTGCCTTCCTCCACCCCATGTCAGAGATGCGGATCTTGGCATCAGGGACACATCTGCAGAGCGAGGCTCTGGGTACCGCTTGTTCTTACAATATGATCAATACTGGGCAGGGAGGCAGCCCATGGCAACACCAAGATTTTCAGTGGTGCGCCAAAGGAAAAGATCCTAAATCTTTGGAATATTATAATTTATTACATTGTGTAGACCTAGCTACTTGATAAAAAAAACTGGCCACAAAGCACTGTAAAAATGTTACTGATAACAGAAAATTTGAGAACTGGTGGAGCCAGATTATTTGTTTTCTATTTTTACTTTTGTTGTTTACTGAAATTCAGGGTTTTTTTTTTTCATATTTTTCCAGTTTTACTGAGGAATAATTGACAAGCATTGTTGTATAAGTTTAAGGTGTACAGCATAATGCTTTGACTTATATATGTTGTGAAATGACTACCATAATAAGTTTAGTTAGCATCCATCATCTTATATAGATACAATGAAAAGAAAAGAAAAAAGAAACAAATTTTCCTTGTGGTGAGACCTCTTAGGATCTCTCCCTTAATAAGTTTCATATATCTCATACAGCAGTGTAAACTATGGACATCGTGGGATACATTACATCCTAGTACTTACTTGTCTTTTAACGGGAGGTTTGTACCTTCTGATCACCTTCCTCTAGTTTTAATTTTTAAAACTCTGGGAAACATTATTTATAGAAAAATGATGTGATGAAGCTGTTGATGCTGTAAGAAATTATTTATGAAAGTGAATTTGTGGTCATGGTCCTAATCACTTTCGATGTGTTTACCACCAATAGAACCAGGAAACAGTATTCAATTTGGATTTGTAACAGAAGATTATCAAAAATAAGGAGTTTTCAGTTTCAAAGAAACTTCAAAACATAGTTTTGAAACTCTTTGGATTTGACGAGACCCAACTGAATTCTGCCAAGGCACTTTTTCCTAATTTTTTAGGCTCTTGTGTATTTGTGGAGAAATTTAATCCTTATGTTACTGATTCATTTACACTTAACTCATCAAAATGTTTGGTAAATGCACTTGATATCCAAAGAGCTTTATGAGAAGTTACATCTGGAAATTCTAAAGTTTTATAAATCATTCTTGAACTTCATTTCTTTAAACCAGAAAGTCACATTTTTCTAAAGCATGTGGAACTAGAACCTCAAATTTAACTTTAAGTTGGTACACTTTTGAAACCAAGTAGGAGTAAACTTAGTGAAATGTTTTTGAGTATTCCTCTTGTAAGGTATTTCGGTGTAGTGGATTTGGGTTTTCCCTAATGGGATAATATTTCAAAAATTAAAAATCTGAGTAATAGTCAAATATTTCATGTGTGTTGTCTTTTAATGGAAATGTTCCCTCTCAGAGGATGAAAAATTACATTTTAATCATTTTGAAAGCTCTCTTAGTGGGTAAATTTAATATAATAAGCCATATTGGCTAATTAGTTATCTGATTTTTCATTGGCAAAAACTTCAAAACTAACAAAATTGCCTGTGTCATAGTATTTTAAGTGTGATAAATGTTGTCTATGACCTCAAGAATGTGTCCTAAAGCAAGCAATGGTTAACATGTTAAAAAGAAAAAACTTTTAAAAATGCATTAGATCATGTCTGCAAAAGACAAATGTTTGTTAATAACACTGTGTTATTTGGCCTAACTTTTTAATGTCCTGAACATAAGGCATTAATGAAATAAGATTACACTTAAAGCAAATACTAGATGTGAGTAATCTTATTTCTATTCAGCAATCAACTTACGAAAACACAATGTGTATTTCCCTTAGATACACAAAACAACGTAGTATCATCAGGACATTTATTAGGTAAACAGTATGAAGTTGCCATTTTTACATTAAAAACTGATCAAATACAGGTAATTTCACATGGCTGAACCAATATATGGTCATAAACAAATCAGTATGGAAAGCATTGTTTCTAGAATTGCTCTATGAGGAAGATCCAATTTACATATTTTAGAAAAATCTGTTCATATTATTATACTTTTCTAATCCAAATGTTTTCTTAATCTGGAAGTGGACTTCAAACTTTGGTAGTTCTTCAAGTCTGTCAGTCAATGCAGCCAGGTTCTATAGCTTTAACCCCTAAATTGCAGTGGACTAAACAATAGTAAGTTTAATTTCATTCATGTTCACTATCTGCTTTGCATCTATTGCCTTCACTCTCAGACCCGTGCTGATGTGACACTGATCGTCATGGAAGCAGAGAGCAAAGGGAACGTGGTGAAGGACAGACTGGCTCATAAAACTTCCATGGGCAAGTCAGAAAGTTCACTTCTGCTCACATTTCACTGGCCAAAGCAAATTACATGACGACATCTATGGAAGTGAGGAAGCACAATGCTGCCAGGTGCCCGAGGAATGAGAGAACAGAATAGTGGTAAACAGTTTTAATGACTAGAATCCTGACACTTTAAATTAGAGTTCTGATAGATGAAAGATCTACTCAGAGTGCAAACTTGCAGTAATGCCTCATGTTATTCCAAGTGCAACTATAGAAGGATCTGTAAATATTAATAAAAAATGAATGCCGGAGATATAAAAATTAATTATGCATCAAATCTAGCAAAGACAGTAAAAAGTACTGCGTAGGATGGGGGAAAGAATATTCGTACCATTATCTTCTTTGGATGAACTATATTGTCTAGGCTTAAATTAGATTAACACTTACTGAAGTAAGTGAAATAGGACTGAGTCATATAAACCAGTGGATATGATCTGAACTAGAGATGATGATTCTTCAAGGAGCCGAATAGACTGTTGACTATGGCTTGCCATTGTGTCTACCTCAGTCAACTGGCTAATGTTGACTCAACTGAGACTGAGGGGGAAATAATAATCAAGCTTATCGGATTTTTGGCTTTGGAGGACTTATTGGATATTTACAGAGAGACATACTCACCCACGTTTGTCTTTTCTTTTTCTTTTTCTTTTTTTCTTTTCTTACCTGTCACTGTAGATGTTAGCATAGCGTGCTGCATAGCCAAGGCCTGGAATAACAGACACTAGCACAAAATTTATCATTTTGTTTTGTAAGGAAGCAAATTGTATATGCAAGATGGTCAAACAATACACATGCTAGTAGGAGTAAATTATTTAAATATTTTTTTTACGTGAGACAAAATAATTTCAAGAAATTATATAAATAATAAAAAGAAATATTTGCACCACTTGGACTGTGTTTCAGCAGTAAAGAGTCAAACAAAAGACATTTAAGGGTAGAACATTAAGTTTCTTTAGGGTTAACCAGTTAACCAACTTAAGTAATTTTGAAGTCACTATGAATGACATACTTAAGAATCTGATAAGCATCAATATTGTGATATTCTAAGCTTTTAAATAAATTATTTTCAAATTAGTTTTTGTTTCCTGATTCAAGAATCTTAGATCAAACACAGTGGTGGTATCACTAACTGCTCCCAGTGTAGTTACAAAAGGACAAAAGGGCTAAACCCATGATAAACTCAAGGCATGGCAAGTCATTTCCTCTAGCGTATAGCTTCTCTTTGCTTGATTTAAAAGACATCTGATATTGCTATAGGGTGGAAAGTTGACTCATTAGAAAGGAATGTGAATGTCTCACTTAGAGACCCCCTTGCTGCCATGACAGATTGTATTAGTCCAGCAAGCGACAGGGAAAACATAGCTTTAGTGAACCTGTACGTGAGTGGTCTGGTTGGTTTTATTCATTCTGATCTGACCACCTTCAGCTTTCTTTTCAAATGTAGCTATAGTTTTCTTTTTAAATGTAGCTACTCCATATTCAAGGAAGAGGGAACATTATGACAACATCACACAACATTAAAGATTCAAATATTAGGTATTAAATTTAAAGTATTATAGTAAATACATTATTAATGTAAATATAATGTCAGACATATAATACAAAAGAACCAATGTTATTTTTCATAGAAGCACTTTCTTTAATTAGCCATAATTTATTAATGACTGGAGTTTGATATTTTGCAATAAAAGTTTTAATCATTTTGAAACAACATGCTATTTTCCATGATTGAGTCTCTGCCTACTGGATAGGCCCAGAAATATTTTTATATCCTCTATCTCTTTTTAACTTTTTTCTTGGCATCTACTTTTGTATCATCTTGTTCTCCAGATGGTAGGTCCTTGCCTATGAGGCATGGCTCAAATATTCTGCTATTAACTTTTCTAGATCCTTCACATAATATATATCCTTATCCACGGTGTTTTATTGAGTTCACTCTCGGCTTTGTGGCTTCCATGGCATGACTGTCTGGAGATATTGTTTCACTTCAAAGGCCTAAATCAATCCCATTCTCATCTGCTGCCTCCAAGATCCAATTTTCCCACTCCCAACAAGCAAGATCTTACCATCTTTTTTTTTTTTACACATTGACATTCTTTTCTTTTCTTTTTTTTTTTTTTTTTTTTTGCACATTGACATTCTTTTAAATGTTTTTAATGAGCCTAAAGCGCCAACAGGATCTTGGCCAACTTTTCCACATTTACCTGTCTACTGTAATTCCATCTATTATTCAGCAAACCTACAAAAAGTTTTTTTTCATATTTTGTACTTTATACTTTCCATATATTGCTTAACCAAATTAAAATTAAAAGTTGGATTTAGTAAGCTATTTGGAAAGAAATGATTAATCTAATTTTTGAAATTTCTATAAGGTATTCATCAAGCAGATAGAGATTTCATATTTCTGTGAATTCATGGTTTATTTCTTACCATAAGTAGGTTTTTCTTTTTAACCACAGTTTCACATTAAGAAAAAATCCTTATCATTAGGAAAGACGAAAAAATTAGATTTGATGCACTTGGCTTAGTTTCTACCTTTCAATACACATTTACCCTCTTTAACATAGAGCTTTATCCTTTAAGGAGTTTTGGTGTGATTTAATGTTGTCTATTAATTCCTTATGTTTGATGCTTGTAGGAGGAGACGTAAGGACCCCAATCCAGAAAATATCATGAAGCCATTTCTCTTGCACTTATACCTGGAAATATCCTGGGATTGTTTGTACTTTTCTCAGTAACCTCTAATCCCCAAATCTCTGCCCACACCATAGGCAGTGACTCTTCACAGCAGAGATAAGTTTATTATTTTCAAGGCTTCAGCTGAAAGATACATACAACTTAGAGTGGGAGAAACTCTTCTACTCTCTTCCTAGGGATGAATTTTATTGGAGCCAAGATAAGCAATGTATTTCTAAAAGAAGTTTCATTTAAAAGATGAAATTGAGTCAAAAAAATAAATATTTATGAAATGATATGGTTCAGGCTTTCTAACAGATGAAAATAGATTTTGCCTTTTTAATTTTTTTTTTTTTTACCTCCCAGTTTTACCGCATGGCTTTTCATTGGCTTAATTCAATATCTTAAATAAGTGTATGCTAACTTTAAACAATAAGAGCCAAAGCTATTTGCCAGTATTATTTTCAGATTGCATTTGAATTCCCTCCATCTTTATGTTAAACCTCATTCCAATGCACAGGCAAGACAAGATTGATATAATATTTAAACAGAAACAAAGAAGGTTCTGTCCATAGTTGCAAATGATGTTGATGCAAAACCACTACCCTGGCGCTGAGTGATGAGTGCTACCCAGATAAGGAGTCCTAAGCATCAACAAACATCATTTAGGTAGTAATCCCAGGGAACTAGAGCAACACTTCGGACAGTCCTTAAGGGAAGATAATTGATAGTAAGTCACACACAAGCAATTTACTATTAAAAGCAAATAAAATAGTTTGAGGATCTTTTATATTTCTTTCCTTTTGAAGCAGAAAATGCCCTATTCACTTAACAATAGGAGGAATTGTAGTAAGAATCAAAAATGGAAGAGGATGAGATTAGCAGTTTGGTCTCTAACTATCTAAATGAGTAACCAAGCTTAACATTGTTAAAATGTACTTGGTTGATTTTCCTACTAATAACAACCACAAAGCCAGTTATTAACAGAAAATAGTAAGTAAAGATGGTGTTATTTAAACACTGAGATTACAAGACTTGGGCTTGAATAGTTAATGCTTTGACAACTTCCCACCTGTTAATGGAAATTAAACAAATTCATGATCATTTTAGACTATCACAGATTGAGTGATATGGATCAAATTGTGCACCCCAAAATTTGTATGTTGAAATTCCTAAACTCCAATGTGATTATATTTGGAGATAGGACCCATAGGAGGTAATTAGGGTTAAATGAGGTCATCAGGGTAGTGCCCTAATTTGATAGGAGTAATGTCCTTATCTGAAGAGACACAAAAGAGTTCCCTCTTCCTCTATTCTGCACAGGAAGACACAGCAAAAAGGAGGCCATCTGCAAGCCAAGGACAGAGCTCTCACCAGCAATCAAATTAGCTAGCCCCTTGGTTGTGGACCTCCCAGCCTCCAAAGATGTGAGAAACAAGTTTCTGTTATTTAAGCCAGCCAGTCTGTGCGATTTCATGATGGCAGCCTGAGCAGACTAAGGCATTGGAATTAGAGCATTTGATGGAATGTTAAGGACAAAGGAATTTGTAAGAATTGGTAATCGAGATTTTTTTTTCCCCTTTCCTTACCGCACAGTAATAAATTCTGTTAACTTGTTTTTGCAGGAATGATATGGACTGTCATTATTGTTTCTTCAGCGGTTCTAAAGATAATTGGGTGAATATGTTTTGAAAATTTCAGATTCCAAGGTAAACACAAACCTTAACATGCAAAGTTTTTCTTAATTTGCAGCCTTTAAACTTTATTCAACCTATTTACATTCAGAAGAACAATTGCCACTAAATTCTGAGTCCAAACCATCAGGGTAGGACTTGTCACCTTGCCATTTTTTTTTTGACCAGTTTTATTAATGTATTGGGATTGCAAGAGTAAATGAATTTACTTTACATGAAGTTGGTCGTGGTCCAAGTTGGCAGATGTTCAATAGGAACTTTTATGAGGGCATAGGTCAGAAAAGAGTATCAGAAACCAATTAAATATGCAAGAATTTCTTTTTCAATTATAGATATATTCTATTTATCATTCACTATTAGCAGTATGTTTGCCAAAGAAATAGAACAACATTGCTGACAAATGTTGTTGGGTTAGAAGTCCATTAATGAGCTTCTCTTATAAAATAGCTTCTTTCAACCTGATCGGTCATGTCTCTTCTGATGATTTAAACATGGTTCTTTAAATCTTAAAATTAAAACCAGGAGGTATAGTATAAATCACTGAAATGCAACTTCCCTTAAATTGCATAAATGCTTACAAAAAATACATGATTATTTCCTCCGCATTAGAGAACCCAAGAGCTCCTTTCACTTTCCTTTGAGATTCCACTTTTTCCTTTGGCAGGTGTCCAGTTAGGCAATGACATTTATGAATTATCCTGTGTGGACAAAGAATTCTTCTAGGCAAGAAAGAGAGATAAAAGCGAAGATGATGTCATAGACTAGAACTACGTTTTAGAAAAGGAGAAAGGGATTGTTTCCATTTTGCTGTATCGTAATTTGACCCTTGCATTCTATCTTTGCATTCTATCTTTGATATGCGTGGAATTGCACCATCTATGATCCCGCATATCACCGAGGTCTATGTACCTGGCACGTAGATAAGCACTTTACATGAATTCTTTTCTTATTTTTCAGATATTTTATTAGGTTGCTAGTAATATTGCCACAATGTTAAAGATAAGGAATGAGACTCAGAATTAGTTAGGTAACTTCTTCTCAGTAACACTGCTTATTAATGGTGGTGCCACAGTTAAATATGTCTGTCCAGTTGAAATGCCAATGTTAATTTGCTTACTTTATATGGACTCTGTATAGAAACTGTCCTCTTCACTAATATCAGCCTAACATTAGCAAACTCTCTGTAACCAAGATAAGCAGGTCTTTGGGGATGTGGCAAAATACACACATGGAAAATTACACTTTTAAATCAAATTAACAGAAAGTGAAAACAAATTTACCTTCTCATTTATGCTGCCATTTCCATTTCAATGATTTCTAGCATTCTTTTCCCCAAGCTTTTGCAGCATCATTAGCCAATTTAGATAGGGGAGCAGACCTACCAGCTTGGGTAGGTCAGGCCCTGAGGGGAACTGGTCCTGCTCTAGGTGATAAGATCCGTTAAGTCTGGTGAGCACAATAGTTTCAAGCACAGCAAGGGCCTGAGATAAAGTAGTTGGTTTCCCAGTAGATGGCAGCAAAAGCAAAACACGTGTAGGCAGTATGGCAGAATCTGGGTGACAGGGCAGAATAAAAATCAGAGAAATGCATGGGTAAGTAGCAGATCTGAAGGCAAAAGAGCATGAGATTCAGGATGTCAGTCTCCAGGTAACTTGATCGTTATTAATAGAGGAGGGAACAAGATCTAGAAGGAAAATGGGGTACCAGATGTTCACCATCACAGAGACTATGTTGACCCAACATAGGCATCAAAAGGGAATCGGATTGGGGGATCACCATAGATACAAAAGTTTAAGGCAAAGAGGCTCATAAGCAGTGCACATGACTAGAACCAAGGCCAAAGAATAAAAGGTTAGAGCTGAATCAAGAAGCCTACCCACAGCAGAAATCAGGTGGTAACTGGATACTGAAATGAGCCTTACATCGTCACACAAAATCCATACATTTCTTTCTTTCTTCAACTTTCCTGTTGATTCACCACCATTTCCTCCCACCGCTCTAATCAAGAACATGTTTACATGGAGACCATAACTAAAAATTGTAGCCTTTCTTCAGTTCCTCTCTATCCGTGTTGCTCAATACTGTTCCTTCCAGTCCTCGTCTTTCCTTTCCCTCCTTTACTTACTTCGAATCCCACTTTTACCACTCTTCTCCCATCATAGCAGGTTCTCAGAAAATTAGTCATCTTGTCTCACAGCATCACTTCTCATGGCAGCAGGCATTTGGGGCAGTGCCTTGGTGGCCCAGGAGGTCTCGCCATGGCTGCCAGTTGGTGAGAAAAATAGACACTGCTCTATGCTTTTAAATACCAAGTCCTAGTTCCATGACAACGGAGCAGGGTTGTATCTGTTACTCAGTGATGACCTTTTTATTAAATCGCAGGATTCTTAGAACATCAGGAGATGAACCGTTAACCTACATTATATCTCAAAGAACAAAAATGACCTATGTGTTGAGGAAGTTCCTAGCAAGATTAGACTCTGCCTCCCTGTAATTTGCTATTTCGGGTGTTGGGTAGAAGGGCTTAACAACAAGGAAGAAACCAAAAAAAAAAAAAGAGAAACATTCCTCTCTCCATTGATTCAATATTTTTCTGTTTCCATTTTAAAGATTCTGCTAACTACTTCAGAATGAGTAATCTCTGATTGTGAAATCAAAGGCTATTGTTCTAATCATAGTAAGGCCTATGCAAAGTGAATTTCAGGCTTACATTGCTGATGTATACATTTACAGCTGTGACAGTGAAATTTATTAATGTCAGTGATATTGAGGAAGTCCAGGCCCTTGAAGTCCACATTTTCCTTAGGATTAGTGTGTTTTTTTTAAGGGGCTCCAAATTTTCATATTGCATCCCCTACATAGATATTACATTTCAAATGTAGGAACTTTGATGTTTCCAAACAGTTTTTAAACATTTAGCTATAAATATATGAGAAAACCTAAATATAATATTTAACTCATTTTGAGAAATTAATGACAAACACGTATCAGTCCCCTTCAGTCAAATTCAGTCTTTAATTTTTTTAAATTGTTTCCTCTCTTGAAACAAAAGAGTACCTAGAAACTTGAATTCTACAATTTAATATTTACAAAATTTTTTTCATTGATAATGTACACAGCCTGGTTGAGATGACTAATTCCAAGTCTCATCAATATAGTAAAGTTTTGCATACATTACAAAAGAGATCAACAAACGTTTTCTGTAAAGAACCAAATAGTAAATATTTCAGCTCTGGAGGACATACGGCTTCTGTCGTAACTACTTAACTCTGCCATTGTAGCAGAAAAGCAGCCATAGGCCATATGCAAAAGCATGAGTGTGCCATGTTCCAATAAATCTTTATTTACAAAATTAGGTGACAGGATGGATTTGGTCCACAGGCTGTAGTTTCTGACCTCTGCATTAGAATTTCTCTCTTACTGCTTTGATTTGAGGAAATCATTTCCCAAAACTTTGTAGGAAGTTGTATATATAACTTGTATTATTATATGGAATAGTTGTGCATGTGTGTACTCATGACATCTTACCAAGGTCGTGTAGGTATTTGTGGGCATCTGACCCATTTTTCTCTTCCAGTTTTATAGATAGCAATGTTTGGTCTGATGGCGTAGTCAAATAAGAAGAACACAAAACAAAACAAAAAAACCATCTACAATAACCATTTTCTCCTTCTTACTTTTCTGTAGAAAACAGTCTCATAGAAGTCCAATGCCATGTATGGACTTATGGAATGTTAGATGAGAATGGACTTTGGTGATCATTTAATGTAAGTTCCTATTTTGCAGATGCGGATATTGGCATAAAGAAGTAAGTTATTAGGGCGCCTGGGTGGCACAGCGGTTAAGCGTCTGCCTTCGGCTCAGGGCGTGATCCCGGCGTTCTGGGATCGAGCCCCACATCAGGCTCCTCTGCTATGAGCCTGCTTCTTCCTCTCCCACTTCCCCTGCTTGTGTTCCCTCTCTCGTTGGCTGTCTCTATCTCTGTCAAATAAATAAATAAAATCTTTAAAAAAAAAAAGAAATAAGTTATTGTTCAAATCAATATCGATAGGGAAAACAAGACAAGCAAACCCACCCAATTTCAGAGTTCAAGTCCGGCCTTCTAACCCTTTGGTATAGTGATCTTCTCACACAATCCAAAAACATTTTTAACATCTATCATAATCACTTGGTAAGTAGGAGTATCAGAGAAGGAGCAGCCTAACATTCTGGCTATTACCAAGATTCAAACAATGGTCGTTTAATTTCTCTGCCATGCTCTGAAGTTGACTCAAAATAAACTTGTATTTTCCTCAACTTTATCAATATTACTAGTTATAAGACATTATGTATTTAGTAAAGAATAAACAGCATGTTTATTCCATTCTAGCAATGGAAGCTGCACACTTCCCTCGTAAAAAGTATCCCTTTAACAGTAAAATCTAAAGAGGGAAGAACTAATTCATTTCTATAAATCTCTATGTGATCTCTTCAGGGTTAATAATAACCCAGCTTTGATCTGCATCTTATCTTTTAGAAAAGTGAAGGTCAATCTAGTTTTGGCTGTAGGGTGTGAGTGTGTGTGTGTGTGTGTGTGTGTGTTCCCCTGTGAGCTTATGGAGATGAGCAGAATGTGTGTGGAATGTGATCTCCACGAGGGTACCAGAAGCTGGATGTGAGGTTGCTAGGCAGTTTCCCCATTGTTTTAAACAAACTGCACAGGGCTGGCAGCAGCTGTCAGAGTTCCTGGCTCTTAAGAATAACAGAGCTGAAAAACACGAAGAACAAAGGTCTTCCACAATAAATGGCAATAAAGAACAGGAACTTTCTGTGCCAGTAAATGCAGGCACTTGGATGTTAAAGCAATTAATAGGGTTAACAAACACAAGAGGTCATTTGAATTCTATTTGTTGTCAAATACTTTTTTCCCTTGGACACTTTAATTTAAATGGTAAGACAGTCTGAAAAGAGAATGGTAGACTGCAATTTTAATAAATCATTCCTTTAAAATCACCATTTTCTTGCTTGTTTATTTTTATTTTATTCATGCAGAATTTTACCTCAGAGGCAACAGTATAAGCCTTACTCTAAATAAGTTTTAAAGATTTCAAGTAGAAACAAATGCTACATTTTATGTTAAAAAGAAAAAAACAATTCATTCAACTATACTATCACCATAAGGCTCTCTTTTTACCCCTTTATATAAGCCACATCCATTCTTCAACCCTTTTCTCTTTAGCGTGGCGGTGGTTACACAATGCTATATGTGTAATGAAATTGAATAGAGCTACACACACACATGAGATCATTTATAACAGTTGAAATCTGAATAACTACTATAGATTCCATTATTGTCAATTTCTTGGTTGTGACTATATACTATAGTTGTGTAAGAGACTGCCATTGGCAGAGGCTGTGGTGTGTGAGACTTGCCTATACATAGCTTTGCAAATTCCTGTGAATCTAGAATTATTTCAAAATAAAAAGTTTTCAAAACAAAACAGGTCCTTCGTTTCTAATATTTCGAAATTGGAGATTTTTTCCCTTAAATATTAAATCCTAGTCTTGTTGGTTTACTTCCTATCAGTGTGTGGATGATTCTTTCCTTCAACTGATTAGTATTTGAGCACCCATTGCAAAATCATTTGAAAAGATGAAACTCAGACATTTCCAGTCAATCAATTTTTTGACATATTACTGGGCTTAAAGGTTGTACAATGATTTTTTAAAAATCTATCAAAAATAAATAAAATCTATTTATGGAATCTGAACTTTTGGGGAATCTGAAATCAAGGGTCATTCTGAATAGAATGATGACTTAAGAGTTTGTATACTAAGAAACAAGTCTTTTCAAACCAACATTCTTTGTTTTTCCAAGTGTGTGTGTGTGTGTGTGTGCGTGCGTGCGTGTGTGTATTATAACTTTTTATTTTGAAATAAATACAGATTTTTTTGGAAGTTGCAAAGATAGTAAGTAGAGGTTCCATGTATACCCTTCACTCAGGGCACCCCCCCCGACAATGACTACATCTTGCATAACTATAGTCAAAAGCAAAACCAGGAATTCATATTGATACAGTATATGTGTAGAAGTCTATGTTACCTTAACACACATATATGTAGATTCTTCTAACCACCACCTCAATCAAGATTAAGACCTATTCCATCATCACAAAGAAGTATTGGTGTTGACAATTAATCAATTCATATGAAGTGTAGAAATTTCACCTCCTCTTAAGGAGTCTTCCATTACTCATAATATAATTATCCTAAATATTCCTTTACAAATATTCTATCCGCATCAGATAATGTTACATTTAATGCTCTGTTAAATATAGTTCAAAATACTCCTCTCTCTCTCTCTCTCTTAAATAAGTAAATAAATCTTAAAAAAAAAAAAAAAACTGGGGGGGGGTGGGGCACCTTGGTGGCTCAGTCAGTTAAACATCTGCCTTTGGCTCCGGTCATGGTCCCAGGGTCCTGGAATGAAACTCCACATCGGGCTCCCTGGTCATCAGGGAGTCTGCTTCTCCCTCTCCCTCTGTGTGCTTGTGCTCTCTCTCTCTATCAAATAAGTAAATAAATCTTTAAAAAAATATAGTTCAAAATATTCAAGAGGAGAAGGAAAACATATTTACATTCACTTTTTTTCTTTATTCTCTCTTCCTTCTTGATGTTTTAAAATGCTTTCTTTAACATGAGAGACTATGGACTATGAGAAACAAACTGAGGGCCTCAGAGGGGAGGGGGGTGGGGGAATGGGATAGACCGGTGATGGGTAGTAAGGAGGGCACGTATTGCATGGTGCACTGGGTGTTATATGCAACTAATGAGTCATCGAGCCTTACATCGGAAACCAGGGATGTACCGTATGGTGACTAACATAATATAATAAAAAAATCATTAAAAAAATAAAATAAAATGCTTTCTTTATTGTTTTCTTTCTTCCAAATTCAAAAATCATATAGTATGTTATAAAACTCAGATTTTACCCATTTTTTCCCTATTTCTTATATTCCTTACTCTAGTCTTCCCAAATTTGCACACAGCTCTTAACCCTCTGTTTCAATTGGGTTTTGTTATTATTACTGTTGCTGTTATAGTTGTTATTTTTGTTCTCAGTGATTCATCACTTGCATATAATACTCAGTACTCATCATAATTGTTCCGATTAGTTTTTAGGCATTTAGGGATTTAAGATGAAAGGTTAAATGCTAAACTATCACTTCTTTGTTACTAGCCACACCAATACATAGTAGGCCTTCTCATATTTCCATTTAACATTTATTTTATTTCATTACTTCAAAGCAATCAGCCTGTCTCAGAAATTTGGTTTCCTTTTTTTGTCCTCTGTGTCTTTCTACCACAATTAAAAGACAGACAGTTAAGCCCACAACATCATATTTATAGGCAGGAGTGGAGTTCTTTTTTTTCTTTTTTTTTAATTCTAAATTCCTCCTCCCAGAAATTGAATAGAACATACAGGGTTCTGAATCTGAGATTGTTTTCCTGCAATGTGAAGAATTGAAATGCAAATCTGAATAGGCAAACTTGGTTTTCTTTTTGAATTATTCATGCTTGAATGTTTGAAGGATTATCTGAAAAGGTGTGAGTAAACTATATCGTTTGAAAAGAAAGTAGAAGTTATATGTAGTAAACAAAGCATTTTTCTTTTCACAGAAAAGCCTTACCATAAACTTAGTCTAAGTCTTAAGCTAGTCAATGTTATAAAGTCCATGCTTAAAACAATAAATGGCCAGTCCATACCTAAGTAGTCTATAGGTAATATTGTAAGTACAGCAGTGTTATAAGAGTACTTCTATTGATGATAAAGAACATTCTGGAGTCTGTCAACAAAAGATAATTTCAAGACAGGTGAACATAATTTCCCTATATGTCACTAGAGTTTTACATAATGTCTGCGTGAACTACATGCTCTTCCAGGAATAATAGATTGTCTCTACTCCTCATATTAAATTATTTATCTAAGTGTTAAAATTTTGAAGACCTTTCCGGGAATTTTATGGCTTAGGCACTTGAGTTCTGAGGAAGCACTGTACTAGTTTTAAGGACTTTATTTTCTTTTAAGACTAATGACTGAAATTAAAAACGTCCCTTCATAATTTGTAAGATGTGTATTATGTACCTACAATTTGTCACACTTTGGGGATATGTAAATAAACAAAATGAGTCTTGTCAAGCTGTGGTAGCATGAAGTAGGGCTCCTAACCCGTGGGAGTTGTGGGTATTAGGATAGTCAGAAAAAAACTTCCCAGAAAAATGATGGTATTTCTACTAGGTCTTAAAAATATGGTGAGATTGAGAGACTTGGAGGTGAGAGTGATTTTTATTAAATATTTTATTTCAGAGTAATAAATTACAATCTTATTTTTCTATATTTTCCACCACATTTGCTTAAGGTGAGAAGAGATAGAAAAACACAATTAGAGGTAAATGCTGTGTGCCAGGCATTGTTTTAGATGTGTTATAAATAACAAATCATTTAATCTTCAAAATTAACTTGTAAGGTATATTACAGTATTAACATACTCATATGGAAATATCAAGATGTTCTAAGAGCCATGGGCTGATTTTTATTATTTTTTTGTTATTTATTTTTAAGGATTTTATTTATTTATTTGACAGAGAGAGACAGCAAGTGAGAGAGGGAACACAAGCAGGGGGAGCTGGAGAAGGAGAAACAGGCTCCCTGCTGGGCAGGGGGGTTCAATCCCAGGACACTGGGATCATGACCTGAGCCAAACGCAGCCGCTTAACCAGATGAGCCACCCAGGTGCCCCAGTGGGCCAATTTTTAAACTCGTATGTCTGAATCCAGAGCCTTCATTTTTTTTTTAATATAAGGATTATTTTTTAAAGATATTATTCATTTATTTGAGAGAGAGCGAGACATATCACACAGGGAGAAGAAGACTTGCTGCTGAGCAGGAAGCCTAGTGTGGAGCTCAATCCCAGGACCCTGAGATCATGACCTGAGCTGAAGGCAGATGCTTAACTGACTGAGCCACCCAGGCACCCCAGAGCCTTCATTTTTAGCTACCACAATATATAGATGGAAATGAATACAAGCTTTGGAACTCGGCAGACCAGCTATCAAACCTCATCTTTACCACTTACATGCTGTGCAATCTTGGCAACTGGCTCAACCATTTAATGTCCTTATCTTTAAAATGGGAATAAATACTCTCATCTTGAAAATTTTATGAAGATTAAATTAGGTTAATCAAAACTTTCAACACTCCCTAAAAAGTCAACAAATAGTAGCTGTTTTATGTTATAAAGTTTTCTTTATAAATATACAAAATTAAATTTTATTTGAGTATTTTTCTCCTAAATGTGACCAATATTTTTTTTTAAAGATATCGATATATACTCTTTCTCTCCAATGGAACTTAATGCATTTTTTTCTCTTTCTCCCTCTCCCTCTCCTCTCTGCTTCTATCTCCAACTTCATCTCTATCCCCAGGAACCTTATGTTTGACATTTGCATATCTTACTTTATCAACATCTCTCCAAAGTAAACCCTCCACTCTTGCCATCTTAAATGACCTGAAACGTGTTGAACTCATTCATCACTTTGTAGCTTTGTTCCAGTTGTTTTCTCTGTCTGGAATGTATCTATACGGTGTCTTCTCTACCTAATTCAAATATTCAAACCTAAAGATTTAGTTGAAATTCTGCCCATTCAACAAAGACATCCTATCTATTCTGGTTGACAATGTAACTCAGTATCGTCTTATAAAGTCCAACAGAAATTCTCTTAAGCCCCATTAGGAGGGATAATTGCATTAACTCAGAGTACCTGGTTTGGTTTTGGTGTATTTATACTGCCAATCATATAATAGATTTTTTGTGTCTATGTTTACCTGGTTATTAGGAACTCTGAGCTCAAATCTGTGGTCCATTTTAACAGCTGTAAAATACTTGAAAGCATGCAAATTGCTACTGTAAGGTGATACGTGGATTAATTAATTAATTTTGCTACCCTATTTCTCCTTTTTCCTACCATATATATTTTTATCTTAATTATTGCATCTAATACATTCTAAAGGTGCAATGAAATTTTATGTCACAAAAAGTAACCCTACAAAAGGAAATCCCTACACAAATCACTGAAAAATGGAAAAAAAATAAAACAAATTTAAATTATCTATAAATAACCAATATCCATCGAAAATAACCACTTCAAATATTTGGATCTATTCACATTACATTTTCTAGGAATTTTATGGTTTTGATTATTTTAACAGGCTTGAAATGTGCTAAAATATAATTTCATATTACATTTTTAAAATTAATATTATGTATTTTCATGTCATTAAACATTATTTGAAAACATGATATTTAGTGCTCTTATAATAAATGTATCATCATTTAATTAAGGTATTTTCATATGGCTGAATATTTATGCTGTGTTCAGCAGTAAACACATTACTACCATGACAAACAGCATTGTGTTAAACATCTTCATTGTTAAATCTTTAGGTTCACATTTTTCATTTAAATTAATGGAAATGAAAGTCTTAATTCATTAGTTGTGCATATTTCAAAAAGAATTAATACTTGTCAAATTTTTCTTCATACAATTTCTTTATTAATTTGATATTTGTGGGCATTGCAATTCATTGTATATTTATACTATATGTATTTCTATAAATCAACATCTTTGGAAGAAGATGTATAAGTAAATACATAAATTAATAAATTAATGGATATATTTCCAATCCAAATTTATCTCTCCTCTAAAACCATGTAAATGATATACTTACATTATTTCACAGCTTTTTATATTGTGTTCTTTTTTTATCTTCTTTTAGCACTGATATCATTTTTATCTCTTAACATCATTAGAAAGATTTTCTTGAAGAAGTAACTATGTATGTTATTTCTTCCAAATCTGTTTTCATCCTATTTGTGGGAATATAGTTACAAGCTATAGTACACTTGTTGGTTGACAATTAGACTTCAGAGTTCAAGAAATAACACAACAGAACAGAAACAAAAAAGAACACAAACCTTTATCAGGAAGTAGTATTTATTGTAGTGAGAATACGAATAATGACAGACTCTCTCGTCCTGTCATCAACAGTAACATCATGACAGCTAAAAATAATCTTCCCCTACACTGCCCTTAACCAAGAATGTTAGACTGTGACAACATCACATTAAATTCTTTCCTAAATTCTGTTCATAACCTCTCGTGTGTCACACTTCAGGACATTGACTCCTTAGAGTTTCTGAACAACATGACAATGAGATCATTCAGTTGTCAGATCTCTAAACTCCGGGGGGCACGGATGTGTATTCTTGAAAGCATTTACTCAACCAAGAGAAATGCATAGACACACAAGAATGATTGAAGAGTCAAACAGCAAGACTACTTTGAGAAGAATGAACCTAAAATGGGTCATATCCAACCACCAGTACTGATAGGGTTACTTTGGAGTAAAGTGAACAGCTCACTAGACATGGTCACACTGAGTGCCCAGATTATGATCTCTAAATAGTTCTTTTCAACTCACAGGAACTAAGACTTCTTGGGGAAAAAAAACCCAAAAAAACCCAATTTCAGATTGGGAGCAGAAAATATGTAAGATGGATCTGAAACAGCTTCACATACCAGAGAACAAAGGCACTTTCAGAGCTAGTAGGGTCACATCTAAAGTAAGCAGGAGCCAACTGGAAGAGGATCCCATTGGACAAAGAAAGAGGATATTTGGTGCATCAGGAATGAAAACTGTGATAGATGGAAACACATCAAAACCAGTCAGGATGCAGCTTCCTCCAATTTCCTAAATAAGTTACCACACGTCTACCCAAACTCTTTTTTCTACAAGTAACTTTTCTTATGTCATTGCCTCAACTATCCTATCTGTTCTTGATGTTTTGTGGGTGTTCATTCACAATTTGGAGGACCTCAATAATCAGTAAAGAGAAACATATGTGAAAAAAAGAGAGAAACACATGTGTTTAATCTCCCATATTTAGTCATATGAAGTTTGGGTCTCAAATTTACGCTTAATATACTCTTAAGAAAACACACACACACAGGATCTGCTCTGGCAAAACAAAATAATGTTGAAAGTTGGTTTGGCTTCCTTTTCATAATGATAAGCCCCCTCTCCTCCTGCCGTCTTGTCCCAATTTCATTTTTCTGGTGGAGTTATTTTAATTTCTAATTCGAATAGAAAGAAAAAAAAAGATTTTGACAACTTTCCAAGAAATAGTTTCCCGAGTGATTTATTAAAATAAATTATAGCCAATCAATCTGGCAATTTGGATAAAATAAGTATATTTGTTAAAAAATACAATGTAGCAAAACCAACAGAAAAAGAAATAGAAAATTTAATTAGTTCAGTATCTTCAATGTCTGTCAAACCTGTAAAGGTGTTGGGGCACCTCGGTGGCTCAGTGGGTCAAGCGTCTGCCTTCAGCTCAGGTCATAATCCCAGGATTCTGGGATCAAGCCCATGTCCAGCTCTCTGCTCAGCTGGAGGCCTACTTCTGCCTGCCACACTGCCTGCTTGTGCATGTGTGCTCTCTCTCTCTCCTGTCAAATAAATAAGTAAAATCTTTAAAAAAACTCAAAACAAAACTGTAAAGGTGTTAATGGAAAACCTTCCTATTAAGAAACTACCAGATTGCCTGGCTTCAATAATGAATTTCACTTAATATGTAAGAAAGAAATAGCCCCATTTTACACTACATCTTTAAAGAATAGAACAAAAGAGAATGTGCGCCCAGACTTTTCAGGAAGCCGGTTATATAATTTTGACATGCAAACTTGACAAAATCATTACAAGAAAAAAAAATACAATTAAATTCTTTCCATAAACAAAGATGAAAAATTTTAAATTTAGTATTAGCAAACCAAATTTGGCCAGGTATAAAAAGGATATTATACCATCATTAATGAAGTTTATTCAGATATATGCGTTAGCTCTAATATTTAAAAATTTGTTAAGTATAATTCACCACATTAACAGAAAAAAAGAGAAAGTTCCAGTATCATCTCAATAGATGCTAAAAAGGCATTCAGTTTTGTGTACATTTATGATAAACTCTCAAGTAATTAGTAATAGAAATGGAATTTCTTAATCTGATAAAGAATATCTACAAGCAAAAAAAAGAGTATCTATAAGCAAACTCATAGTAAAGATCATACTTGATGATAAAATATTGAGAGCTTTGTCCTGAAATTGGGGAAAAAGTAAGGCTGTCTTCTATAATTATCATTATTTAATGTGTCAGTGCAAAAAGTAACATAATGAAATAAAAGACATAAATGAAATGAAAGAAGCAAAAGTGTCCTTATTTGAATACAATATGATTTATTATATAGAAAATCTATAAACTATTAGAATTAATTAGTGAATTTAGCAAGATTGCTCAATACAAAGGTCAATATATAAAAATCATTCAGATATTTCTAAATCTCAAAAAAAAAAACTTAAAAAAGATACCTGTTACCAAGGCATCCATAAAATTAAAGTAACTAATATCCACATTGAAAACTGCAAAACATTACTGATGAAAATTAGAGCTCTAAAAGGGTGGAGAGATACAGTGTGTTGATGGATAGAAAGTTTTATTATACAGATAGCATTTTCTTTCCCAATTGAAAAATAGATTCAATGCAATTCACAGCTGGGTTTTGTGTTTTGTTTTGTTTTGCTTTTAAATTGATAAAATGATTTAAAAACTCATGAGAACTGCAAAGGCTTAAGAAGAACCAAGGCAATTTGATGAAAAGAACAAAGGAGGATTTACATTGATAGAATTAAGGCATACTATAAAGCTGTAATGATTATGACAGTGGTTTTAGTACAATGATAGAGATAAAAAAGATTCTTTCGTGCATTCCATCTACAAAAATCAATTTCACATGGAGAGTAGACTGAAATGTGAATTGCAAACAAGCTATAAAGGAAAAAAATAAAGGACAACAACATTGTCTTTTCTGTGAGGACAAATATTCCTTAAATAAGACACAAATAGCACTAACCATAGAGCAAATGATTGATAAATTTGACTGTATTAGAACTAGGACCTTGTGGTTATCCAAGACATTAGGAGGAGAAGAAAGGCAGATTGATAGATTCTGAGGATATATTTGCTCAACATGCATTTGACTTAAATTTCATATCCAAAATTTATAAATGATATTTACAGACCAATAGTAATTAAACAATACAATGGACACATGGGCTGGGGCACCTGTGTGGTTAATCAACCGAGTGTTGGTTTTGGCTCTGGTCCTGATCTCAGGGTCCTGGAATCCAGCCCCAAGTCTGGCTCTGCACGCAGCGTGGAGTCTGCTTGAGATTCTCTCTCTCCCTCTGCCCCTCCCCCTCTTCGTGCTCCTTCTCAAATACATAAATAAATCTTAAAAAAAAACATGGGCTAAACACTTGAAGAGATTTCATAATGAGGATAACAAATGACCAAAAAATATTAGAAGAATCTCTTTTAGTCAACAAGAAAATATAAATCGACATCATACTGATCTAACCCTAACCCCAAAATGACTAAGGAGGAAAAAAAAATGTAAATACCAACTGTTTTCAAGTGAAACAATGAGAGTTTTCTCCTACTTACTGCCGAGAAGAGTTAATTTCAAACATTCATGTTAGACATTGTTGGAAGTATCTAGGAAAAGTAGTAAATATCTATGTCCCAGCATCCGCTCTGAGGTATTTCCAACAAAAATACACCAGAAGGTGGTGGCAAATCTGAGCGACAGTGGTGGACAGCATACATCACCACCCTTCCCAGAAGATGCAAAATTTGTGTGGATCTTGTCACACTGGTGATAAGCTATTTTTCTTCTACTTAGGATCTAGATGTAACCGCTATTATCCTGGGGCACCTGGGTGGCTCAGCTGGTGAAGCATCTGCCTTCAGCTCAGGTCATGACCCCAGAGTCCTGGGATCCAGCCCCATGTCAGGCTCCCTCTGCCCTTCCACCCCCAGCTTTTCTCTGTCTTTCTCTCCCTCTCTGTCTCAAATAAATAGAAAATTTTTTTAAAACTGCTATTATTCCAATCTAATTAGAAAAGCAGCTAAAATCAAAACTGACCAAGTTTATGCAGACAATCGAAGCTATTTTTAAAGTTTTTTCTCGTAAACTGATGAAGCACATCAGGTTTGTTATTCCTTTGCTAGTGTTCAAGTATGTTCTTGTTCTATCTTACAGGAGTTTCTCGGGCTCGGTGTTCTGGGGGTTTTTGTGGTCCCATAATTGCATGTTGCACTATTTCATAAGTGGCAGTGGCATCGACGGGAAAGTATTAGCAGAGTTTTGAAACACTGAAATGTCGACATGTTCACCTGTGTAAACCACTTTTATTGCCAACTGCTGCTTTTAATGCTTACCATCATAAGAATGGGCATGATTAATCTGGCGCCACATTTATGTCCTTGAAAATGCTGCCATAATTGAATTTGGCTAAATACTTTCATTTTATGCACGAGGACATTGAATCTGAGTGCTCAGTTTATCCAAAGTGACATAGATAATTTGTGACATAGTCCTATTCGGGGTTCTGACATTTACATTTCTGAACAATCCATACATATAATAGGTACATTCCAACTTATCAGTCATCTAGCAAGTGGTTCTAAACAAGGTTTTTGTTTTAGTCATAACCGAGTTCAGATGTTAGACCAGGAATTTACTAACTTTGTGCAATCTGTTTAACTTCTTAAGGCCTCAGTTTCTTCTTTTGTCAAATGGGGCCCTTACCTGGTAAGTTTGTATGAATGCATGAATGAGTTTGGAGACCTAGAGTGCTTAGTTTATTTGCAATTATTACTCTTGTTTAAGATAAATTCATTTATATTTCACTGTAAGTTTTACGCGTTTACCACGCATGAGTTTGGAGACATCTAAAATTAGGGATTAGATTAAATAAGAAATTAATCTAAATTGCAAATTAACATTTTTATAAAATATGTGCATACACAATCGGCCCTATACCTTTGCAAGCTACAATCCATTCTTAATTTTTCAATAAAATGACCCCAAAACTCACTGAACAGACACAGCTCTTCATAAGTATCTGGTTAAATAAATAGGACACTGAAATCATAGTAAATGATGAGAAAGACAAACAAAATAACTGAAAAAATAGTCAGATAATATGCAGAGAAACTTAAACTAGATTCCTGGAGCCATGCAGTGTCATAGGTGACGTTTTGACTTAGGATAACAAGTTTTTATTTCCTCTTCAAATTTTAAGTGCATTGGAGTCAGTAATCTTCTAATTTAGGAGTTATTGTTTGGGCCAATTCTACATTTGCAGCTAAGCCCACTTGAGGCAATTCATGTCCACCTTTTTCCTATGCTCATATCACTTATTAATGAACCATTTTCATATTTAGAGTTAATTAAGAATGAAAATCTATCCGAACAATGTTAAAATGAAGAAACTACTGAATAGGGAATCACTCAGATAATATTCAACTTCTTTGTTCTAAACCAGTAGCCAAACTTTGGGAAGCTATGCTATTACTGCAGTGTTTGGAAAAACACTCTAGGATGCCAAGATTAACTGCCAAAAAAAGAAAGCAAATAATAATACCAAACATCAAAAGCTACTTTTCGCAGTTCTACCCTGAAACAGAGGATTATAAAAACCTTACTTGGTGGAGTCATAACAAAAACACGAAGTTTTGCGTCAAGACAGGAATAGTTCTGAACCTTTTTAAGTTCCAGCTCAAATGAGACCCCTGATTAAAATATTAAAAAGAAAAAAAGGAACATGTTTGAGGTGCTAGGATTAAGGATAATTGCTGGTGAAAACCCCACACCGGAGCGATTGTTCAACAAACACATTTCTTACACTACCTTTAAGGTGTTATTCCTGTGTGGTTTTTAGGTAGCATAACATTTAGCTCCCTCTTTCTTAAGGATGCATCTCTGAATTTAGAATATGAATAAAAGAATTGTTTTCAATCATTTGCTAACTTCCGTTTTCTACTTGGAGTGGTGCAGAGAAATGCTGTGGATTTCATGCACAGTTCTACCTGTTTTTATGTTGGCTTTTTAAATGGACATAATTTAAGAAACAGGCTTTTGGATTAACAATACCAGCCCTCACCGTTATGTATCTTGCGAGAATCAGGTTAGAAGTAAGTTTATGCATAGGTATTTTTTTCCCAGTAAATTTCCATAAAATGTAAGGCGTTGTTTTTATTAATATTAAAGTATTTTTGTGAGTGGGATTTGGCCACAAAAATAGGGTCCATGTGTTATGAATAGTTGTCTCCTGTTATTTTTGCAACTAATGAACAAAGCAATGCTAGGAGAAGGCCACAGCTTTTTGGAAGAGCCCATTAAAGCATTAGCTAATTAATACTTTGCATTGTGATGAGATTATTCGTGAACTGTCAATTTTCAGTAAGGAATATAGAACAACATAGTAATTTCAGCTCAGGAAGCTCTGTTTAGAATTTTTAATGTTAGTTTTAAGTAACAATTCATTTGTCTATTCTTCTTTAATATAACTTGAAGCTAATTAAAGAAAATCCTTTCAAATAAAGTCTTAAGCACTCTGAATCATAGGAATTTGAATTGTTTTTTTTACTTGACACAATCCTAATTTATATTTTCATAAATGGGACATGAGTTTTACACATTTTCACCCATGTTTGTATATTTCAGACTAAATTATAGCTATGTCATAAATCTGAATATTATCTTTTTGCCTATCAGTTTTACCAAACTGAAGTAAATAGGTATTTCTCAAGTCACTGTCAAGTAAATTATTTCTAATCCAGTAGTTTAATTCTGGTCAATTAAGAGCTATTTCTATTGTAGATCTATTATTTAATTGTTATATTGGTGCATTTTCCTTGAGTGCCCACTATTTGGCTGACACTGTGTTAGGTGTGGGATATGCAGTTTAATAAAGCTTGCTCTGTGCCTGGAAGGAGGGCCCAGTGTCCTAGTGGAGAGAATGTCATGTTATGTTTTGTGCAGTGTTATATGTGCATGCATTGTATTATGAGATAAGAACCCAAAGGAGAAGCCGTTAACTCAGACTTGAAAGGCAAGGAAGGCTTTGAGAAGGAACCATTGTGCTGTTCTGAGCAGGTCAGAAGGTGTCTGGCCAGGAGGGATCACAAGACATGTTAATATAGTTGTGAGGCAGTTGTTCTGAGAACCTGTTTTAACATAGTGACTTTATGTCCTCTGAAATTCAGACTCGAAGTTTGTACTTATTTTTATTACCAAGAAATCTGCAAAAGATAAATGCTCACCCTAATCCCGAGCCACACCTCAAACTTTAATTTTAGCCCAGCTATGACTCTGAAGTCTGGGTTTAAGGATAATGGATAAAGGAAGGCATGCGCCATAGTGGAAGTAAGAATCAGAGGGAGGTTTGGGAATAGCCTGAGGGGTGCATTGTGTGTGACCACCGTCTAGTCAAGGACAAATAACCCAGGGTTGCATATTTGCCATACTTACTCCTCTCAGGAAAGGCCATCGTCTCTCTAAAGTTCCTCCTCATCTGTGGGGCGCCTGGGTGGCTCAGTCAGTGAAGTGGCTGCCTTTGGCTCAGGTCATCTGCTCCAACCATATCTGTTTTCTCTTCCCAATTAGTTTTAGACAACCCTTACTGTGGTGTCTCTCCTGATCCGATGGGGGCCTTCAGATGTGGGGCGATGATTGGGTGGAAGCTGGTGGTACCAGCTGATGAAATGATTCCCCCAAGGGAATGAAAGGATTCCCCCAAGGCTGAGCAAAAGACATAGAAGTTTATGGAATACCCCAAAAGGGAGAGGCAAGGGCGTCAGCAAAGGAGAGCCTGTGGCAGTGGGTGGGGGTTGTTTTTAAAGAGAAAGAGATGAGGAGGTATGGCGACATATGGTATTTCCTCTTTTGGGACACATGGTATTTCCCCTTTTTTGGTAACTGTGCCTGGTTGTAAATAGCCCATTGGTCAGTCAGGGCCTATGGCTACTTTGAGGTGGGTCACCTGATGGGCCTGTCTGTATTCAGCCAGGTAGGGAAAGCAAATTCCCCTTAGTTTGCCTTTTTGCTCTATTCAGGCCTTCAGTGGATTGGATGAGGCTCGCCCACATTAAAGAAAACAATCCGTTTTGTTCCATCGATTGATTCAAATGTTAGCCTCCTCCAGAAACACCCTCACAACACACCCAGAATAATGTTTAACCCAATACCTGGGTATCTTGTGGTGCAGTAAGTTGACACATAAAATTAACCATCACAATGTGTTTAGAAATGTGCTCAATAAACTTGAGCAATTATAAGATTCAGAGCCTTAAAGGCAAATCAAGGTATGGATTTGTGTAAGGCTTGGGTGACTCTAAGAGCTGATATGATATTGCAAAATTTCTGAAACATTTTGACTATGTTAAAAGAGAAAGTCTTTTGACCTAACAGGACAAGGAATTATACCCAGTTCATTTTTATGGTAAATAATTGGAACACTATATAGGTCTTAAGCATTCTAAAAGTAGGTTGTTATGCTTTTGGTTGCCAGTTTGGGGTTCCACAGCACACCCATAGATCCTGGGAAGTAAGCAAAGAAAATTAAAAACAGGAAAAGTTAAATGATTTTGACAAACATTGCTGTATTTTTTTTTGAAGAATTTTTTTTTCCTGATGACTAGAGTTATCACTATGTAAGGATACTGTGGATCTATGTAATGTATTATTTAATGGGTACAGATAAAGACTAGATTGTATAATTTACATAGTATGAGAAAGTTCAATATATAGGAAGATAGGGGAAATTAAAGTTTTAAAAGGGATGTTTATTAAAATCATTGGGGAAAAAAAGGAACAAATTAATTTCCTTTCCTGCTAGTTTGACATAGATGGTAGTCCAAAACAAAAGTCACATGGAGACAAATAGTCAATGAGAGGATATTGCTGGAAATAGAGACTGACTTGTGACTGTTAATGAATCACAGGATGTGAAGGAGAGGAGAGCCTTGGAACCAGAACAGGAATCCCATCATGCCTCGAACTGTTATTTAAATATAAATGACTGTTATTTTAATATAATACAATGCAGTAAGCATAAAAATAGATTTTTGTTCACTTTATAACTCATCTGATAAATGTTAAATACTCCATTAAAATTTTAACACCCTGAAATATAGTTAACAGATGCTTAGTAAATGTAAGTTTCCTTCCCTTTTCTTACTCTTGCAAAGAGTGAAACTCTTTTTGAACTAATATCCTATGTATTTTGATTTCTGATAATTCCTGTCTCCTAATACTTTCTACTAGAAAGGCTGAACAGAGGGGTCAAAGTTCAATTCATGACTTAACCGGAAAAGAGACTTGTACATTCAAATTTTTCTTACGAAATTTCAAAATCTAAATCTGATTCTGTGCCTTGAGAATGCTCATTATTAATTTTAATAATTAGTCACAGGATATAGAAGATGCATACAAGATACAATATAAGGAAGTTATCTTCACGTAAGAGAGAGAAAACACTCCCTGGGAGATCTGAATGGAATGCAACTGGGCTTAAAGTGCTGCCTAGCTCCCTGAGATAGGGTTCAGCAGCACTATTAGAGGCAGGGAGTTAGGTTCTAACGGGATATCTGGAATTCAGCAACAAGGAAGCCATGGTCAGCTATCTGGAAAGTCAGAGCCCTGTCCTGGCAGCAGTCCACAAGGAGCCCTATCATACCAGACAGGACCAAGATGGTGGGTGCCATGACAGGAAGCCCCTGATCAATGAGGGCAGAAAAGGTGTGAAATCTTGCTTCCAAGAAATCCCTGTCCCAAGTAATGAATATTCCACACCTTAGTTAACAACTGTCAGTAAAATACAGAAACCCAACCCCCAGGATATGCAGCTCTCTCTCAAGCTCACCCACTCTCACATCTGGAGAGTGTACTTTCCCTTTAAGAAACTCTCTCACTTGTGCTGTGAGCAACATGCTGTGTTAGGTCTGTCCTTGAATTCTTTCCTGTGTGCAGACAAAGAGCCTCTGGCAACATATTTTGGACTGAACCTGTTGAGGCCTCAGGGCTCAGTGACTCCCCAGTTCACCCAGCAAAAGCATCACTACATGGGCTTTGGCCAAGAGTGGCAGAGTGAGGCGGTAGAAACCATGCACGGAGAGGAAACGTGAAGGCAAAGGAGGCTTGTGCACTGCTTATCATTTGGAGTTTTTGGTAGGAGGTCACCACCTAGTGTGTTCCATGACCACATGGGGTGGCCCTATTAGAGTGGAAATAATGACATTGTGTTCGGGCTCCTCTGCTGGGAGCCTGCTTCTTCCTCTCCCACTCCCCCTGCTTGTGTTCCCTCTCTCACTGGCTGTCTCTCTCTGTCAAATAAATAAATGAAACTTTTTAAAAAAAAAATGACATTGTGTGATTAGGCAGAAAAAGAGCCCAGATTAATGCTTTGCATTCCCCATTTCCTGCTCATGGCATGCAGTACACTAAGTTATTTCTGGAGCTTCCATGATGAACACAAGTATGCTGAGAGAGCTGGTAACTAGAAAGAATCTGAGGTCTTCAGGAAGGGGATGCAATGTGGGAAATGGTAACTACTGTTAGACCATAGATATTTGCACAGAGTTGAACGCATGCCCAGAGGCTAAGAGAGGTTAAGTACAAAGGACAGCTAAGACCTGGAGGACAGTATTCAGGTAACAGACTGTTCCTTCCTCTATCATGATGTTATAGGTTTCCATCTATTCTCAGATGTTATGGAGGGAAAAGAGAAGAAAAAGGACAGATTAAAATCTTAAATTGACTGGAATTCAAATCTGCCCACTTCTAAGTAGATACAAAGTCAAATCATTCCTGAGCAATTGAGGCCCACAATCGGAAAGTAAGGAGAGGTGTATTTCTGCCTATCAGAATCATAAAATGGTTATAGAAAACACTGATGCTTACTAGACTCTGTTTCTAAACATTTTAAATATATAAACTCATTTTATTCTCCAAACAACTCTTTGAGGTAGATACTATTTTTATCAGCAATTTAAAAATGAGCAAACTGAACAGAGCTCATGAACTTAACGAGTAGGAATGCCATACTTCACAATGGGAATATTTTCTATCTACTTCATTTTATGCACATTTTCTTTTTTATCTCCATCTCTCGTCTTCACAGCATATACTCCTTGTTGATAATGACTATTACATTTCTTGTTTGTCCCATTTTTAACTTAGGCACTTGGAATCTTTAGACTTTTATGTTCCTTCCTTTGATAATATTGCTCCCTCAACTGCCATAACATTTTTATTTGTGATTTTGTGTTATAAAGCCAGCTGAGTTAATAAAAGTTTTTACTCTGCATGTTTCATGTCCAAGTAGTTCATTTGTGCTGATAGACTTTTACAGGATATTCATAACAATTAATTCGCAGAGTTTTTATAAAGTGAGTAGAAGTGGGATAAATGATTCATGAATTCAAGGGTCAGAATAAGTGTCCAAAAATCAAATGGATTGGTGGAAGGCCATATGATATACTGTATTACAGTATATGCAATATGTTGTTCATAGGAAATAAATTTATTTCCATTATTTGTCAGCAGTCAAAGCAAGTATGTAATTGACTTTCCCAAATGATTATTTGGGAGATTATAGTATTATATAAGGGCCTAGACCTTGAAGTCTGACAGATCTAGATGCCAGTCCTACTGCCTCTAGCTTATGAGGTGTTTAATTTGAGACAAATTCTTTAACTTCTCCAGTCACAGTTTTTTTTAATTGATAACATAAGAATTATAATATCTATGTGCCATAGTATTTAGGGGGAGGCCTGGGTCACTTAGGAAAGTAAATGGCAGCCCAGGGTAGAAAACAGAATAACCACTTTATCATCATTATCATCAACCACCCCCACCATCATCATCATTATCTAATCATGTTATTTCTCTTCAAAAAAATCAACTATTTATTGGGTGCCGAGTGTGAGAAAATCATTGTTTTAGTGATTGAGGCACAGTAATGAGCAAAGCAGATAAACACTGTCTGTCACTTTGGGCTGCTATAATGAAGCCACACATGGCTATCACAAGAAATGAAGGCAAGCTACCAACAGAATGCTTCCAATGACAGATTTCTCACAGTTCTGGAGGCTGGAAGTCTGAGATCAGGGTCCCAGACAGCAGGGGGGAGGGGCTTCTTCCAGCTTGCGCCTGCAGAGCTCTCACCGTGTCCTCATGTCGTGGCAGGGGCAAGAGAGCTCTCTGGGGTCTTTTTTATAAGGACATTAGTCTGGTTCATGAGGCCTGCCCCCTCATGACCTAATCATTCCCCAAAGTCTCCACCTCCAAATACCATAACATGGGGCATTAAAATCTCAAAATAGGAATTTGGATGGGACCAAACATTCAGACCATAGCAGTAACTCTCGCTTTTTGCTATTTACATTCTATCAGGATATAGACAAACATCACACAGTAAATTAAAAATGTAAGTGAATCGTATGGCCTTTTTATAAGCCATTAAATGTCCTGGAAAGTGGCAAGAAGTAGAACAGGGTAGGCTCTATCTTGACTGTTGATTTGAAGGAACAGCGTATGGAATAGGTTACTGTTAAAAATATAGTCCTCATTGGAAAGTCAATATTTGGGCAAATGCTTAAAGGACATGAGAGAGTTAGCCAGAGAAAGTAGTTTGAAGCAGAGGAAATGACCAGGGCAAATGCCCTAAGACAAGAGTGCATGTGAAGTTGGAGAGATTACAAGGAGACCAGTGTGGTTGGAATGGAGTGAGTGTCTGGGAAAGACAGGGTTGAGGTCAGAAAGTTAACGTTGGAGATAGATCTTGTTGGTGCATGGAAGCCACTGTAAGTGCTTTGGTTTTATTCTGAGTAAGATGAGGGGCCAGTGCAGGGTTTGAGCCAGGAACAGATGATGTGTCAATATCTTCTTAACATGCAGTGAATCAGCACTTAAAACCCTCTCAACATATGAGAAATGGATCCTCTATACTTCCTAATACCTAATAAGATATCTGAACTTTTGAATTTCCAAGTTTTATTTTAACTGAATTTCTTCTTGCATTTTTCGGTAAAAGAAATTATAAAAGAAACACTTCAGAAACAAAACTGATATATACATATATATATATATATATGTGTGTGTGTGTGTATATATATATATATATATAACATAGAATGTATGTATTTCATGAAGGAATAGCAAGGCTGGATTTCATCTAATAATAGAGTTAAAATTTTGTATGTCACTTAATGTGTGGTCACAAATCTATTTATGAATATACTTACATAGCCCTAAACATTATTTATTATTTATACCTACACTTCTCTGAGATTTTTTTTAAACATGTGCTCAAATATGTACTAAGCTAGGTATAAAATGTTTAAACACTTGAAAGCAAATAAGTTACAAATATTCATAAATATAAAGAGCTTTATCATTTTAAACACAGCTGGTTAAGGATCGTGATTTGAAACATTTAACATGCAACTAATTTGCATTTGACTTTCCTCTTCTTTTTTCTGTCCTGTTCAGAAATTGATTTGATTTATAAACATATTATCAAGGACAGCTTGCTCTCATGTAAGAGGGCCTCATCTTGGATGCACTTAGGCATTTGTCTAGCTTGCATGCACACTGGAGCTTGGACAATAGCTTAAATGAGGCTGTGCAAAGTATAAATTAAAGAATTAGAATCCAGAGTATCTTCTAGAAGTATAGTTCAGAAGCCATGAGCACATTTTCTACATTAGTTCTCTTACATGCCTTAATCTGGTCATCACAACTCAATGACTACTCTGTAACTACATATATATGGGTTCACACTGTACCCTAGAAATTAAAATAGAGGTGTCACTTGTTTCCTACTTCACAAACAAAAAATGCTCAACTTTCTTTAGCATTTGGTCTAGACTTATAGCACTGCTGGCTGTTGTAGAGACTACCTGGCCCTGTCCTTCATATAAACTAGAAACACAGAGAAATAAAAGGGCATGCCTACAATCTCAGTAAATGCTCTGCACTCGAGCTTTCAGACACTTAACTGCCTTTGAGAAGGTTCTTTTTGCCTATGTGTAAGGAAACAATTCTTACTTTAGGTGAAATGGTCTGCTACAGTCATTGAAAGCACGATGCCGATTTTTGTTATAAAACCAAGGTGACGTGATTGAGAAGGAACATCTGATGGAGTAGAGAAAGGAAAATCAAAATCTAAATGATTCCTAAAGACTGCCTTGGAAGTGGTTAACTCTGGTAACCAAACTGGAAATTCCTTGATGACTCAGGGCCTACTACTCATCTGCGCTTGGCAAATTAATGGAGAGCTGAAGGCTTGCCTCAAACAGGAAATTGGAATTTAGTGGGTAGTTAAGTAGTAAAGAACAGCTCTGTAAGAGGAAGAACAAAAAAGTTCCCTTGTCAGGAAACTGACATGAAGCTTTTAGTCTCCAAGAAAAAGCTCATCCACTCTGGAAATCATGTTACTATGAATGTGATGAAGTTGAGATGCTAGCCCAGAAAAGAGGCAAAGGAATTAGGTGTTAACAAAGAAAACAAAACTCTCAGACAGAAAAAAAATGTACAATAAATTTTGGAATGATGTCCTCTTGACTCTTAAATTATATAACTGAAATTATACTTAAATTATTGTAGAATAAAATTCAAGTATATTGGTTTTCAAGTGCAGCACAGGTCTCATGTCAGCAATGTGTGTGGTGTATTTGCTAGGCAACATAACAGAGGAGAATAGGTAGGTTTTTAAAAGACAATGGCCAGGGATGCTAAATATTCTGCGATGTGGCAAACACAAATAGTCATCCCACCCAGGCGCTATCAGTTGCCCCACTGAGAAAAAAAAAAAAAAAGACTCAGAGGATGTCTTTTTGAGAAGTTAAGTCTGTATTCTCAAGTGTCGAGACCAGAGGCAAATGGAAGATGCTCAAAACATGTTGAGGGAAACCAAAAAGAACCTCTCCTTTATAACTTAATCTCTTTCTAGAGATATATTTTTTCTTTTATTAATATTTGGTTCAATGTTGGAAAAGACCTGGAATAATTTTCTAATCTGAAATATAAATCCAAGGACATTATTTATTTCAAATAGGAGTGATGGCAAGTCAAAACAATCAATCAGTGAACCAGAGCGATAGAATGTGCCAATACCAGGAGGTGATAAGCGAATTGTGACTGCTGTTATCCTAGCGTTTTTCCCAAACTCCAAAAGTCCAGAGCAGTATGCATTCCAGTATCCTGTTCCGACTATGCTATGATGGTGTTTAACGTCCATAATGTGCAAAGAAAGATTGGAGGAGTGGGGTGGAGAGTTGTTATAGGAACAAATCTGAACCCAGTGCAATGCCTGGGTATCTACATCTCTGCTCTAGACGCTAACCTGATCTGAAGCAGATGCCTCCAACCAAAGATCTTGAACCACTCAGTTTAAAACATTCCCAATTCTTGGAGAGTGACTTTGACTTGTTCTATTTGCTCAAAGTGTTGCTTTAAAAGTCAGGATGGAATAATGAGGTCACTAGCTGCCCCACTACCTTTGGAACTTAAGCACTATTTTACGACTCATAGCAAGCTTAGTCATTTTTCAGCCTGTAAATTATCACATCGTAGTTGTCAGCCCAAGACGATCATGTAGGAAGGAGAAAAGGTGAGAGTCACATACATGTTTCTGTATTCAAAAGGGAAAAGAAGATTACATTGTGCTTTTATAATTAAAATCTCTATGTCCCATTTGCGTGTCGTATGTTTTAAATTTACGGTCTTTATCCTTGCTCTGCCAATTTATTGATAAAAAGTATCAACTTCATAGAAAATATTTAGAGACATTTTAGTATCTATAACTTCATTGTACATATCATTTTCTTGTGGGTCTCCTAGAAAATTTTCAAAAATGTCTCTACTACTTAAAATAAAGTGGTATTTTAAAGAAGGGAGTAAAACCCTTTATTGGGTCGGTGTACATTTTCACAATTTAACTTCTATCGACCTTATCAATGACCTTGGAATAAACCCAAAGTAGATATTACTTACAGATTCTATGAATAACTAATGATATGGTTATAAAGCAATTTGCCAAGGTATTAAGTACCCATTGGTATTAAGTGTCCAAGGATATGCTGACTACTGGGAAGTGGCCTGCTCATGTAAAAGGAGTAAATTCACTCCACGAAGGCAAGAGCATATGATTTACTATAAATACCTTCTCAGGTATTCAAGAAAGAATAAACTTACTTCACGCCATTGAGAAATGTTCTCCAAATTTATTTTAAAATATTATCTTCATCAGGGGTGTATGTTAAATCCAATTCCCAATTCCCTCCCCTAAAGCCTATGATTTAGTACCTCGTGTGTGTGTGTGTCCAGGTAGTTTTTCTGATGTAGGTAAAAGGTACACTACGGAAAACCCCGCTGTAGAGCAGTTTTAGGTTAAAGCTTAATCTACACCAGTTATCCTAACAGAGAAATTTTAATACAAAGAACTAACACCTGCGGATAGAAAACTATAAAAATAAGAGGGGGGGTGGAGGAGAAACTAAGGTGTGTTAGGGGTCCCCATGAGTAGCCCTAGGTTTTTGAGAGGACTCACAGGATTCAACATACAGTCATATTCATGGTTATGATTTATCAAAGCAAAAGGATAGACAGCAAAATCAGCAAAAGGAGAAGATTCATGGGTCGACTCTGGAGGAAAACAGATGGGAGCTTCAAAAGGTCCTCCCTCTTCCAGTGGCATCTCACAGAATGCCCTTAAACCCTTCAGCAGTGAACTGTGGCAACGGACGTGGACTTTTGTTTACCAGAGAATCTCCTTAGACACTCGGTAATGAAGGATTTTATGGGGGTGGTCCCATGGGTACTCTCTGCCTATCGCATACCGGAATCCCAGACCCCCAGAGGGAAAGCAGGTACTTAGTATAAACCACAGTGTTTGCAGTTTAGGTATAATAAACCATTCTTATGCGGGAAGGGTGGGAACCAATCAAAAATCTCAGTTCCCAGACACTCGCAGGGGCCAACCTTGAAAGCAGGACTTTGCACCCCGCCTGCTATACGAACTCTTTCTCACACAGTAGGTGTTAAGGACGCAGCCACTGCGGGAAGCAGTCGCCACCGCTAGGATTGAGAAAGCAATGAAAAGAGGTTGGCATTATTAAGTTTGGGGGAAGGGCCTTCTGGAGTGAAACTCAGACCTCTGGAAAGGGGGCGGTGCTCCCCTGGCCATCTTGCCTCTGAGTCAGAGGGGGGCTGTGTGGAGCTGCCGTCCAAACATCTGGCAGGGGACGGTGGAATCAGGTGCACGATACTGATGTCTCAAAGGGGGCTCCGTGAACTCGTTCTGCAAGTAATGGAAACAATTCAATCTGGAACACCTTCCATTTCTACAAACTGCCACTGCCAAGGGAAGGAAGGAGTGGGACAATGCTGACTGGAGCAGGAAAGCAACAGTGAAACAGGAAGGAAGAAGTCCTTTCCAGAGCTTCTCAGTCTGTATCTAGCGCCCTCTTTGTGCAGAGCCTGATGGGACGGCTGGCCAAGCTAAATGTGGTTTGCAGTTTCAGCAGCAGCCTCCCTGAAGTCCGGAAAGGTGGATTTGGAGCTCAGAATCAAGCGCTTAGTAGCCAGCACAGGATTTTGTAATTTTTCTAAGACATTCCTATGGAAACCTAAAAAGTTTATGGAGGGTAATTCATACATATAAAATTGCGGCCAGAAACATTTGGAGCTTCGCTGTAGGAATATTTGCAATGGCAACACACACTACGACAGTGATGTGTAGCATGTAAAGTAATATATCTGTGTTCCAGAAAGCCGGCTTGTTTCCATTGGGTGGCTCCTTGTCCATTTCCATGGAAAGCTAAGTGGGAAGGGTGAGAATCGGAATTAGGCCACATTATCACAGACGGCATCCCACACTGTATTCTTCTCCTGCTGGGAGGTAGGTATGGTAGTCATGCAGTGGCCATGGCCAAGTTCAGTAAAATTTTCTGTCTCTAATGTCTCCTCTGATATTATGTTTTTGAATAAATTAAATGATCACATCGTACTTGTCAGCCCAAGATGATCGTGTAGGAAGGAGAAAAGGTGAGAGTCACATACATGTTTCTGTGTTCAAAAGGGAAGAGAAAATTACATTGTGCTTTTATAATTAAAATCTCTATGTCCCATTTGCATGTCACATCACAGCCTGACGTTCTTTTAGTAGAAAAATGTAGCCACCTCTATCCCCTGTCTTGCTGTCACCCAATTGATCTGACTCATATGAACATTACCCTGAGTACTTCTACATTCCATGTGCACAGAAACCAGCTGGGTTGCCTTCAGTCCAAAGAGCAGTGTGCAAAAAGATGGGAAAATGACAACTATCATATCTTGATCTCTTAGCATGAGCCAGACATTTTCCCAAGTACTTATGCATTATCACTTATGTCTATAAAAATCCTACAGGCAAGGTATTATTTTCCGTTTTATAGATATGAAAACTAAACTCATGTTCATAGAACTCTAACATCTGTGTTCTTCAGAGCAGGCCCCCCTACTGCACCCAAATATTTCATATTAAACTTCCAATTTGCTTTCTTAAATTTCATATTCAATCCATTACTACAAACAGAGCTTTGGTTTAACAGAAGGAATCCAGACATAAAAGGCACGATAGCTAATCTCTGCCTTTCTTTTATCTGTAATTAATCAAGCTACCATTTGCTTCCCTTACCAATTAGCATAGTTGACTTCTAAAGAAAGTAATGAGATCCAGTGGAAATACTATAAGCGATCAGACATAGAAGGTTTTAAATCCACGCTCCAACCTTATTATCCATCCAAGTGAGCTTAGAAGTTCTCTTAGCCAATTTTCTTAATTGCAAAAACGATATAATACCTAATTCACCAAAGTATTCCAAGAGTTAAAATTATGCACGTGAAGTGATGGTTATACTTCATCTAATTTGCAGAACTGATTCAATAAATTCCCTGTAATGTTTAAATCATAGGCCCAAAACTTTCCATCACTTTTAAAATTGCTTTGGAGTATTTGGTGAATAAATAGTTAGTTCTCTTTATTCCAATTCTAAATTTGAATTCTAAATTTAAGCCCATTTCTCGATCTTTATTTTTCATTTCCTTTCTGGATCATGCTTCCCAAGTTTTGGGCACCAAAAATAAAACAAAAACAAAAACAAACCACATCTATCATGTGTACTGTATTCTCGCCTGGTTTCACTGGCCACTTCACCCCTCACATTATTCTCCGAGTCAAGTCATATTATTTTATTTTTAAAGCCAACACTCTAGGTTAAGTCTAAAAATAATTCCGTATGATGGAACTCTCACTCACCTAAAGTGCTTCTCCCCTTTTTCTTTCTGGCGGCATTTTTTGTTTTTGTTTTTATTGTTACATACATTGATATTAAGGTTTTACTAAAACTTCAAAAGGCATGAAAATGTATGCTGTGTTGTAGGAGAGCAATGTGAAAGCCTGGAAAAGCCTCAGTTATTTCTCAATTGCAAATCTGAGAGTTTTAATTATTGAAGTAAAAAAGTCTGAATGGTGTATATTTAATTAAGTCATTTTCCTGGGTCAAATAATCAGTACCTATTATTTGCATGTTATTTATTTTCATCTGTGGCGTTTGTTAGATTTGTCATGGATTTCTTCTCCAATCGGCACTTTACTTTCCAAGATGAAGTCCCACAGCCTGTTACAAAAGAGCTATTTACCACAGAGTCAATAGTAATTTTACAAGCAGAAAAAAGAAAAAAATCTGAGCATATAGTTAAGACTTTCCAGGGACTACTGAATTGGTTTACAACTTAAGTCAAGGATGGGCTTCTGAAAGATGATACATTCATAATAATAACAAACAATGAAGAGTCTACTAATGTAGATCCAGCATTTTCTATTAGAGATCAAATTAACAGACACAGAATCAATGTTATGCATCAGCATAACAGGAGTATAACAAATTAAAGTCCAAATATGGGTGACTACACAAACAAAAACTTGCATAAAATCACATGTGGGTAGACCAGCCCTCCAGCAGAAGTCTCCTATATGCAGCGATTTAGATACAGAAGCCCTTGGGGCACCTGGGTGGCTCCGTAGGTTAAACATCAGACTCTTGATTCAGGCTCTGGTCATGATCTCAGGGTTGTGAAATCAGACTCCCCACTGGGCATGGAGCCTGCTTGAGATTCTCTCTTTCCCTCTTCCTCCGCCCCTCCTCTCTTTCTCTCCCTCTGAAAAAAAATAAGTCAAAGAAATAAATAGCATAGCTATTTATTCAGAGATAAGAAGCCCTCGCCCTACAACTGCTGTCTCACCCTGCAGTTCTATGATGCATACAGCAGAGGAAGAGGCAGTGTTCAGCGTAGTGTGCAAGTTCTTAAATACCTTAGTACAGAAGTGATGCACATTGCTTTGCTTAGATCAAGTCAATAGTCTCACATCATTAAAAAGGGACTTGGAAAGTTGAGTCTTCCTATGAGACCAGAAAGAAGGAAGAACCAGAATTGGATGTACATTAGAAACTACAACCATAGTCAAATAGTATTTTTTATTATATTCATTTAGTTAAAACACACTGACTCCGTATATGGCCAGCGTCTGTGCTAGATACTGAGGATGTAAAGGTAATCAAAAATGGGGATTTAAAATCTTCCTACAGCTTACTGTTCAGAGAGAGATCTCCACTCACCCTGTTTAAGTAAACAATATAGCTCTCACGCAGTCTGTTGGCCTCATTCTTAATCCAAACAGAATGGCTAATAGGCTTCATACTTGATGTGGGGGTACAAAACTGCTCCAGACTGACCTTGAACTACAAAGTTGCTGGCCTTGGTACATTTGCATGGCTGTTTCTGGTCTAACTGAAGTCACAGCCTTATAAGGATTTCATAAATGGGCGCCCAAGGGTGTAGCTGCTGCACCTTGACTATGTGTGCATGTGAGGCGAACGAACAAGCCCTCTAGTGTCTCAGAAGAACAGTAATTCATCATGATGCATGTGCAAGGGGTTAAAGCAAGGGGGCTGGATTCAGCAGGTGTTATATTAAACATTGGTTTCCAACCTAGGTAAGCAGCACCAGATATGCTGCCCTAAATTCCATACTGCATTCAGTGTCAAAAGAGGAAAAAATATACAGATGAAATTTAGAGGTATAGGGCTTGTGACAAGCTCCAGGGTTATTCCTCTCTAGTCTCAGGTGACCCTGGATTGGTATGAGGGAATAATTTCCATGAAAGGCAGGTTTCATACCCGAGGTTGCTATTTGTTTTAAGTAAGAGACAATGACACCAGGTTCTGTACCATCAGCCCAAGAGAGTTTGGAAGAAGTTATTTTTTGAGAGATTTTCTTTCTAAACAAAAACATGGGCTAAATGGGGAAAGTAAGATTAAAAAGATGTCAGAAGTTTAAATGGATTTCAATATACTATAAAGGAAATTGAGATGCCTCAAATAAAACTCAGGGAAAACTCAAATAAGGATAGCTTTAAAGAAAAGAATGAAAATAAAACAGAGTCCCAATAGAAATGAAGGCAAAGCTGAATAATATCTGAGATGCTAGTGGTATCTATGCAAAAGTAGTCTAAAGCCTCTCTAGAGGTGGTCATAAATATACTTGACCCCATCTAGACAGAGGCTACAGAAAGAGGTCTTGATTCTAAGTTGAATAATTTGCCGGTATGTCGAATCCCTCAGGTGCAAGTGACATTTATATTCAAGCCATTTCCCAGAGTCATTGTTGAAATCCACAAAATGAAGTTTTTGACCCTGGCCATGACATTTCTCTTCAAAATTACCAAACAAGTCGAATGATGAGACATCCTAAATAAATGTGCACTAAGATATAACAAATCTGGGCTATGAGACCTTGCCGTCTAAAACCCCTTATACTAATTGATTCCTTGCCAAAAACTATTTATCGCTTTGATTAAATTACTCATAAGGAATACTGACCGAGAAAACAATTCTCCAATAAATGAAATCTCAAGCCATTTTGGTGGTTGCAAATCACTGTTGCTTTTGACTTCTGGTAGTGAATATTCCAAGATATGATTCAATGACATAAAGATAAGCATATTACTATTCCAGGATGTTAAAGAAGTGTTAGAGGTGATCCTTCCATTTACAGGATCTATAATCCAGAATAAATGCATTAAAAAAAGGCCTGTCTTAATCATAACAAAATACCAAGGGCTGGGTGGCTTCAACAATCGGAACTTATTCACAGCTCTGGAAGCTGAGCAGTCCAAGATCAAGGTGCCAGTAAGCGAGGTTCCATTCTGAGGCCTCTTTTCTTGCCTTGTGGGTGGTTGCTCCCTGGCTGTGTGCTCATATGAATTCTTCTATGTGTGCATGTGAGGCGAACGAACAAGCCCTCTAGTGTCTCAGAAGAACAGTAATTCATCATGAAGGCCCCACTCTCACGACCTAATCTGAAGTGAATAATCTCTGAAAAACCCCATCTCCATATACCATCACACTGGGGACCAGGGCTTCAACCTGTGAATTCTGGGGGGACATGAACACTTTGTCCACAACAAGAGCTGCATAAGGACAGGAGCACCAGTATTCCAGGAAAATAAAAAAACATTAGAAATAATCCTTTTCCTAACTGAAGGAGGGGGGAATCAGAGGGAGAGGAACCATGAGAGACTATGGACTCCAGGAAACAATCTGAGGGTTTCAGAGGGAAGGGGGGTGGGGGGATAGGGTGATGGCTATTAAGGAGGGCACATATTGTAATGAGCACTCGGTGTTATACACAAACAATGAATCATGGAACACTACATCAAAAACTAAGGGTGTACTATATGGTGACTAACATAACATAATAAAAAAAAAGAAATAATCCTTTTCTTTATGGAACATTTAAGTGAGAGAAACTTATGCACAAACAATAATCACAATCTGATCATGCATAATGCCAACATAGCAGATTATAAAAATAGTCATTCAGAAAATGAATAAATATATAAATGATATGATGTACATTAATAATAAATAAATATATCGATATCTTTTGATAGTTAAGTATATAGAATGTAATATAGACTATAATAAATATATATATATATATTTACTGTAGGGAAATATGTGGTTCAGGTACAGTTAATATAGTCATAAAAAATATAAATGCTATATGACTTTATGGAAGATATAAGATTTATATTTGGTCTTATGTTGCAAAGAATAATATCAACTCTAGTTTAAATCCCAATCAGTTTTATTGTCAAAATGCATCACAAAAAAGACTAAAAAATGTCAGGTCTAGACATGGAGATTAGAGATACTTGCATAAGTAGATATGGGTTATAATTATACAGCATTTTAACTGCTGTACGAACCAGTTTTAAATATGATTGTTTCTTATTCAAAGTGTTTTTGATGGTCAGTATTCTAAGATGTGTTTGCACTTTGTATGCTGGAGAAGTTCAACAAACATTTTGTATCGGGAAACTCTTGCAATCCAAGGATACTGCTTGAATACAAATGACTAACCTTGCTAATAGGTACAAGAATAAACTTCATTCTTACATTTTCTAATATTTTATTCTCTTTTATGAATATTGCATGTTATTTTGTCTTTGACCAAGATACAAAGATTCACCTTAGGTAATTATTTTTAAATTAGTGCTTTCCACAAGGGTTGTAACAATAATAATGGCTATGATTATATTATAATTACATTTGAATTTTTTATTAGATGTTTTACATACACGATGATAATCTGCCTATAATGGGCTGACTTGTGTCCCCCCCAAATTTAAATGTTGAATTCCTAACCCCGAGTACCTCAGACTGTAACTGTATTTGGAGATAGGAACTTTAAAGGGGTAATTACATTAAAATGAGGTCGTTAATGTGAGCTGTAATGAAATATGACTTGTATCCTATTAATAAGAGGCAATTAGGACACAGACAAGTACAGAGGGAAGACCTTGTGAAGACATGAGAGAAGATGACCATCTATAAGCCAGGGAGAGAGATCTCAGAAGAAACTAATCCTCTCTACACCTTGATCTTGGACTTCTAACCTCCATTTTTTATAAGAAAATAAATTTCTGTTATTTAACTGCCTCAGTCTGTGGTACTTTGTAATGCAGTCTTAGAAGACTAATATACTGCCTAACACTGTACAAGGAGAAAACCAAGTTTCAGAGGGGTTGATTTACTCCCTGAAGGTTAAGGGTACCTACCTATAGCTTGGGTTATCATAAATCATTATTTACATTTTATGAAGACTTATATTGAAAAGGGATTAATTTATTACTCTTTCTTTAGTATTTTTTTGAATGTTAGATGGACTGTCTACAATCTATTAGTTGGGATGGCTTTCTGTATGTATCTTATTAAATTAAACTGACATTGCATGTGTGTGATAAGATGCAACAAGATATGAAAAGATTTAAGAGAATTGCTTATCCTTACTCTGACAATACGTCTTCTTTCAATACCTTAGGGAAATTTCGAAGCAATAATAAAATACCTGCTTTTTATAAAACTATGCTTACAAGAAAAGTTGGTACTAATTCAAATCAGCGTTTACCTTTGCTGTTAGCTATAAATCAATTTATTTCCTTTCTCCTGGAAGATTCAAAATTAGCAAGATGATGAAATAAAAATCAATTCTTTTTTGCCAATGAAATAGGTTAAATATGTATTTTTTAAAATCAAGTGACTATATAATATTGTTGTAGCTTTTCTCTTTCTTCAACTTCCAGCATTCTAATTTGTCTTCTCAGGGGAACTATGGTATAGTTTTGGGGATTTTACCCTACTTTAAAGAGTCTGACACTGTGGACAAGATCTAGAACTCTAACCAAAATAACTCTACAAGCTAACATGAAAGACTGTCACAGTTCCATGGATGCTGACAGATGAGAGAAGACTCTTGAGTCAGAGATAAAGGACTGAATGACAACAAAAGCAGGGGCGAGATTGTTAGCATTGTCCTACTGGGTCTCTGCATCCGAAGTGTCATAGCAAAGCCTATGAGACCAGGTAGAGCCTACGTGTGCCACGGGATGGGCCACATGAGAACTTAGGAAACCCACTACTTTCAGGCTAAGTTGTAAGCAAGTCTACTACATTCTGGAAAATAACTAAGTGCATGTAGAACTATTTGAGGATTTCTGCAATGCATTTCTTCACTTCTCAAGACTGTCAAGTGCATAAGCAATGCTGAGAAGTAGTCTGGATAAAGGACAATCAAAATGTTATGGTTTTTGCAAACTCGAGATATATAAGAATGCAAGAAGCTTATAGCAAACTGCCCTTCACCGGTAGACTCTTTAATGCCATCACCGGTGTGTGTGTATATGAGAGAGAGAGAGAACACAAGCAGGGGGAGTGGCAGAGGGAGAAGCAGACTCCCCACTGAGCAGGGAGCCCGATGTGGGGCTTGATCCCAGGACCCTGAGATCAAGACCTGAGCCAAAGGCAGACGCTTAACCAACTGAGCCACCCAGGCAGCCCATAAAATAAAGTCTTAAAAATATTACGTAGTTAAGTGAATCTCTCAGGGAGAGTGGTAGGTCCATGATTCTGAATTCTAAGATTAAATTTTCAAACTCTGCTCTAGGGGCAAAAGTAAATCAATAAAAATTGTCCTAGGTGAATCCATAAGAATAATTATTTCCCCCAGCACTGTTGTTAATTTAACACAGAAGTATTAGCTATGCACTAGGCTCATTTACTGAGATGCTAATTTGCCTAAAAGACTAAGAGCTATTTATGTTTGGTTCTGTATATTTTTCCTTTTCTGTTCCAAGAAGTTAGCTAGTCCATTTTTTTTTTAAACCATGTCTCAGTAATTTTGCGGCTGTCAATACATTAGTTTACTAAAGGTAATGCCTCTTCTGGTTTGGAGTTGGAGGGTATTAAAAAATTAGGGAGACATTTCGAGGGGTCCTAAATAGTGGGCAGAGAGTGAGGATAGATAGAGATATGCTTTGAGATGAGAAGGCAGGAGCAACTATAGACAGTGGATATTCCACCAAAGAAGGAGATAGTTGGTAGTCTCTAGTTTAGTGACATCATTAGAAAATGACAGAACCTGTATAGGAAGTAGGAGCATGGCTTGGTTGTAGCTGAACTTATGCTTTCTAGATGTTCATGGGAATATGAACATTTGGCTTAGTAACAGTTAAGCACTGAGCACTGAAAGCCTCCTGAAGTTTTCCTTCTGTTTAAGATCAATGTCGCTCTTGTACCAAAAGTATTTGTACCAAAAAGGGTAGTTTGGGGTACTTAAGGCTGTCCACAGTTTCACCAAATGAAGATCTAAGCTAGACCTAATTAGATTTTGGAAAAATAATATGACTTTTTTTGAATGCCGAAGTGTGTGAAGAAGTGACATTTATGCAACATATAAAATACACATCAACTAACTGGTGAACAAAGTAGTACTTGACCTTGAGTTGAATTTGAATTGTAAGTCAATTGAATTGAAATTGTCCAGTGTCTTCAGGTTTAATACTATCCTGGGGGCTGGGGGATACCATCGTTATTAATGGTGGTGTCTTATCTAAGACACCATTACTTAACCCAAGGTCATATTTTGTTGTCACTATTGGTATTTACTCAATGAAAATGCATCTGCCTAATCTGGGGAGTGAAGATAGATGAAGAGGGGCACCTGGGTGGCACAGTCCTTAAGTGCCTGCCTTTGGCTCAGGGCGTGATCCCAGCATTCTGAGATCGAGCCCCACATCAGTCTTCTCTGCTAGGAGACTGCTTCTTCCCCTCCCACTCCCCCTGCTTGTGTTCCCTCTCTCACTGGCTGTCTCTCTCTGTCAAATAAATAAATAAAATCTTAAAAATAAAGAAGATAGATGAAGAGTTGATTAATGCAGAAATATCACAAATAAGATTAATATCTGTTTCTGAGGACAATACTCTGCATCATAAGAGAGATCTTAGAATGGTCCATGGGACTATCCCAGGTATGTGATACCAAAGAAAGGCATACTTAGGCAGCACCGATATAAAATTAATTATTGACTATAACTTTAGTTAAGACTGCGGAATACTCTCCCAGTAGCCATTGAAGAATCCCTAAAATGTCAATCTTTTTTGGAGCTATGGGAAAAGGCATTTAAGATATGTAAAAAGGATAATTTAGAGCTGGAACAAAGAAATTCTCTAGCTTAAAAATTTTCTATTTTTGCTTTCTATTTTCTGTAATGCAGACTGAATTAACTGTATAAAGCTATAGATGCCTGCATATATACTTTCAACCTATTCATATAACTTCTTTCCAAATCTGAACAATGAGTTAATTGCAAATACAATGCATTTATTTCAAGTCAATATTTTCTGCATTTATAGACTACAGATTAATAGTTTTAATGTTTTTCAAAACAGATAATAACTGTGATAACTGTGACTAATGTGATTATCTAAACGAACAGAGTAATCATTACAAGTAACAGATGGGACATCATCTACACTGTTCATACAACCTAAATGTTTCTCCCTCCGTCTCTCTGTCTTTTTTTTTTCCTTTAAAGATTTTGATGAGGAACTCAGGTTATTTGCTCTCTAATTTCCCATAGTCTAGATGTTACACATTACATATTCATGATATTATTTCACATGTCTCTCTTTTCCTTATTTCTTTTGAGTCATTATTTTTCTTCTTTAAATAGGTAGTCATAACTATAGGTTTGATTAAATTTAGAATTTTCCCCTGAAAGTCCTTTTAAGGTGGAAATGGCTTGTCTAAGAAACCATTGTCTAACCTAGGTTCAAAGCATAGAAATAAAATTGTTATAATCTTGGGTTAGATGGTGGTTTCCTAGCTATAACACCAAAAGCATAAGCAACAAAACAAAAAATAAATAAACAGGACTGTCATACAATTACAGATTGTTTTTGCTTCAAAGGACATCATCAAGAAAGTGAAAAGACAGTCCATAGAATGCCAGAAAATATTTATAAATCTTGTATCAGATAAGAGCTGGTATCCACAATAAAAAAGAAAAACTCTTATACTCAAAAATAAAAAGACAACAACTCCAAAATAAATGAAGGATTTAAATAGACATTTTTCTAAAGAAGATACAGAAATGCTCAATAAACATATGAAAAATGCTCAACATCATTTGTCATTAGGGAAGTGCATATCAAAACCACATCATACTACTTCATATCCACAAAGATAGATACAATAAAAAAGACAGACACTAAGTAAAAAGTGTTGGCAAAGATTTAGGGAAACTGGAAACTTCATGAATGTACTTGTGGGAATATAAAATGAAAACATTTTTGAAAACACATTGGCAGTTCCTCAAAACATTAAACCTAGAGTGACCGTGGAACTACTCCTAGGTACATACTAAAGAGACATAGAAATATACATTCACTCAAAAATGTGTACATCGACACTTACAGTAGCATTATCAATAATATCCAAAAAGTGGATATGATCCAATGATTGTCAACTGATGAAGACATAGGTAAATTGTGGTATATTCATGCAAAAGAATATTTGGCAATAAAAAGAAATAAAGTACTGATAACATACTATAACATGGATGAACCTTGAATACACACTAAGTGAAAAAACTCACAAAACACTACATGTTGTATTCTTCCATTTATATGAAATGTCTGGAGTAACAAATCTATAGAGATGGAAAGTGATTGCCTAGGGCTGGAAGTTTTAGGAAAGGAGAATGGGGAGTGAAAGCTGATGGGTATGGCTTTTCTTTTTTTTTTTTAAGAACGAACAGAAATGTTCTAAAATTAGATTCTGCTGATGGTTGCATAACATTGCAAGTGTACTCAAAAACATTAAATTGTATACTTTAAATGGGTATATGGTATGGCACGTGCATTGTATCTCATTAAATCTGTGGAGAAACAAGGAAGGAAGGTAGGGAGGCAGGCGGGAGGAAAGAGAAAACAGGCAATGGTCCAGAAATCAGAAAATGGAGTTCCCATCACAATGAACCCGTATGTCTTGGAAATGTCTTTTAATCTTCTTAGCCTCAAATCAATTTTAGCTTGTTCATGTAAAAATTGAGGGGTTTAGATTAGGTTATCCTATTAGTCACTTTTGGTGAATAATCAGATTTGGAAATTAAAAGAGCATTCTTCACTTAATTATTATGATAAATCTTAATAAATTTTTGATTTCTGATATATTCATGTCATTAATCTCCCCTTGAGTAATTTATTAAGTTCATTATAGTTTCCAGAAAATAGATAACACCTGCCAAACCAGAACAAGGCAATGGCAGAATTCACTGTATTAGCATTTCTTGGCTGAGGTTTGTTGCATGAAATCCTTGGACTCTGGTATCATTGGTCCTGTCATGAAAACTGTCATAAAATATTCGAGCTACAGTAGTTAAGCAAATTTTTCTGTGCAATAACAAAAATAAATAAACCAGTGCAATATTCATATGTGGTTACACCTATATATGTTATTTAAATATATTTTACCAGCATTTATACATTTAAGACTGAAAAAGGAAATGCTAGTGATTCGTTAACAAGAGCAAAATTCCTTTGTTTTTTTGCTGGGTAGATGCTTCTATTACCTTCTATATCTTCTATTACCTCTCTTAATACTGTGGGGAATAAAACATACCATCCAAAAGACCATGCTATAATAATTCCCTTTCTTTAAATTGATTGAAGCAAAACCAGCTGCCTTAGTCATATTGTTCTAATGTGCTGTACTTTCCCTGAGATAATGAAAGGTAGTTGTCATGCAGTAAACAGAGATTTTTCACACACTTCTAAGATCTTCAAACATAGGAAGCACTACATAAAATGAAACACATAAGAGGAATTTAATGATCTATTTAACATAATTATGCAACTTTATTTTGTGTCCTTTGTTATTTTACATATGTATCTAGAAGATTCTAGTATTTGCATAGAATATGCAAGATTTGGGCAATTGGTTCTTTATAGTTACTCAATTTGACTTCTAGATGGAACTTTGCATATATTAACACTTCATTGTGTTTTGAGAGTTGCCATTATTTTACCTAGACATGGCTAATGAGGTTAGCCAATGAAAAACATTACCTTCTTATCTTACAACATTTATTGTAATTCTTTTATTTGTAACTTATTAATGTCAAGATAGAACTGACTTTTTTTAGTAATACAAAATAATTTGGAAGTATATTTGCTTAGAACTTCATTTGGTTTAATGTTTTCCCATATTTAAATTGTGTCTATTATTTCAGAACTATAGGTTTATAATATATGATAGAAAACAGAATTGTGTGTTGTAAAGAAAATTCAACCTGGAGTCAGATGGCTTTAGTTTACTTTAGCAAGTCATTTACATTTCTTTTTTGTTTGTTTGTTTCCCTTCCTTTTCTTACTTACAAATGAGGTAAAACAGAAAAAAACAGAAACATCTGAAGTGTACGGTTTGGTGAATGCAATCATGTATGCAGAAGCCAGCTGTAAAAATGGAACATAACTAGCATCCTAGAAGCTTCCGTGTGCCTCCTTAGTGCTCCTCCAAGGAGGCTGGTATTATTCTGGTTTCTAACACGATCCATGCATTCAACCTGCTTTGATACTAATTAAGTTGAAATAAAAGAGTATTCTTCTCATATTAGTGAAAATACTTAAAGTTATCCCTTTATATTGTTATAGAGTATGTCACTCTGCAAATGTACCACAATTTATTTTAACCATTTACTATTGGTAGAGATCTGAGTGGGCTTCCTGTTTGGGCTTCTATGAATGCTGTTGCTATAGCATTTTAGTACATGTTTTTGGAAACTATATGCACACATTTCTTTAAGGTATATACCAAGAATGGGATTTCTGGATCAAAGCATATACACATATTCGGCTTTAGTAGATAGGTTCCCCCCCACCCCGCCCCAAACGGTTATTCAAAGGGCTGGACCAGCAGCATAAGAGTTTCAGCTGTTACACATTCTAGTCAACATGTGTTATTTGCAATATTTCATGACAACATTTTTCATTCAGTCATTCTGATGGGTGTGTGGTATGATTACATTGTGGTTTAATTTGCATTATCTTCTTCTTCTTTTTTTTTTTCTTTTAAGTAATCTCCACACGAGGCATGGAGCCCAAAGTGATGCTTGAACTCACAACCCTGAGACCAAGACCTGAGCCTCATGAGATCAAGAGTCAGACACTCACTGATTGAGCCACCCAGGTGCCCCTGCATTTTCTTGATAACAATAAAGCTGAGTGCATTTTCATATATTTCCTTTTTTTGTGGAAATTGTGTTCAAATCTTTTTTTTAAATTGGATTTTGTAATGTTTCTATGTCACTTAAATTAACAAAAAGAGAAAAAGAACTGCACTTTTTGTGCTTTAAATTCCCTCCAATTTCTATCACTTTCTAATCTGTAGATGAGCTTAGTGTAGCTGAGTTCTTTACTATAGCTTAGCTTAGATCTCTTTGGCAATTAACAGTCTTGTTTTAGAACTTGCCCCAAGAGTTTGCTCTATGTATTTTCTTTTAATTAATTAATGCTAAATTTATCCCGTGTCTATTCAATTTTTGATATTCTCCCTTCTTTAGAAGAAAGGAAGGGGATCTTTTCTTTTAGGTTAGTGCCCTGAGTTAAACCATCTCTGATATATGTATGTTTTTTGTTTCTTTTTCTTTTTTTTCCATTACTGATCTCATTCGAACTCTGTTTTGAAGAATGGACAGAGTTTAAAAGGCAGATAAAGAGTGAATTCCAGGTGAAGAGAATAGGATGTGCAAACCTGTAGCAGCATGTTGTTTTACTGAGGAAGCTCATATTTTGACAGAAAGTAATAGATAAGGTTTAAGGGTTAGGTAACAAGCTGATTCATAAACCTTGTATTTCCAACAATGCTGCCGATGTTTTGCTTATTTAAAGACATGTAAGAAAAAGCAAGAGAGAAAGAAAAAGAGAGAGAGAGAGAAAAAGGAAAGAAGGAAGGAAGGAAGGAAGGAAGGAAGGAAGGAAGGAAGGAAGGAAGAGGAGAGGAAAAAAGAGTGTGGGGGGAGCAGGGGAAGCAGGGAGAGGGATCTTGTTCTTTGTGAAGCAGACACAAACAAATCACTCCTCTAAGGTGAGAGAAGGCATCTGGGGGCTTGTGTTTTTGGTAATATTGAAAAAGTTTATTTAAATTTACTCATCTGTGTCAGTTTTCTAGGGCTGCAGCACAAAGTACCACAAACTGAGAGGCTAAAACAACAGAAATGTATCACCTCTCAGTTCTGGAGGCTAGAAATCTGATATCAAGGTGCCCGCAGGGTTGGTTCCTTCTGAGGACTGTGGAGAAGGATCTGCTCCAAGCCTCTCCCCTTGCAGCTGGTGGCTTGCTGGCTGTTTGTGGGGTTCCTTGGCTTGTAGAAGCATCATGGCAGTCTCTGCCTTCGTCCTCACATGACTTTCCCCTCGTGTATGTGTCTGTCTGTGTTTAAATTTTGCCTTCTTATAAGGACACTAGTCATATTGGATGAGGGCCTGCCCTACGCCAATATGACCTCATTCTAATTTAATTACATATGCAAGGGCCCTGTTTCCTAATAAGGTCCCATCATGAAGTACTGGGAGTTGGGATTTCGACATAAGAATTTCTGGAAGAGATAATTCAACCCATAATATCATATATTAAAAACAACTAAAAATTATGGATGAAATAGTGTGTTAAATATCTTCTCTAAATGGATTGAAAATAAACACATGTTTATATGTATGTATAAATATGTATATCTATATTTATGTAATGTAAATGAATAGTGTAAATATATATGAAAATGAATGCATATGTATTTATACACATTTACATGGATTGAAGAGCTAACAAAATAGAAAGAAACTATGAAGCCAAAAATTTTTTTAAAAGTGGCAATCCCCAGGGCGCCTGGGTGGCTCAGTAGGTGAAAGCATCTGCCTTTGGCTCAGGTCATGATCTCAGGGTCCTGGGATCGAGCCCCCCATCGGGCTCTCCGCTCAGTGGGGAGTCTGCTTCTCCTTCTCACTCTCCCTCTGTGCTCTCTCTCTCTCAAATAAATAAATAAAATCTCTTTTAAAAAAAAGAAAGTGGCAATCCAGAGAGGTGAGTAGTCCCTCAGAGCAACGAAGGAAGCTGGCTATGACATTTACTCATCAGGTGAACTTGGGCTTTGTAATTTAGGTCTCTGAAGACAAAAAGGCTAAAATAGACCCAGAGCTTACCCACAGTGGTTTATCTTATAATAATCCTCCCCACTTTAAACTGTGACCCAAAGCACTGTACCCCCTAGAACACTGCTTGGAAGGTTGCCTTGCCAATGAGTAGATCGGGATGAACAGAAGAAAGGAAGAGCAACAAATAAAAAAGATGAAGTGAGAATTAGCCATGGGTTTGAATCAGTTAAAACCTGGCATCAGTTTCCAACCCAGGTTTATATCACCTGCAAAGTGCATGAAACATGTCAATTTTGGTTTATGATGATCTTGACTTGATAGAATTTATAGGACAGCAAGAAACAAACGTACATTTTTTCTTACAGAAGCTAGTTTTTTCTAGCCTTCCACAAGTCTGTAAAAGTAATTTTTCAATAACAAGGAGAGGTATGCAGTCAGAGTTATCTCAATATGCATAGAAACAAGGCAAAATAGGTCAAAACCAGCAATAATAACATCAGAAACTGACTCAGACAAACTTCAGGTATTTGGAATTATCAGAGATAGATTATGAAATAACCGTGTTTACAATGCTTAGGAGTTATGAATAAGCTTGAAAATGTCTCAGAGGACAAAAAATATTAAACATGGCCTCAGATTTTTTGAAAATCAGAAATAATTTTAGACATCGAGCATTCAATAATAAAAATTGAAAGCTTAATGAGAAGGATTATCATCATATTAGACTGGTCAGATTAAATTATTTAGAATGGAACCCAATGTTAGATCCCTAGATTTATTTAGATATGGAATTTCACACAGAGGTTAAAGTGAGGTCTAAAATATGTTTACTTGGTCACAAAAAATGAAATCTTGCCATTTGCAATAACATGGATGGATCTAGAAGGTATACTGCTTAGTGAAATAAGTCACTCAAAGAAAGATACTGTATGATTTCAGTCATATGTGAAATTTAAGAAACAAGAAAAACAAAGCAAAAAAGAGGCAAACAAATGAAAACAGACTCTTCCCTATAGAGAATAAACTGGTGGTTTCCAAAGGGGAGGTAGGTGGGGGTTGGATGAAATAGGTGAAGGGGATTAAGAGGCACTTATCATGATGAACACTGAGTAATATATAGAATTGTTGAATTATTATATTGTACATCTGAAACTAATACAACACTGTATGTTAATTATATTGGAATTTTAAAAAATAAAAATAAAGCGAAAACACTTTCAAGTAAAAAAAAGAACACTGAACTAAAAAAAAAAAATTGTTTATGTATCAGTAAGAAGGAGAGGAGGGAGAAAATGAGGCAGTCAATATATAAAGAGATAATTCCTGATAATTTTCCTGTACTGCTAATAACACTAATTCAGGAAGCCTAACTAATTCTTTTTAGATTAGTTTTTCAAAGATTTCATTTATTTATTTATTTAATTATTTATTTATTTATTTATTTGAGAGGGAGAGAGAGGAAACTGAGAGGGAGAGAGAAAGAGAAAGCACCAGCAGGAGGAGGGACAGAGGGACAAGCAGTCTGGGATCATGCCCTGAGCCGAAGGCAGACACTTAACCGCCTGAGCCTGCCAGGCACCCCGAGATTAATTTTTTAAAAAAACCTCACATTTGGACATTGCTTAGTGAAACTTTAAAGTGTCAAAAATAAAAAAAAAATTCTTAAAATGAACTGCAGGACAAAAAGTTATCTCACAAAGGTACAATGCAATGGCATCTTCGATGTGCAAGAAAGAGGGACAGAGGACTGGTGTCCTAGAAGTCAGTACCAAGCAAAAATATCTTTTAATAATGAGAATAATTTGAATTTACTTTCAAGCAAATATGTACCTCAGTATGGCTCTGTGGAAAGCAGATGATTACAGATAGAAGGTTTAAGAAGGAAGAAAAAAACGAAGATCCAAGAAAATAGTAAACGTTCTGGTAAATATACATAAACATCAGTGATAATGCATTTTAGAGTTAAAACATCAATATGGAATTAAAATACCCACAACAGAAACATAAATACTGGAAGTTGATTACTTTATTTTGGTTCACATAACAGTCAGCAGGAAGACTGGGTTAACAAGAAACTTTTAATTTAATGTGGATGCTATAATTTGTAGGACATTCATGAAAGAAAAGAAAAACACCATATATTCTAAGTAAGTAGACACCCATATCTAATGACCCAACAGTTCTATTTTTAAGAATACATCCAAGAGAATTGGATACCTGGCACCAAGAAACATGTACAAGAATGTTTATTGTAACATCATTCAAAACAACTCCAATCTTGAAATAATTCAAATTTGTATCAACACTTGTTGGTTAAATAAATAATAGTATATTCTAAAATGTAGTTCTAAACAGTATTGAAAATAACAAATCCTATCTACATGTGAAAATACAGATAAACCCTACAAATTTTGAATGAAGACATACAGAGATTTTTAAAGACTTTGATCTTCTTTATATAACGTTCCAAAGATGAACAAAAGTAAATTATATTGTTTAAAAATGCATAGGTGATAACAAAACTATAAAGGAATGCAATAGACGAATTATAAAGTTATTGTAATAGGTACTTCTGGGAAGAGAACTTTATGGATTTGTGTTTGGAGTAGGATACATAGTTTTATTTCTTTTTTTTTTTTTTAAGATTTTATTTATTTATTTGACAGAGATAGAGACAGCCAGCGAGAGAGGGAACACAAGCAGGGGGAGTGGGAGAGGAAGAAGCAGGCTCACAGCGGAGGAGCCTGATGTGGGGCTCGATCCCACAACGCCGGGATCACACCCTGAGCCGAAGGCAGACGCTTAACCACTGTGCCACCCAGGTGCCCCTAGTTTTATTTCTTGACACGAGTGATGGTTGTATGGGTGTTGATGTTACAATTATTCATTAAGGGGGATCCTTTTTTGAGTATATTTTCTATTTCATAGAAAACAAACATTTAAAATGAATGTATATTGAGGATACTGAAGGCAAATTATTATAATTAGAATAACAGAGTCAGGAATTTGAATGATTTTGTTTAAAAGATTTTTTCATATTACATAGTGAAAGTCCCAGTATGTCGGCCTTCAGTTTGAATTTACTTCGAATTAGCTAGCAACATTAACTAGCAATTTATGTTTTATAAATTCATGTTTATATATTTTCAATGATGTTGATAACAAAGTTAAGAATCAATACTATGTGCATTATATAGATGGGGAAATTGAAAAATATGAATAGATTTTCTCAAAAAAACAAAGTCAGTGAGGGGCAGCCTAAAGTGTTTTTTCTCTGGCTTATCTAGTGTTCCTTCAGTAAAAGAACTTGCATTTAGTTGGTGCTCTGATATTCTACTAACAAAAAGAAACAAAATAAAGAGATCAATCTAATTGCATAAACTTTTTAATATTTTATTTTATTTTATTTAAATTTTATTTAAATGTAATTCATTAACATATAGGATATCATCAGTTTCAGAGGTAGAGTTAATTACATAATCTTCTAAATGGTATTTTCTCTCAGTCTTTCCCTCCAATATATACTTCCCTGGGATAATTATGTATTTCTAAATTTTTTTCTTAAGTAATAAGAGCATGTAGTTAAATTTCCAAAGAGATCTGAGTGTTTCTGGTCAAATTGGAAAAGATTCTGAAGTGAACCTGGATGGCACATGTGGTTTTAGGCACCACCATGATTATCCAACAGTGAATAAAATATCTTTATCACATGACTATGATTATTCAGTCTTTCTTTAGGATTCCTTTTCTGAAATTGTCTACAAACAAATCAGAATTCATTATGCAATTTTATCCAATATGAGCTTGTTGCCATTTGACCATTCAACTCAACCAGAAGTTGACCAAGAATGAATATTTCTTTCATATTTAATTAGAGGTAAAACACAGAAAGTCATTTTTACTCATCAATTGTTGACTGTAGCTTGGTAGAATAATGACAAATTGTGATACTAAAGATTTATTTCCTAGCGATAGCTACAAATTTGAAGACACAGTATGACTATACACAAAAATTCAAATGCACCTGTTTATGAAAACATCTTCAAGGAAATCAAACATGCTTTGATTAGGCAGTTTAAGTTATCCATGTGCTGATGTACAAAGGTTTCCCCAAGGACTCCAATCTGATTGCTACCTAAATATTTTATAACACTTGGATTGATCAGGTTGTTCTAAAACATGATTATTCAAATTACTTTAGTTTTATCCAATAACTGAATAGTGAATTAATTATCATACCATTTATAGAACATCTTTCACAAATGCTTCACTTTTCCTGGCTGTTTTTATATATCATGTAGAGAGATTTGTAGAAGGAGAGAAAGATATGAAAGAATTTCTTATTTCAGGAAATTGTCAGTTTTTGCTTTTTATTATTTTTTATTTGTTTTAAAGATTTTATTTATTTATCTGAAAGAGAGAGAGCACAAGTGGGGTGAGAGGCAGAGGGAGAAGCAGGCTTCGGGAGCCTGACATGGAGCTCGATCCCAGGACCCCGGGATCGTGACCTGAGCTGAAGGCAGACGCTTAAGCGACTGAGCCACCCAGATGCCCCAGGAAACTGTCAGTTTTTAATTATGAAAATTGATGCTGAATTTCTGAACCAAGTTTCAATACTTTAATAAAATATTATGAACGAATACAAACAGAAAACATGCTACACTTTGATTTTTTTTCCCCCTTTTCCCTATCCTCCTACAGAGCCCTGGTAACATCCAGGATAAAAAAGCAGCAAATCATCTATCACTAGCATTCTAGAAGTAATTTCGATAATGATTGAAGAAATATGAGCCAAATTAAATGTGCTTTCTTGCCAAAAAATGCAGTTAGCTATGAAAGCAGTGTCTGGAATACATAAAGGTAAAGAAGGGTTCTTGTCAGCTTTCAAAGGCAGTCATCCCATTCAATGACACCAGGGTGACAGACTCCTAGCTGAGTCAACAGGCACACTGTGTGAGAACAAACTCAGATTATTTATCCAGAGCTGTGTTTGTATTAAATCGGGATAAGCGGAGCCTTGGGAAAACTAGAGACAAGGAAAGGCTTTTTGGTTAAACTTCTTTGGAGAAGAGCAAATGCCATTTGTATTCGTTCTGGCAAATACCATCAAGTTGTGATGTTCAGAGTAGATGTGTTCGAGAAAAGATACTGCACACCAAAGAATGAACTCTTCGCAGCATTACGAATAGCCCAAGAGTAATAATGGTGCTCTCGTTTTGTTCCTGTATGATTAAAACATTTCTTCAGTTTTGAGTGGCAAGAGATAGAATTCTTGCTGGACTCTTCTTCATTAAAACTAAGGAGCTGTTCTTTGGCACATGAATGGTTTCTTCTGCACATTAATTATAATGTAAATGTGCAAGATCTAAAAAGAGAAGAGAAAAAGACTTTAGGGAAAAGACATGCTTGCTTTATAGATATGTGGAAATTTATCACAGAAATCCATTTCAGAGGGTTTTGTTTTGTTTTGTTTTGCTTTGCAAATTATTTTCCCGTTAGAGACATTAAACATCGCAATTACAGAACATGCTAGATAGATCCTCATTTCTTCATTCCCCAACCTTCTTGTGACAGCCACATCCCAGAAAAGACTTATTTGTGCTAAAGCAGATGAATTATTTTCTTTACATTCATTTTCCAGTGCAATTTTACTCCCCTTTGGTAGTTAACTGTATCAATCTCAGGTTCTCATTAAAGTACAGATTTAGGCAAATCCATCATGTTAAGAACAGAGAACACACTCTTTTTCCTTTGTAAATCTAAAAAGGTGCTAATGCGTATCTCCTGAGGTCAGAGACATAACTGTGGCTTCTCTCTCAATATTCTCCCCGTGCACGCTTATGTGATCTTACACTGTCCCAGTTCCCACAGAATAGGGTACCTTCAGACTAAAAATATATTGTGCTGTGGATACTTCGGCCTGAAGTAATTTTTAAAAATTATTTTTGTTTGCTATCTTTTACCCAGCATATTGAGGTCAGGCCTCTTAGCTGAAGCAAAGAACAGCACCCCCTTGCAGATAATTCAAGTAATAGCATTCCCTAATACAGGTAGCTTAGGCAAAAGTTCATGAATTTTCTGAAAATTGTCTTACCTCTCTGATTTATTTGGCCTTGGAGCTATCATTAACTTGTGTGGAAAAAGCACCTATTTTCTTATGGTACAGGTTTAAGTAATTTAGTGGGGAAAGAAACAAGCATTTTTTTTTTTTTTGGTTTGGACAAAACATTACTGTAAGCTGTCCCCAAAGTGCAAAAGGGAGGATAGTTTAATGCACAGGAGATTCTGCTTTGAAATTATCATAAATTTTTGGCAAGGAAAATACGTAAAGAAGGAGTATAGCTCTAAGATCTAAACATGATTACCAAGAATGGAACAAAATTGAGATTAGTCCAATGAAATTATAAATAGACTAGTTACAAAATGAATGACGATTAAGTAACTAATATAACTCAGTCATCAAAAATCTTACTTTCGTGTTTTTGTTTTTTTAGAAATTGACCAATACAGTCAACATTTTTGAGTATTAAATGTGGATAGTAGTATGGCTAAACCATAACAACATTATATTTTCACTGTTTCTCGTTTCAAAAATTTCTACCACATACATTGTCTCCAAAGGCTAATTCCGGCCTTTGGCATTCATTTGGAACTTATTGTAAAATGCTCAGTTATCTTCGTGTTTTGTTATCAGCTTGTAAATGTTTTGAGATTAGAAATTTATACTTATTTGTATGCCCTCCGATACCTGCTGGATGTTTGCATCTCTCAGAGAGGAAAGTGTAGCCTGCATGCCAAATCGGGCCCACTGCTGTTTTTGTGAAGTTTTGCTGGAACAAAGCCAGACCCTTTATTTATAAGAACCGACCAAATTGGAGGTCAGGGGAGTAATCAGTCCTATTAATACAGCAGCTGACGTTGTGCAAATGTAGAAGAAAAGCTGGGACAACAGGATGTAACCATTCCGTGATTTCTCTCAGAAATACTGTAAAGAAAACCTTGAATATATGAAAAGGGACTTGGGGGAGCATTTCAACTTTCTTAAAGACTCCAGGAATGTTCTTTGAAGAACATTTCCCTAGTGTCCCTATAGTTTGTTTTACTTATATGAGACTAATGACCTGTGTTCTTAATGAAAATTGTTGCTAGAGTAATTGACAGAAATGGAAAGACGAGAATTCGATTCAGGGAACCAGAAGACATCACAAATATTGGAACGTTAAATGATGGGTAAGGACATTTGCACATCTCAGGGAATGATTCTGCCTATTTGTGTGTATGTAGCTGGACATCAAGCCCACATTATGAAGTAGTAGGCCCCTGAAGTCAGGCTAATACAAGCTTAAAAAGAGTGAGTATTGCTGTAATCATCAAAATCAACAGGAAAAAAATAGTCCTTGTAACTAATGAGCTAAGTTATGTGTAACTGAGGAAAGATTAGAGAAATCCAAAGTAATAAAACTATGGCAATGGTGCTTTCAAATTTGATTGACTTTTAAGGTCCCATGAAGCTCAGAAAATTATGCTTTTACTTACTTTAAACCACAGCTGTATATTTGCGTGAAGTAAGGTCTTTCCTATGCCTTTAATGTCAATATGTAATGTAAAAAGTAAATAAGAAAAAAGAGGACCTAAGTTGTTGGCTGAATATTTTTAATGTCATGCCTAGATCTGTTTTGGTTTTTTTCTTAAATGGAACTTTACATCAAAAACCAGGGATGTGCTGCATGGTGACTAACATAATATAATAAAAAAACATAAAAAAAGTAAAAATAAAGTAAGTAAAAGCAGAGAGCAACATAGGGTTTGTTGATTTACTTTTCTTTTTCTTTTTGGGAGGGATTTTTCATATATTTCGGTGAGATTCTTGAAAACTTCCCAGCAGTGATAGTAACATGAAAGTAAGAGCAAAGAAACAGAATTAGAAGATCTTTTGCTGAGCAGTCACACAAAAAACAATGTGTTTTCTAGTCTTAGAAAGAAGCACATTTCATGACTTCCCATGCCTGAAATAACATGGAACCTAATTTTAGTCCTCAGGGCAGACATCAGATTGGACTAAACCCACTGAGGAAATAACCTACAGTGTACAGGAATTGGCTGCGAATGGGGAGAGGGCAGAGATTAAGAGAAAGAAGGGCTATAGAAACATGGAGGGGTGTTTTTCCTCTGCCCTGGTACGAACAACTTGCTTGTTTTTCCCTTTTTATGAAGATAGAAGAAAAAAAAAATGTCAGCTCAAAGGGGAAAAAAAAATGAGAGGATTCTCCTGCTAAGATTCAATGGGGACCAGAGGATGCCGGTAAAGGATTTCAGCTATAATTAGCGTGATTAATGAAGAACAAGAGGAAGGATGCTACCCCAAAGGGACGGAGGAATGGATACAGGCCCTCTGTATATCCCTGGGCCCAAAAGTTTTCCAGATCTCCTCCACAGATTGCCCATGACCTGAATCATATTTAAGAAACATGTATTATACAAAGGTTTCTTTTTCAGACAATATTGCACAGATTTATTGTGTTTTGCTAACTTCTCTTGTACAGAAATGTTTCCTATACTCTAGTTTCCCACACTGCAAATGGGGGAGTGCCAGGTTATTCAGTAACTTATATTTTCCCATCATTAAAGCTTCAGAGATAAAATAAGAGGCAACATTTAGGCACTAAGAAATATTAACCTGTTTATGCTTAGAAATAATTTGCCTTGCTAGCTCTTGTGGAACTCAGAAGGAATTCCCACGTTCGATGCAAAGGTGGGGCTGATTAATTCTAGCACTTGACCCACTCTGATCATTATATCTTTTCTTTAGAGTTTACACTTTTGTAAATATCCTGTCTCTGTATATGAATTTTACATACAAACTTTGATTGAATAATTTTCTAAATAATTTATTTATTTTTTCTAAATAATTTACTTTAAACAAAACCTCCTCTCTCTTGCTTCGAATGAAATCCTAGTGCAAGTGATTAGCACTACCCAGAATCTTCCAGTTGTTTCTCAACCTCGCTCTTTCCCTAGAGATGGCGACCTCACCACCAGACGACTTCTAATTTTTGCAGGGCCCCGAACAAATAATATATACGAAAGCTCACATATTTATATTTAATAATTAATTATTAATATACTTAAATACTGTAAATTGATGTAATAAGCTGCTAAATTGTATATATTCTGTACTCCTATTCGACAAAACTTTGTTAAACACACACACACCCCTCCAAATGTATAAACTGTGGTTGTTTATTAAAGAAGAACAAATTTAAATATTACTGAACAAATCTGAATATATAATTAATGAACCACCAAATTTTGGGTTAGAAATAAAATAACATTGCACAAAATTCATAATACATTTACATAGTTCATAAGTTATTTTATTTCCCTCACTTATACAAAATCGTTTATGAATTTGTTAGAGTCAAGGTTTTCTTATAAATTTGTATTTAACAATAATAAGGTTATGACTCATTAAAGATGTTAGTTACACAAAATTTAAAAATAAAAGTGTAGTTATATTAATTTTAATTTTTAAACGGTTATTTTATTCTAAAATATTAAAAGTTGCTGGTCAAAATTAAGTGGAAAAAACAAATCCTAAGTAAAAATATCAAAAATTTAAAAAAAATTATTTAAGTGTAAATGAGTATTTCATGACTTTAATTTTTGAAAATGTAACTAAATCTTTTAAAATAAAAAATAGAATTACCATTCATTATCGTAAAGAGTGGTTTAGGAAAGAAACGTTAATTGGTGCTAAACTTAAAAGAAATTTGGGTAAGGAGCAGGATACTAGGCGTCATCTTATATTGTTCTCTCACAGATTCCTGAAATTTGCATGACAAAAAAATAGTAACTCTGTGACGGAGAAATTGGAAATCCCTAGACCAGATGATTAAGCTGAGCATTACCAGTGAGAATCAATTGAACCGTTATATGCCACCAAGATGATGTTCTAAGAAAGATGGAGCTGCCTCTATACCTTATTCCATGTGGGAATGCCTAAATTTAATCTCATCATGGGGCCACATCAGAGAACCCAAATTGAGGCAGGTTCTGTTTCAGAAATAAGGGCAGGCTGTATTCTTCAATAATGTCCACGTTGTTACATTATTACATTAAAGACACAAAGGCTATGGAAATGTACGAGATTTGGAGAGATGAAAGACACTCGGCAATCAAATGCACCTGACCCTAGACTAGGGACTCTACATCACGTAGTTTCTTCTATTTTCAGCTTCTTTCTCTCTCTCTCCTTTCCTTCTGTTGTTTCCATTCTGGGTATGCCAGTGCACACAATGGAGTCACGCATTTCTCCGAGGCTCTTTTTGGTGTTCTTCCTTTTTCCTCTCTGTTCTTCACATTGTGTGCCTCTATCAAGACATCTTCAAATTCACTGGTTCTTTTCTTTTGCCTGCTCAAATCTTCTGTTGGTCTCTCTAGTGAATTTTTCATTTTAGTTACAGTTATGTTTTTAATTTCAAAATTCACCTTTGGTTCTTTTTCATATTTTCTATCCCTTTATTGATATTTTCTATGCAATGGGAGATGGTCGTCATACCTTCTACTTTCTTTTTTTTAAGATTTTATTTATGTGACTGAGAGACAGCCAGCGAGAGAGGGAACACAGCAGGGGAGTGGGAGAGGAAGAAGCAGGCTCATAGCGGAGGAGCCCGATGTGGGACTAGATTCCGCCCTGTGCCGAAGGCAGACGTTTAACGACTGCGCTACCCAGGCGCCCCTCTACTTTCTTTTTTAATTGAAGTATAATTGACATACTTCTGTTACTTTTTTAAACATGATTTCCTTTAGCTCTTTGAACCTATTGATAACAACTGCTTCAATGTCTTTGTCTCGTAAATCCCACAGTTTCTCTTTTTTTCCCTTTGTATTTTTTTTTCCTTTCCATGCCCCATAATTTGTTTTTGTTTTGTTTTTTTTGGGGGGGGGGATGGACATTTTAAAAAATAGATTTTTGCAATGCAGGGGGCTGATACCCCCTTCCACCTCTCCTCTCCCATGGATTGTTGGTGTGTATTTGCTCATTTATTTAGTAACTTGGCCAGAAAAATGTAGTGAATTTATTTCCCTGCAGTTTGAAGCCTCTGGTGTCACGCCTCGGAGAGCTCAACTTTGGGCTTATGCACAGTCAGCCTGCAATGGCAATGGTTTTAGCAGGGATCTGATTTTTCTTTCCCTGATCTCCCACCACGCTGTCTGCCTTTATTGTGCTCACATCCAGGTGTTAGGCTCCGCTAGCTGGTGGCTGTTTGTCCTGATGTTTCTGGCGATGCCTTGAGATATAAATTGCTCCAGTCTGATCCGATCACATCTGGGTCCTTTGCAGAGGTCCTTCTGTGGGCCAGTCTTTGAGGTTTGTTTTGACAACAGGAGGTCTAGGTCTCTCTGATAAACCATCTGCCCTACAGTTCAGCTGCTGTTCTCTTTAGCTATAGCCTATTCTTAATTGCTGACCAACAAAATACCCACAAATATCCATTGTTACGGAGATCACTGTCAGGCTTGAACTTTTCAACAATGTTTCAATTCAATTCATTATTTTGGGCAAAGCTTTGAAGCTTGTTCTTATGGTAGGCCTCTCCCACTAAACAGAATCTCTGAGCCACTGCTCAGGGGCAGGAAGCAAGAACAGTTGTCACCGGCAAGACCCCCTAAACTCAGGAAACTCTTAGAAGCTTCCGCCTAACTATCAATTTTATCTTTTAGAAACTCACTAATGAGTTGCTAAAACAGAAGAAACATTTTAGTATGACCCCAGGCGGACGCCTGCACGGATGAATTATAAAATGCTGGACAGTTACCTCAGCCTCATTATAAGGTTAAAATCCAACACCCCTGCCCCCCACAGGAGCAGCAGCTTCATTAGCATAACAGACATGTACAGACAGGCACGTTTTTTGAGTGTACTTGTGCAACTTTATGCCTGCCCATTATATGTGATGATGTGGCCTCCCCCTCCCAATATTCATCTTAAATCCTAATAAAAGGAGCCTGCCTAGTCCTGTTGGGAGGCTCACGGATTTGAAATTATTCCCCATGGTCTCCTTATATGCTGCCAATAAAGGTGACTCTGTGGGGCAATTCCACCTAGTGTTGTCTATGTTTGTAACTCACCCGGGAGCGGGACCCACACTGGTTCAGTAACACAGTGACCCACTACTCTCAGAGTAGCACCCTTGGTCTGTGTGGGGAAAGTAACTTCTAGTGCTTACAGATTATCTTACCCAATATGGTACCTCCACCCTATGAGTAAGCTGTGGTAAGGGCAATCAAAACCCAGTATTTTTGGCCTTCCACACCTGTGGTAAGCCTCTGGTTCATGAGTCAAATCTGGGTGGAGAAAAGGAGTTCCTGGCCCCTTGGCCTCATTCACTTGGAATTTAGCTTCTATAACATGTAGCTGGGGAGTGAAAACTGATGGTTCACCACCCATCCCAGAGAAATACCTTAACCGGGAGCTGGACAGAAAGGAGTCCCATTTTCTTGGCCACATTGTCTCCAAGTGGAGTTTCCATGAGTCTGAGCTATGTGTGTGTGGGTGGGAGACGAAGTGTGACTCAAGTACTACTGGATGCTCTTACCGTTTAGTAGATTTTCCTGAATCAATGTTTCTTCATTTATTGTATACACTTTGAATAATTTCCAGAAAATAAATTTGCATTGTTAAGAAACAATCAACAAGTAATGATTATTTCTTAGGGGAACTGGTCCACAGAGCTCATGCTATAATTCTGGTACTGGAATCATATCAGATCTCTTTACCTCAAATATCTGTCTTTGTAATTATTTAATTTTTCAATATATTCATCCGGTCATACAGCAGCTACTTCTTGACAATCTTTGAGCATGACTCTGAATGAAGGAACAAATGTGGCAGAACAAATGTTAATATCTGAATCTAAGCATATATAATGTTTCTATAAAATAACAAATAAATGGTCTTTATGAAACTAAATGTTGTCTTATTGATATATTTCCACTGAAATCACTGCCAAAATAAAGAAAAAATAAATCCATAGGAAGCATTACACAGAGGTTAAGAACACAAGGATTGAAACAAGAAGATTCTTTTTTTTTGAATCCTAAATCTGGCCCTTAATGGCAAGTGAGTTGACCTCTCTTTGTCTCTGTTACCATATCAATACAACAAAAACAATAACAGTACCTATCTTACAGGGCTTTTGTGAGTTAATATATAAAACACAGAGTAGTCACTGGCATAGAGTAATTTTTATATAAATATTTACAATTTATTTTTCATAATGAAGCCTACATGATGGAATTCAATCTGTGTGTACAAAATAACTCCATAAGTATTTCTCTTCAGTACCAATTGCTTACACTAAGCTTACTGTGGCTGTTAAGGCAATTAAAACTGTGATTGTTAAGGACAAGAGTTCTTCGTAAGCTCAAAAAGCAAGTAATTGCAAAGAAAAGCTACCTTGAGACATTGCCACTCTTGTCTTAAATACATCCTTATTTTTTTTAAACCTATAATTAACTTATAATTATTCCTGAAGTCAAATATCTTCTATGGTCTATGAAAAGAAATAATTTTTCTAAATTTTAGATATTACATTTTAATTTTAAAAATTCAGTTATATTTTCCAAAATGCATTTAGCATCTACAATATCCATGCTCATATATTGTGTTTTGTTAAACAACTTTTCATCCAAGAAACAATTTAATTGAAAAAAATCAAGCCAGGGCTCCCTGCTCACCGGGAAGCCTGCTTCTCCCTCTCCCACTCCCCCTGCTTGTGTTCCCTCTCTCGCTGTCTGTCTCTCTCTCTGTCAAATAAATAAATAAAATCTTAAAAAAAAAAAAAAAATCAAGGCAGGCCTATTCCTATCATGTGAATCTGTATAGTTCCTAATCATCACAATGGAGATTAATTACGTGTCTACATAGGTGGAATCCCATCCTACCAGATTCCTTGGGAAGAATAAACCTGCCATCACCTAACTACTGGAAGGATTTTAGAAGTGGAATCTGGAAACTGCTGTGTTTTAGGCTTATGCCACAAGTTGTGGATCCAGAGTAGGTGAGCTCTCTCCTTTAGGCGTCACATAAAAATCTGAGGAAGCAATGAAACTAAAGAAAACAAAGAACAGCAGTCGTGTTGAATGCATCTGCTTCTGGACTGATTTGAAAAGTTTGGCAACAAGGTATAGAGGTATTCTCTTTTTGCAGTATTGGTCTTCCTCAGTTGAATATACTTTCTTCCCTTTGTGAGTTCTCTTGAATGTGTCTACCGTTCTAATTAGGGGTACCACTGTTCCACTGTCCTTTGCTTATTAAACTTTACAACTTCAAATGCCTCCTTTTGAGACTATTCATTAATGATTAATATATCTTCCTCTTTCATAAAGAACTTAGAGACATCATAGGGAATTGGAAGGATAAATGGATTTTAGAATAAATATATATGCAGTTTCGAATCTTGGCTATGTACTGACAGTTTTTGGTTGATAATACATGTTCCTTCATTAAGAGCTAACAAGGAAAGATAAGATCATATTAGAATAAAAATCATTTCAGAAAGAAGGTCTTGATGTGATGAGCACTGGGTGTTATATGTAAGTGATGAATCACTAAATTCTACTCCTGAAACGAGTATTACACTAAATGTTAACTAACTAGAACTTAAATAAAAATTCAAAAAAAAAAAAAAACAAGGAAGAAGGTCTTGAATTGAACATAAAATCTTCTAAAAAACAAAATGTATAAGGCAGTTGAAATCAGAATCTGCCATTCACCAACTCACTGCAAATGAAAACAGGTTTAACTGGAGCACGGGCCCTATGTGGTGAAGAGGAACCTAGAGAAAAAAGGCCAAGCATTAACCACAAAATACATGATAGACTGTTTCTGATGTTTTGGTCCTTGTTTTACCTGGTAGTTTTCTTTTCTTTATTAATTCTTACAGTTTAAATTAACTAACTTCTTTTATTAAGGATTGAGTAAATATTTGATTTAATGGTTTAAATATAAGCATAATTTAAAAAAATAATATTCTCGATTTCTGCTCCTAAAGCTGATTCTGTCTAAATATCATGCCACTCTTACTTCTCAGAAAAAGAAACATGAAGTGAATACATGTTTTTCAAGAGGTTTAATCTGGAGGAAGAAGAACTAGCCTCTCTAGAGAAACTTCAAATTGTAATGAAAAGTTCCCCAACAAAGTAGAAAAAAGACTTGTAAAATATGTAAAGAATTTTCACTGTGTGGGGCTCAGTCAGTTAAGCATCTGAGTCTAGATTTTGGCTCAGGTCATGATCTCAGGGTCATGAGATGGAGCCCTGCGTAGGGCTCTGCGTTCAGCAGGGGGTCTGCGTGGGATTCACTTTCCTTCTCCCTCTGCCACTCCTCCCGCTCACCATGCCCTCTGTCTCTCTCCAAAAAAATAAATAAATCTTTAAAAAAAAAAGAATTATCACTGTGTGGATAAATAGTTGAGTGATTTATAGCATCCATTTCTCTTTTAGGACAGAAGAGTTTGGCTGAAGAATCTTTCTAGGTTATTGGTGCATGACTGTCATCTGCCAGGGCCATAGAGTCACATTGGATTGGGACACCACCGAAGAGTTATCCTGATTTTATACCTGAAAAGATGTAGAAAAAAAAATTTACTGTGTGTTTAGATGATGTTTCTAATTCTCTTTTTAAGTTCTGTTATACCTACTTTTATTAAAAAACATTTGACTTCTCCAATGTTTACTGTGGAAATGATCTTAGAATTAGAAACCCTACCTTTCCATGGGTTTCCTTCTTGTCTCTTAGCTTTGTCAGTAGTAATAACAACTGTTTTTTCTGAAACATACACACACAGCAAAATCTGTTCTGGCTCTGTGAAACCATTTAAATTGTATGTTTTGCAATTTTAAAAGCGTTATTTTTACAAAATATGTCCAGGAAATTGACAGATGCCAGAGAAACATTTATATGTTCTCTGAAAGGAAATAGAATATGAAATTCCTTCAGCTAACTAAATATTTATTTTTTACCCTAAATAAAAAAAGTAGTTTGAGATTACATTCAGCTTCGTTTTAATTAGTGCCTATCTATTTATTCAGAAATCAATTTTCCTTTCCTTCTCCAACTTGATAACATGTCTTGCTTGCAGCTGGCACAATTAGATTTCACTAAAAAGTAGCTATAGTGGAATTCTCTAGGCTGTTCATCAGCCCTGACAGACTTCAATATATAACCAAATGTTTTATAAAAATCAGTATCCTACTTGAAATTTACCTGAATATCATTATGTTATTATGACATCACCAACTAGATTTTATAGCCTAAAAGACTGTTAAGCACAGCAAATCTGAAAAAAAAAATTCATTAATATATGGTCCTTTTCTTCTTCTGTGTATGTGCACGTGTGAGTGTGTGTGTGTATTCTTTCCTTCTCTGGGTTTCTGTACTAGTATATCCATAAAATTATGCAACATATGGACAAAGAAAATGTTTACAAAAATTAAAATATTTTCCCATAGGAAGGAAGGCAAAGAAAGTGTCTTTGACAGATGTTCCACCTACATACCGTATGGCCCTTCCATTATCATTCTTTTTATCACGAATCCTATCACATGAAAACCATCATTACAGCTCCGGACATTTAATTTTGAGAACTGGTAAACTGTTGTAAATATTAGTCACTTGCGAAATAGCCTTAACATAATGAAGCATTAATTTTCCTTTTTGCAAGTTCATTACATGCTGGTAAATTCTCTTCAAATCTATGTATGGAAGAATAACTGGCCATCTGTCTGAAACAAAATCATTGGGCACAATAGATGTAAGCTTGATTTAAAAATATCCCTACATGAAAAACAAACTTTTGGTTTTATGGTTTTCCATGACTTCACGTGAATCATCCCTCCATTTGTGCATGTAATTTCTATGTCCTCCTGAGTGTTTCTTAAATTCTCCACAGTCTTTCAACTAATGTATATTTAGGACCTCTTTGAGCAAATTATGTGGGAGGCAGTTACACTTTTATGTGGCCTTCTCAGCAGTTTTCAGTACTTTTCTCACCTAAACACATCTAAGGGACATAATAAACACCCAATTCATATGAGAACCTATGGCATTGCCCATGCTCTCTTAACTGGGGGGATATGTGTCTGAGAGACTTAGAAATTCCAAAGATGAAAAAAATGTCTAGAAAATGAAAATTACCCAGGAGACTCATATGCTTCTTTTTGTAAAGGCACAGAGGTAACACACTTTACAGTTTCTCTGCCATCCACCATCACCACTACCATCACTCACACACACACACACACACACACACACACACACACACACACACACACATTTGGGATGTACTATTTTAGATAACCTAGTCCAGTACTTTCTAAAATAATAGGGAAGAATCAAAGTCCAAGAGAGGCAAGAATGACTTGCCAAAGGACATCAATTTAATTAATATTCCAGAAAAATTTTTTAAAAATATTTTATTTATTTGACAGAGAGAAAGAGACAGCCAGCGAGAGAGGGAACACAAGCAGGGGGAGTGGGAGAGGAAGAAGCAGGCTCCTAGCAGAGGAGCCCAATGCGGGGCTCGAACCCAGGACTCCAGGATCACGTCCTGAGCAGAAGGCAAATGCTTAATGACTGAGCCACCCAGGTGCCCCAATATTCCAGAAAACTTTTATCCCCAAATCATTAGGCTATTATGTTTGAGCTAGAAGTAATATTTAAATTCATGTTGAAGCTAGCATCTTTGTCAGTTCAACTGATGTGTTTTTTTAGTTTCCATTTCTTCATATCAGCATTCACTCTAAATAAAATATTTATTTAGAGTGAATGCTGAAAATAATGTCATACTGAGTTGAAAACTTGTTTTATTTAACTTTAAACTAATTTCTGGAGTGAATGCTGAAAATAATGTCATACTGAGTTGAAAACTTGTTTTATTTAACTTTAAACTAATTTCTGGGAAATAAAAGAAATAATCAGTAAATAATTAGTTAATGAAATGAATTAATTTAATTACCTACTTATATTACTATTTTTAACATTTATTGTGAAAAAGTGTATTTTTAAAGGGATTGCTTCTCTGTAGCCCTCTGGCTTCCTTGGACTGGGAACTTCTCTAAATATAATCTTGGCTAGATTCTGCCCTTTCACTCAGTCTTTCTCTGGAGAGATTAGGCAAGAACTAGCATTTATAGCTCTGCTTTGCTCTTTGCTTTTGGAAAGAAGACTGCCTCAGAAGGCAAATATATTCTTCCCTTCCCATGTTCTAAGTCTTATTGGTGGGTCCTTCCTTGTGGGGACTCTTGTTATTGGTACATCAGTGGGCAGTATTGGCAAACGTGTTAGTTCTTGTAGCTGGCTTCATTGACTTTTACTCTGAACTATGTTCTTCCATCTGGCTATTCTAAAAAAAAGGGGTGCGGAAGGGTAGATGTTACTTTGACTCTCATCCACTTTAATTTTTTGGTATTATCTTTCAGTATACATGAGAAAGCATTTGTCTTTGAAGTGCCTCTGAGGACTCAGCAAAAATATGAAGAGACGTTTCAGAGTTAAGATAAACACATTCTGAAATTGAGCAGTATGGAAGACATACACCAAGGCATACAGGCAAGAGTTACAACATTTGAGTCAGGTAGATCTGACACTGGCTTAGGTACGTTATTTACCCTTTTGAACCTCAGTTGTGACAATAATAAAATAGAAATAATACTACTTACTTCACAGAGTCCTGAGAATAGAATTTGGTAACCTTCTGTGGCTGGTGCATAGTAGGTACACAACAAATGGTAGGTCCTACTAATGATATGTGAAGGTAAATCTGAATCCTCTGGGATTGAAAATTAACTTATTTACCAGACAGAAGTCCACATCAATATTATCTCAAATTCCTAGTCTATAGGTGTAATATATAGAATTAGCAAAATTCGAGCTTTATGGCCAATTCAACTAAGTATAGAAACATTATCCTGAAGAAACATGGCCTTATTTGGGAATCCATCAGTAGAAGAGAGAATCTTAAAATTTGCAGAAACAAAACAGATTGGAACATCTGGTCCGTGGAACTTCCCAAGACATCTGGAAGAAAAGGATAAAATTTCATTCCAGATGTGTAAACATGCAGATACATGTTTTATCCTCTTATTTTGTTTTTAGTATCTTTTCCTAAGAAATTATACAGGAAAAATATGTGGTGTGTGCTGTCATCAGCGAGCAGTTTGATGACTTATTGTTAAACTCCATATATGTGATTAAACTTACCACTAGAGGAAACTTCTTCAGCTTTCTATTCATTAAAAGCAAAGTCCATATGGTAGTTTTATTTTTTAGTAATTTTAGTAGTTTTTTAAAAAAGATTTTATTTATTCATTTGACAGAGAGAGAGACAGTGAGAAAGAGAGAGAGCACAAGCAGGGGGAGCTGCAGGCAGAGGGAGAGGAAGTAAGCTGCTTGCTGAGCAAGGAGCCCAATGTGGGGCTCAATCCCAGGACCCTGCGATCATGACCTGAGCCCAAGGCAGACGCTTAACCTACTGAGCCACCTAGGTGCCCCTAGTATTAGTAGTTTTTTGAGGAATGGCCATATTATTTTCCATAGTTGCTGCAGCAATTGACATTTCTACCAACCATGTGTAAGAGGCTTTTGTTCTTCTCCACATCTCTCCAACATTTTTCCTCCTTTGTTGTTGTTGTTGTCTGGCAATAGCTAATCTAATAGGTGTGAGGTAATATTTCATTGTGGTTTTGGTTTGCATTTCCCTGATAATTAGTGATGTTGATTATCCTTTCATATACCTCTTGACCTTTGTTTGTCTTCTATTCAGTTCCTTTGCCCACTTTTCAATTGAGTTATTTGGTTTAATGTGACTGAATTTTAGGAATTCCTTATACATTTTGAATATCAATTCTTTAACAGATAAATGGCTTGCAAACATTTTCTCCCATTGCATAGGTTGTGTTTTCCTTTCGTTTCTCTTTTTCTCTGCTGTATAGAAACTTATTGGCTTAATTCTATTCATCTATTTTTGCTTTCATTGCCTGTACTTTTGGTCTAAATCCAAGAAATCATTGCCAAGGCCAAAGAAGCTTTTTCCCTAGGAGCTTTCTTCTAGGAGTTTTATGGTTTGGGGTCTCACATCTAAGTCTTTAATCCATTTTATTTATTTATTTATTTATTTATTTATTTATTTATTATTTATTTAAAAGATTTTATTTATTTCAAAGAGAGACAGAGAGAGCAAGAGTGAGAGCACAACAAAGGAGGAGAGGGGAGTCAGATGTGGGGCTGATCATGACCTGAGCTGAAGGCAGGTGTTTAACTGTCTGAGCCACCCAGGCACCCCGTCTTTAATTCACTTCAAATTGATTTTGTGTATGGTGTAAGATAAATGACCAATTTTATTATTTATTTATTTATGTATTTATTTATTTATTTATTTTGCATATGGATAACCAGTTTCCCCAACACCATTTATTGAAAAGACTTTCCTTTCCCCATTGTGTAGTCTTGGAACCCTTGTCAAAGATCAGTTGACAATATGCGTGTGGGTTTACTTCTAGACTCTCTATTCTGTTCCATTGGTTTATGTATGTTTTTATGCCACAACCATACTACATTTAAAGAAATTGAAATCAAAGTTCTTAAAGAAATATCTGCACTCCCATGTTCATTGCATCATTATTCACAATAGCCAAGACATGGAAGCCATCTAAGTGTCCTTGAAGGGATGAATGGATAAAGAACATGTAGTATTTACAACAAAATGATAGTATTCAGCCTTAAAAAAGAAATACAAACCATGGCATCATGCAACAAGCTGGACGAACCTGGAGAATATTATATAACTGAAATAACTGAAATAAGCCAGTCCCCAGAAGACAAACGCTGTATGATTCCACTTGTATTATGAAACTAGAATAGTCAAACTCATAGAAGCAGAGAGTAGACTGGTGGTTGCCGGAGTCTGGGGGTAGGAAAATGGAGAGGTATAGCCAAATGGTACAAAGTTTCAGTTATACAAGATGAGTAAGTCCTAGAGATCTAGTGTACAACACAATGCCTATAGTTAACAATACTGTAATGTATACTTAAACATTTGGGAAGAGGGTAATCTCTTATGTTGTGTTTGTGTGTACAAAAATAAATAATAATGATAATAATAATAAATAAGAGGGTGAGAAAAAACTTTCAGAGGTGACAGGTTTATGGCATAGATCGTGGTGGTGATTTCATGGGTATACAATTATCTTCAAACTCTAAGTTGTGTACATTAATTATGTATAGGTTTTTGGATGTGATAAATACATACACACATGTATACATAAAAATTTAAGTCTAAGAGTCCTCCAGATTTGCTAGTAATGGAACTATACTTCTGTCTAGTTATTAGCTTGGCTTGTGTCTATACCATTCCTTCTTGAAACAGTTTTTTAACAGATTTTTTTAGTTATAATTCAAATACCATATATTGGACCATTTGTAGTGTACAATTCAATGGTTTTGAGCATATTCAAATATGCTACTTCAGGCAATATTTTGCATGAATTAATTATGTAGACACGTAAAGCATATACTTACTTGGCCTCTGGTTATTGGTAACATCAGTCATCCTATGGAAGATCCAATTTTGTTTGTGATTTTTGTGTATGTACTCTATACTAATGCTTTGTCAAACAATATACCAAGGCTTACCCAAAAATGTGTTGTTACTTTTATGAAGAAAATATAAAGGACAAGTTGTATAGTTAAGTTCAAATAGTCAAGCCTATAATCAGTTCTTATATACATAGTTAACTAAATAATCATTCAATGAAATGTTGAAATGTTCTTTCACTGTTCTTAGAGATTTTCTTCATAAGGTAACAGAGAGTACTAGAGTTGTCAGAAGAAAAATAGTTTTTGCTGAGACTAAATTTATCCCAATATAATAGATCAAACTGAGAAGTTTATACTGTCAGGTTGTTAGTACAAAAGGCTCATAACATTTTGAGGAAATGAGCAACAGAAACAAAAAGAAAATATAAAGTCAGGAAAGTGATCTGTCATTTAAAGTTTGCAGTTAATGGAACTCAAAGTTGCCTAGAATACATGCAAAGGAGTTTGAGCCCATTCAATCATAAAACAGCAAGTAAAAAGTATGGCCTACTCTTTACAACATTATGCAGTATTCAAAGGATGTATTTTTTTTCTTAGAACTTCTTGGGTTAATAGTTAAATGAAAGAAAATGTATGTAATTGAGAAGGTGAAAGAAGACAAGAAATAAAAAGAAAATATATCAAAAGAAGACTTAGTAAAATTAACAAAATAAATCATGTAGTAACTATTGAGTTTATATACTTTCATTTTTTAAATAAAGGGATGATGATAACATTGGAAGTCCTAGTCACAGACACAAGAATGTTTAGCATTGAAAATGAAGTTTTCATAAAATTAAGAGACTAGTTTCAGGGCTTTTTTGGTCCCCTTTCTTCAATGCTAAATTAATTTTTAAAGATAATATAATAATGAGATATTTTAAATGTTTCAATATTTTACTAGTGATACACATGTAATAAAATAGACAATTTGGATTATTAGTAAGATGCAAAATTACCAAAAGAATATCTACTCTTTATAGCATTTACAATTTCTACTTAAACATACTTATATCAGAAATTATTTAGAATAGATAGATAGATGATAGTTTGATGATAGATAGATAGATAGAGCGAGCTGCAGATAATGGAATATGTTAAATAATTCTCTTTTCCCAAAATACATTTGAAATAGCTTTCTAACAGTAACTTATACAATATCTATGAGTACTAACAGGAATTTCAGTCTACTATTCTATATATTCAAAATCAAATTCTGTTCTTATAAGTCCATTTAAAATACGTAAAAACAATCAATAACTTCAATCAGTACAGTGTCCTTCTGCCCTTGACAGAGCATCACAGCTTATACAATTGGATTTTCTCATTCAAGATATCTAATGAATGTGCATATTTTACTCCTAGCTATGAAAAAGCCATGTGTCCATAATTGGAGAAAAAATTTAAATACATTGTAACATATTTTTTAAAAACTTAAATTGTTTTCTAACTTCCGAATATGTCATTTCCTTCTAGGCTGCTCTTTGTACGTACTCCATATAATGTACATAAGTTACCATTATGAATTTTCAAATAACCAATATTTATAAAACAAACATCGGTGCAACATTAAGTTTTTATCAGGAATTCTGTTCTTTCAAGCAGTATCTCTTCTTGTGGGACTTTACTCCTTTCTTCATCTTATATACATACACCTTTAAACAACCTATTTGTGCTAAGAACCAGAGCCAATATCTTGGCAACAAAGACCACCTTATTAAGGAAATGAGCAGGTCTTAACTATCTTATCTATCTAGAATATATATTTTAAATATATAACATATGTAAATATACTATATTAATAATAAATTGGGCAAGATACCTGCTATATAGTTATATAGTTTATATAGCTTGAATTAAGCATTTTCTTTGACTAAAATATTGAATTATTTGAGTTAATTAGCTATAATTCAAACCATGGATGATAACATTGCACAAGAGCATTTGTCATTTTATCCCAACAGTATTCACAAGCTGTTTTTAGAATGGGGAGAATTGAAGGAAATCAGAAATATCAGCCAGGAGATTTTTACAGTAAATCAGGTCAATTTCAAATTAAGCTATTTCTATTGGGCTTGGAGAAGATATGAAGAGAAATACTGCAAGGATAAAATTGATGGAGCTTGCTCAGTGCTTTTATGTGAGTAATGGGTCTTAGGTGATAGATTGGGTCCCAGTTTAAACAGTGTCAAATGCCTCTAGTGATTGATTGGTACACAAAACAGGTCATTAATTTGATGATTCTAAATCATTAGTGACTAATATAAGAGCAGTTTCAGTACAATGAGAGATGAAGAGCAAAGTACTTAGAGGAAACTAGATGAAATGAGCTGGAATATTCTTTATAAATAACTGATTTTAAAAATATGAACTAGAGCATATTTGTGGGTTTTTTTTAAAGATTATTTATGTATTTATTTATTTATTTATTTATTTTTGTGAGAGAGAGTGAGTGAGCACAAACGGGAGGAAGGGCAGAGGGAGAAGCAGATTCCCCGCTGAGCAGGGAGCCCAATGTGGGGCTCCATCCCAGGACCCTGAGCCAAAGGCAGATGCTTAACCGACTGAGCCACCTAAGCGCCCAAAGATAGAGCAAATTTGAAGGAAGTAAAGATGGAGGAAAGATTTCTTGGGGGTCTGGGATGCTGCTTCCTATTTTGCATATTTCTTATTAATAAGTACTGGTTATCATGCATTCTTAATAGTATTCAAAGCTAATATTTTTGTAAGACAATGCCTATAAGATTAAAACATATGAAAAGAACCACTGTTCACTTTCTATTTTATTTTTGTTCTCCAAATTATCTCCGTGTTTTACCAATTTAGTAGACTTTCAGTAAAGGGAAAAAACTCTAACTTGTTACCTAAAGCTATTTGACTATCCAGGCATTTGCCTGACATTTTGTTATGCGAGGGCAGGGGGAAATTACAATAAGAAATAGATATACAAGGTTATGATATCTATCACCCCATATAGAATCAAAATATTGTGCCAAATTGGTTTGAATAGTAAAAAGAAATGCTTGAAAAATGAAAGGATCTAATTATTTATCTTCACCCATTTTGGGCAATGTTCAGGTAAGTTAATTCTTAAGTGGAGAGCCTCAAAAGAGAGCCAGGATGTGGATATGTGGTTGAGTTTGGGGAAGAGATCAATTACTCTTATACGTTATTTCTGAATATATTCTAAACAAGCATATTTTTCATAAAAAACTATATAAAGTTAATTTTTTGCACATATATATGTAGGTACTTTAAAGAGTGTTATTTAGATAGACATGAAATTTAGTGGAGATGTAAGTCCAAGGTGATTTACAAACTGTATAGTTATGGAATTTAGTGGAAATATAAGTCCAGAATGCTTTTTAAACTGTGAGATTAAGTATATCATCAATATAATTGACCACAACTTAAAAACAATAGAGTTATTGGCCCTAACGCGGTCTAATATTTCATTTAAAGCATAACCAATATTTTCTTTTTTTCATTTTCTCCAATGTTCACTTATTTTTACAGCTATAAAGGTAAAAATGGAAAATGGATCAATTCCACATTTTTTTAATTGAAGAGCGTGCTCTGTCTTACTCTAGAGGCAATAATCATATTTTATCTGCCTCATAGCTGAGTTGTGTCTTAATATAGCAAGAAAAAATGATGCCCTGAAAGAAGCAGGTGTTTACATGGCGAGTTTTACCTGATCTCCTATTCTATTTTTCTTAAATTTAAAATGATAGGTTTTCATTAATATTATCCATCTCCTTTATTTTCAATATGAAGGCAGAAACCTCCTGGTATAATGAAACAAGGCAAGTATTGGTGTATAAGGCTTAAGAAAATTTAATATAGTTTATTTTTTTATCCATTCCATTTTATATTCTAGGTATAAGTACATATTTAGTAGGTAAAAACACATAGGTTAAAGTTAACAACCCTTAGAAAACAAAAATGTAACCTAAAAATTGTCATTGATAGTAAAAAAAAAAAAAGATGAAAGTTTATATTCTTTAAAAAACAGTTGATTTAATTATTTCCCATGAAGAAGTAGCTGATAAATCAGGCAAACATCTTTTTTTTTTCTTACCACAAATATGTCACTACATCCTTATGTCTTTGTGAAATGCTGATTCATTTTTCCCCAGAGTAGATGTGACCATTTCCTTCAAACATTTTCTAAAATACTTGTGCAAATGCAATTTTGTCCAGCCTGGTATTCGGATTTGTATTTTTTTGATATGATTTACCATGAACTTATTTCTCCCAAACCTCGTCCTGTTTGTATTGTTCCCATCTCTACCTTGAACCTATGTGGAATAGAAAGACACAGGCAATGTAACTCCTACGATCTGTCCCCCAGAGATAGCTGTACTAGGATCCAAAGACAGGCAAATATTTCATCAAACATGCTCAGGGACAATTCTGGCAAATATGAAGACGACAAAAGGAATGCATTTTATAAAAATAAAAATGGTCTCAGAAATTGTATGATGTAGTTTCAAATATGAAAGATGTTTCATATCAGAGTGGATGGTTTCCATTCTAACTATAATTTGTGCTGATAATGTTTTAAAAATCAAAGATTACAGGAAATCATGCTATATATCCTCTTTTCAACATTGACATTTCAATGGAGACAGCATTTCAAAAATCAAAGAAACAGAAAAGCCAGTAATGTATAGAAAAATCTAGAAAACAGAAAACGTTATGTATTTTTTACCAAAATATCAAGTGCTTCCTGGATGCACCTATCACATGCAAAGTGAGAATTCCACAACCGGCATTAAACTCTGATCTTATTATTTAAACAGTATAAAAGGACTCCTCTCTCTCCATATTTTCCTCTTGATATTAATGTGACAGTCTTCTGAATATGGCTATAATGGCAAGATCTTCAGACCTTCAGATTCATAATTCTAATGTACTTATTTTTTAAAGCACAGGAAGGGTCTCAACAATAGGTCAGAGCTAGGACGTCTTGCACCAAAGTCCAATCACATCCACGGAATTATAATTTTGCTTTTAGCAGGACATTTGTGTGTGACACAACAAAAATCTTCTAAAGGTCATATAGAAAAATACATGTCCCTGAGTCACTAAGTCACTTGTTGAAAAAAGCTCAGAGAGGGCACTTGCTATGATAGAGAACACAACTTGCTACAGAGCCAGAGTTAATACAAATTAAAAACAAAGAAGCAAAAAATACAATGTGCTACTGATGGAGGGGGAGACACATAGATTAATATAACACAATAGAGGGTCAGAAACAGATCAGAGTACAAATGGAAACCTGACGTAAAATCAAACCAAAAATCTCTGAGCGAAAATTTTAATAGATGGCTTAGGATTATGTCACTTCATGGAGAAAAATAAGTGTTATCCCTGGCTTCCTTCCTGTGTTAGGGTGACCCCCAGATGGTTGAAAGATACAAGCGACAGATATACAATTCTAAACCTAAAGAAATCTAATGAAAAGTATATAGGAAAATATCTTTGTGATGCTGGGACAAGGAAAAAACTTTTGGAAGATAAAAATGTCATAAGAAATATTGACCTAAATGTTAAAAAAGAACACCAGGGATGAAGTGTACAGGTAGGCAATGAGGAGGCAGAAGGACATGGAGTCACACTTCTAGATGGAAAATGGCCTCAATAAGACCAAGTGTCTCAAACATTGAATAAAGTTTAAATTCTACCTATTCATTCATTATTTTTACAACCAGCTATAATTGAGGCATAATTGATATATATCAAGAACTGCACATATTTAATGTGTACAATTTGATGGGTTTGGGCATATGCAAATACCTGTGATATCATCACCATAATCAAAGTAATCAACATATACAACACCTCTCAAAGTTTTTTAGTATCCCTTTATTTCGTGTGTGCGTTAATAACGCTTAACATGTGATCTACCCTCTTGAGTTTTAAGTGCGCAATACAGTATTAACTATAAACACTTTGCTGTACAGCACACCTCTAGAAATTATTCATCTCTATCACTGAAACTTTATGCCCACTACACAACAATTCTTCCTTTCTCAGACCTCCCACCCCTGGCAGCCACTATTCTGTTCTCCTATGAGTCTGACAATTTTAGATGACATGTCATGTAAGTAAAATTATACAGCATGTGTGCTTCTGTGACTGGCTCATTTCATGTAGTGTAATGTTCACAGGTTCATCTGTGTTGTCACATATGGCAGAATTTCTCTTTTTTTAAGGCTGAATAATACTCCAGTGTATACCATATATTTCCCATCCAATCATCTATCAAGGGACACTTGGTCCATATTGTGGTTATTGTGAATAATGCTGTAATGAACATGGGTGGGGCAGATATTTCTTTGGGATACCGATTTCAATTCTTTTTGGTATATACCCAGAAGTTGGATTTTGGGATCAAATGATTGTCCTATTTTTAATTTTTTGAGCAACCTCCATACTGTTTACCATAGCTCCTACATCATTTTACATTTCTACCAACATAATTAGAGATCATTATCGGACAGATTTCCCCTAGAAATCTCATACATGAAAAATACTATGCAAAAATACTGTGCAATCAGTTTATATATTTGCCACACAAAGAATATAAGTGATAGTAATGCAAATAACTAAGCAAAAATAGTACAGTCACCCCAAATAAGTAACCCTAACTTGAAAACATCCATTCACACAAAATTGTCAGTTCCTTACATCACTTTGTCATTCAAAATAAAATAGCTGAAAGTATAGCCCATGATATGAGAGGTTCCAAAGCAAGATGGCAAGGGGTTCCTGGGTGGCTCAGTCCATTAAACGTCCAACTCTTGGTTTCGATTCAGGTTATGACCTCAGGGTCGTGGTATGAGCCCTGCATTGGGTGTGGAGCCTGCTTAAGATTCTCTTTTTCTCCCTCTGCCCACCCCGCGCCTCCCACCCAAAAAGCAAGATGACAAAATGTCTCCCTTTTTTTAGGGGAAATCATGACATATATATGGTTTTATATGGTTACCTATGCACCTTGTTTTGCTGCTGGTGAGACATTAGTATCAAGAGGGTTATCTGTCTTAAAAGCTAAATATGTTTTATCTGGAGGTTTTATCATCATTATGCTTCTAGACATACTTTTGTTGAAACTAGTATTTAAAAGTCTAGAGCAACACAATTCTACTGCACCATTGTTCTTGCTTAAGTTAAATAAAGTAAGTCACGGAAAGTTTTAAAATTTGATTTATTCATTTATTCACAGTTCATTTTATATGAAAATCAGTTTTCTTAAACCTTTCACAGAAAAAAAAATCAAATCAAATAGTCTTTAAAAAAGAAGATCATCTGGACTCATCTATAATACAGAAGGCACGTGCAAATAACGAATTTTTGCTTAATTACCATGTATGGAATATTCAAAAGTAATGCATTAGTGTATTAGTTTCCAGAAGCTGCCACTATGCTTTTGTACCAAAATTTAATATATTCTCCTTGAACATCAAAATACCCAGCCAATTGGTTATATGCAGTCCAGGCAAGTTCCCCAACAAAGAGCTCCGTTGCCTTTAGACAGCTGTTTAATCAAGTGATAATCAAGCAGTGATAATCCCTGCCCACGGTGTTACAAAATCCTCTGTCCACTTGCCCAGAAGCATCACTTTCATTCAAGTTATATCCAATTTCTTTATCAAAGTGTGCAGTTCTTCATAAAACATCTTCATTTTTCTTAATAATTTGTTAGTTTTATTATATTTGCTCATTTTGTCCTTCCAAGAGTGGTTCTCCTTTTGGGGATCATTTCTGAGTCTTTCTCATACTTACCAACATAGAGCAGAGCTGCTACACTGGGGAAGGCAACATGCTTTGAGGTATGTGAAAACGTGAGAGGATTTTCCTGCTTTGAGAATGTTACTTTGTTTCTTTATCTCCTCTCTTCTGCATTAGCAATCTTCCCTCTCCACTTCATCATCCCTAGGAGCTCTACTCATTTCTGCCTTTGGTTCACTGAATACTTCTGGGTCTTACTCTTCACCACCCGTTGAATCATCCCTGACAACTTCACACACACTTGCTAAATCTACCCAAAGCCAGGATGCTTGCTGTTTACTCACCTAATTTTCACCATTGACCTTAACCTTCCCTATGCTTGAGCTGTTTATTCCGCTTATCTTGTCAATATCGAGCATTGTGAGGCTTCTGAAATATTAGCTTCAAAGTTATTATATCCTGATCATATATGCCTATCACTCAGTAACACCCACAATATTTAATATTTGACCTCATAGGGACCTTTCAGCTGTGATCTTCCTGCTTTTTATCTTTTTCTCCTCTTTTCTGCATTCACTTCATTATCTTTCAGCCTTGATCTCACTGTACGCTATTTTTTTCTCTTGATACTATTCTCAAATTCATTTTTATTCTAACTTACCATTGAACTGCCTAGGAAAATTCCAATTTTGGGTGATCAAATTATTTGATTTACCTACATCTATTTTTGATAGTGCAACTATAACTTCATGGTCTCCAACTGGCATTCAACAGCGAGACCCACTAATACTCCTATTGGACTTAGTCAATTCTCCCTGTAGTTTTCTATGACAACAGGTGTGAATTTCCGCCACTTCTCTGAAAGCTTTTGAAGGTAAGTGAGTGTATTTTACCTGTATTTATCCTTTTTTTGTTGTTCTCTTAAAGATTTTATCTATTTCTTTGTCAGAGAGAGAGAGAAAACACACAATCAGGGGGAGCAGAGGGAGATGAAGAAGCAGGCTCTCTGCTGCACAGGGAGCCTGATGTAGGACTCGATCCCAGGACCCAGGGATCACCACCTGAGCCAAAGGCAGATGCTTAACCAATCGAGCCACCCAGGCATCCCTGCACTTATCCTTTGTTACCCCAGGACTACAATGGAATGAAAGCTCCTCCTTTTTTCCCTAAGGCTAAATCTCTTATTGTATTCTGGAATCCATCCTTGCATGCCTATTCAGAAATATCACTCTATTAATTACTGCCTTTCACATTTGAGACTTCTCTGACCCTAAATTCGTCTTCAGAGGAAGTGAGTCCTGCTACTAACTTCACAAATGCATCTTTTTATTTTTTTGATATAATTAAGAAATAATTTTTTTCGAAAACACTTCACTAATTAATCCATGAAGGACATTTAAATTCTAAAAACAGAAGGTCTATAAAAACTTAATCTATCAATTGAAATATATTCTCATTTTCTCTTTCCAACATCTTAAGAGTCTCTTTTTCTGATTTTATGTCTACAAAACAATAAACATATTTTAAAACTGAAAAGTCTAGAGAGAATTCTAAATAAAACTTCTTTCATGAAGATTGAAACTAATGCTGCCATACGTTAAAGAATCTATTTTCCCCTCTGAATACTTCCCCAAGGCTCAAGGCCTATTCAAGGGAAAATTTGCTTTTTGAAGTATCCTTTAATAGTATTGTGAACAGCCTGTGATGTAGTGACTTGAACACATTTTAAAATAAACAGAAAACAAAACTATGTGAGATATCTGTTTGTTTGAACAGAGTGCCACCTAAAGTTTGTCATACCATCTCTTTTTATGGGCCACACATCTAAGTTTCCTTTATTAATACAATAATTGGCTTCTTTTCTACCTCCTAGTTTGTTGAGGAGAAATGCCTCTTTCCTTTGAAAGTCCAGAGAGTTTCAGTTCTTTTTCTTTTTCTTTTTTTAGGACACAGATGAGCAATGCTGTTGAAATCAATCTTTAGCAATGTGCTGTGTTACAGATGCAACATAAAAACCGCCTTCTGGCTGGCTTATCTTTGTCATATTTTGAAAATTCCTTCTTAGGTTTAAATGAAATACTTTGTGAGAGAAGAGGAATGGTTTCTCCATTGATAAAGCAACTATGAAGCTTTTTTCTCTCAGAATCTGAATAAAACATGAGTTCACTGAAAAGTAAGCCTAAAAGCGTTTAATAGCTCAGACGCTTTTAGTGGATTAGAACTTGATTTATTGATAACTTGAACGAGTAAGTGAACAGGGAAGCGCAGCTTTGAAGATAAATTTTTAAATGACTCAATTATGTTTACACAAAGACAGAAGTTTCTGTTTGTTCCTTCTGGCGGGGCAAGCAGGGAGACAATGATGGGGGAAAGCATGAGCGGGCGGCCACATCATGCCCTCGGTCCTCGCTTTGTTCTCTGAACATGCTTTGTACCCTTGAGGTTTTACAATGTCCATTTTCCCCCGCACAAACCTCCAAGAGAGAATGCGCGTGTGCTAGCTGAGGACCTTCTTTCCTTCCCAGCGGAAAGATATAAAACACACACATAAGGAAGCATGAAAATATTAGATAGTAAAAACCCAGGCTGTGGCTTTTACCAAGGAGGTGTGATAATCCAATGCAGGAATAAATCTTAAAAGGAGGGTTTCTTCTGCAATGGAGGCTCTTTGACATTCTAATTATCTCAGCAGTAATTTCTTCATGTTAAATTTAGGATAATCGATCTGTTCTTGGGCTACAGAAAGTAGGACATTCCCCAGCAACGCATGGGCAACTGTAGGTATTTTGGGAGAGGTCATATGTATTTCTTTCTGTCCACACAATGTAATGATATATTACATAGCCATAGCCGCTTGGAACGGAAACAGTTTATGAATTTGTGTTTTGGTGAATGAAATCATTCATCCACTGAAAACATGTTTATTGAGACTCTATGTTTATTGAGATTCAACCAATAATTCTCTCTCTATTTTTTTTTTAATCAGCACTGATATAAGTGGATAGTCTGTCATGGAATGATTTACAAGGTGAAGTAGTTGGGTAAAGAAGATTGGATGTAGGAATTGATAATGATGACAGATATGTTATCTGGAAAAAAATTCAAAAATATATCATTGGAACAAAAAGCTGAAAATGATATCATTACTTTAATAAGAAATACTAATAAGAAGTATATAATAATAAATATAATAGCATAGCATAGTAAGCCTAGATACTGTAGAGGAATTTCAACTAGAGTGTAGAAAAACGTAAGCCTTGATTTAGAAGGCTGAGGTTTGAGAACAACCCTGAAAGAGTGTTCTCACTTGGGAGAAAGAGGGCAGGGATTTCACAGAGAATTAGCAAAAGGAGTCAGCTGAACTTCAGCTGCTTTGGGAATATTTGCTCAAAAATGTCTCTTAAAATACTCTTGAGACTTAACAACCCTTGGTTTGCAATTTGAATTTAGCAAGAAGTCAGGGGAGGAACACCCTTGAGGGAGATGAGATCATATGAGTGCAACAGTAGAAAATTTTCAGTTGTCCAGGTTCTCTTATGTTATTAAACATTTTTAATAACATATGCTTATGTGTTTAGAAATGTCATATCTACAACATATTTCTGTTGACTTTGCCCTGTATCCCTATCTCCATCTCGACCTGGCCTCAAACTCTATTCCCTCTCTACATCTCCTTCCTCTCCTATGCCCATCCTCATCCCCCTGTACATCTCAACTTCCCTCTAAAATAACAACTATAACAATCCAACTACTATTTGAAATCAAGATTAGGTGCTTTGTTGAGTGAAGAATGGGAAACCACTTGAAAAGTCCCTTGAGTAAGACCCTTTTCTTTGTGAGTATGACACACTGCTTAACTTGGAAAAATGGTAGGAGTTTATTAATTTTGATCATATAAAATATGAGTTCCTTTTAGTTATAAAATAAGTAAGTCCTGGGAATGTTATGTACAACATGTTATCATTAATAATACTGTATCGTATATCTGAAGCTTTTTGTTCTGAGATAGCACATCCTCAAAGTTCTTATCAGAAGAAAAAAGTTTGTAACTTTGTATGGTGATGGATGTTAACTAGACTTAATCATTTCATAATATATACAAATGTCTAATCATTATTTTGTACACCTGAAACTAATATGTTACATGTCAATTATATATCAATAGAAAAGAATAAAAATAAAATAAAATATGTAGTTCTTCATATAGAACAATTAATTCTACATAATTCAGTTTTTCTCAAAGATCTAAAAAATTTTTAACTGTCATGATCCCGTCCCTTCATATAATTTTAAAAATTACACATGTAAACCTTAAAAACATTTGTCGTAAAAATTCTAATGAAACACATTATGTGTCAGGTAAAGAAAAGGACAAGTTTCACTCAGTTTTTCATTCTTGTGGAGGGAATAACTGGTAAATAAAGAAATTAGTGAAGTTATTGAGGATAGCAGTGAGTGCACTTTTCCTACAGATGACAAGAGGCCCAACTAAGATTTATATACCATCTTTCTGACTCCAGAGCCCCAGATTTTAATTTTGCCTCCCAACTCTTCTCCCACATTGTTAGCATTTATCTTCTTGTGCCCCATATGCAATCCATGTCCTTTACACTTGTCATCCATTGGGTTTGGTTGGTTGGTTTGCTTGTTTCCAATGGAAAGGAACCATGAGCTAGCAGTTAAGTCTACATTAAAGTAATATGGCTGCCAGAGGCCAACTCATCTATTTTTACATCAAGTAAACATGTTTATGGACTCCTAGAGACTTGTAGAAAAGAGATTAAGTTTACCATACAACCTCCTTAATCATATATCTGCAGCTTTGGGACTCCTTTATTTTTATTCTGACCTGTCCACAATCCATTTTAGTGGTCTATTTGTGTCAAGAAGGCAGTGCATAGAAACTTCAGTATTTTTACCACCATGCCACATGCATGTTGGGTTGCCTAAAATACTTTATACTAGCTTACACATGTTGACTCATTCTCTTGAGACTCACGTAGTGTGATGTATTTATAAAAGAAGGACTCAAAGAAAAGAAGGCACATTATTTTTGTAAGTTTAATACTTTTAAGGAAAGAACTTTATTTCTTAAAATATAATTATGCTGTGAACATCATTAATTTGTTTAGGAAAAAAGATACTTGATGTTTGCTTCCTATGGAACAATGCATTTTCAAAACGTCTTACAAAATGAAAATTTTGAGCTACTAAATATGAAACTCTGGATCAAGCATGTTGTCATTACTGTGAAAATTCCTGTGGTTCTCATGGTTAGCCTTTTGGCATCCAAAGTTATGGAAACTCTGAAGTCCTTCTAATTTTGGAAAATATGGGTGGGATATTTTAGTCTGGTTGTGCCAAGCAATATTCTTGTCTTTATCAAAGCTAAAGCTTCAAAATATGCCGCTGTCATTTTGAAAGAAGTGGCAGAGACAAGAACTTACAACCCAGTGAGAGAAGTGTTATGTTAGATTTTTTACTATTTTTAAGGGAAGAAATAGCTTACTATTTTAGTTACCCAATTAAGTTGAAAACCCAAATATTAAGAGCTAATCCTCCTCTATACAGTAGTGCATACATCATTTGCCAGGGAGTTGAGGTTAAGAAACTTTCTCAGTCCCACCTCGTATTTGATCCGGGAACCAGCTTAAGTGATAGTTTGTAGCAAATGTAATTATCATACCTTACCTTTTAATGAGATTAAGACCTATTGGAATTAGGACTGGGATATGTGGTAGACTCTGAAAATGACCACCAATTATTCCAATCCTTGCATGCAGTCGCCACTGGAATATGATTTTGCTCTCCCCTCATGAAGAGAGAAAGTTTATTTTTACCCCTTGAATCTGGGCTTGGCCAGGTGACTTCCTCTAGCCGATGGGACAGGGGGAAAAAATGTGATACAGAGACTTGAAAAGTGATTGCATATCACCTTCACCCCTTGCTGTTCCTGAAAGCCAGACACCATGTGAATAAACCCAAGGTTGTTAGAGAACGAGCAACTGAGTAGAGGAAGCCTGAAAAATACCAGCTGAGGTCAACTTTTTGCTGACTTGGCAACTTGATGGTATTCTTCCCATTGGGAAAGGAGAATATAGTGGATCCCTACAAATAGACTTCAGTTTTTAAATTCTACATGTCAAGATTACTTAATTATCTTCACCTCACATGTATGAAGAAGAAAATCGGAATTCGTATAAAGCACCTAGAAGAACTAAATACATGTTGTCATGAGAAGACAGGGTCAGATTCACGCATAACACAGTACAAGATCAAGCAGAGGCTTTCACAGAGTGCCTGAGGAGTAACTGAGTGTTTGCGTTTGATAGGACTTCATTTGTCCTGTGACTATTCTTATTCTTTTTTAAATGACTCATAAGCCTTTTTTTTTAAAGCCTTATTGAATTCCCAAGAATATTGTGTATTATATTATATTAAAACTTATATATCAGTTTCATGTTTCATAAAGCCAAGAGAGACTGGATATCCAAATATTTTATTATTCTGTGAACATAAAAGAAGAACAAATTTTCTGATAGGCTACCTCTATACAAGTCTGTGTTTTGGAAAGTACCAAAATGGCGACGATCACTCGCCTCACATCCTATGATAGTTATATCTAGAAAACATAATGATACTTAAAGAAATCAATATGTTATAAAGATGAAGGGTGAACAATACAATTTTTAAAGAGTTTAAAAGTAACTGAGATAAAAATGTATCGTATATCAAAGTGTAGAGGTGTTTGGTCATGTGTAAAATAATGCTATAAGAATGAACTTTTCAGTAAAACTTGTGATTTTCTTGTATGTATAATTTTACTTTTTTTAATTATTAAAGATTATTAGTAAAAGAAGGCAAAGGTTTTAGATTAAGAAAACATGGTTTTAACTCTACTCGGCCTTTAAGTCTCCTTATATTTCTTTAAATATGGATTATACTAGATTTTAATATTAATATAAAAATTTGACTTTTATGCAGTAATCTCAATAAAATAGCCTATAATGTATCATGAGCACTCAATCTAAATTAATTTGCTATACTTCTTTTTTTTTTTTAAAGATTTTATTTATTTATTTATTTGACAGAGATAGAGACAGCCAACGAGAGAGGGAACACAGGCAGGGGGAGTGGGAGAGGAAGAAGGAGGCTCATAGCGGAGGAGCCTGATGTGGGGCTCGATCCCCGTAACGCTGGGATCACGCCCTGAGCCGAAGGCAGACGCTTAACCGCTGAGCCACCCAGGCGCCCCAATTTGCTATACTTCTTAAATATAAAAAGTCTCAACTTATTAAGGTAAAATAATATGTTAAATGATTGATAATGAAAATACACTTTTTACTTAAAAAGTATAATTCATAATCAGTCAAATGTATGTTAGTAGCAACATGGTGGAAAAGTGAAGAAGAGCATTCAGAGTAATGCAGATAACGACCCTCATAATTTGGAAACAGGAGCTATTTAGACTCAAGTTCTGGTTGGAAATGAGAATTGCTGATCCTGTGTGTCAGGATCACAGCCTGTCTTCGTTCATCTCCCAAAGTACTTGAGACATTTCACCTTCTATCCAGCTGTCACCATAAAATTGCCTGCTTTAGAGAGACCAAGAAAAACTATGATCCTTCAATGATTTTCGGCACATATATTGAGCCTATAGTAAATACTACATTATTTTATACATTTCCGGGAAAAATCCAGACAAAACACAATTAGTCAAGGCATTGTCTACCTGAATCTCTAGTTATCATCTGATAACATTTTTAAATTTATGGTGGTAAGATGAGGAGAATTACAGTTATATAATGATGAAGATGACAATAAGGTGGGGGATGTTATAGATAAGTTGAATACTTTAATATAGAATATATCATAATTTGAGCAGGTTTTGACAAATTACTTAGTGTTTGCTGTTTGTGCAAAGCTTCCTTACTAAGAGAATTACCAGAAATATAGATTATAGGAGAAATATTTAATCAATTTACTATAATGAGCTCTTTAAACCACTTTGGTAGTACATTATTCTAGACAATATTGTACAATTTAATTTTTGTCTTTCTTGTTATATAAAAAAAATCCCTAAAACATTCTATTAAATAAAACTGTTAAAAATCCAGATTGTGTACCGTGGTTAAAACTGACTTTCTGTATTATGCACTTCAAAGCCGTCCTTATAATATTAAGATATTAAATTTAACCAGATAGGAAATATTTTTAATAAGACCACTTTTTTTTGGAATTTTTATTTAAATATTTTAAGGCATATACTCCTAGTATGATGCAACGAGAAGTTCATTTCATCTCTGTGACATTCTTCCCAAAGTTGATAGCCCAATCTTATTTTCAGAGAAAAACAAATTGAGGGACATTCTGCAAAATATCTGACCAGCATTCCTCCAACTGTCAAGGACATGAAAAACAAGGAAAGACTGAGTAACTATTATAGACCAGAGGAGGAGAGGAGGAGACCAAGAAGATATGACACTAAATGCAGTGTGATATCCTGGATTAGATCCTGGTATATCTATATCTATCTATACCTATATCTAATCTACATCTGTCTATAAAGACATTAGTGGAAAAACTAGTTGAAATCCAAATAAAGTATGTACTTAGTTCATAATAATCTATCAATGTGAGTTTTTAATTGTGATCAATGTGCTGTGTACTATAAGATGATAACATCTAGGGGAAACCAAGTAAGGGGGATATGGGAACTTTGTACACTATCTTTGAAAACTTTCTCTAAATTAAAAATTTCAAAATACAAAAGTTTCCTAAAAACTTCTATAGGCTATTGTTTTTGATGCCTATATAAGACTTTTTGTTTAAGTGTGAATTTGTATGTCTAAAATAGATGTTAAGATATTTGTTGCAGTGCAAAATAGGATGATAGTGGAGAATTCTCATTTTGCTCATGAGGCAGGATATGGCTACACCTTCGACTTGTGACTTTAGGACAACCTAGAATGTGTTTCAAAGGCTTGCAGATTGTACTCAAGTAGGCATTCTTCCTTGTATATAATGGTCTGCCTGGTATTTAGCTGAGAACAATGGCTTCTCAGAATAAGGAAATGCATACTTCAGGTTCCCTTGCAACAAGATTTACTAGGATTTAGGGATATAAGTGGAATTGGTATATATGATTTCCAACATGTCCTTAAAAGTAGGGGTACATTCTCTTTTGTCATTCTCTCTTTTCTGTTGGTTGGAATTAGAATGTAGACTGGAGAGCAAGAGCTCATGTATTTTCCAGAGAGAAAGGAGTGTAGAAGGATCATGCATAACATTGGGTTCATTTATGAGAGATCCTTGTACACATGAAGTCCCTTCATGTCTGCAGTTGTGGAAATAGAAAGTGAGAACTACTATTTCTCCCTGTGCATGCTCTTCCAGAGAGGACAGATTAGGAGTTCTATATGACTCCTGGAGTGTACAATGAAGAACAGAAACGAAAAGTGTGGGGAAAAGTGGCCAATGGAATGTGAATTGGCCAGAGTCCACAGAAGATTTCCACCACTTTATTCGGGCCTAAAATGAAAAGACAGAAATTCGCTTTTGAAATTTATTTCCAACATCAGCTTAAGATTTTAATATAGAATCATGTGTAGAACAACTAAGATCCTGCTCAGGATGTTGTTATAAAGACAAATATCTCAAGCAGTGAGTGGAAATTAAATAGGGCCAGTCCTAATTTGCCAAACTTATGAATCTTTTGATTTGTACTTTTTATTCAAGAAAATGTTATTCTTATTTTATACAAAAGAAAGTACAGCAGGAGGTTAGGCAAAGAGTTTTGGACATTTGGTATGTAAGGTATGTATGTGTGTTTGTACATGCAAGAGACATACAGATGGTGTAGAATCTGGCTAGAAAAGTTTAAACAAAATGTATTTCCAGTTTGCATTAGAATAAAATATTAGTAAGAGATTTTGATAAAACCAAATGAGAAAAGTATTTTAACACTTATGATTAAAATATTTTAAGAACATGCTTTGAAGTCACACAGTCGCATTTTCCAGAAAGTGGATTTGTAAATATTAAATATTCCCAAAATATTATATTTTTAAAAAATATATTTTTAAAAAATGTTATTTGGAATTAATTTCAGCTGTGAGAAACAGAAAATCCAAATTACAATACTTACACAAGACAGAAATTTATTTCACTCATACAAAAATCAAATTTGCAGTTTGGAAGATTAGGACTGCGACGGTTCTTGACAGTCTTGAGGAGCCAAAGATGTCTGTGTTTCTTTCTTCTTTCTTTTCTTTCTTTCTTTCTTTCTTTCTTTCTTTCTTTCTTTCTTTCTTTCTTTCTTTCTTTCTTTCTTTCTTTCTCTCTCTCTCTCTCTTTCTTTTTTCTTTCTTTCTTTCTTTCTTTCTTTCTTTCTCTCTCTCTCTCTCTTTCTTTTTTCTTTCTTTCTTTCTTTCTTTCTTTCTTTCTTTCTTTCTTTCTCTCTCTTTCTCTCTCTCTTTCTTTCTTTCTTTCTTTCTTTCTTTCTTTCTTTCTTTCTTTCTTTCTTTCTTTCTTTCTTTCTTTCTTTCTTTCCTGTGTTGTATTTCCTTTGTTTTTATTAAAGATCAGTTGACTACATGTATGTGGATCTATTTCTGGGCTCTCTCTTCTGTTCCATTGATCTATTTGCCTTTTCTTTCACCAATACCATACTTTTTTGATTACTGTGGCTTTATAATAAGTTTTGAAGTAGAGTAGTGTCAGTCTTCCAACTTTGTTTTTCTCCTTCAATATTGTGTTAGCTGTTGTAGATCTTTTTCCTCTATATAAGCTTTAGAATCAGTGTGTCAACGGCAATAAAATAACTTGCTGGGATATTGATTGAAATTGCATTGAATGTATAATTAAATTAGGAAGAAGTGACATTTTGAAACTATCGAGTCCTCTTATCAAGGAACATGAAATATCTCATTTACTTCTTTGTTCTTTGATTCTGTTCATCAGAGTTTGTAGTTTTCTTCATATAGATCTTTTGTTTATTTTGTTAGATTTATAACTAAGTGTGTCATTTTCAAAGATGTTAATGTAAATGGTATTGTGTTTTTCTAATCTCCAATTCCACTTGCTCATTGCTGGTATATAGGAAAGTGATTGATTTTTATTTATTAATTTGTTTCCTAAAAGCCTACTATAATCATTCATTAGTTCTAAGATCTTCTTGTAGATTCTTTCAGATTTTCTACATAGATGATCATGCCATCTGCAAACAAAGATAGTTTATTTCTTCCTATCCAATCTGTATTACCTGTATTTCCATTTCTTGTCTTATTGCATTAACTAGGACTTCCCACATGGTGTTGAAAAGGAGGGGCAAGAGGGGACATCTTTGCTTTGCTCCTGATTTTCCCATACAGTGTGGAAAAGGAGTGGTGAGAGGGGATAGTTTTACTTTGTTCCTGAAACTCGAAAGGATAGTTTTGAGCTTCTCACCTATAAGTGTCATAATACCGATCCTCAAACTTTTAGGTGTAAAGAATGGTTTCAAATCACAAATCAATTATTCTTGTATTTGCAGAATCATATTTAGGTGAAAAACTCCATCTCAACAGTGACATGTTTAAAAAGGAAAAAAAAATCTCTCTCAACAAGTCACAGGAAGTTAAATTTGGGCCACAACCAGTAACTGCTGATACTGAAACACAAAGTCTAAAACACAAAGTAGCGAGGCACCTGGGTGGCTCAGTAGATTAAGAGTCTTCCTTCAGCTCAGGTCATGATCCCAGGGTCCTAGGATCGAGCCCTACGTTGAGCTCCCTGCTCAGTGGAGAGCCTGCTTCTCCCTTTCCTGCTCCCCCTGCTTGTGCTCTCTCTCTGTCAAATAAATAAATAAAATCTTTAAAAATAAATAAGTAATTAAGAATAAAACATAGAGTAAGAAGTGCTACAAAAGGGAGACTCAGACTGTAAGTTTCACGAGGAAAAGAATCATTAATTGTATTCACTGATATAAAACCTAGAATGTATCATGTACCATACAGCTTAGAATAAATGCTCGTTGAATGCGTTAATGCACATGTAAGTGTTTAGGAAGGTAAATAACAATTCTGCTTTCATTTTCACTCTTAGAGCAACTCTCCACAAGAAAGAACTCCTCCCCAGAGAAGCACAGTCATGTTGACTAAAGTGGAGTAGGGCAGAATCAATCCTGAAGGCCACGGCTACTAGTTTCTTAGGAAAATTAATGTGCTAAAGGACATTAGTGAGCAGTTTTCCAAAAATCCGTTAATTCTCAAAAGTTAATTAGCCAGAATCAAAATTCTGAAGACCGTGTTCATATATTGTATTTTGGCTATTGTAGAAAGATAATTTCTGACTGAGCCAAAGGAACCTGGGAAAGGGGCAAGAGCTATGTGACAGAAATAGTTATGAGGGAACGCTGGAATTCCAGACCTGTGGCAGAAGCTCAGGCTATTGCTGCCTACCTGCACTAGTATCATTTCTGAAGAGCGAAGTTACTACCAGTGCCCAGAAACAGGATTATGTTCCTATCATATTAGGTTTCCATGTGTAGAATACTATTTCCATTACACATGGAAAGCAACAACATATTAAAAGAGAATCTTTTGCATATATCATTAACCTTCACATATACTTAATAATTAACTTTGTAAAATTAACTGAAATTACTGAAACCAAATTATACTTGTTTTGTTTACAATAGAAAATAAATATTAACAGGGAGACAACATATATTACATTACATAAGTAACAAAACTTAAGAATCAATATAATTATACTTAATACAGCTTAGTAGATCTTCAAAATTAGGGTTGATTTCTACTTATTTTTTCTTTGTACAATTGCACATTGGTTCCCTTCCAAAATTCACGAAGTCAGGATATTCATTCCCTTCTGTGGGACATCATACTGAAACTATAAAACAGTAGCAAGCATTACACTACATTAACTAAAGAATATTTTAATAAAGATTTAAAAGAATATGAGATTTAACCAGAAGGAAGGGGAGTGGGGAATTTGGGTTAAACAGGTGGTGGGGACTAAGGAGTGCACTTCTGATGAGCACTAAAAAAAGGTTAAAGTTATGCAGTTCAAGTTAACGATATTACTGGAATTGAGAAAATGGGGGATCAAAATGGACAAGATTTCTCAATAAAGTTTTATAAACTTTTTTATTATTAATAAAAACTTACAGAATTTCCACTTATGAACACTTTATTGCATTGATATATTTTTATTTATATTTAAAACCTTTATTTAATCTGTCAACCAAATGTGGATTTGAAACTCTTGATTTTTTTTAAATTAACTTTGACTGAAATTAATCTTCATGATTCTTTAATGATAAAGATCTGACAGAATCTCATATGTGTTATTACAGTGGTACTTGCAAATATGCAAATATTAAGAATGTATATGTCATCTGTGATCAATTACTTGATTCAATACCATTAATTTAGCAATTCTATGGCAGTGGTCTGAGCATGGTATCAGTAAAATCATCTGCAATACGATACATTAGGTGTCGAGTGTCTGGGCTGGGTATTCTTATAGTTAATTTTCAGATTATATGTTTCACATAAAAAGAATAGTAAAGGTTTTTAAAATGCATAGTATACTTTGAAATGCATTTATTTTTATTAATAACCCTGAAAACGTACTACAGTTAAAGGAATCTTCATTAAATAAACATCATTTTTCCCAGAAGATGGACATTACACTTAAACATCATCGTATTTTTTGAAATATCTCTTTAAATTATTAATATTCTAAGAAGTTTGATGCTTTTAGCAGTTTATAAATTTTGGTTGATCATCCAAATATGAAGCAATAGGAAAACAAAGAACTTCAGAGAAGATTTAGAACAAAAGCTGAAAATATGTTAGGAAACAAAATATCAATACATGTGGTCCCCAAATTTAGGGTCACTAGATAAAAAAATGGGGGCGGGTCAAATTTTTATCCAATAAAATGGAGAAATGAATTCAACATATGAATTGACTAAATTCATAGATCATGTTGACTTCAAATAATTATTTTTAAGATATTTGGATATGAAATAAATAGCCTTTGAGATTTGTGTTTATTTATTTTTATTGGTTTTTAAACAATGGTTTGAACATTTGCCAGAGAAATGCAGTTGGGGTCTTTTAGACAAAAAATAAATTGGCGGCTCCATTGTATTCGAATGTATTGTTCATCCACCCAACTGCACCTTGAAACATGTGTTGGAAGTTGGCCTCCTGCCTTGCCCTAACACTAGATAAAGTGGGGTTCTGTACAAGTATTAAGGAAAGTTTTGTTCCATATAGACAATTTGACTTAATACTTACTGCATCAGTAAATTTAATTTAAGATATCCTTCCATGCAAAAAATACTGAATGTCTGATATTTTGGAGACTTTTATAGATTTTGGCGATTTATTTTGTGCTGACATAAGATATTCAATGCATAAATTCATGAGAATGAAACATGTGCTGTGAATATAATGTTCTGAACTTTCAAGGATTTTAGAGTACAGAAATACAGTCTCTTCATTAGCCCGAGGTCTCATGCGAGGGCCAGCCAAACTGTCTCCAAGCCAGGGTTTTAAACCCTGGCTATATGCTAGATTCTTAGAATTTTGAAGTACCTAATACCCCCTTCCAGGCTACAACACAGAGCAATTACATGAAAGTCTATGGAGATAGATTTTAAGCATGATTATATACGTATTTTAAGTACTTTGGGTGCAACCTGGATGGCGAAGCACTCACCTGAACAATGGGTTGAAGCCACAGCCTTAGACTCTAAGAATTGCCTTCACATGAAGCAATGATTTCCCATGGAAGACTATTTTGCCCCTCAGAAGACATTTGGTAAAATCTGAAAACATTTTTGGTTGTCACAGTTTAGGGGTATTGTTGAGAAATCCTGAGATAGGAGTCACTAATGACTCATGTGCTGGGAGACCAAAACTCAAATCCATGTATCTAAAATCATTTTTAAAGTGCCTTCCATTTATCTTCTAACTCTAAAAACGCTAAGCAACAATAGGAAAAAGGGACCTTTTCTCTTTCTTTTCAGCTTTAGTCTTCTGTTTCTTCTGCTGTTTATCTTCTGTACTGCCAGCCAGGTTGAAAGTGGACAGATAGCATAAAAATCTTAGCAATTCCTTCTTCCCTTTCTCCCTCCCTCCCTATCTCCCTCTCTTCCACCTTCCTTCCCTCCTTCCCTTCTTTCCTTTTTTCTTTCTTCCTTCCTTTTTTGCATATTTAACCCTTTCATACATTGTCAAAGCAATTGTATTATTCTGTTAAATAATAACTATAGTTTAAAGGAAGAAACCTATCAAACCAATGGACCATGATAGAGACAGCTGAATTCATACTGTGCCATTGATTCCCTGACCCATATATCCTTGTGGCGATGTTGCATAGCTGGTCAAGGAAAGAATAAACTTTCATAGGAAGGCCCGTTTCGAAACTGCAATAAAAAGTCACCTAAATTATGGAAAATGTATTAATGTGCTTTTATTTACATAATAAATTTATCAGAAAGAGATAACTTATAAGCTGTTATTGTGAGGCAGCTCGAGGTGGGAGATGACAGAAGCTGGTTAGGGATAAAGTATTGGAGCTTGAAAGAGGATGCGGTTAGAGAGACAGAGGCATCGTTTACTTGGTGGGAAAGAATTGTGCTCTCTGAATATCTTGGATGAAGATGGTATAAGGAAGGGCAGAAAGTTTGAGAATATAACTTTGGTAAGGGAACAATTTTTATGTTAAAAAACTGAACATTAGATCTATATACAAAGGACAAAATGCAAATCAAAAGTTTTACAATTATCTGATATTTTGACGTAGAAATCAAGCCAAATGAGCGTATTTCTTCGATTATCAGAGATTTCTTTTGGCAGGGAAGATAAAGGTAGCTTAAATTATTTAGATCATTTATCGCTATGATAGGATAGTTGCATTTCTAAAACCTGGGAGTTTTTTCTTCTTCAGGAGGAATTGTTCCATAAGTAGGCATAGATTTGGTGTGTCCGTGGAAGAGGGGAGTCCAGGATCTTCCCATGTCACCATCTGGAACCAGAGCTCTCTAAAACTCCAGTGTTCTTTTGCTTAAAATAATAGGACTCCAGCTTCCTTTAATAAAGGGAATTGAAGATTTGACAGCCACAGTATTCATTGGAAACTCTAGATAATTCGTGATTCCAGAAATGTTATAAGGACCCATAGTTGGACAGGGACTAAGACAAGTCCAGGAGTGACACCAGGATTTTCAGGCATTTAGCTATCTGTAGGCTTACACCTTATCAGGGAACGCATTTTCATTGGTCTACTTTGCTCATATACTTGGGCTACAATTTTTTCCTCAAATATCTTTGTTTCTGCCCAACAACTGCTCAATTCTCATGACTATGGTTTTGCCTTGGTGTTCTGGTTCAAACTCTTTCCTGAGGCTAGAGACCTATCCTGAACTCCAACCCCCATATAACCCTTGCCAGTCCCTTGCTCCAATACCACAGTTCTGGTCTTCGAAGCTACCAGCTGATCAGAGCTAGGTACATGCAATGACAGATAGTAATGAATTGAAGCTCTCCAAGTGAGTGAGTGAGTTAGTGAGTGAGTGAGTAAGGGAAAATACAACACGAAGGAAAACATTTGGTAAAGTTGTCAGTGATTCTTGACCCAAAACTAACTCTTTTCTAGATCATAAGAGAACAAGTCAGCTTTCATCATTTTGATCCTGCATGCAAAAAACAGAAATGAAATATTTGCTGTGATGTGAGCTGGCTTTGAAATCAGCAGACTTTGGCTCACACCATTCACCAAATTGGCACATTCATTGGAAATGATGTTCAAAGCAGCTTACAGTAGGAATGGGAAAAGCAGCTTTTGCTTCTCTACAAAAAAAAAAAAATAAATAGATAAAATAAAATAAAAATACAACAGCATTTCCTTTGGAATTCACATTCATGCTTGACATTCTAAACAGAATGTAAATATACAGAAAGATGAAGGTATCCTATATTCAAATTTAATTAATTAATTTATTTTTAGGCAACTAAGCTATCTGTAAGAGCTGGTGTTGATTGATCTAATGACAAGTGTACTTACCTCACGTTTGCCCATGGAGTGTCTAGTTTCACTGGGAAGTACTTCTGTGTAGAGAGACTCAAATTAAATTAAATCAAATTAAATCCATGTATTTTAGAGTTTGGGAGTGGTTTACTAATAAGATGCTGGTAGAGTACATATAGACCAACCTGCAAAGATGAGGTTGGTCTTTGGAGCCAGGGCTCTCCCATTCAGCCTTTTTCTCTCTCCAATTGTCCCTAGTCCAGATCTTGCAGAGTCTCCTATAGTGTTGACCAGTTAAAAAACATGGCTCAAGCTCTTTTCCATCTTGCAAGATGGTGGGTGAAAAAGCTGAGATGCCAGATATTAGCGAGAAGCAGCCTGAAGCCAAGAAAGCAGATGCTGGTGGCGAGATTGAGAAGGGTCACCTCAAGGCTAAAACGCAGAAGAGGGGGAACCTCATGGCAGCCGAAAGGCTGTCCTAGTCAGAGGAAGTGGCAGAAATTCCTAACCGGCTCTGTATTCCAGAAAGGCCATGCACAAGAGGAAATATTCAGCAGCTAAAACCAGGGTTGAAAAGCAAAAGGAGCAGGTTCTTGGCTACTGTCAGGAAACCAATTGTTGGTTACAAGAATGTGGTACCCAATAGTTAAACTTTGCAAAATGCCTGGCTATTACCCTACTGAAGGCGTACTTGGAAGCTGTTGAGCCACAGCGAAAAACCTGTCCGTCAGCATGTGAGGAAACCATGAGCTAGCATCACTCCTGGCAACATCTTGCTCATCTTCACTGGCCTCAAAAGAGGCAAGAGGATGGTTTTCCTGAAGCAACTGAACAGTGGCTTGCTGCTTGTAACTGGATCTCTGGCCCTCAGTTGAGACCCTCTGTGTAAAACGCACCAGAAATCTGTGATTGCCACTTGCACCAAAATCGATTTCGGCAATGTGAAAATCCCAAAACATCTCACTGATGCTTATTTCAAGACCCAGACTCCAGGAAGGTGAGATCTTTGTCACAGGGAGAGAGAAATAGGAGATTACAGAGCAGCGCAAAGTTAATCAGAAAGCTGTGGACTAGAAAATTCTTCCCATAATCAAAGCTGTTTCTCAGCTTCAGGGTTACCTCTGCTCTGTGTGTTTTCTCACAAATGGAGTTTATCCTTCACAAGTTGGTGCTCTAAATAACAGATCCGTTAAAAACAAAAAACATGGTCTAAAAAAAAAAAGCAAAGAAAAGAGAAAAGAAAAAAGAAGAAAAGAAAAGGACATATGGGCATTAGAACAGAAAAATTCTGGAGATACTCTTTTATAATCATTCTCAAAAAAATGTATAAAGATAAGAATTCCAAGTTAATAATATGGGGACAAACTCCAGGGGAAAAAATAGAGAGGGTTCACAACACTGCCACATTCCTTATGTATTTAGTGTTCAATGTTGGAAAGAGAATTTCATATACTTTACTGTAGTCTGTAAATTGCATTGAACAGAACAATTAAGTAGTATAGAAACTATAATTGGGTTGGTAAATAATTGGGTTATATTTAAAGAGCTATTTGACCTCACATTGCTGTGGGTAAACTATAAGAGTGATCATGGCTTGGGCCAACATTTCTCCATGAGTACGTGTTAGAGATGGAACAAGTACTAATAGGGTTAAGTTCAGAAGAAATAAGCACAAAGTAAATCACGTGGAAGAAAAACAAAGACCACAACTACCAGGTGGGACAAATTTGCCTTTGTGCAAATATTTTAGGACAAATTTAGAAATGGTCATAGTTAACCATAGGGTAAGGGTGAATCAGCACAGTGGGCCACAACTAATAAAAACAAGTGTGTTGCAATGACCTGTGAATGGGGAAAAAACTGAGCTGTTACCCTTTTTGATTGGCCCACTCTTCACCAAAAGTAATAAATTCCATTGATCTGTGAAAGGAAGCTTAATATAACCAGTACTTTTAAATATAACTAGTACTTTTAAATGCCAGGGTCAATTTCTGTTTTCTGCAACTAAGAAATATAGAAATAAACAAATGAAAATAAAAATTATACCAAAATCATTCTCTGTATTTATTAACTCAAGCTTAATAATTGCATATTCCAACTTTCTATTCCTATTTTAATTGCATTAATGGCTTTTGGTGTTCTCTTTTTTCTTTCTTTTTTTTTTTTTTAAAGATTTTATTTATTTATTTGACAGAGATAGAGACAGCCAGCGAGAGAGGGAACACAAGCAGGGTGAGTGGAAGAGGAAGAAGCAGGCTCATAGTGGAGGAGCCTGACGTGGGGCTCAATCCCGTAACGCCGGGATCACGCCCTGAGCCGAAGGCAGACGCTTAACCGCTGTGCCACCCAGGCGCCCCTATTTTTTCTTATGTCAATTTTCATTTTATATTCTTTTTGAAATGTATCTACTTATGCTTTTTTCAACTGTGTAACTAATCAATTTTGTATATTATTTTTGCTTTAATCTCTGCTATGTCTTTGGAATTATACATGTATACATACTTATGAAGATATATTTGGCATATATATTTCTACATGAATACATATTAGAGAAAGCAGCAAGTAGAAACAAGATTAAGTTCACATTGTAATTATAAATAATTTAGTTTTCCTCTCTCTACCCTATTTCTTGTCAATGTCACGTTTTTAAGCTCTAAGATAGTTTATTTTTAATTTATTTGTGTTTTTAATATATTTATTCACTTATGTCTATCTTTATTTTTTTTAATTTTCTTCTATTTTATTCCAATAGGATCACTCAGTTGTTTGTGTCCCTTGCTCTTACTTTAATACATGTATTTACAGTTGTAAATTTCCCTGTAAACACTGTTTTGATTGTATCTGTCAAATTTTGACATGTAGTTGGTTTGTTTTCATTCAAGTCTAAAGTGTTTCATAAATTTCTCTTTACACAAATTACATTTGATAGTTTTTTATTATACAGATCATAAGCCTTCTTTACAGCCATCCTTGGTGATTAACTTTTAAATATTTTTGCTTTGCTTTTACTCACTCTATCATTTTTTGAAAGAAATATTTTTGACTGTACAGATCATTTCCTTCACCCAAATTCTATAAAGCTTTGCTTAATAATTTTGAAATAGCATTGCAGATTAATATTTTTTCATATTATGAAAATACATTTTTCATTTTTTCATCTTTATATCTTTCGGATCTATTGTTTTGGATTTTGCTTTTGTTTTTTGACGTATGTGTTAGTCAGCTTTTAGTCATGAAACGACATTGCATTTGATGTATTTTAAGATAGAATAGTGTTGGAAACCAGACACCTGGCATATCTTGCCTATCCATTTATCTTGACGAATTCTGGACTTAGTTTTCTTACTGGACTACCTCATCCAAGATTATTTTCCAAGAGAGTCTGTATATGAGTTTAAAATTTCTGAGACTCTGTATGCTTAAATTCTTTTTTTGTCTTCACTTTCAAATGGCAGTTGCATGGGATTAAAAAAATATCTTGACTTGAGTTTCTTTTCCTTCAGCCCTGTGAAATATTACTTATTCTCCTACTTACTCAACTATTGCTAATGAAAAAATTGAAATAAATCTGTACCTTGTTTCTTTATGGATGGTTGGCTTCTTCTTTCAGGAAGACTTATCTTTTAAATTTTTAGTTTTAATAGAATGCGTCTATATGTAGAAATTTTAAAATTTATTTTGTATAACATCGAAAGCCTTTCAATCTGAATTCACTTTTCTTTAACTCAGAGACACTCTGAGTCAATGTTCCATGACTTTATTTCCTGAAATATTTTATTTCCTGCCACTTTTTTTTTAAAGATTTTTTTGTATTTATTTGAGAGAGAAGAGAGAGAAAGAGCATGAGCAGGGGGAGGGGCAGAGGGAGAGGGAAAAGCAGGCACCCCTCTGGCTGGCTCCATCCCAGGACCCTGAGACCATGACCTGAGTGAGCCCAAGGCAGACGCTTAAGCGACTGAACCACCTAGGCACCCCTCTTTCCTGCCACCATTACTTTTGTGTGGGGTCTCTTAATTTAGACATCACGACACTTCTGTTTTATTTTATCACCCATAATTTTTTTTTTACTTTCCTCTAATATTTCTCTTTGTTGCTTCCCAATGGTCTCTGAAAGATATTAACCCAGTAGTCTAATGCTTTAATTTATTTTGTGCTCTATGCAGACTATTCTTCAATCCATCCACTAAATTTGTATTTCATCTGCAGTATTTCTCAGAAACTGTATTTATTGTTGGCCTTTCTTCGTGACTGCTTCTTTCTTAGTTTTATACATATGCTCCTTCACCTTTTGACAATATTTTTTAGGCTAATCCTAAATTTTTGCTCTCTTTTTATTAAGTTTGCTTCGTCTGGGATAGTCTACCCAGTTCTTCCTTCTCTAAAATTGTGCAGTGCTCAAAGTTTGATTATTACACTTTGTGAGAAAATACTGTCTCAAATATTTCATCAGGTACCTTGGGTCTTAATTTAGACCTGATGGAGGAAGTGATGACTAAGAATACTGTGATTATATAATGTATCATCCAAGTCAGGACATTTTTGAATGAGAAAGAGTGTGTCAAAATAATTAAAATCAGTGGCGCCTGGGTGGCTCAGTCTGTTAAGTGGCTCCTTTCAGCTCAGGTCATGATCTCTGGTCCTGGGATTAGCCCTGAGTCAGGGTCCCTGCTCAGCAAGGGGTCTACTTCTCCCTCTCCCTCTGCCCCTCCCCCGTTCATGCTCGCACGCTCTCTCTCTCTCTCTCTAATAAATGAATAAAATCTTTAAAAAATCATTAAAATCATGCAATTTTTTTGAATAGTTAATTATCGATGACATGTTATATTTTATCATGGATCTTCAAATAGTTCTTTTCATAAACTATTTTCAAAGATAAGATTCTTTCAAAAATAAAACTCCTGCATTATAATTTGAAAAATAGCTTCATTTTTATTGCTTTTTTATTGCTTATTTATGCATTAATTTAAAAATACCATAAGCAGAATTACAGAAACATTATTCTTGATATATGTGTATATTATATATAATATATATTATGTATATTTATATATATAAATTACTTATGTATATAAATCAAATGTCTAATACAATGGAACTGATATTTATCTGGAAGTATATTTTTAAAATATCCTTTATTTATTTTTATGTTTTTATAAAACTCATGTAATCTTCTTCAAACTTTTATTTTATTTTTTAAAAATTCAAAATAATTGCCTTCAATTGATCTTTCTTCTGCAGGTCATAATAGTTTTTATTACAATATTATTGATTATATTCTCTGTGCTGCCTATTCAAGTCATAATATTGTTAATTGAGTAAAGTCTCCCAACAGATGTTGAAACATCCAATAAACTCAGAGGAAATAATATTAAATGGAGAAGGTAGGTGGGGGGATGGGGTAATTGGTTGATGGCATTAAGGAAGGTGTGGGATGTGATAAGCACTGAGTGTTACATGAAACTGATAAATTACTGAACACTAAAAAAAGAAAAAGAAAAAATATTAAATGGAGAAGATTCTCAATTCTAATTTTTTTATTAAAAATGTATAAATACTTTGTCCTATCATTTTTGGTCTCCATTTTGAGTATATTTCTTCAACAAATATTTTTACGAGTCAAAATTTATAAAATAAGTTTTTAAAGTTTATTATTCTTTGGAATGTTTTGGCAAATATAGATGCTGGAAATCAGAATCCTATTCAAATGCATTCTATTTACCAGTATAGACTATAAACTTAACCGATAAATATAGGAAATCCATTAAGAGCTTCTTCCCACAATCTGAAGTATTCCAAATCACAATAATAAAACTTCAAACTTGTAAACTGTTCAAAATTTTCTAGATTGATTTGTTCATCTCTTTTCTTATTTTTTTTTTAAAGGAATACATTCTAATATCTCTCTTTTTGAAAGCTTTCTTTTCAATAATTATAAGGCAAAACCACTTCTGAAACTTAATCGATAATAAGTAGCAAAGACAGATGGCAGCTCCTGCCATGACACAGGTGTTTTTGTATTAATAACAGCTTCATCACCTAATGTTTGTAGTTTATTTGGTGTGCATATATAGAAATGTTTACAAATTTTAACAACCTGCTTATATTTCGATTGATAGAGTATTGATATGACAAAATGATGAACTTAGTGTGCAACACCACCAGTTCCAAGTACATTTCTCTTCCAATGTTTCTTAATTCAGCAACAGTAATGCTTGTGTCATGATGCTGTGCTCTCAGGAAATTAATATTCTTATCACTGCAAATAAAAATTTAACTTTCAATGTTGAATCCCTCACTCAACTTAATATACCGTTCAATTTTTCAAAGATTTGATTTAGTAGCTTGGATTAAAACATCAAACAGGGGCGCCTGGGTGGCACAGCGGTTAAGCGCCTGCCTTAGGCTCAGGGCGTGATCCCGGCGTTACAGGATCGAGCCCCACATCAGGCTCCTCCACTATGAGCCTGCTTCTTCCTCTCCCACTCCCCCTGCTTGTGTTCCCTCTCTCGCTGGCTGTCTCTATCTCTGTCAAATAAATAAATAAAATCTTAAAAAAAAATAAAACATCAAACAAATATTGGAAATAACTGTTTTTCTTTATTGGAAGCATCCGATGATAATACAAAATTGGTATCTTTTACATGTTCAAAAATCTTCTTTTGCTAACAAAGCCAATTCATTGGCCACTATCCCTTCATTTTTTACAAATGCATAAAAAACTTGGAATAAAATATGAGTGGAATTTAGAACAGCCAATGGTTTTAAATGAAGCCATGCTTTACAGAGTGATAGGTAAATGCGGATGTCTCACTTCCCATCATGGTATTAATGTAACTACTACAGTTTGAAGTGAGTGCTGATGTTTCTTCAGCAGTTTTTTTGTTTGTTTTTGGTTTTGCATGTGGCTGGTGACTTAATCCTGGTGATAGATATTAAATATCAACAAATATTTTTGCAAGTTACATGTTCACCCTCAACTTCCTTGAGAACTGCAAATGTAGTACATAAATTGCTCTTAGGCTTGCAGTGTTGCTTTTTGAGCTCATTACTGTGAAAATGCTGCTTCCGCTGGAATTGTTCTGTTGGACTCAGAATGAACACAGGATGACTATACATGGGGGATCAAAGGGACACATTCTAAATAAACTATGACTTCCTAGAGGAAATCCAGTCCCTCTGTGATCTTCATAATTTTTATTTTCAATGTGTAAGAGAGAAGGAAATGATTAACCAATCCAATATTCTCAAATGTTGTTTCGTTGCCACCCTAACTTTTTAAACACGTCTTCAAAAAAATAAAGCAAGAAAGAAAAGAAAATGAAAATCTTCCAAGAAATATGCCCAGAAACTACTGCAAAGTCTCAAAGTGAAAAACAGAAGAGAGCAAGGTGCCTTTATTAGTACTCTGGAATCTCAAAAGACACGTCAAAAGGCCTTCGTTCTGCAAGCTAGATATTTGCGTTTTCTTATAAAACTTGATGTTGCCCACTTGAGCTGCCTAGTAAGTGCTGGGGCCAGGGCCTTGTTTAAATCCTATTCCTGTTACTATAACCAACCCTGTTTTTAAAATGATGGTTGAGGGGTGCCTGAGTGGGGCTCAATCGGTTAAGTGTCTAACTCTTGATTTCAGCTCAGGTCGTGATCTCAGGGTTGTGAGATTGAGCCCACAGAAGCCAAGCCCTGTGTCAGGCTGGGTGTGGAGCCTATTTAAGGTTCTCTCTCTCCCTCTCCTTCTGTCCCTCCTCCCTCCCACTCTCTTAAAAAAATGATAGTTGAAATCATAGAAATGGTTGAATTACCCTTTAATTTCCATAACATCATAACATCTATAACATACATTTCCATAACATCTATCTTCTTTAGTATCTTATTTCTGAATTGTGCATATTGGGTCTTTGTACTATAAAAACCTCCCTATGGCATCCCCAATATCATGAACTTCCCCTGATAACCAACAGAAACATAAAAAATGTAGAAAACAGCAATGCTTAGAAATTAGGATCCTAGAGCACCTGGGTGGCTCAATCGATTAAGCATCTGCCTCCGTTCAGGTCATGATCCCAGGGTCCTGGGATTGAATCCCATGTTGGGGACTGCTTCTGCTCAGTGAGGAGTCTGCTTCTCTGCCCCTACCCTGGCTGGTGCTTTCTCTCTCTCTCTTGCTCACTCTCTTTCTCAAATAAATAAATAAATAAATAAATAAATAAAATCTTAAAAACAAAACAAAAAAAACCTTGGATTCTACATAGAGCCCACACCAGCATTCTCTTTATTATAATTAAATCATATTGTCACTATGTTTTCTTTTAAAAGTATGTAATTGTTCTAGGAGTAAGATATTTATTTTTTGATGAAAGTTGCATCTAGAAAGAAATCATTAAAAATAGTCTAGTCCATGGAAAGGTTTGAATAACTTTTCATTGAACTGAATACTAGTTCCTTAGTCAAGCTTAACAAATCTTTTGAAGATGAATTTTTATTGACCATAACTATATATAAAGATAGCCTTAATAAGGCATTCATAATTAATAACAAAATTTATAGCCTCCCATTAGTTATCAAAATACAGCCGGTACAGAAATTAAAGATTGAGGAAATAAACCATTTTTTCAGGCTTCAGAAAAAAAAAAAAAAAAAAAAAACTAGCATAATACCTCAAAACCCCGGGGATGATTTTAATTTTAAAAACGTATTTTATTTTAACCTGAGTTATTTGCCTAAATACCTATTTTTGAGCTCCTCATAAGTTATATAACTCCTAATGTCCAAAATATATTTTTTAAACAATAACATACTAATCTTTATAATACTATTATTAAAGACCCATACAATTTCCTCAGGCAAAATAGGCAAGAATATAGATAGTTTAGGAGAATAGCTCACACATATGCAACAAAAAATCATTTGACAGAGATAGAAATTTCAAGACAACTAGATTTTAACCTTTGAAATATTTCTTGTACTCTAATTGACATATTCATTTATTGATTTATTGTTTAAAAATGAACAAAACCAGTAATTGTAGAATGCTGTGCCTTAAGGAAGGTTCGACCAGAACAATTTTTGACATTGACACAAAATTTCAAAAAAGATTAAAACTAGGGTGCCTGGTTAAGCATACGACTCTTGATTTTGGCTCAGGTCATGATCTTTGGGTTGTGAGATCAAGCCCCAAGTCAGGCTCTGCTCTGGGAGTGGAGCCTGCTTAATATTCTCTCTCTCCCTCTGCCCCTCCCTCCACATCCACCCACACCTCTAAAAAAAAAAAAGATTGAAACTGAAGCAAAACAAATATGATTAAGCTTCATATACAAAAATCATTTGAACCGTGAGGTAATAGCTAAATTTTATGTAATTAACTGTTTTAGAGATCCCTTATTGAAGTATATATTTCAAATTATCTTCTACCTTTCAGTGCCCTATCAGTGTATAAGTGAAATGGATAGATGTACAGAGTTTAAGTAACTTTTAATGTTTATATAAAATGTTACAGCATCCATGAAGGTGATGTTTATACCCTATCAAACATTCTACATAAACAGGGCTTGTTCATTTTTAACAATGGCAATACTATTAGAAGTGGAAGTGTTATTGCCGAATGAAGATTATTGACCTCCCCCAGAAGAGTGCATGTTTTGTTTTTCCAATTGAGTTGATGAATTTAGAAATGTGCACCTATACTCTGTATCTTGTTTGTCCATATGACCACTGACCTATGTGTCAGAGTTCCTTATGAAAGTTAGAAGTGAAATATGCGGCAATGGCAAGGAGCCAAACTCACCAGCCCACAGAGAGATCAAACCTGGGATCTGGGCCTCATTAGCACCCCGCTCAAAGCAAGTGGGTTCATCATTCACAGACTAATTGGGCCCAGACCACATTAGTTCACTAGTGTGTAAGTTTCTCCTAGCTTAATATCATATACAGATAAGCAATTAATAAATGCTTTCCTATTACAAAGTATTGAAATGCAATATTTAATATTAAGTATTTATAATTTTGATTGTTCTCAAACTTGTGTTTTTAATTTTCTACATGTTAATAGTCTAAAAATTATTTTAAATATTTAAATATAGATGTTTTTGTTGTTTGCAAACTCCTCGACAAGAATAGTTTAAAGAAATTTACTATTAGTTTTATAAATGGATATAGGGATAAATGACAATTACTATGAAAAATTGACTGAACAATGTCCCCCCACTCTTTTTATACCATTTCCCACTGAAAGTATTTTTAGGACGCACACAGTCCCCAAATCCTACACTATCACTAGGAAGATCATCTAATTTTATGATGAGGAAAACTAACACAATTTAGCAAACGAGAAAGTTCACTTGAGGGATGAAAATGACTTCATGTGTGTTAAGTATGTATATATGTATTTATTTTCAGGAAAATTATAAGAAAATCCATGACGTGAGAAATGAAAAGTCTTAAAGGAAAGAATTAGAATAAGGCTTGAAATTTTTAATAAATATACAGGAGTTCCTGGTAGGCAGAGGAATCTAACAAGTTGGGAAGATTATAGAGGAAGGGATGGAAAAATTGAGGATTTTTTAACAGCAGGAAATTTTAAACCAATGGTTTTCTGGTGTAATAATGCAAGTTCCAGTGAACTGAGGTTTGGCTAAAAAAAAAAAAATGCTCTAGCGCAGGACACTGAAACCTCAGCAAGCAATGCATAGACACAGGGACTGCTCAACATTTCTTCATGGTTACATGGCAGCAGGGCCATCCATTAATCAGCAGCTCTGATTTCTGTTACTTTACTTCTTTTTCTTGGTTCTAGGATCTCAAGATTACCCATAGATCTATAGATTCTGTAAACTAAAATCACCTAATAAATTCATTTTTTTGCTTTGGTTATTTGACCACTACAGCTTTGGCAGAAGCACACGAAAAGCCATTAAAGAGTATAGAAAGCAGTCATTGTGCAAAAGCAGAAAACTGGAGCCGACTATTGAAAAGTGAGCCTTTGGGAACTCGTAGATACCTCAAGAGGACCAGTGTTGACACACCACCTGGTATGGTGTAACTCTGGTATGGTCTTCCTGGTCATTTGTGGCGGGGACCACTGTGATTGGCTTTGCCACACTGTGATTGTGCAGTTCCTCTACCCTGCCACTTGTTAGGTCCCTCACGATCACTGCTGAATAGGACGTTAGATTTCCTTAGGGTGTGGGGTAGAACTATTCAAAATGACAGAGTGTCTCGAACTACTCTATAGATTACCTGCATGAGGTAAGAAATTGGACTCATTTCATTCCATTCACCTAAGAAGAAAATATTCAATGGCATTTATATTTAAAATGAAAATAATGCAACAGTACAAATGAACATGGCCTCATGTCAGTGACCATTAAAAAATGACAATTCATATCTTCATATCTTCAATTATGTATGGGTATGTTTATATCAACTTGATGACCTTTTAAGAGCTGTGTATACCTCCATTACTGTCTCTTGTATATTTGCTTTGAGTCAGACTGAAGAAACAGAAAGTTTGGAGAATAACAATTATCCTTAATCATTCTACCCAAATCCTTGAGGAGATGAATGTCCTTTTTTTTTTTTTTAAGATTTTATTTATTTATTTGACAGAGAGAGACAGCCAGCGAGAGAGGGAACACAAGCAGGGGGAGTGGAAGAGGAAGAAGCAGGCTCCTAGCAGAGGAGCCTGATGCGGGGCTCGATCCCAGAACGCTGGGATCACGCCAGGAGCCTAAGGCAGATGCTTAACGACTATGCCACCCACGCGCCCCAAGATGAATGTCCTTAATTACTAAAAACAGTCAAATCTGATTCTTGGTAACTACAATGAGAATGCCTGGATGGCAGTGGCTGGGAAGGAGCTTCACATGTGTGAAACTAAGAATTCTTCTATTTATTCCCCATTTGCAAAAGGGCCCTTCCAGACAGAAAGCTGTATCTAAAACTGGAGTCAGGGGCACCTGGGTGGCGCAGCTGTTGGGCGGCTGCCTTTGGCTCAGGGCGTGATCCTGGCGTTCCAGGATCGAGTTCCACATCGGGCTCCTCCACTAAGAGCCTGCTTCTTCCTCTCCCACTCCCCCTGCTGTGTTCCCTCTCTCGCTGGCTGTCTCTCTGTCACATAAATAAATAAAATCTTAAAAAAAAAAAAATTTAAAACCGGAGTCAGCTATGCTTGTGTTCACTTAGCTACTGGTTCATGAGTTCCTTGAGGCACTCTTTCTCCTTGATACAACTGTTTGAGTGACAGCTACAGAAAATAGTATGATTTTGCCATACATTTGTCTACAAACATTGCATTCTTATCATTGCAAACAGTTCTGTAGAATGAAAGCATTTTCGTTTATTCAGAGCTGGGTTTTTTTTTTTTTTTTTTTTGCAGAGATCTATTAATATCCCTTTCAAAACCTTTCCTCAGTTTGAGACCATTTTTTGGTAGTGAAGCACTTTTATTTTCTTCTTCATTTTGAAGTGGAAGTTTTGTTCTCTGGTGGTACTTGCTGGCTCCCCAAACCTAAAGAAAATCACAGGGAATAAAATAAAGCCCTCTTCCTTTGATGGCTATCCAAGAGCATGGAAAAACTATCACTTCTTTCACCTACAATTCCTTTAATTTAGTCCCTCGACTGCTAAGAGATGACAATTAAAGCATTCAGGGTCTAAAATAGAAACAAAGTATAAAAAAGAAAAAAGAAGCATCCAGAGAAATAGTTTTTAAGATTTCACCACGGTTATGAAAATAAGATTGTGTCTCAAAAAAATAGCGTAATAAAGAACAGATACAGATTTTTTTGATAATTGAGGCCAAAATACTTTAGCCTAAGTATATCTTAAGTTTCCCTGATAATTTCTGATTATAGTTTTATTTTTGTGTCATAAAATTAGAAATATAGTAAGTTTCAAATTTCTTCAGTATATACATTCCATTTCCCCTGTAAAGACAAAATGTTCTTAATACTCCCAAGTTTAGAGTATCTTAATTTAAATAATAATCAGGGGCTCCTGGATGGCTCAGCTGGTTGAGCATCTGACTCTTGGTTTTGGCTCATGTCATGATCTCAGGGTCGTAAAATAAGCTCTGGGTCGGGCTCCTCACTCAGTGCAGAGTCTGAGATTCTCTCTCTCCCTCTCTTTCTGCCCCTCCCCCCACTCGGGTGTGTGCTCTCTCTCTCTTAAATAAATAAATATCAAAATAGCATTATAATAATGCATGTTTGTCTAGGTGGGAAAAGATTATATAATCTGCAATGCCAGAAATGAAGTGCGCCAAATAACACCACTCCCTATAAATCCCATTTAACCTTTTTCTTTTGCAACAAGACATTTTGCTTATGAATAAAAATAATAGTAGCAGAATATTATTTATGGCAATCTGTGACTCTCTTATTGATTATCAGAGCATTTAAATACAATATGTTTTGAAACATTATAGAGGAATCATGTTAAATTTGTAAAATATAGAGAAATGTATTAATCTGTTGCGTGGAATATAAAATGTGTCTTCTTTCTGGTAGCCTCACCACCACTGTGTTCTACTTTTATGCTTTTTGCACCTCAGATTCTAGAATTTTTGAATAGGAAATTTTTTTCTCTTCCAAAATGGTTATTGCAAAGGACGAATAAACCAATGGATGTAAAATTTTGGCTAAGACATATCTCTCATACATAGTGTTATATTTAGTTTATTACTATCTTTTTATTATAAAATGTAGTTGCTATTGAACACAAATGAATTTCAAGATTAATATTAAATAATGTATGCCTGTTTGTGGACATTTTCCTTGCCCTCATTGTAGAATGTTTGGGGAGCACCATAAGTACTCTACCATCTATCCCAATGTTTCCAAATTGTGAACACCCCCATCTGATATACACAGGCTTCCTTATATGGCAACATACATTATTATACTTTAGTTTCTGGATACCTAATCTAGAGCAAGGTCTAGAGCTCCACTCTAGACTCCGACAAGGTGCTAAACATAGAATGTATATTTTAGAAAACTCTTTCAAACCTTGGAAAATGAAAAAAGTTTATGAACATCTATCTTTAAATCCTACACCACTTAAGAAATCTCTTTATTTTTTTAAAATACTTTTTACTTAATAACAACCAGAAACAGAATGGTAAAAAAGTGCCCTTAAAGCAATGCCAAATGTGGGCCTTTGATATAGTCCAGCAAAATTTTTATTTTGTTACATATACATATATCATCCACATTTTTGTTAATAACCGAATCAAAACATTTATATGAACTAAAGCGATTTTGATATTAAGCTTTGACTGAATATATGTTGTAGAATATGTATTATGAGGAAAAATATTCTTTCGGTATAATTACATTTAATGCATAAACATATTTACAATAATCTTGGCTATTTTGGCCTTTGAAAAATAAAAAAAATTAGTTTGTTGTTGTTGTTTATGAGTCAATGATGAATAGCGTAAGTCTGTTATATAATGTTCCTGCTTTGATATGAATAAAGCACATGCAGGGGCGCCTGGGTGGCTCAGTGGTTAAGCGTCTGCCTTCGGCTCAGGGCGTGATCCTAGTGTTATGAGATCGAGCCCCACATCAGGCTCTTCTGCTGTGAGCCTGCTTCTTCCTCTCCCACTCCCCTGCTTGTGTTCCCTCTCTCGCTGGCTGTCTCTATCTCTGTCAAATAAATAAATAAAATCTTTTAAAAAAAGGAATAAAGCAGATGCTGTATAGAGTTTCCAGTCGCAGGTAAGACAGAGTGATCATATGCCAGCATATCCTTCCTACTGATTTCAACTAATGACCCTAGACAACAGAATACATAAAGCAACTATCACAAGACACTGCAAAGCAATTACAATAGAATCTCTCATAGAAAAATCAAAACTCAAAGAATGAGAATGAGATCCTCTGTAAGTCTTCTACTCAACAAAAACAATAAAAATGCTGACAATATTTCAAAATCTACTTTTTCAGAACTCTGGGTATTGAGTTTTGAAAAACAACAACAACAACAGAGGAGCATTTACTCAACAGAAACTGCTGAACCTCAGGGCAAACAGCAGGATTTATAGTTTTTTTTTTAAGGGTTTATTTATTTATATGAGAGAGAGAGAGAGAGAGAGAGAGAGCACACCTGCATGTGGGCAGGGGGATGGGAGGGGCAGAAGGAGAGGGAGAGAGAAAATTCTCAACAGACTCCCCGCGGAGTGTGGAGCCTGATGCAAGGCTCCACTTGGGGCTCAATCTGAGGACCCTAAGATCATGAACTGAGCAAAATCAAGTCAGCCACTTAACCAACTGAGCAACCCAGGCGCCCTAAATTTGTAGCTTTTTAACCTAGCTTATTCCCACCCCTCTTTTCCCAGCTTCACAGTAGTCTTCAAAGCCAACAGTCTTATCATCAAGGTAACTGTTCACATAGGCTGGCCACCACCACAGGGGAGAGAATGAGACTTTAAAAATTTCCATCCTCAGAACAGTGTCACTATTCAGTAGGTCTTCCAGATTTCTGGAAAAGGTGATCTTGCTCAACAGGAGAAACCCTATCCTGAGGATTTGTTCCCCCAAGTCAGCAGCACTTAATTAACACAGCATTTTCTTGAGGTTTAGACTAGTTGGGGCAAAGAAGTGTCTGGCCAAAACTGTAGAAAGTTCTCCAGAATGAGATATCCATAAAGAACTTTAAAAGCTCTGATGTATATCTGGAAAACTAGAAAGTCACATGCATATGCAGGACTGTGGCTATGTCCACAAAATGCCTAACATGACTCCAATCTCTCATCCTTGGCTGACTGTGAGGCCCTGAACAAGTAAGAACTTAAGGCCGCGATGGTGTTGTAAACTCCCTGAGCACTGAGCTTTATATCCAACACACACAGACACAGACACAGACACACACACACACACATACCTTCAGGCCTTCAGGAAAGTTTGGAAGATTTACAGTTTCAAGGCATTTAAGGAAATCTCTGTACGCTTATTAACGGACCAGAATAAATCATGTAGGTACTTCAGTGGATGCTGAGTCATTCTTTATGTTCACCGTATGGGCAGTTATCTCTAAATTGAAGTCATCCAATGGGAGAATAAGTATTACAAAATTTTGCCTAACTCTAGTTGTAGTGATCAGTGACTCTACCTTGGCCCTCAAAGGCATTATTAGATCAATCTTAGATCAGTCTTAACTCATTGATTAGTGTTGTTCTAGTCTTCTTCCTTATGGTTCCAGGCAGAGGCTGTGCAATGACCAGTATATCCTGCTGTACCTCAAATAATGCTTCAGGTCAAGTGAAAATGCATACAGAAACCTAAGGAAAAAGGCCTGACCATTTGCTTAACTGGTTGGGTCTAGGACCTTGGAGGGCATAGTTGAGGTCATTACTATAGTAATATGCTCTTTGGATTCCTGTTGATATAAATCTAATTAAATGATACATGAGAAAAATTGAACAAATTTGGTCCCAGACACTGTGAGTAAAATTAACCAGAGTGGTTGACAGGGGTGTACTCATGGGAAAATGCAGCTGAAGCCAAGAAAATATGGAAATCATGGGTGAATATTGTTGCTAAATGATTCATCATGGGTCTCTCATGTTCTGTATATCACAGAAGAAGAAACACTGGTTACTTTTATTCCAGATTATCTTTTCAAAGGTGTTTTATAACAAATGGCTTTATAAGATGGAGCTAGTAAATCCTGCTAGAGCAAGTAGAAAGTTTATATACTGTTCAGTATAATAAGGATAATGCTTCCATTTGGGACAAAGGATAGTTAGGGTCACCCCACAACATACAAGATTTGGGTTCCTCAGCTAAGATTAGCTGTGTCATCTGCCTGGGCCCCTCTCCATCACATGTTTGAGGGAAAAGGGAACCAACACAATATAATTCTCATGGGACTTGCTGGACCATAAGTGATAAAAATCCTTTGTTTCTGACTCAGAAGATAGACTTCTATCAGCATCATCCATGAAATATACCAAGTAATTTTTTAGCTTGTAAAAAAAGTAAAATATGACTTTAAAAGGTTCTTGGCAAGCATATGAAACCTAGGAAATTAGTAAATTAAATTTGATCAAACATTTAGCACATTTTCAAGAAAGATATACATTCATAATAAATTCAAACTGAAATCATTTAATTGAAACAAAACAGAAAACCAAGGCAGCTTTTCATTTGCTAATAAGAAAATACCTGTGGCAAAATGTGCATGTTATCAAAAATAAAGTATTTGGGTCCTTGTGGCACCTAACTTTCTAATAATGAATATTAAACTACATTTCAGCAAACAAATTTACAAATATTTATCTGATCTAAATCTTTAAAAGTAATATGTACAATTACTTTAAGAAAAATAAATTTTCATCTAAAGTTTCAAAATAGAGGCACATGAATGGCTCAGTCAGTTAAGAATCTAACTCTTGATTTCGTCTCAGGTAGTGATTTCAGGGTTGTGAGATCGAGCCCCACGTAGGGCTCCTCGCTGGGCATGGAGCCTGCTTAAGACTTTCCCTCTCCCTCTGCCCCTTCTCCCCTTCTCTAAAATAAATAAATAAGTCTTTAAAAAATAAAGTTTCAAAATAAATACACAGAAGAAATTACTGAATGGGTAAAATCTACAAAGGAGAAAAATAATCAATATCTTTACACAATATAAATTGTATTCTAATTCTCTTGAACAAAAGCAGTTTACCAAAACCTTACTTTTTTTTTCTTTCAAAAAGATGCTAGAGCATTTTGGTTCACAGCAAAATTGAGAGGAATGTGGGGCGATTTTCTTTATGCTCTTTATCCCCATATATACACAGCTTCCTTCATTATCAACATTCTCCCATCCACTGGTACATTTGTACAATTGATAAACTTACATCGACACATCATGACCACCAAGGTCCCTAGCTTACATTAGGGTTCACTTTTGCTGTTGTACATTCTTTGGGTTTGGACAAATGTATAATGACATGTGTCCACCATTATTTCAATTCCTTTAGGTAAATACTAAGAGGTGTGATTTCTGGGTCATATGGTTAGGGTACATTTAATTTTATAAGAAACTGTCCACCTGCCTTCCCAATTGACTACATTTTGCATTCCTATCAACAAACTAGGGTTTCTCTCACTCCACATCCTTACCAGCATTTGGCGTTGTCAGTGTTCAGGATCTTGTCTATTCTAATAGATGTGCAGTACTACAAAATCTTTCTTTTTAAAAACCTCATTGTGGGGCGCCTGGGTGGCTCAGTCGTTAAGCGTCTGCCTTCGGCTCAGGGCGTGATCCCGGTGTTCTGGGATCCAGCCCCACATCAGGCTCCTCCGCTAGGAGCCTGCTTCTTCCTCTCCCACTCCCCCTGCTTGTGTTCCCTCTCTCACTGGCTGTCTCTCTCTCTGTCAAATAAATAATTAAAATCTTTAAAAAAGAATAATAATAAAAAAAATAAAAACCTCATTGTTTTTCATTCCTAATTGGTACTTTAATTTGCCAGCAAGAAATTAGAATGACTGTCCCCATATCTTCTTAAATATTTTGCATTGTCGAATTTTTTTTATATTTTCCATTGTAATTGACAAAATAAGTCCTAATTTTATAACTTTATTATCATGAAATACAATACACATTTAAAAAATACACTAAGCAAAATGCAACTGTATAACCACAACCCAGGTCAGCATACAGGATGTTGTCGGAACCCCAGAAAGTTCCTACTATTTTGTCCCATTCTCCTTTTCTTCTCCTCCAAATATATAATAATCACTTCCTTACTTTTCTTTATATGTTTGTCAATTAATTACATATCTAGAAGCATTATATTTTGCTAGGGTCTTTTAAAATGTTATATAAATAAAATCATAAAGTGTGCATTCTTATGGTTACATTCCAGTTTTATTGAGATATAACTGACAAATAAATTAGAAGATATTTAGTGTCCAACATGAGTATTTGATGGATATACCAAAGCATTCTTAGGTTTTTGAAGTTCATTCATGTTTTAGTTCTGACTCAGTTTCAGCTGATTGATTATTCTCCTCATTATCATCATATTTTTCTGGTTCTTTGCATGCCTTATAATTTTTTACTGAGTGCCAGACACTGTGATTTTACCTTGTTGGATGCTTGAAATTCCCTTAAATGTTCTTGCAGTTCGTTCTGGGACAGTGTTAAGTTACTTGGGAACAGTTTGCTCATTTTCAGTTTTTTTTTTAAGTTTTGTTAGATGGGAATGTAACAGCTGATTTTTTTCTACTAGTAAAGTACTATAAGAAGCTTCTGACCCTGATGCAATTTCAATGCTTTCTCCTGTGGCTGCTTGGAATGTATAGTAGACACTAGACGAGCCTGGGGAATTGTGGTGTCTGATCCTCTTAGGTGGTCCTTTTGCCGGGCTCGGGTAGGCTTCTCACATGTATGTGCACCTCAGAAATCAATGGAAAAATTCATAAGAGGAACCTCTAAAGGTCTCTGGGGTTTGGTCATTGTGTAACTCTTGGCTCTCGAACATTCTCCCTTGTGAACTCAGCCTCCTTGGCCTCCCAGTTGCATAGCTCTGTCTCCCCAATGCAAGGAAACCACTTGCTTCTGCCTGGGTTCACTTCCCTTTCACCGTGGCTTTGATGTACACCTCATATGTTATTTTAAAAATTAACTTAAATGATCAAAGAATTTATTATTAAACTATAAAACCCGTGTAAGAAAACAGAAAATCTGGATGACTTGAATTTGGTGATGAGTTTTTAAATATGACACTGAAAACATGATTCATGAAAAACCACTGAGGAATTGGACTTTCTAAAAATTAAAAAAAAAACCACCACCACCACCATTTGTTCTGTGTGTGCAGGGCACTATTAAGAAAATCAAAGCAAACCATAGAATGGTAGAAAATATTTGCAAATCACATATCAGATAAAGAACACATATCCAGAATATACTAAAACATCATTTAGAACACAAAAATTTAAAAAAAATAAAGAACTCAAAAGGGGCAAAATATATAAACAGACAATTCCCCAAAAATAACATATGGAAGATGAATGAGAATATGAAAAGATATACAACATCATTAGTCATTGTAAAAATGCAAATTAAAATTGCAGTGAGATAACACTTCATACATGGCAAAACAACAACAACAACAACAACAAGGAATAAATGGACAATAGCAAATTCTAGGGAGGATGAGAGCAAAAGGAAATTAATTAATTTGGGGTGGGAATACAAAATGAGGAGGCCACTGCAGGTTCTCTCTCTTTTTTTTTAATAAAGTAACACATACACTTACCCTACAGCCCAGCAAGCCTACAGCTAAGTATTAACCAAGTGAATTAAAAATACATAACAATAAAAATATGTGAGTACAGAAAACCTGCACATGAGTGTTTATAGCAGTTTTATTCATAATTACCATAAATGAAGTCATCAAGAAGTAACTCAGCAGATGAATGGATAAATAAACAGTGGTATATCCATGCAATGGAATACCACTCAGCAATAAAAAGTAAACTAGTATTCACCTAATGATATGGATTACTATTAATTGCAATTTGCTAAGTAAAAGAAGTCAGATACAAAAGGCTGCGTATTGTATGATCCTATTTAAATGGCATCTTGGAAAACGTACACTATAGAGATGGAGAAAAGATCTATATTTTGTGCTTTGGGGGCTTGACAACAAATAAGATCACAGGAGCAGTTTTTTAGGGTGATAATATTGTTTTGTATGGTATCGCTGATAATGAGCGCACAACTTTGTCAAAATCCATAAAATTGTATAACAAAAAGATTAAGCTTTATTGTAGACAAATTACACAATAATCATGTGGAATGTTATGAGATACCTGAATGGGATGGAAACAAATGGATATGACTGTATTATTAATGTTTGGCATAATCTCATTAACAGGGATTAGAATAAAAAGCCTGACCTCAAGTCAGCAGTGTTTTGACAGGATATCCTAAGGCCAGAAGACAAAAGGAACAGTGTATAAACAGCAATTCTATTCCTATTCGGTGATTTTATTTCTTACAGCAATATGAGTTAACAATTCTGAAACTACGTGTATCTAGGGTTAAACAAATTCTTAAATAAATTATAGGCAATGGGATCCATGTTTCTAATTGTCACAGTATAAAGTCACAAATAAAGTATGTGTATGTGTGTGTAGGAGAAGATTAAATATCTTGTGGAACTGAATTAGTCAAAGATACCAGTATGAATCTATGTTTATTATAATATATAAAGGGAAAAATATACACAAAATAAATATAGATATATGTGTATATACAGCTGAATATACATACATGTATTTCCTAGTTCTGTCCAGTGAGAATGTCTACAGGAAATGACAATACAGTAGCAATGAGCATACCATGTATCTAGATCTTGTTTTCTAAATATTATTCTCTAATAACAGAAATCAGCCTCCTTCAAAACATATCTGATTTTAGAGTTGAAGCAAGGAAAAGAGAAAGTGAGTCTGGATCACCTTGTAGTGCCAGAAAGCACAGGAATGACCCTTTTCCCCCTGGACACATACTGACCAGTAAGAAGGGAGAATATAAAAAAAAAAACCACTGGAGTCAAGCAGAAAGAGCTCCAAATGACTGAAGTTGGCACAATTTGTGCAATGAAATAAATAATTATTGTACTGGTTTACAGTCCAAAGAAAAAAACATATATCCATGAATCCATATTCATATAAATGATAGCATATATAAGTAACTGGGAAAGACACAAGTGTTCCCTGGAGAAGACATTTAAGTAATAAATACAGAAGAGAAAGAGGAAATTTGAAAATTATTATTAAAACAACACAGTAATAACTGCTACTAGCAAGCTTCATTGATGAATGTTAAAATTAATGAGTAAAATATTGATAGAGAAAATATTTGCTTAACCTTACAGTAAGTCCCTCCAAATTTTTGTTATTCACTGTGGTGGTTTTTAATACAAGTTCAAAATTTTTTTGATAAGCCTATCTCTAGGAAGTGGAACTTTAGCTGCCTTCCCAGAGTGACTTGCTTTTGAAGAATATAGTATAAAAGGGAAAAATAGTAAGTACAGGAGAGTTGGCAGACATCGCTTAGCCACTTAATCAAGATTAACACAACCAGTAATAAGTTTTGTTGATTCCTTATCCCTCCTGACATGATGCAATGGAACAAACACTTCACCTCTTGGGTATTATTTCCCAAAATCCATAAACCCCACTCTAATCATCAGAAAACAGTCAAGTTGAGGGCCATTCTACAAAATACATGACCATTGCTCCTCAAAATTTTCAAATATGATTGAGAAGACCAAGAAACTTTCACAGATTGGAGGAGACTATTACATGGCAGCTAAATGCAACATGGCATTCTCGATTGAGTCCTGGAACAGAAAAAGGACATGGGAGTCAAAATTGGTGAAATCTGAATAAAGCCTCCAGGTTAGTTAACAGTATTATACCAAAGTTAATTTCTTTGTTTAGACAAATATACCATAGCTTTGTCGTAAGATGTTCCCAGTAGTGAAACTGGGTAAAGTTGAGCAATGTCTGGAGATACTTTGGGTTGTCACAACTGACAAGGGTTGCTACTGTTGGAGGCCAGAGAAGCTGCTAAAACCCTACAGTGCACAGGGCAGCCCCACAAGAAAGAATTATCTGAACTAAAATGTCGATATTGCCAAGTTTGATAAAATCTCATCCAGTGAATGTTTTGTTTATTCTGTACCTCTTAATAAAGACCATTGGAAATGGTTCTCTTCAGCTGCCAGAACCAGTGATATATCTTCACTCTCTTACCTCAGGACTTCCACAGATCTACAGTCCTTTGTCATGTTCTACTTCTCTAGAATATTTCCTCTCCATTCCATAGGCAACACATTGGATTATTACACTGGCAATAGTGTGATAATTGGACTTGGTGATGAGAAAGTAGCAGATGTTTTTGACATGTTGTTAAGACACATTCAAATCAAAGGGTAGGAAACAAATTCCACAAGACTGCAGGAAGCTGTTACCTTAGTGAACTATTAGAAGTTCAGCGATCTAGGGCAAGTTGAGATATCCTTGAAAATGAAGGATCGCATCTTTCCTACCACTAACAAAGAAGAACAATATCTAGTAGGCTTGCTTGGATTTTGAAGGAGACATATACCTCATTTGAACATTCACTCCAATCCATTTACTGACTCCAAAAGCCACCAGTTTTGAGTGGTGTCGTGAACAAGAGAAAAATATGCGGCATATCCAGGCTGCCATGCAGTTTGCTCCAACATTTGGGCCATATGAATCACAGCTCCAATGATGCTTCAAGTATATGTGGTAGATGGTGACGTGTGGAGTCATTAGCACGCTCCTACAGGTGAATCATAGCAAAATCTGAAGATTTCTGAATAATGCTCTGCCATCTTTTATAAATAACTCTTCTCATTTTGAAAAATAGCTCAGGGGTGCTACTAGGCCTTAGCAAAGACTGAACACTTGACTGTGAGCCACCAAGTTCCCATGTGATCTGAGTTACCCATAAGGAACTGAGTGATACCTGATTGTAGAGCTGAACCACCTCTACCTTGGAAGGGATTGCATTTTGTTCTCACTGGAATAGGTATTTATTCTGCGTATGGAATTGCCTTCTCTGACCACAACGAGTCCCACTGATTTACAAATGCTTTACATACCACCATGTTACTCCACACAGCATTGCTCCTGAATAAAGAACTCACCATATTACTAAGGAAATGAGGCTTTTTAAAAATTAATAATGCAAATTGCAATTAACCCCATACTTATGCAATTACTAAAACTTTTAAAAATATAAATTAAAATGAATCTATTTGTAAGCTCCCAAAGCAGCTTTAACATTATAACATACAAGGCTATTTGTATTGAGCATTGACTATTTTTCTAACTTATCGAGGATCCAGAAATATAGATAAGCCATAACTCCTGCCATAAAGGAACTAATAGAAAAATTTATATAAATTCCAGGAATAAAAAATATATGCAAAGTACTGAAAATAATAGGTTTCGTGAAATATTTTACAGTTAATACTCTTCCATTGTATGAGTATGCCTTAAAGGCCAAACACTATTTTAGGTATTTTAACGTATATTAGCTGGAAGAAAGAACCTTCTGTCAATAAAACAACTTCAGACTGTCACACAAAACTAATTGCTTTGTCTCTGGGTCTAATTTTACTGATCTCTGGATCTAATTTTATTATTTGATTTATAAACGCTTACATATGGCTTACTATTCGCCAAGCACTGACTTCAGCTCATTACAAATATTTACATTGATTTAATGCAATTGTTAATTTGAATTATATCAAATTATCCTGATGATTCAGTTCATTGAATAATGTAGGGACAACAGCATTGTGGGAGGGTGAGAAAAATGTGTGCTATTAGGCTTCGGGAAGGGTCCCTGGTGCATCATCAAATCGTCCATCTTAGAGACTGCCTCATGCCTGTATCCTATTAACTTCATTCACATTTTCCATTTCCTCTGCATTCCTTTGAAACGCAAAGCATCAGAGACATATGGCGGTCTTTCCATCTTGGAAACTAACACCTGAGATTTCTGAAGACAATTTGATATATCAAACTCTACTCTCTTGATTCCCAACAGCACGGTTCAACACCGGAGAAACACGGTATTTGAAAATTCATATTCGATACACATTTTTTAAAATTTTGTTTATTTATTTATTTGAGAGAGAGCGCGGAGCAAAAGTGAAAGAACATGAGTAGGGGAGGGGGAAAGGGAGAGGGACAAGCAGACTTCTGCTGAGCAGGGAGCCCCATACGATGCTGGGCTCAATCCCAGGACCGGGGATCATGACCTGAGCCAAGGCAGACGCTTAACCAACTCAGCCACCCAGGTGCCTCTCAATACGCATGTTTTTACTGGATCCATAAAAGTTCCCTACATGGTAAGAACACGGTAGATACAGTGAGAAAACATACAAAATACATTGAGAATTATGATTATATTTAAAATGGCCCACTTTCTTGGTGGCTTATCTATCAAAATAAAAGTCAGAAGTATGTGTGCATGTGCACCTGTGTACAAATTTTCTTTCGGGGGCACTCTGTATTCTCCTATGGGTTAGTGTACGGAGGCTTTCGTGAAGGCTTTTAAAATTTTTTCTACTTATATATCGAACCTCCTCTTGAGAATAGGAGTTTAAAAGTCCCCATGAACATGCAGGAAATATTTCTTATATGCTGTATTCTTCTAAGTTAGGATTTTATTATTCCTGTTTAAGAATCAGGACACTAGGGACGCCGGGGTGGCTTAGTTGTTTAAGTGTCTGCCTTCGGCTCAGGTCATGATCTCCAGGTCCTGGGATTAAGCCCTGCATCTGGCTCCCTGCTCAGCAGGGATCCTGCTTCCCCCTCTCCCTCTGCCTCTCCCCCTGCTTGTACTCTGTTTCTCTGTCTTTCACATGAATCAATAAGATCTAAAAATAAAATAAAACAAAAAAAAATTTGTTTAAAAATCAAAAATCAGGACACTTACTGACTTCACAAAGAAGTTAAAACTCATCGTGGAGGAGCGATATCGATCTTAAATGAGATAGTATGGCAGAACGGACCCTGAGACAGGCTGGAGTTACTTCTCTTGTCTATTCACCATCTGTTCTACAGCCAGCACCAAACTTGCAGAAGAAATAAAAAGAAAGTAAAATTGCAATATTCAAAGAATCTCAAGAACACGAAACTAAAAATCAAATGAGTAGGACCCTAAAAGTTTGTTTTTTTCTTCTGTATTTTTAGGATAAAGCAAAACCCCTATTTCCATCTAGTTCCCTTCCCCAGGGTGTCTTCTCCTTTTTTCTTCAGAGGGCATTCATACCTATTACTGCCAGGCGCTGACAAAGTTTTGAATTTTCAAGAATTAATTGAGATCTTTCATTCAGCAAATGGCATTGAACCTTAAGAAAAGCCTAGCAATAGCTCCACGGTTGCTGCATTTTTTTTTTTTTTTGAATTCTTAGGTTTTTATCCCTTACTCATGGACACAACACTTCCTATACTTTCTCCAGGTAAATCTGGAACAAAAGAACAAATGTTTGATGTAAGAATTGAATTCAATAAAAGGAGACACAAAGCAATTCTACTACCAAAGAAGATAAGTATGGAAAAGTAAAAGCAGCACAGACATAAAGCTGAAGGGATTTTACAAGGTAAATTAAATACGGATTTGCATCACAGGGACCCACATCAGCACTCCCCACAATCTGAAAGTCTAGTTTTTCATTCAGGTGATATGGAAAAAATGACAAATGTTTTCCCATCTTCAAAACCATCTAAATATTACACTAAAACTTCCTAATCGCCATTCAGTTTTCGAAACCACTAACGGTAAGAAGGGAAAAGACCATTCCATAAAAATGACAGGAAAATTGAGTTGATTCCATGTAATTGAGCAATCAGAAAATACATCTTCTGAACAAGGAATTCACAATCATTATAGGAATCTGCTGACTGTTCTTCTTCCCCTTTTCTCATTCTTGGATTTTGGGTGATTAGAAAATCTAAACTAAGACAAGGTGAAATGATATTATAAATACTCCACACAAAACAGGTTTAAAGTTTTTATTCCAGGTACTAGATTTCTTGGGTTTTGTCCTGAATTGGATTGCTCTTTTCTGTCAAATTCAGCAATAGAAGACAGAAATCCTGAAATCACCATTCCTACAAATTCTCTCCAACTGCTTCTAAGACCTCAAGAATCAAATTGAGAATCCCCGGGGCTGGAGGAAATGACAGGCGTCACTGAGTAGTAAATGCCCGTAGTGTGCAGCACACTTATACAGGGGTGCTGTTAGAGTTTGAAATAGTCACAAATCTGAAATCTAAATATTAATTAGTGATAAAATGAAATAATACACTTTAGGATATTTTTGCAGGGAAATACTAGAGAGCAGTGAAAACATAAGTTTACTAGCTCCATGTATCTATGACTAAACTCCAAAATGTGATGTCAGAAAAATAAAAGTTGGCGTGCCTGGGTGACTCAGTTGTGAAACATCTGCCTTGGGTTCAGGTCATGATCCTGGAGTCCTGGGATCAAGCCTCACAGTGCACTCCCTGTTCCTCTGCCCCTCCACACCGCTTATGCTCTCTCTCTCAAATAAATAAATAAAATCTTTTAAAAAATTAAAAAATAAAATAAAAGATTTTCTTTATTTACTTGAGTGAGAGAGAGAGCACGAGTGGGGAAGATAGGGGCAGAGAGAGAAGCAGACTCTCTGCTGATTAAGGAGCCCGGCAGGGGGCTTGATCCCAGAACCCCGAGATCATGACCTGAGCTGAAGGCAGATGCTTCACCGACTGAGCCACCCAGGCACCTCTTAAGTAAATAAATAAAATCTTAAAAAAAAAAGAAAGAAAAATAAAAGTTGCAGAAGTATACATACAGCATGACAATATTTTTATGAAATTTAAAGCCATGGAAATCAAAAGTATTTGCCTATTAATGAGAATGCATATAGAATAAAATTAGCTTATGTAAATAATCCAAATTCACAATAGTGGTTACTGGGAAGAAATGCAATGGAAAGGGGGAGAAGTATACAAAATGTTTCAGTTGCATTTGTGATTATCATTTCTTTGGTTCGGTTGGCTATATTATCATTTATTATATCATAATATTAATATATTATATACTAATTGATTAATATTATATATTATCATTTATTATATTATTCTATACTTTTCATATAATAGATAAATTAAACATGTAAGAATTGGTGAACATATGCTAGGATGTGTCATGCAACTAACTTCTGGACCTTGACTAATGATGGAGATGGATAAATGAAGGATTCTTCTATATGATAATTGAATATGAGAATCTTGAGACCCAGCCAATATAGACATTTTAAACTCGTTACCATTCTTTGAACTAGATTATTGCCTTTTCTATTTTCTTACTTTGTTTAATTACCTGCTGCACTGGTTAGTCTCAGCTTCATTTATCAAGAATTATAAAGTAATAAACAATATAATATGTGTCTTCCCTCATGAGAAAATAAGTTCACTAGCTGCTTGAAATCACAAAGTTTTACTATCCTTACGGCACTAATCCCTAACCCCTTGATGGTAAAGTCCTCCTCTTCATGGTCCAAGATGATGGTTGTAACACAAATAATTACATCATATACTAATCCAAAGAAGGAAGAAGTAGAGATGATTTAAGGATATTTTCTAAAGTGTACAAGGAGTGTTTCCACTTGTATTGGTGAGGAACTTGTCACTTGACCACATAGATCTTCAAGGGGGTCTGGGAATTATAGCCCTTATACCAGGCATATTGGCACAATACATTAAGGATCCATATTTTAAAGATGGGGTGAAAATGGGACATACAGTTGCCATCTTAGGCACGAAAAAACATCCTCACATCCATGTCTTCTGGTTATGTATTGCTATATAATAAACCATCCCCAAATCACTGGATTAAAGCAATAATTCTTTCTATTCAAAAATCTATGGGGCAAGAGTAGGGGTAGGGCTCATCTGAGTGATTTTTCTGCTCCAGGAATCAACTGGGGTCACTCGTTTATTCAGGCGGCCCCTGGGCTAGTCTGGAGGCCTGACACTTGGTGGGTGTGATCTGAAGGTTGGGCTGTGTTGGTCCACTTTCCTTCTTCATGCAATCTCATGATTTCTTTCTTTTTTTTTTTTTTTTAAGATTTTTATTTATTTGAGAGAGAGAGAGAGAGAGCATGAGGGGGAAGGGTCAGAGGGAGAAGCAGACACCCTGCTGAGTAGGTAGCTGGATGTGGGACTCGATCCTGGGACTTCAGGATCACGACCTGAGCCAAAGGCAGTCGCTTAACCAACTGAGCCACCCAGGCCCCCCTCATGATTTCTTTACATTATCTCTCCAGTGGGGAGTTGCTGTCCTACATGGTAGCTTAGACTTCAAGTGTGAGTATTCTGTGAAAAAGGAAGTGGAAGCTGCCAGGCTCTTAGTAATTAGGCCTTGAAACTGGCACAACATCCCTTGAGATGCAAGAGAGGGGGTATGGGCTATAGATACTACCTTATGACAGGGGACTGTCAAAGAAGGAGTGACTGTCTAAAATCTGCCACTTCAGGCAATACTGTTTTCAGTTTTCAGGGTTACTGTACTTCCCCTAAAATCTGTATCACTTTGGTCAAATTGAAAAAAAAAATCAGGTTTAAGAAAGACCCTGGAAGGTTTTTCTAGATACAGATTACTTACAAGGAACTGAGTTATGGTTGTCACTACACTGTAGATTTTTTTACAATTTAAATTTAAGCTCTGGGAGCAATTACCAACTTTTAATACTATAGTTATAGTGTTAGAGTGTTTTTTTGAGGGCTAATAATTTAGTATCTTCCTTTGAGTCCTTCTGAGTGAAACATTCTAGCTTCACGCCTTTCACAATGTGGTCTGAACACCAAGCAACTACATGTTGGGGTCTGTACGTGTGTTTTCTATTTTAGGAAGAGATTAGAGTAAAGGGACAGGTAAGTGGGCCCACATTGGTTAATTGTTAATTAGAAGAAATTCAATATTTTCTCTTCTTCTGGAATGAAAATAAAATTTTTAACTTCTAATTTGATGTTAGGCAGAAAACAAAATAAACACAGAAGACTTACCAAGTGTCATCCAAGACCATTATACCTCCATGGACATTCATAAACTATATAATCTTCTTTAGCTAAATACACACCAAAAGGGTTCATTCTTTGCTGGCTGAACATCTACTTTACTATTTTATAAGTAATAAAATAAGAAAGGGGCCCTTTCTGAAAGTTTTATTTGGATATCTTGAATTTATCTTTGAACTTTCCAATTTTTACTGGAGATCACATGTACTTATAAAGGCTATCTCTCCATTAGCCCTTTAAAAAAAAACACTTCATTTTGAAATAATTTCAAACTTACAAAAGAGTTAAAAATATTACAAATAATTTCCATATATTCTTTACCCAGTTTCTCCAAATACTAATGTCTTTATAAAACCATATTACAGTTATCAAGACCCAGAAAGTTAACAATAAGATATTAACTAATCTGTATGCCTTATTTCGATGTATTATTTCTCTCATTAATGTCCTTTTCCCTGGTCCAGGAATCAATCAGGATGACATATTTTATTTACTTGTCAGCTCTCCTTAAGGTCCTCCAAGTCTGTGGCAATTCCCAGCCTTCTTGTCTTTCATGACCTTGACACTTTGGAATAATATTGGCTGGTCATTTTGTGTATTGTCCCTCATTTGGGTTTTTCTGATATCTTCTCATGTTTATATTTAAGTTGCATTTTCTTGCAAAAATGCCACTGAAGTGTTTCTGTGCCCTCCTCCCTGCATGATATTAAGCGGTACATGGCATTTTATGTGTCTCATTATAATATACTAATTACTATTAGTTTATTATAGTTATTTTCTTTTTATAATTATAAACCATTTTGTGGGGAAACACTTAGATACATGTAGATATCCTGTTTCTCATACTTTTGCTCACAAATGTTGGCATTCGTCAATGGTTCTTTCTGCAGAAGTTATCCTGTGATATATGCCAAAATATGACTCTTATTTCCATCATTCTTTATATGTGCCTTAAATGGAAATACTACTAATTAATCGAAGTAATTCTGGATTTTATTTCCCACTCTACTCTGGCTTTGTGAAAGCAACTATTAATATTAGTTTGAAAATAGTCCTAAAGTTGCCATTTTGTTTCCACTTCACTTTGGTGTAGCTATTGGTAGCAACTTTGATCTATTTGTTATTAAGTCCGTTTGTAAGGAAGTATCTTTTTATTATTATTATTTTTTCCTTAGGGAAGTATTGAGGATATCCCCCTTTCTCTCTTCCTGCTTTTTCTTCTTCTCCTCTAAAACTTTTAATTTTTTAATCGTACTTCCTTTTTATTTTCTACTTCTTGCCCGTTACACTATCATCACTCTTATGGTGAAGATATTAACTGTAATATAAGGGCTTGGATCTGATACTATTTGAAGAAAAATAAACTAATTAAAAGAACAGAAGAAAATATTGTTTTACTTTGGTTTTATGTCCTGAGCCGGAAAATTGACACATTAAGGAAATGAGAGAAAGCTGCTTGATACAGCAGAAACTACCAATAAATGCTCTTCTCTTTGCTTTGACAGCCCCCAGAAAGGCAGGTTGGAAATAAAATTCAAACAAATGAGGGGACTTGTAGGAAAGGAATTTAGTAAACAAGTTCCAGAGAGCAACTGTTCCCTAAAGGGTTTTTAAAAGAGAAGAATTTTAACTGGATCTTGAAATAAATGTTTCTGACATTGTTTGAACAAAAGGAGTAGCCGCCCTCTGGCCACAGATACACTGTTCCGAGGAGACTGGGATGTGTCACTCTGGAATGCCACAAACAAGCAAAGTGAGGCTGCTGAGGTTGTAAAGAGGAAAGGCTGGGTGATTACTGAGGATCAAAGGATAGGGGTAGTTGAAGAATGATTTCAAATCAAAAATTTAAAAAGACCTGTAAATTAAGTTTCTTTTCATCTGAAGGGTGGTAATGAAGTATATTACATGATAGAATTGCCTGAGTCAAGCTCATCTCAAGAGAGAAAACAAAATATTTTTAGAACTAATCCTTCTGTGTCTCCTGTTCCCAGTGATAGCTGATAGGAACAATTTATTTTGTAATCTCTCTGATAAAGTTAAGTAGCCCAATAAACTGAGTCACAACTAAACCTTGGCCCCGTCCTTGACCTTCACATACCTCTAGTCCTCCAAGTGCACAATCTAAATCACAAAGGACTTGCACATTAACTAGTCGGAGTCTACAAAGTGCTCCAGCCTCCCAAAATAAAGCTTAGATCCAGTCCCAGAGATGGTGGCGCGTGGGAAGTCAAAGCAGATGTCATCTGTCGCTCATGTCCCTCTGATTCTGCGCAGCTCAGTGCCCAAGCTCCATCCCATCCAATGAAGGAGACCAGGGAGGGAGAAGGGGAGGTTGTCATTCTCTTAAACCACTGTGCATTCGAAGTCAATTTCCCAGAACACTGTCTCCCACTTCTGAAGTATTTCATCATGTGCTCCTTTAAAGTAATTCTCAAATTGTTCCTCCTTGAACATGTTGAGACGTCTTATCCAAAGAAAACAGTGTTGTAATTAAGAGTACTAGTAAGCCCTGAGCAAACCAATTTACAGTTCCAAAAAGACTCAGGTTTGAGTTTGATCATCAAACCTAGCAATAGCTATCTCACACATTCTTTTTTTTTTTTTTTTAATCCTCCATTTGGTAGGTATAATTGTGATTCCATTTTCATGAAAAATAAAATTGAGGCACAAAAGTTAAGCAACTTGCCCCGGGTCACGTATGTAGATGGTGAGTATAGAAGCCAGGATCTGGTTCTATGGGTATAATATAATCTAATTAACCCAATTAAGTTACAGCAGTGTTGCAGTTTTTTGATATTTTTCACTTATTTATAAGTTAGATATTTCTTCTCTGCCATTTATGAGCCTCATTATGAAAGAAAAACACATATTTGCTTAATTCATTTTCCTTAAGTACTTGTCACTTGATCAAACTTGAATGCATAGTAAACTAACTTTGTAAAATCCAGACTAATATTGTTTCTGAATGGAAAAAGTAAAATGCCACTTGATAAATGGCTAAGTCTGAGAAATCTGGGTGGGGGCCGGGACTGAGTGGGGAAAGAGGACAAAGGAGACAGGTGGTGGGACCCCTGACCCAAAGGGAGCATAGTGGGAGTGAAAAGACATAGTTTGGGAGGGGATAGCTACAGTGGAAATGAGCTGGAGTGATAAAAGTCTATACTTGCAATGTGGTGTTCTCTTCACATTTGGCTCATGAAATGTTCTATAGCAGAGTATTATTCTAAAATATTTTTCTGTAATTCTATTGAAACTACATGTTCAATGGAAAAAAATTAGACATGTGAAATCACACACATCCACACACAAGCAAAGTATGTCAACTATCTTCTCATCACAGAGAGGTAACCTCTATTAGTAGTTTTGCCAACAAGCAATGAGAAGGGTTAAGCTACTGACTGGTGTCTACAACCCAGGAAATTTTCTAGGGCACATAATAATACTTGCAAATGTCATGGTAAAAGGTAGTGATAAAATACAGAAAGCCAAAGAAGCAAGACCAATACTGACACAGGAACTTGAGGATGGAAAATTTGGATCATCTAATAGTCTTTCATCAATGATACATATATAAATTTTGATACTTGTGCCAAGAGAATGTCTTTGTTCTGAGAAAGTGTCTGCTAAAATATTTAGTGATAAAAGGGCATAAAGTCTCCAGCTGAACTCTTGAATGGTTTGCAAAAATGTAATATGCATACATATAAATAGAAAAACAATGAAAAAGTAAATGAGACAAAAATATGAATCTGGATAAAAGATATATTGGAGTTTTTTTCCTACAATTCTTGCAACTTCTCTGTAAATTTGCATTATATCAAAATAAAAAGTTAAAAAAAAAATTTGAACCACCTGAGCAGGTAATGAGATTTAGATCACTTCACTGGATAAGACACTGACTGAGGCTAGAGTATGAGTAAGATGGTTGATGGAAGAGGAATGGTGTAAATACCAACAACAACCATGTGACTGGCTGCAGAAATGAGAACTAAGGAGGATGCACACCCTCCTTTACTTTGACAAGTATTTATTTGTATCTATTTACCAATTTGTTCTCTCTTCTCCCCATTCCTATATTCTTTAACATAAGATGCGTAATTAGTGTTAAATTCTGTAATTCAGTATTATAGTTACATGATACCAAATGGAGATTGTAACTAAAAAATAAAGCATCAACACCCAGAGTAAGAAAAGCAATACATGAGATTATATATAATATAATAGATTATATTAGTGTCAACGTATCCCCTCTCCTACTGAGTCCATGTCAACTATGGACTATGTCAACTATGCCATCTATAAATTGAAAAACCTAATAAACCTATAATCGAGTCATACCTTGTGAAGAATTTTGTGGTTACTGGGGAACCTGGGTAGCTCAGATGGTTGAGTGTCTACCTTTGGCTCAGGTCATGATCTCCGGGTCCTGGGATCAAGTCCCACTTCAGACTCCTGGCTCAGTGGGGAGTCTGCTTCTCTGTCTGCCTCTCCCCCGCCCCCCGCTCATATTCACTCTCTCTCTCTCTCTCTTTCTCTCTCAGATGAATAAATAAAATCTTAAAAACAAACAAACAAAAAAGAATTGTGATGTTATCGATACATAGAACTGACTGGAATCACATAGATAAAAATCCAACTCAGTTTTTGAGAAGGTATCACTGTCAAAAGAACCACTTGGCTGAACCAAGAGACTGTCCTGTCCAAGACTTAAAATAGCTTTTGGAATGCCCCTGCTCCCAAACTTCTATAAACAGGAGGCAGATTAAAAGATCTCTGCATTCTTCTGAAATAGCATATTCTCTAATGTCTTCTCATCTGTGCTTAAGAGGAATAATATCTTTCAGAAGTTGGAGTCAAGAGCCATAGAGAACCATGAATTTGGGAGCTAGTCCCAGGGAGCAGCACTGGAGCTTAACCAAGAAACGTTGCCCAACCTTAGGGTAGGGCCCTCATGTTTTCAAAATGGGACTACAGCATTGCTATGTTCTAAGTATGGCCCCGTGCCTCCCCTGATCTTTCTGAAAAGGAGTGTTTATTGTGGTTTTCTGGATTTGTTTAACCCTTGTTTTTTTTGTGTGTGTGAAGGGAGACAGAAAAATTTGTCTTTATACTTAATGGGTCTACAGATAAAGAGGATCCACATAGAGACAATGTGAAGATTATCACAATATCCTGAAACTGGGACCTTTGAGTTGGGTTGACCTTTGGGAAAGGGTTGAGTATATTTTATGTGTGTGGAAAGAAAAGCAAATATGTTTAATTAAGAAGGCAACTGTAATAGATTATATTAGTGTCAACGTATCCCCTCTCCTACTGAGTCCATCCTTCCAGGATGTCAGGCTGAGCCAAGTAGCAGTTTGGGGCCAAGAAATACTAGTAAAAATGATGTGGACTCTTTCTGAGAAGTTTTATGAAATGTCAAGTGGTTCTGCCATTGTTCTTTCCAATTGAGTCAAGACTGTCCTATATAGTGGCTATTCATCTAGCCCGGGTTTTAAATGGAGAGATGTAAAGTAGAACGGCAGGCAGCTGTTAGCCAATATATAACAGCCGTGAGAATCAAACCTATATTTTTGTACCCCAACGAGATTCTTATACACTTTATTACTGCAACGTAACCTAGCAAAATCTAATCACTCTACTGAAAGATTATTTAGGGGTAATCAATTTCTATTACAACAGGGAATAAAGCTAGGATTAGTGGTGATAATCACTGAACCTGGAAAGCAGATATGTTATTTGTCCACTAATTTAACAAACATTTACTGGAAATACAACTATTTTCTGGAAACTGTGCCATTAGCCCTGTTTTTGGTGTCCAGGAATGGATGTGATCAAGATTTTCTTATTATGAAATGAAGGGAATTAATGATCTAGGACCAAAAGAAAAATAGCTTCAGAAGAAGTATACAAAAATTATTGTTTACTTTTGGTCACCATATGCCAGTGTGAACCAAGTATGAAAGTATGTGAAGTATTCAAGAACAGAATTAAGAATCTGCCATTAAATCTGGTAGTTAGTGGGAAGAAATAGCCAAGATAAGGAATTTACAGAACAACTGACAGAGGATCTGGCAAGAGAGTATTTTCTTCTTGTCTTTGAAATTCCATGGATCACATGAATAACATACATGAGTTTAGTAAGTCTTAAGGAAACAGAGCCATGAATTTCCATAATCTAGTAAGCAGTTTGGCTGCAGGTAAGCCCCATGGCATCTCTAATTCTTGTACTAACAACCTTTTGAAAGAGACAATAAGCAAAGAAGGCCTAAAGCTGATGTAAGACACACAATATATATGGAAATAGTGATGGCAAATGCCTTAATGGATGTGAGATAAGTAGACATTATAGTGTGGATACCAGTTATTTTATTAAATTCAGTGAAATCCTAAAGAGGAATACGTATATGGCCCAAAATCCATATCCTTCTATTAGCTCATTTATATAGGAAAGTGATTTGAATGGTTAAAATAAAAACTTACATAAGGCAACAAACAAAAACTTTGATTTTGGAAAAAGGATTGTTAAGAAAATAGCATTTTATAATATGGAGGATACTAAGGGAATGGCAGATAAAGCTGTTAGATAAGTTGCAAGGACTTCAGTGTAAACTGCAGAGAGAAGTTTTCTGTGTGGACTGAGATGAAGAACTGAGGGATTCTAGAAGAGAGGAGCCAAAAGGAAAACACTGGTATTTTTCAGAAAAAAAGAGAATCCTCTGAGATGAATTTCACAAATTCCATTACTGTAAACAAGGTAGCATCAAGAAAAAAAAAAACTCTCAAAAAAAAAAAAGAAAAACAAAAAGAAAAAATTTCAATAATTTATTCAATAATGTGATTTGAAGATGTTTTAGAAATTTTTCAACTTTTTATTTTATTTGTTTTTTTTAAGATTTTATTCATTTATTTGAGTGAAAGAGAGAGACAGAGAGAGAGTACAAGCAGGGGAAGCAGTGGGCAGAGGGAGAAGCAGGCTCCCTGCTGAGCTGGGAGCCCGATGTGGAACTTGATCCCAGGACCTTGGAATCATGACCTGAGCCGAAGGCAGACCCTTAAACAACTGAGCCACCCAGGCACCCTTAACTTTTTATTTTAAACTAATTTTACACTTAATAGAAAAGTTGTAAAATAGTACAGGGAGTTGTCACATACCTCTCAACTAGCTTCTCCTCAGGTGAGCCTTTTTCATTGTCATACTGTGATTATGAAAACCAGGAAATTAACGCTGAGACATTACCATTAACTGAAGTTCAGACCTCACTTTATGTGAACTTCAGCTATTTCCCCAGTGATGTGCTTCTGGCCTAGGATCATCTGCAGGAGCAGACATTTGATTTTCCTGCTATTTGCCCTTCATGTCCTCCAGTCGGCAACAGTTATACCCTCTTCCCTTATGTCTAAGATCCTTGACGTTTTCAAGAACAAAGGTGAGTTCTTTTGTAGAATGTCCCTCCATTTAGGTTTTTCTGATGCTCTCTCATGACAAAAGTGAATTATGTATTATTTTGGCAAGACTAGCGTAAACATGATGCTGTGTGCCTCTCAGGCCAGCATGCAATAGGGGTCAAAATGTCAATATTTCTCAGTACTGGTGATGTTAATTTTGCTGGTTTGGCTAAAGTGGTGTCTGTAGGGTTTCTCCTCTGAAAAGCTACTATTTCTTTTTCCTTATAAACACTTCTGGAGAGATATCTTTGGCACCCTGTAAGGATACTGCTTCTCTTCAAATTTTTGCCCAACGGTGATTTTCTATTTTGTTCTCTTCTCCTGCATTTATTAATTGAAATTCTTCTGTAAGGAAAAAAAATATTCCTTATCCCCCATTTATGTAATTATTTAATTAGTTGCTCATATCAAAATAGACTCTAAGGTATTTATTTTATTATATGGATTAAAAACCAATATACTTATCTTTTATTTTTTTCCTCTCAAATTGTTTCAGCTTTGGCCCTTCAAACTCCTTCCAGATGGCTTCTACATTTTTTAAAACAAGCTCACATCTTTTATTAAGTGCTTCTAAGATCCAGATTATAGGTGTTCATTGCTTCTGGGTGTCATTACTTATGGTGCCTTCAGCCACAACCAATGGAGGGAGAAATAAATGTATACATGGTAACCCATGTGTACACTGACATCTGTATTTCTAGATCTATTTGTATAACTGTGAAAACAATGAGTTTCCACCGATAACTGAGTCCAAACACCTCGGTGTTTATTTAGCTTTTCCCCTTTCTTTATTATTCAATTTCTTTCTCCAAAAGTGAGAATTCCAGCTCTAGTTGGATGCAATCGATATTTTTCCTTTTTTTTTTTTTTAGTTCTACTTTGCACATTACATAGTTTCAAAATTGTTAAACTGTACTCTATACAAAACCCATTTACTAGCTAGATTGGAGCAGTTGTGAACTTCAGCTATTTTTCTTGTTCTTGTTTGCCTTAAAAGGCAAAACTTATGCCTTATGGTAAGCAATCAAAGTTTGGTTAGTTACCAGGTTAGGTGTTTTTTCTGTATTCCTTCAATGTGATTAGGTTATTCATTTGTAACTCAGTTTGGTTCATTTGTTAGTGTTTGCATGTCACATAAGTTTCCCCCACATAGCAGTGTATTTGGCTGACTTTTGAGTAGTTGAGGTATCTATGAAGCATTCCTGTATGTCAAAGAATCAGAAATATACAAGATATATTCAGGGGAGTGTTCCTCTCTCCTTATCTCTGTTCATACTCACTTCTCCTTTCCAACCATTTCTCATCCACTTTCTAGAGATAAGCAATATCTTTACTTTCTGGTTTATCATTCCTGTGCTTATTTCACACAAATGGGCAAGTAGGTGTGTATTTTCTCATATCCCCGCATTTCTTATATGAAAGATAGTACACTATCATTTCTTTTGTACTTTGCTTTTCTCACATAAAAATATGTCCTACAAATCACTCCATATCAATTCATACAAATCTTCCTTTATTCTTTTGTGCAGTTGCATAGTATTCCATTGTTTGGATGGACCATATTTTATCTAATTTCTTCCCTATATGTGAAGAATAAGTTGTTTCCAATATTTTGGAATTACAAATAATGCTGTAATGAATAACCCTGTACACATATGTATTCTTATTATTGAAGGTGTATCTTTAGTGTGTGTTTTTAAAGGTTTCTGGATTAAGGAGTAAGTGCATAGGTAGGTTTTTTTAAAAAAATATTTTATTTATTTACTTGAGAGAGAGAGAGAGAGTGAACAAGCACGAGCAGAAGAGGGGCACAGGGAGAGGGAGAAACAGACTCTGAGCAGGGAGCCCGCTACAGAGCTCGATCCCAGGACCCTGGGATCATGACCTCAGCCGAAGGCAGATGCTTGATCTACTGAGCCACCCAGGCACACCGAGTTTTGTTAAGTATTGCAAAATTTTGTCAAAAATGGGTTTTACCAATTTACTGTCACAGTAACAATATATGAGAGTTTGTTTCCACACAACCTCACTGACAAAATTTCAATATTTACATACATAATTTTCATACATCAGATAAATGGTAAATAGGATCTCAGCATTTTTAAATTGTTATTTCTCTAATTACAATTTGAATATTTTAAGAACTTTTTTCCTATTTTTTTGTGAATATTTCTAATTATTTCTAATTTTTAAATTCTTTTTTTCTCATTTTTCTATCAGAGTTTTGTACCTTTGTCCCTTCATTTTAAAAAGGACATTTTCCCTTGGTCTGTTTTTTGTTTTGTTTTGTTTTGTTACAATTTTATTTATTTACTTGTCAGAGAGACAGAGAAAGAGCACAAGCAGAGGGAATGGTGGGCAGAGGGAGAAGCAGACTCCCTGCTGAGCACGGAGCCAGATGTGGGGGACTGGATCCCAGGACCCTGGGATCATGACCTGAGCTGAAGGCAAACGTGTAACTGACTGAGCCACCCAGGCATCCCTGGTCAGTTTTATATGTTGCAATTGTTCTCTACAAGTTAAGTCAGTTATATTTTTTTAAGATTTTTTTTTATACAATCATTTTTATTTTATGTTGTCAAATACAATAATCTTTTCTTTTAATGACTTTGGACTTCGTATCACATTTACAAAGCCTTCCTTATACTGAAACTAAAGAGAAATTCATGAATGTTTCTTTGTAGTAGATGCATGGCTTTATTTTTTATATTTAGATACCTAATCCATCCATAGTAATCTCTTGTATGGTATGAGATAAATTGAATTTTAACTTTTTCCATATGGCTACCTAGTTGTCCTATCACCATTTATTAACAAGTCAGTCTTTACCCCAGTAAACTGAAATACCAGTTTATTATATATTAATTTTCCATGTGTATTTGAGTCTAATTTTGGACTTTCTATTGTATCTATTCTATTTATCTATTCATATACATTTAAAAAGTTTTAACTTTTTTCCTCATATAGATCTTACACATTTCTTGTTAAATTTATGCCTTTATATTTAATCTTCTTTGTTGCAACCTTAAATGGGATTATCTTTACTGTTATATCCTCTGTTTATTATTTGTGCATATGAAGACTGTTGATTTTATATGATAATTTCATATCTTGGCCAACTCACTCAATTTATTAATCACTGAGTTAGTTTTAGTATCAATTTTCTGGAGTTTCTAGGCATTCTATCATATTATCTGCAAATAGACACCATTTTACTCCTTAAATTGCCCATTTTTATGTCTTTGATTTTTCTTATTTAATTGTCCTGTCTAATAATATTTCTACACAATACCAAATAGTAGTGGAGATATATAATCATGTTAAGAAAGTATCTTTCCATTCCCGTCTTCTTTATAGTTTTCATCACGAACATATACTGAATCTGTCTAAAGCTTTTTCAGTATTTAGGGAGATAATCATGTAATATTGAATTGAGCTAAGATGAAGGAAGCAATGAATGTAGACTAGCGAAGACAGGTTATAGAAGAAAATCTGGGGGAAGATTGACAAATGGACAGTCTTATAGAAAACAGGAAACCTGTGCATTATGTAAATATGAAATGGTTTGTATCAGCACAACAGACCCATTCTTAATGCACATTAGTCTATCATTTTTTTAAATGGGAATTATTTTTCTTACGTGGATTTCTGAAAGCATAATGAAACAATATTTTATGAAGAGCTAAGAACCAGTGAAGCAGAGGCGTTTTTATTCCTCCTGTTGCCATGAAACTTTCCTCAATGAAAGCTGACTTCACAATGAATATTTAGGAATACTTAGGAACAATTACACATGATAACCGACCTGCTATATAGTTGGTGTGAGGTTTTAGAAGAGTCGCAGGTGCTGTGGATTCTTCAACTTTCCAAAGTAATTTCTTACATATTTAATTATTACAAAAACCAATGATAAAAATGTTGATGTTCAGATAATTGAACACCTATTTTAGTTTTAGCTATCAAAATCTAAAACTAAATGTAAGAATAAAATGGAATTTGGGTTTAAGTAATACCTTGGGTTTTAGGAAGTTTTTTTCATTTTTGTTCAACATGATTGGTAGTTTCATATCTTATGAATCAAACACTTCATAGTCAAGGGAAAACATCTTAGTCTACTTTTGAGCATGTTCCTCCTAGTTGCAGGATTTAATTTTAATTTCTACTAAATTTGTCCAAAAAACCCTTTCAAAATAGAAATACATATGCTCTCAAAAATTATTCTAACCTAGATGCCACTTTTAATAATCCAAAATTAAATTAAAATGTCAATCAAATAACTGAGAACTAGCCTCTCTTTACACTAAAATCCTATGTGTATCCAATGTATAGTCCTGAGAGTCAAAGAGTATCTTATGATAAAATCATTATTCCAGTTTAATAGGTTCTATGATACGTTATGCATGGTTTGGGGTTATAAAAATAGGAGTTCTGAAGAGTTTCTAATAGAATACCTTGATATAGGAAACTAGAAAACAAATACAAAATAAATTTCTCAATAGAGCTGTTTTAGACATTCAGCAATAAATCAGTCAATAGTAGTGGAGTCATGAAATATTTAAAAGACATGCAGATATCTGTTAATAAGAAGGTGGATTGTGAAATGTAGAATCAAAAGTGTGGAGTGAAAATTACATCACTTAAAAGGCCAGCCCTCAAATACTGTAATTTTTTTTCTCCAAGAATCATAAATGTTAGCAACTTTGGAAATATTATTCAGCACCACTAAAAATAATACAATAACAACTGAAAGAAAAAAAATGTTATTTTCTTTACCAAATAATAGTGGTATAAATTGGCTAAAATTTTGACCAAAATGTAAAGGAGTTATAAGATCAATGACAAATCATAGACTTTGAGTACTTTTCTATTAGCTCCAGCATTTTCTCCCTTTTAGAGCTATAATTTCAATTTTCAACTTTAACTTTTAGTATTATTATCACATCAACAGGTCAAGATGCTGATAAGTGAGAAATTAACACCTTTACTGCACATGGAAAGTAATATAATACGATGACATATCAAAGTGTTTTTTTTTTATTACCAGCTAGAACTTTACAGCAAAAATAAAAGTTAATAAGACATTAAAATGTCTGGTTCATTAGACTGTATCACAGCCTCCAAATTACCCTTTTATAAAAATGCCTCAAAAAGATACTATTACCAACCTTATATTTCAATCTAAAATTTTAATAAAAATAAGAAAAGGAAAGGCAGGAGGGAAGAAAGGGAGGAAGAGGGAAGAGAGGAGAGAGAGAGAAGAAAAAGAAAGAAAGAAAGAAAGAAAGAAAGAAAGAAAGAAAGAAAGAAAGAAAGAAAGAAGGAAAGAAGGGAAGAAGGGGAGGAGAAGAGAAGAGAAATTATGTACTTTGACCACAAATAACTGGACCAGATGTCAGCCAAAGTTGTTATATCTTCAAATAAACCTCAACATTTGGATCACTTTTCATAGCTGATGCAGGGTAACTCCCAGGAAACAGGCATGCATCCAAAGAGTGCTTCCCTCCACACCACACCTCATATAACATTTCCGATATCCTAAACATGGAACTATGGTGGTGGTTAGTGATGCTGAGACCCTTGGGTAGGAACATTTTTACCGTGATTACCATTTTTTAAGTAGATCCTTCTAAGGTAGATTATTTAGATTCGTATTTCTACCTTGTTCCTCCTCTAACATACTCCTATGGGGAAATGCAAAAAACAAAACGATTCTGGTAACACATTCACAAATACCTCTATCAGGATGTAGTTACTCTGTCATTTTAAATCTCCCAAAAATAAATTATGGGAGAGAAATTTTCCCATGTAATTTCTGGCACAATAATGCATGGGAAATAATTCTGAACCTGTGGCAACAAAGTTTAAATCTGAAGGTGTGATTAACTTTGTTAATGTAAATAAGAAAGAAGCAGATCGAGCCCCACATCAGGCTCCTCCGCTATGAGCCTGCTTCTTCCTCTCCCACTCCCCCTGCCTGTGTTCCCTCTCTCGCTGGCTGTCTCTATCTCTGTCGGATAAATAAATAAAATCTTAAAAAAAAAAAAAAAGAAAGAAGCAAACATAAGATTAATTACATTTCCATGCTTTTTTCCTCAGACATTTCAATCAGTCTTCCTCTTTGCACATTTACACACATACATATTTATGTAGCTATATACATAAATTTGGTATATACAAATCTACGTGTGTATAAATAAAAATTCAAGTTCTCATGTACAGATGTTTTTCATTTTTATGTTAGCAATTTTTCACATACTTTTTAAAAAAAATTTTTAAAGATTTACTTATTTGTTTTAGAGAGAAAGAGGGAGAGCTAGCATGAGTGGGGGAGGGGCAGAGGGAGAGGGAGAAGGCTAAGCAGACTCCCCACTGAGTGCAGAGCCCAACACAGGGCTCTATCCCAGGACCCTGAGATCATGACCTACAGCCAAAATCAAGAGTGTGCTGCTCAACTGACTGAGGCACCTAGGTGCCCTGGTTTTTCACATACTTTTTAATGAAGAATAGAAATTTAGAAGTAAAATTTAATATCATATCTATTAAACAATCATATCTATTTAATCAGGAATCAATATCCTGCCTATTTAATTTGTTCCTGCTGAAAATTCATATTTAATTTAAAAAGGCTATTAACAGATTGTCTTCAAAGCCATTACTTCTCAGCAGTAAGTTGTTTTAACCCAAACATGTTCGATGTAAATGGAGAAATGTAACAGTAATATATGCTATTTTAGAAACAGAAGCCCATTCATATTTAATACCATTGCAAAACAATTAAATCCATTATTTAAAGTACTCAGATGTTTTCAGTACTTTAGTGTGTTTAGTCAACAAAGATGAGTAAGAATTTTCCCATTGTAACAAATGATTTTTCCCTGTTAAATCACCATAATATATAATTCAGTAAATACCACTAATGAATCAAATATCAGACAAATAATTTTAACTAACGTGTATACAAGAGCCAGCAATTTTGTATACCAGCAACTTTAAAAACTCATGTATCTGGTCACTTTTATTTTATATGTTTTTATTATAAAGCCACTACCTATCACATGATGTTTAAGAAGCTAAGTAATACCAACAATTGATTGTAACTTTTAAATTACTCTGCTTTTATTTATTTTTTTAATAATAATTTTTATTATGTTATATTAGTCACCATACAGTATATCCTTAGTTTTTGATGTAGTGTTCTATGATTCATTATTCGCGTTTAACACCCAGTGCACCACGCAATACGTGCCCTCCTTAATAGCCGTCACTGGCCTATCCCAGTCCCTCACCCCCCTCCCCAAATTACTCTGCTTTTAAAATTATCCACAGAATGGAGATCAAGTTTAAATTGTTCTTACTCTTCACTAGGTGTTAATTGATGCAAAATCTCCTTTTTATGTAAATCGAACCTAATCCTAGGGCTAGAAGTAAACCTCTGGGTTATGTCATACTGTTTCTTGTACAGATAGAGCTACAATTCAACTACTTCAAAAAATAGCTCAATTCCTTCTAGAGGATGAAAACAGGAAATATTTAAAAATTTTCCTGGACAATTATTTTAAAAGATTTTTAAATATATATTCTCCCTTGAACATTTTTTCTTTATTTTATTTTTTAAGAACAGTTTTAGGTTTAAAATAAAATTGGGAGGGAAGTACAGAGATTTTCCATATAGTCCCTGCCCCCACACATGCATAGCCTTCCTGATTGATCCTCAACATCACTCACCAGAATGGTACATTGTAACCAACAATGAAGCTACCTTGACACATCATAATCATCTGAAGCCCATGGCTTACCCAAAGTTCACTCTGAATGTATATTCAATGGGTTTTGAAATATGTATAGTGACATATACCATCATTGCAATGTCACACAGAGTATTTGCACTGCTGTAAAAATTCTCTCTGCTCTATTCGTCTCTCTCCCTAGACACACACTTTGGGCAGCCACTAATCTTTTTATTGTTTCCATAATGTTACCCTTTCCAAAATGTCATATAGTTGGAATCATATAGCATGTACCCATTTCAGATTGGCTTATTTCACTTAGTAATATGCAGTTACGGTTTTCCATGTCTTTTGATTCCTTGATAGCTCATTTCTTTTTAGCACTCAATGATATTCCACTGTCTGGATGCACCAGTTTATTTATCTAGTCACCTACTGAAGGACATGCTTAGTTGCTTTCAAATTTTGGGAATTATGGACTAAAGTGTCTTCACCAGTTTATTTATCTAGTCACCTACTGAAGGACATCTTAGTTGCTTTCAAATTTTGGGAATTATGGACTAAAGTGTCTTCACCACGCACAGATATTTGTATGGACTAACGTTTTCAACTTCTCTGGGTAAATACCAAGGTGCACGATTACAGGATCGTGTAGTAAGCTTAGTTTTATAAGAAATCACCACACTGTTCTCCAAGGTGGCTGTGTTATTAGCATCCCCACCAGCAATGTATGAGAATGCTTGTTGCTCCACATCGTCACCGGGATTGGGCATTGTCGGTGTTCTGGAGTTGGGTCATTCTAGTAGGTGTGTATCAGTATCTCAGTGTTTTTTTCTTTAATTTACATAAGATGTAAAGCACCCTTTTAGATACTTACTTGCCATTACTGCATTTTCTTTGCTAAAATGTCTGTTAAGGTTTTGGCCCAGTTTTTTCATTGGAATGCTTGCTTTCTCATTGTTGAGCTTTAAGTGTTTCTTGTAGATTTCGGACAAAAATTTCTTTATCAGATGTGTCTGTTGCAAATATTTTCTCACAGTCTGTGGTTTGTCTTCTCATTCTCTTGACACTGTCTGTAGCAGAGCAGAGGTTTTGGTTTAAATAAGTCCAGCTTATCCATTAGTTTTTTCATGAGTTAGTTATGCCTTTGGTATTGTCTATAAAAAGTCGTTACCATACCTAATGTCATTTAAGTTTTCTCCTATGTCATACTTTGTAGTTTTATAGCTTTGTATTTCCTATTTAAGTGTATGATACATTTTGATTTAACTTTTGTGAATACATAGTATGTATCTAGATTTTTTTTTCTATGTGGATGTCCAGTTGCTCCAGTACCATTTGTTAAGAAAACTATCTTTGCTCTGTTGTGCGGCCATTGGCTCCTATGCCAAAGAGCAGTTAACTGCATATATGTGGATATATGTCTGGGCTCTCTGTTGTGTTCCATTGACCAGTTTGTCTGTTTTTTTTTTTTTTTTTCCCCACCAGTACCACACTGTCTTGATTACTATGGCTTTATAGTAAGTCTTGAAATCAGCTAACATCGGTTCTCCAATTTTGTTCTTGTTGTTCAATATTGTGTTGACTCTTCTGGGTTTGAATATTTTTCTTAATAATTTCTCACCATCACTATCTTCCCTGTAAAATTCTTCACATCTTAAAGTTCTCCTGTTTCTTATTCTCGTTCAAGTAAAAGAATATTTGATTTTTAAATATGCTAGAGAATCTGCTCACTATTCATATTCTAGTTATAATTAAAACCTGTTCTGACAAACAAATACCTCTGTAAGATCTCATTTCCCCTTGAATTATTTTGAAATGTAGGCAGTTTAATTCATAGAACTATTCTACAATCCTTTAAGACTGTAGTTATTAACTTTTCATAAGTCAATGTCCTTTTAAAAAATAAAATTTAAGACACGCAAAAAAAAAAAAAAAAGGATATGTGTTGACCAATGTCATGAGAAGAAGCATAATAAAGAGTTTACAAAACTGAGACATAAGAACTATTCCTTACCGTACGACAGTTACTGACTGGTATTAGTTTAACTTATTACATAGTACGTGACTGAAGCATGTAAGTAAAAGCATCATGTATAAGATTATATTGCTTTCCAGGGCGCCTGGATGGCTCAGTTGGTTAAGCATCCAACTCTTGGTTTCAGCTCAGGTGGTGATCTTAGGGTCCTGGGATTGAGCCCCGCGGCAGGCTCTGCACTCAGCGTGGAGTCTGCCTGTCTCTGTCCTGATGCTCCTCTCCACCCCCACCCCCATTCTCTCTCTCTCTCTTTCTCTCAAATAAATAAGTTAATTAAATCTTTTTTTTTAAAGACTATATTAGTTTCCTATTGCTGCAGTGACAAATTACCATAAACTTAGTGGTCTAAAACAACACAAAGCAGTCCAATATGGGTGTCACTGAGCTAAAATCAAAGTATTGGCAGGGTGTGTTCCTTTTGGAGACTTCAGAGAAAATTCACCTCCTTGCCTTTTCCAGCTTCTAGAGCCGCGCTATACCCCTTGGTTGGGGTTCCTTCCTTCATCTTCAAACACTTCGTTCCAAGTTCTCCCTCCCTCATCCCATCATCTATCTCTGATTTGACACACTTGCTTTCCTCATATCAGGAATCAGGATTACAACAGGCATACCAGGTAACCCAGAATAATCTCCCCTTCTCAAAATCCTTAATTTAATCAGAAATGTAAATGCTTTTTTGTCATAGTAAGGCAACATATTCACAAGTTCAGGGAATTTCTCTTTTTTCTTCACAGTAATCATGGGATATATGTACTCAGAACTAAAAAGATAAAGTCTATGGAGACTTTTGCACTTTGAAGTTCTTAGTCCATGGCCAATCACTAAAGCTCTCTTGATGGAGACACAGAGTGAGAAAAAGGGGGGTGGACCAAGACTGGAGGAATTGCAGCTTCTAAGGTCTGGCAGAGGAGGACGATGGGGTGGAAGACACAGAGAGTGAAAAAACTAGAAGAGTGTGATCTCAAAAATCAACCGGAGTTCTGATTCTGTGACAGCTCCATGTGAGACACTGGGGAAGGCACTTCCAATCATGCATTTCCTCACTCGTGTCTTCTCCACAGAGTCATTGTGAGGACTTCAACGGTGTAATGTTGTAGAGAGACTTTAGCTCAGTCCCTCAGTGCCAACTGTCACAGTCATCATCATCGTCACCACCGCCATGGTCACCATTAGGGATAAAGTAGGATGCAGAGCTGGAAGCGTGGTTGTAGCATTCAGATCTCTGTGGCTTGCTGCCGGGGGCGGGGGGTGGGGGGGGCGCTGGTAGAATTTCTCTTTTGCTGCCCAGGCCCTTTGCCCACTGTGTCCTTTCTCAGACTACAGGAACTTCTTGCAGGGGAGTGATGAGGTATCCTGATTCCAGCTCAGCACTAAGACCTTTTTCTCATTTTACTCAGGTATTTATATTTAACATACAGATAACTGGGGGGAAAAGGCTGATAGGGACCATAGGATGCACAAAAATAAATAATTCTCGAGAGTGTCCTTTTGTAAAAAGACTATAAATATAAGACAATGGAAAATTGATCAGCCCTTCAGGTTCTGAAGATCTGGATGATATATTTCACTTCTGAAAAATTTTATAAGAAAGTACTCTGGGGGTTGCTGGGTGGCTCAGCTGATTAAGCGTCTGCCTTCGGCTCAGTTCATGATCCTGGGGTCCTGAGATTGAGTCTCGCATTGGGCTCCTTGCTCACCGGGGGGCCCGCTTCTCCCTCTCCTGCCCATTCGTGCTCTCTCTTGCTATCTCTGTCTCTCTCTCAAATAAATAAATAAATAAAATCTTAAAAAAAAGAGAAAGTACTCTGAATTATTAATGAAATTTATAAGCGCCTAAGAAGCAATAGTTTCACTACTTAGCTTTCTTTTGTAGTTAAATGAATTACTAAAAATATTTAAAAGAAGATCTTGTTGAGAAAATAATTGCAATTATTCATTCAACATTGTGCACAAATAAAGCACAAGTGGGGAACATTTTTTTTTAATTAAAATTTTGGATCCATAGAACACTAAAAGTTAGGTTTCTCTTCATTTTATATCCTGGTCACTAAAAGGTAACCTTAACCAATAATATAAGAATTAAAAATATGGGATTTTAATTTAAAAAAGTGAATGATTCAGGCTCAAGCAGTAAAATATAGAAGGTTTTAAGTACTCTTTGCTTGTTTGTTTTTTAGGTTTTAAGTACTCTTAAAAGCTAAAATTTCTGATTATAGTAAAAAGAGTTTTTTGAAATAGTTTCTCATATCTCCTGGTAATAATTAACCATCTAAGTAATTTTATAATTGTTTCTTTATATAACATATGCCTTATTCATTACATTAATCTGCCAGTATTTGAAAAATTAACCCCTGTAAGCATTATATATATTATGTATATTGTATATATAACATACATTATGTATTTTATATATAATTTATGCATATATAAATTGTAAATATAATTATGTATTTTATATATAATGTATATTATATATAATATATACATAAAATTAATTTTAGCATAGTTGACACACAATGTTACATTATTTTCAGCTGTACAACATAGTGATTCAACTTCTCCATACATTATGCTATGCTCACCACAAGTCTAGCTACATTTGGTCATCGTAAAATGCTATTAGAATATTATTGACTATATTTCTTATGTTGTGCTTTTTATACCTGTGATTTATTTATTCCATAACCAGAAGCTGTGTCTCTTCCCATTCACCTCTTTTGCCCAATGCCCCATCCCCCTCCCCTCTGGCAACCATCAGTTTGTTCTCTGTAAACAGTGGCATGATTCTGCTTTTTGTTTGTTTGCTTCTTTACGCATTTATTTTGTTTTTTTAGAGTCCACATGTGAATGAACTCATATGGTATTTATCTTTCTGAGTCTAACTTATTTGACTTAGGATAATACTCTCTAGATCCATCTACATTGTCACAGATCTCATGATCTCATCCTTTTTATGGCTGTGTACTCTCTATGTGTATGTACATTATATATTATATATACATATTTACATATAAATATACAAGTGCAATGAATTGTTGCTCTCTTACTAGACTTTCACAATGAAATATAAGTGGGGAGCTTATCTTTTAATATACATTATTATGCATAGCATTTTGTATCAGAGAGCATTTTTACAGTAAATGATAGTATTCACATATATTATCAGTTAGCTTTTTATGTATTTACGAGCGATGAAAAGTAAGAGAAAATTTCTTGCAGTATGTACAAAGTCAAAGTTATTAAAATAGTCATCTGTCCAAGTCCAGACTGCTGTGTGCACAATAATATAAAGACAAGAGATCTACTAGATATCATCTTTAAACTTTATCTTACCGTACTTTACCATATGAGTTTCTACCCCAAAAATAATGGGATATAGGGAATGTTCAGCACCAAATAAAATATTATGAAGACCACAGAGCTGTATTTACCCTCCCCTTTACACACAACTAATCCATTCCACTATATGCTTTGGAAAAAGTAAACTGCCTAAAACAATTTATGTCAAAACCAATTTGGATGAAACAACATAAAAACAGAGGCAAATTTTTTCTTTAAAGGTCTGAAGACTTCTGTATTCCTATTCATAAGTATCCTTGATTTCTTGCTTCATTCTAAAAAAATAAACAAAAACAACAAACAAACAAACAAACAAAAAACCCCACACACCCGAAAAGCATAGTGATGCAAGACGGATGTAGTTTGTGCAAGAAAGATGACAGCAGAGAGGTAAACAATCAAAGCCTTTGGGTCTAAATCAACAGAAGCAGGTTAGCACACATATACACACTTCAAGTTTATATAAAATTTCTAAAGAAATTTTTGTGCTTCCTACTTTAACTGGCTTTTTAAATTAACTGATGACTTTTCCAGCCTGATGTTGTCAAATAATTTGGTCTATAGAACTCATTGCTGCCAAACTTGAAGTGAGGCAGGCAATCTTACTCTAGTGGGAGAGTATAAATTAAGGAAAGATTTATAGAAAATGAATTGATCTTACAAATGTTAGTATTTTAAACACTTCTAGGAATCTCTCTTAAAGAAATAATTCATTAAAATTTAGGGAAAAGACTTTATGTAAAAATGTTTAAAACTTATCTTTTAAATATATAAAAATTACTAGAATAAATGATGCTGGTGGAGGTCACACATACACACACACAAACACACACACAATGGTGTATCCACATGATAAAATTTTATGCACCTGTTGAACATTGAAAGCCATAGAAACATTTAAAGGCATAGAAAAAAATGTCCTAAAATAGTGTTAAAATGATAGAGTAGATCACAACTCTGTATATAGAAAATTATTTCAACAGTGCTCACTTCTGAGGTGCCAGGGTGGCTCAGTCAGTTAAGTGTCAGACTCTTGGTTTCAGCTCAGGTCGTGTTCCTCAGGGTCATGAGATCAAGTCCTACATCAGGCTCTGTGCTCAGTATGGAGTCTGCTTGAGAGATTCTCTCGCCCAAGCCCTCCTCATCTGCTCCCCCCCCCCACTCATGCTTTCCCTCTGTCTCTCTCTCTTTCTTTCTGTCTCAAATAAATAAATAAATAAAGTCTTCAATAGTGCTCCCAATAGCAGCACATATACTAAAATTGGAGTGATACAGAGAAGATTAGGATGATCCCCGTGCAAGGATGTCACCCAAATTCATGAAGTGTTCCATGTTAAAAAAAAAAGGAAAAGAAAATTATTTCAACAAACATAAGAATAAAAAGGGGAAACTGTCTCAAAATGTACTATCAGGTATCTGATTATTTTTCTTTTACTTCTTTTCATAAGCCTTTTGTCTTTTGCAAATTATATATATATATATATATGATAATTTTGAATTAGAAAAAAACTAAAATTTTAGAATTGCTTCATGATAAAATAGCCTGGAAAACCAGATTTATAGCTTTATTGAAATGAATAATTAGATTTTTTTTTCTTTTGAGAGAGAGAGAGAGAGCACATGTGCACAAGGAGGGAAGGGACAGAGGGAGGGAGAGAGAGAGAATCTTAAGCATGCTCCAAGCCCAGTGTGGAGCCCAGTGCAGGGCTCGAACTCAGGACCCTGAGATCATAACCTGGGCTGAAATCAAGAGTCAGATGTTTAACCAACTGAGCCACCCAGCCAACCCTAATTAGATATTTTTCTAAATTATAATTTTTTTCTCAATTTGGGAAATTTTACATTGAGAAGTTTGAAAGGGAGGCAGAGTTTCTGAAGTCATTTTTATTCTCTGTAGGCCCTTGTCTTTGTAAGCATAGTTTACATGTTCTAGAACAAAAAGAATGTATGTGCCAAATAGTAAAGGTTAGGAACAGAAAAAGAATTAAGAGATATCCTAAGAGAGTTGTTCTTTCAATAATGAATATCTCATTGTTCTCTTTTGTAAGATTAAAGTATTTGAATGATTGGCCTCTGTGTTCTTTCAGTACCAATGGATTATGCTTTTATAATTTTCTCTCCAAAAATCGTAATTCGTATCCAAATCTACCTTTGCACAAATAATCTCTTTATTTATTGCTGGGAAGGAAGTAAAAATGTTGGTGCCTTATATATGCTCTCAGTAGCACAACAATTCCCCTGCCGTCCACAGTCCACTTCCAAATTTCTTGGTCTCATCTTTCAGAGGTTTTCACTTTTAAGGAAAGTGTAATTATTCTTTACAAATCACTTGCTTAAGCTTTGAAAAATTATCCTTTTGACTTCAAACCACATAATCTTACTCTTGCTGTTTTATTTTGTTTTGTTTTCCTTTAGACACCGGAGCATACTTCCCTTCTTGTTTACATTGCTTTGCACCCCAGCCATCAATTGGTGGATGTTGGGGGCTCAACATGTGTTTCATATAAAGTTGCCAACTTCCTCCAGGGTTATATGACAGCCTTCTTGAAAGCTGAAGGACAAGGTGCTTGCACTTCATCTAAAAAAAAAAAGAAAGAAAGAAAGAAAGAAAGAAAGAAAGAAAATGAAAGACATAATTTGAACTAATGTAAACTTACAGTAGCCAAGATTACACCATAATAGAGAAGTCTGCAATAGTAGATGTAGGAATAGTCATGAAGGACCGCTTGCAAGGGTGAAATATATTAATGTTGGTAACAGGATGTGAGTGCACACCATGTATATGTCCGGGAAGCTTCAGGAGCAACGGAGGGAAAGGATCAGGAAGCAAAGGCTGGTTAAATATTGCATTGCTCTCAATAGGCAAATCAGGTTTAAAATAATCTTGGCTTTTTGAGTAAAGTAAATAGAATCACACTCTATAAAGCAACAAGTGATTTTGTAGCTGAGTGAAGCTTCCTGTAGCTGTGCAAGTTTTATGTGAGGTCCCTCAATACTCTTTAGACAAATGGGTTTTTTTTTTTCTCTTTTTCCTAGACTGTTTTCAAGGTTGTTGTTTTGTTTTGTTTTTTTAATAAGCACATGAACTCGAAAGGACAGGATTCACAGGGAGGGTTACAAACAGAAGAGAGGTTTAAAATAAAATTACATATACTTGGGGCACATGGGTGGCACAGTCGTTAAGCATCTGCCTTTGGCTCGGGGCGTGATCCCAGCGTTCTGGGATCAAGCCCCACATTAGGCTCCTCCGCTAGGAGCCTGCTTCTTCCTCTCCCACTCCCCCTGCTTGTGTTTCCTCTCTCGCTGGCTGTCTCTATCTCTGTCAAATAAATAAATAAAATCTTTAAAAAAAATTACATATACTTAAAAATGAAATGCTTTTACTTCCTTTTCTTTTCTCTATTAAAATAAAATTCTTCAATGAAAGAGTGAAAGTATGGAGGAGAAAAAAAAGAACTGCATACAGGCATGAAGAGATAAAGATGAGAAGTTAGAGAAGAAATCAAAATAGAGAGATGAATATTCCAAAGTAAAAGAAGAAATCTAAGGACTCATCTGGGAAATAATAAATGGTCCCTGACTACACATAATAATTTTACTGATGTTTTTCTACTAAATCCAAGAGAACAGTAGCATAAATCTTTATAAAAATAACTCTTATTGCCTGGTTTATTCAAAAACTTTCATTTCCAAATAAAAAGAAACAATATTAAGAGTTTGAATATAAGACATACTGAAATTTTGCAATATATTTATGTTTTTGTGTTGATGATGAAGATAAAGTCCTGCAACCCTGAATTAACATACAGTATGCACTGGGTTGTTGCAGCAAGGGCAATTGTGCTTTAGAGTAGGGAAAGGACAATGATAGTCTTATGTGTATGTTTTGATAGCTCCTTGGATATTCGGGAAATTTTTTATGTTTACATGAATTTGGAAGTTTTGACCATATGGGACAAGACACTTCAATTCTCAAGCTGAGATTTGGGGAAAGACCAAGACAATGGAAAGTTTTATTTGCTGAAAATGACCAGAAAAGTCACGGTAACCTTATATTTTATCTAAGGAGAAAGAAAAACTAGAAGAGGTTTGAACAGGTAGAAAGACAGAAGAACTACATTTTCTGATGACATCATACAGGATATTTTTTTGTTCAATGTAACAATTACACCTTAGTAAATTTCAAAGCAAACTAATGATATCACATTTTTTTAACATATCGCAGTAACAATGGTCATTAATAATAAACAATCAAATGCAAACATTGAAATTAACAAATATTCTCCAATTGAGGTCAAAAGAATCCACTACTGCATTTGGAAATTAAAATATAATGAGCTTGCCAGGCATGAAGTTCTAGGTTTGGTGAAGAGATAAAAGTTCTCTTGCTAATGAGCTATATGATTTCACAATGGAATATTGGGCAGTAACTTGGAAATGTGGTTAGATATAGATAAGTAAAATTTCCACATTTATCTTGGATACCTTTTAAAGCTTTTAAAATAGTTGATATAAGCTTTTAGGTGAAAGGCCATTTTGATAGATGGCCTGATAATACTAGAAATTAAAATATTTGGGAACTATATAAAAATCCTTTACAAATATCTTTTGGCAACAGACACTACCTTACATATAACTCTCAAAATTGAAAATGTTCCAATCCAAGGAGAAGACAATTTAAAAAGTCTGAAATACTGAGAAAACATGTTACTGTAATTTTAAATCTCAAGTTCCTACTAAAAGATTTATGTAATATAAAGTTTTTTTGTTCTTTCTTAAATTACAATAACTATATATCAATCACATCATTTTATTTGTAGTTGGGCAATATATGTTACTTTTATTTGCCATGTTATGTATTACAAATTCCATGAAGATTTTATCACGTTTACTAGAGAAAATGAGTCATGGTGTGGGGTAAAGATACACAATTCATTTGTAAATGAATGAATGAATGAATGAATGATGAATAAATTCATTAAAAATAAATCAAGGAAGAAAAAACAGAGGGAGGAAGGAAGGAAGACAAGGAGGAGGAAAGGAAGAAAGGAAGGGAGGAAGAGAAAAGAAAAAAATAGTTGAGGGTAGGGAAAGAGAAAGGATAATAAAGAGCAAAGACTGAAGTTTCCTGAAGAAGGAATTCTCCTCAAGACTGCAACATGACCTAAATTTCCAGCGTGTTGACCTGCCCAGATTTTGGATTACTAGAGCCCACATCACATGAGTCAATTCCTTAAAACAAATCTTTCTGCATAGATAAATGATGATGATAAAGGATAGATAGATGATAGATGATAGATAGATAGATAGATAGATGATAGATAGATAGATAGATAATAGAGAGATATAGATAGATGATGATAGATAGATAGATAGATAGATAGATAGATGATAGATAGAGATAGAAAGAAAAAAAGAAGAGATGATAGAAGATGATAGATCAATCCATCCATCTCCCATTGGTTCTATTACTCTAGAGATCTTGACAATAAATATTTTTACATTTAAACTAATAATTTAATAATTACCATGGAACTGCACATTATAAACTCAAAATTATTATAGGACAAAGCAATCAGTCCCTACAGAGTCTTAAACCAATCAGGTTGGTTCCAATAGTCAACATTGCTCTTTTAATCCTGTTTTAGTGGGTTACACAGACCAACTCCCACCACCAAAATCCTTGTTTCTAGGAATCCTCAGCTATTACAAAACAATAAGAAATGGATTGTGTGGGCAGAAAAAATGATCAAATCAATCTGCTGTAAGTAGGAAAAAAATCAGAAAAACAGGAAAATAAAGGAGAATATCCTTTTAGCATAAGTAATCAGATTAGTTTCCTCATTTGTAACTAATAATCTCTGAGACCTCTGTAAAGAAGGATTTGTTTTAAAATAAGAGCAATGAACAAGGGTAACATCCTTTTGAAGTGGTTTTGTTTAAGAAAGAAAATATCTTTTATTCGTGTAATTATACCTACTGGAAAAGTCTTCTTTGTTCCTTGATATCATATCATCATAATCCTATAAGAGCATTAGAAGTCTTAAAATCTTGCATGAATTTTCCATACCAATATTTTTTTAAATATTGGTGATGACATGTCCCTAATCAAAAATTCTCCTGTAGATTAGCTAAAATATTAGAAAATTATTCTTGTCGTAATGTAATGTTAAAAGATGTTTGTATCAGAAACACAATATAATGGTAATTTACGCAATAAGTGAAAAGACTGCATATAGACATTTAGGGTTCCGGGAAGGCTCACCCTGAAGATCATCGAACTCTTCCATAACCCCTAAGCAAGCAATATTTAAACATTTATAGCTATAATCCTAATTTCAGTACCCCAGAAAACAGAAAACTAAATTGATCTAAACTCACAGGACTGCCATAGTCTAGTATGGGAAGGATTTTGAATTGAGAGAATGAAGACTTCTCCATTAACTCTGTGACTTTGAGTTACTTTCCCAAGCTAGCTTTCTCAGCAATGAAAATGAAGAGCACATCTGTGGTTTGAACATCTCCCCCAGGTAATGTGTGATCCAATAAATTCGTGAACTACTAGAAGAGAAGCAGAAAGAGTACTCAGAAATATTGCAATAGTGTAAATGAGAAGTGCAGGTCTGAGATAAGTCATATGGTAATAGGAATGTACAAAAAGTAGATATGATAGATAGTAAAGCTAAGTGAGTTAGGGATACAAGATAGTAAACGATTGGATTTGGAGGCTGAGAAATGGGAGGCTAGGTGACTGTGGTGAGATTGTAGTGAGATTAACAAAAACAGGGGAAATAGAAGGTGGAGAAGGTAAATATGGGAAGGTAATGCATTCAGCTTGTATTGTTCATCTAGGAAGTCTGTGAAAGACTAGAGTAAGATGTTTATTAAGCAGTTAGAAGTGTGGGTTAGTAATGCAGAAGGAGAGATCTAAACCTGAAATACAGGTGAGGGTTACCACTCTAACAGTAGTTGAAGGAGGAGGAAGAGGAGGAAGAAGTAGTGATAAAGGGAACGTACAGAAAATATGTAGTACTGTTTTCAATGTGTATGTTTATTTTGTAAAAATGTTTCATAATAAATGTATTAGTATGCAATCTGATCTTTTTTTCACTCAATAAAAGACTTTGAGGACTGTTCCATGTTAGTACATATAGGTTCACCTCAACATGAGTAAATATTTAAATGATAAAGAAATTTCCAGAAGGATATACAACAAACTGAAAATGATGATTACCTCTAGGTAAAGGGAGGTGATTAAACTTTGTGATCAAAGAGACATTTAAATATTCTTGTAAAGTTTATTTAATACGGAGACTGAATTTATGTATTACCTATAAAATCAAGAATTCAGGGTTTTTTTTTTTTTTTGAGTGAGGTTAGACTTTTTCATTTACAGTTATCATTCTCTGCTTGCATAATTCATTGAATTTTCATGATGCCTTGGGAAACTAAATTATGTGCTGACCTCTCTTAGAAATCCTACAAAATGCCAATGTTTTGTCATAAAACAGTAATTTAATAAGACACATTTCTACTGAATTGATACTGAAACTACTAGGGCATATGTATCAAAACCTTAGAGTAGTAAATAATACAGCTGCAAATTTCTACATTTGTAAATCATCTATCATTTTTATCAGGATATTTCTACCAGTCATTTTGACAAAAACAGCATGAATTTCTTAAAATAGCAAATCATTTAAAATATGTGAAAGTGCTTTCTCAAAATTCACCATCAGAATACTTGTGAATTCTCTCAACAAAGTGAAAAAAAATGAAATGATTATGATACATTTTCCTCCTTTTTTCTAGAAGATTGACTCATTTACTCTCTACATCTTCCTTTCAGTAATATCCAATCAAATTCCCCTTGACATCTAACTATGATAATCCCCAAGGCTCAATCAGAAGCCCTTTTCTCTTTGTCCATTATAACATTTGCAGAGAATTAACTCATTCCCATGACATTAACCTCTTTCCACGAAATGAATGCCCCTCAGGTAAGATACCTCAAGCCCAAGTGCAGCTGTCATCTCTCTCTCTCCCATATTTGGCACATTGTAACCTCACATTAACCCCCCAAAGGCATTTCATTATCTTTCCTTCCTCCTCCCACCTTGCAAAGCAGGGTCATCTCCAAAAGGACTTTCTCTTTTGGCGTCCTTATTTATTGTTAGTCACCCAAGCTCACTAAAGGTGAGAATGTTGGTGCAGAAGCTCCAAATTTGAATATCTGCTATAACTAGGCAGAAAATGGAAGCAGACTGGATTCAGACAACACAGAGTGATACTGACTAGCATTTGAAGGTACACAGCCTAGTAGAGACAGGAGCCTCTTCTTAACCTAGCATCAGGCTATTGCCCACTTATGATTACAAACGCTTAGTGCTACCAATTAAAAAAAGTATATGGGGTGCCCTGCTTCTGGCTCCTCACTGGGTGTGGATCCTGCTTAAGATTCTCTCTCCCCCTCTTCCTTTTGCTCCTCCCCCATTCTCTCACGAATGCACGCAAATGTACTTTCTCTAAAAATGAATAAATACATTTTTAAAAATCTTATATTAAGTGCTGGTAACAAATTTTATGTTAAAACAACAGAAAAATAACAACAACAATAACTCCAGAACAGTTGACAGACTTTTATTGTAGACAATTTTGTTCGATATTTGAGGAAGCAAAGCTGTGTTTCTATTTTTGGTAATTGGCTTATAGCCAGTAATTAGAACACACACACATATGTGAACAAACAAAAGAACAAAAAGCTGGTTCTACCTGGCTTTAGTCTCTAAAACAGGTGCATCTTGAATATTTCCTGTAAGTCACTGACGCCCTAAAAACAAATAACTCTATCACTGATTTTTTACAGTACTGATGTCTGAAAGTAGGTCAAAGCCTTTGAGATCTGAAAATATCATCTGAGCAAATTGGTATTTTCTTCCCACCTAGAATAGAATAACTGCAAGGTCAGTAATTCTGGTATTTGTGTGTGTGTGTGTGTGTGTGTGTGTGTGTGTGTGTGTCTTTTATTGTGTGTGTGTCGTATTTTTTATCTGGTAACCCCTGCTGCTAACACTTGGACTCCCTTATAAATGTTCTTTCAGAGCAAACTACATTCTAAGTATCATTATTTCTGACCTAATCTTAACTCTTAAATCACTATTCCTGCATCTAAATTTTGATGTTTCTTCCCTCAAATTGTTTCTTGAACCAGCTTCAATCTTTAATTATGGTAGCTACTAGTACAACTCAAACTTTAAGCCCCTTGCAGTGCTTGCACAGTTTCCAGCATCTGGTGAATCCTTCCAACACATCATATGTGCTGCAAAGTATAATCAAATTTATTTCCCTAACAAATCCCTTTCAACAAATCCCTATGCCAAAGGAAACAGTTTCAAATTCCTCAGATGGTTAGTCAGAGAATTCTAAAAATGGGTATCTCTTTTACTATCTCAGGTGGAATATTTTACAACACAGACTACCCCTTCAAGCCAGATCAGCTCTTCTCTCTCCTTCTACACAGAATAAAAGTCTTCTCTCAGCTCCTTTGCTCACTCTCCTTCTGTTTCTTGAATAAGTTTTGCTCTGCAGTCCCTTCTTCTGTGACTGCGCATTTTAAATAAATTATAATTCTTGTTTTTGCATAATATTTATTGACATGGGAAAAAGCACATGGTATATTGTTGAGTAAAAAAGTTATTAAACAGTATAAAGAGTTGGATATGATTTTTTTAATGATGGAAGATTGTGGGAGAACAAGAGCACAGGGGTAGTGTTTTTCAGATCATCAGCTATTTAGGCAAATTACATTTTATTTTCATTGCTCTTTTTTTATTTATCATAATTTTTACTTTGTACATTAGTTATATTATACCCAGGAAAAATAACAATATGAACTTATAAATATGCTACACAACCCTCAGGACTCAGCTCTAGTAAACACTTTGCTTAATCATCTCAGAATTCATCTATCCACAGTGATCTCTCTTTGAAATTCTTCATAGCATTTTTTATAAGAAATGTGTATCATCTTGTAGGTGATACATCAAAAACTCAATTCTTTCAGTTCTTTGACCACTAATTTCCAATCATCCTTTTCCATCCCTTCTTATTTTGGGCCAGGTTTTAAATGTTCTTACCCAGAAAAGACTAGGGTGCCTAACTCTTATATAATTAAAAATGAAAACAATCATAAAACAAACAAAAATTCCAAGAAAATTAGGATTTTATTAATATTTTGAAATAAACATTTAAAATATAAAATTATTTCAAATTTATTTGTTAGCGTACATGTTCTTGCCCATGCGTGGGTGAGTATTTGCATGTGGTGTACATATATGCCTGATAAACATGTTTTTAAACTACTAGATAGTTCAGTACCACCTTCCACCACATAGTCTCTTGGTCAGATCCATGACATTGTCAAAGCCATGGTACCTCAGATGTCTCAATTTTAAGCATATTTCTCATTGACCATCACTTTTTTCAACTTAATTATTCTATCATCCCCACATCAACAATTCTTCAACCAAATTGGGAACTCCCAGCTATTATCTTCACAGTGTTTTCACTAGCCATCCCCACTTCACTATTACTCCCTACCCAGTGAAAACACCATGGTCAATCACTGCAATCTCTGAAAGTTGACACTATTTATCTCACCTTTTTCACCCCTCAATATAATTGCCTGGAAAATCCATAATCTTGGTTTATCCAAATATCCTCCTTACGCCCATCTGTACTTGACTGGCTAAATTTTGCTGCAGAAATACAACAAATCAGGTTAACTAGTCTTATTACTGATTTCTCTAGGGGATTTGACAGGGCCAATGTATATACCCAGTAACATCTCATGTTAGTTCTCTATGAAAAACACTTGAGACAGTGGTGGAAGATCTTGCCTCAGTGGTGATAGATGGTGGTTACTGAAGGCTGGATGGCTGTCTTAAAATAAGACAATAATGAATGATGTTTGCCACTTCCATTGACTCTTCCTTTCACAAATTATTTCTCTATAGTGTGTGGTGCTGTTTGATAGCATTTTACCCACAGTAGAATTTCTTTCAAACTTGGAGTCAATCCTCTCAAACCCTGCTGCTGCTTCACTGACTAAGTTTATGTAATATTCTAAATCTTTGGTTGTCATTTCAATAATCTTCATAACATCTCACCAGATTTAGCAGATTCCACCTCAAGAAAGCACTTTCTTTGTTTATCCATAAGAAGCAACTCTTCATCTGTTAGTTTGATCATGAGACCACAGGAATTCAGTCCCATCTCCAGGCTCCACTTCGAATTCTAGCTCTCTCACTATTCCTACCACATCTGCAGTTACTTCCTCCACTGAAGTCTTGAGTCCCATAAAGTCCTCCATGAAGGCTGAAATCAACTTCTTCAAACTTCTGTTAATGTTGATATTTGACCTCTCCTGAGTTACAAAACATTCTTAATGGCATCTAGAATAGTGAATCCTTTCTAGAAGCTTTTCAATTTATTTTGCCCAAGTCCATCAGAAGAATCGCTATCTATGTCAGCTATAGCCTTACAATATGTATTTCATAATAACAGCTCTTGAAATGACTCCTTGATTCATGGGCTACAGTGGATGTTGTGTTAGCAGGCATGAAAACAACATTCATTTCATTGTCCATTTCCATCAGAGCTCTTGGGTGACCAGGTGCATTGTCAATGAGCAGTCACATTTTGAGGAAATCTTTCTTTCTCTCTGCCTCTGTCTCTCTGTCTCTCTCTCTCTCTCTCTCTCTCTCTTTTTTTTTTTTTGAGAAATAGTCCTCAACAGTGGGCTTAAAATATTCAGTTAACCAGATTGTAAACAAATATGCTGTCATCCAGGCTTTGTTGAGCACATTTGTAAAGCACAAGCAGAGTAGATTCAGAGTGATTCTTAAGGGCACTAGGATTTTCAGAATGGCATTGGCTTCAACTTAAAGTCACCAGCTTCATTAGCCTCTAACAAATGAGTCAAACTGTTCTTTGAATCTTTGAAACCAGGCACTGACTTCTCCTCTCTAGCTATAAAAGTCATTGATGACATCACCTTCCAATATAATGCTCTTTTATCGACATTGGAAATCTGTTGTTCAGTGTAGTCACCCTCTTTATTATCTGAGCTGGATCTTCTGGAGAACTTGCTGCAGCTTCTCCATCAGTACTTGCTGCTTCATATTGCACTTTGATATTATGGATATGGTTTCTTTCCCTAAGCCTCATGAACCAACTTCTGCTAGCTCCCGGCCCTTTTCCTGCAGCTCCCTCACACCTCTCCCAGCCTTCAGAGAATTGAAGAGAGTTAGGGCCTTGCTCCGGATTAGGCTTTGGCTTAAGGGAATGTTGTGGCTGGTTTGATCTTCTATCCAGACCACTCCAACTTTCTCCATATCAACAATTAGACGGTTTCACTTTCAGGGCGCCTGGGTAGCGCAGTTGTTAAGCGTCTGCCTTCGGCTCAGGGCGTGATCCCGGCGTTCCGGGATCGAGTCCCACATTGGGCTCCCCCACTGGGAGCCTGCTTCTTCCTCTCCCACTCCCCTGCTGTGTTCCCTCTCTCGCTGGCTGTCTCTCTGTCACATAAATAAATAAAATCTTAAAAAAAAAGACGGTTTCACTTTCTTATCATTTGTGTGTTCACTAGAGTGCACTTTTCATCTCCTTCAAGAACTTTTCCTTTGACTTCACAGCTTGACTAACTGTTTGGAACAAGAGACCTAGCTTTTGGTCTATTTCAGTTTTCACCATGCCTTCCTCACTTAGCTTAATCATTTCTAGCTTTTGATTGAAAGTGATAGACACTGGACTCTTCCGTTCACTTGAACACTTAGAGGCTATTATAGGTTTTTTATTGGCCTAATTTCAATATTGTTGTGTCTCAGGGAACAGGGAGGCCTAAGGAGAGGCTCAGAGATGAGGAAACAGCCAGTCAGCGGAGGAGTCAGAGCACACACAGCATTTACTGATTCAGTTTGTCATCTTAAATGGGCATGGTTCGTGGTGCCCTAAAACCGTAACAATGGTAACAACAATGATCACTGATCACAGATCACAATAAAAAATATAATAATAGTGAAAAGATTTGAAATATTGTAAGAATTACTGAAATGTGACACAGAGACATGAGGTGAGCAAATACTGTTGAAAAAATGACAGCAATAGACCTGCTCAACAGGGATTGCCACAAACCTTCAATTTGTAAAAATCACAGTATGTGTGGAGCACAAGAAAGCAACATGCCATAAGATGAGGTACACCTGTGTAATCCAGGGCCAAGAGTGAACGACAGAAAATAAATAGTAACCAAAACAAAATATTAATGTTTTCTATTAATTTGTCTTGTTCTTTCAGTTACGTGCATGTATAGCTTGTCATTTCAGGGGATTTCTTCTTCTCATTAATTTATTCACTCATTCAACAAATATTAAGTACATACTTTTGTCTCAGGACATCATTGGATTTTTGTAATTCAAAGACAATTAAAACAATTTCTTTGCTCAATGAACTAATGTAAACTAGTCTAAATTTACTAGTGGATTTAATAAAGCCTGTATACGTGGCTAAATATCCAATAATATTTAGATTAATTATTCAATTAAAAAGTAAAGAAAATCTTTCATAAGCCTCTAATTTCAGCTTTGTAAATATTAAAATGGAAGCTAATAAGAGATTTAACTTAGCCTTTAAGAATTTATTTTTCTTATTTATTTTCTTGTGTGTGGGGGGGGCGTGTGTGCGTGCGCGCATACGCACATGAGAATAAGGTTTTGACTACTATCATTAAAGAAGTTCCTGAGTATGGTAATATATTTATAACATTTTCAGTAATTTACTTAAAAGAAAAACAAAATACGTTGCTATTGAAACAGCCAGGAAATAGAATATTCTGGATAAGTAAATGTCCTTCAGAACTATATGTAATATATTTTTAGTATTATAAAAAAAAATCTCGGAAATTGTGTCTTTCAACCTTCTACATTTATTGATGCCAAAAGAAATTACTCAGAGAATCTTTAACAAGTTTATCTGGTTTCCAATAACAATATTGCTAAGAAAAGAAATTGTCCATTGTAAATTCATTTGCTTTAGTTAAAGCTTACAGTGTTAAGTGCCCCAGATATTTTTTAAAGTTCTTATTTTACTAAGTGGCCTCGTGTTGTCCTGAAAATAGCATGAGCTTTGGCAACAGGTAGATGGGCTCGTGATCCCAATTTAGTCATTTACTAGCTATGCAACCTCAAGCAATTCAGGCAAATATTTATTTTGACTTTTAGCTTCCTTATCCTTGAAATGAGAGCAAAACAATCTTATGAGGTTATTGTCAGAGTTGAGTAAAATACATATAAACACTTAGCACATCAAGCATGTATTTCATATTAATTTTTAGGAGAACGTTTCTAAATTAGTAGTAGCATGCATTTGCCTTCTCCTAAATAAACTACAAAGTGTAATAATCTCATAATACCTGTATTGTGAGGTAGAAATTCGCTGATTAAATAAATATAAACATGAGCCTGCCCCTCATTCTGCATGAATTCACCATGTTGTACCAGCCTTGTCATTTCTTCCCTCTGACAGAATTTCTGTCAGTTCTGGAGATTGGGTGAGATGATTCGTAAGAGCTCTTCAAGCTCTAATATGCTAATATTCCAATCAGCTAATGATGATTTGGTGACATGACACTGTGTTGCTCTGAGTTCCTCTTTGGATTGAATCGTGTCCCCCAAAAGATAGGTCCTAATCCTTGGTACCTGTGAATGTGACCTTTTTTGGAAATAGGATCTTTGCAGATGTAATCAAATTAAGATGAGGCCATTGAGATGGCCCCTCATTCCATATGACTGGTGTCTTTATAAGAAGAGAGAAACACCATGTATGGACAGAAACACACAATAAAAGTGTCATGTGCAGACAGAGGCCGAGAATGAAGCGATGCAGCTACCAGCCAAAGAAGGTCAGAGAGACACTGCACCATGAGCAGCTCAGAACAGGCAAGCGAGAATCGTACCCAGACTCTCAGAGAGAACATAGTCCTGCCGGCACCTTCATTTTGGACTTCCGGCATCCAGAACCATGAGAGAATACATGTCTCTCGTTTCAGCCGCTTGGTTTGTGGTACTTTGTTACAGCAGTCCTGGAAAACTAAGCAAGGCTTTTGAAGCTGTGAAAACCTGTTGGTTCCTTCCACCACATGGTCCCAGTTCATTGATTTGAGGATTAGGGCGTCTTCCATTTTTTCCCGAATATTTTGCAAACTACCTGGCATGACATATATATCACATTGCCACGGACACATCTTATAATTTTCTCTGTATAGTTTCTAGAAGAGATTAAAATTACGTTTTCCAAAAACAACAAAAAGTTTTTTAAAGATGAACTTTAAAGATAATACTATTATTATTTTAGTTTCTTCCTGCAAGCTTTGTTTTTACACCCTAAGAGTAGATCATAGACCTATCTCTGGCAATAGCTCCTAACATTTGAATTCATTTAAATATTTTCATAGTATTCTTTCATGATGGAGAGCCCAATCTAGTGCTAGGAGACAATGAGTTGCTCTCTGCTTCTGTCATCAGTTTGGTGGCAAGTACATTTCTTTCCAAAGGTTTTTTAGTCTGCGATTAAGGGGCATCATAAAGAGCTTTCCTCTTGGAGTGACTCAATCAGTGATGCTAATTATTCCCTGTAGAATTGGAATAAATATAGAGTCACTTCTATGAGAAAAAGTATAGCAATAAACATGCATTTGGAAATGCGTTCGAAACTAGAAGCAAGTACCAACAAACATTCTCCCTGCACTACGCATGTGTATTTACATCCACAAAATAGATAATAGGGATCAGAAGTTTTCCAGAGAAAGAAAGCTAAAATCATCAATGGGATGGGGTGACAATGTTTTAAATAACTGTGAGTTTAATCTAAAACATTAAAAAAAAATCTGATCCTTAAATCCATAAAACAAACAAACACACACACCTCCAACGTATAAAAAATACTAACATTCTTTTTAGCTCAGAGGGACCGAGTCTATTTTTTAAAGTACCTGTACTGGGCAAATTCTCAGTTGGAAACCATGGAAACCTTTCTTTCTTTTTTTTTTTTTCTCTTCTTCTTTTTTTTTTTTAATGATTTTTTATTATATTATGTTAGTCACCATACAGTATATCCCCGGTTTCCGATGTAAGGCTCGATGATTCATTAGTTGCGTGTAACACCCAGTGCACCATGCAATACGTGCCCTCCTTACTACCCATCACCGGTCTATCCCATTCCCCCACCCCCTCCCCTCTGAGGTCTTCAGTTTGTTTCTCATAGTCCATTGTCTCTCATGGCTCATTCCCCCTTCTGATTACCCCCCCTTTCTTTATCCCTTTCTTCCCCTACTGATCATCCTAGTTCTTATGTTCCATAGATGAGAGAAATCATATGATAGTTGTCTTTCTCTGCTTGACTTATTTCACTTAGCATTATCTCCTCCAGTGCTGTCCATGTTGCAGCAAATGTTGAGAACTCGTTCTTTCTGATAGCTGAGTAATATTCCATTGTATATATGGACCACAACTTCTTAATCCAGTCATCTGTTGAAGGGCATCTCGGCTCCTTCCACGATTTAGCTATTGTGGACATCGCTGCTATGAACATTGGGGTGCATATGGCCCTTCTCTTCACTACGTCTGTATCTTTGGGGTAAACACCCAGTAGTGCAATGGCTGGATCATAGGGTAGCTCAATTTTTAACTTTTTAAGGGACCTCCACACTGTTTTCCAGAGTGGCTGTACCAACTTGCATTCCCACCAACAATGTAGGAGGGATCCCCTTTCTCCACATCCTCTCCAACAATTGTTGTTTCTTGCCTTGTCTATTTTTGCCATTCTAACTGGCATAAGGTGGTATCTCAATGTGGTTTTGATTTGAATTTCCCTGATGGCTAATAATTTTGAACATTTTTTCATGTGTCTGTTAGCCATTTGTATGTCTTCATTGGAAAAGTGTTCATATCTTCTGCCCATTTTTTGATTTGTTTATTTGTTTCTCGTGTATTGAGTTTGAGAAGTTCTTTGTAGATCTTGGATACCAGTCCTTTATCTGTAGTGTCATTTGCAAATATATTCTCCCATTGCGTGGGCTGCCTCTTAGTTTTTCTGACTGTTTCCTTGGCTGTGCAGAAACTTTTAATCTTGATGAAGTCCCATAAATTCATTTTATTTTTTGTTTCTCTTGCCTTTGGGGATGTATCATGAAAAAGGTTGCTTTGGCTGATGTCGTAGAGGTTGCTGCCTATGTTCTCCTCTAGAATTTTGAAGGATTCCTGTATCACATTGAGGTCTTTCATCCATTTGGAGTTTATTTTTGTGTATGGTGTGAGATAGTGGTCAAGTTTCATTCTTTTGCATGTAGCTGTCCAATTTTCCCAGCACCATTTATTGAAGAGACTGTCTTTTTCCCACTGGATGTTTTTTCCTGCTTTATCAAATATTAGTTGCCCAAAGAGCCGAGGGTCCATTTCTGGGTTCTCTATTCTGTTCCATTGGTCTATGTGTCTGTTTTTGTGCCAGTACCATGCTGTCTTTGTGATCACAGCTTTGTAGTACAGCTCGAAATCTGGCATTGTGATGCCCCCAGCTTTGTTTTTCCTTTTCAACAGTTCTTTGAGATTCGGGGCCTTTTCTGTTTCCATACAAATTTAAGGACTATTTGTTCCAGTTCTTTGAAAAATGACCTCGGTATTTTGATCGGGATAGCATTGAAAGTGTAGATTGCTCTGGGTAGCATGGACATTTTAACTATGTTAATTCTTCCGATCCATGAGCATGGAATATCTTTCCATCTTTTTATGTCTTCCTCAATGTCTTTCAAGAATGATTTATAGTTTCTAGAATACAGGTCCTTTACGTCTCTGGTTAAGTTAATTCCAAGGTAACGTATGGTTTTTGGTGCTATTGTAAATGGGATGGATTCCCTAATTTCTCTTTCTTTGGTCTCGTTATTCGTGTATAGAAATGCAACTGATTTCTGAGCATTGATTTTGTATTCCGCCACGTTACTGAATTGCTCTATAACTTCTAATAGTTTGGGAGTGGCCATGGAAACCTTTCTGACCACTTTAAACATAACAAAGATTTCCCAGGACATGTTTGGTAACACAATCTTAGGAAAGGATGCAGAGATGGACTTCAGGTCCAGCTTTCAGGAACAACACCTAAACCATGCCAAGGACTGATCCAAAGAGAAGATTGACACTCGAGCCCCTGTACACCCCATGTTGAGATCTGGACTTCAGTCCAACTGCCAGGACTGTTACTATTGCTGGACCCAGAAATTGCCCCAGCATCCCTGGAATCCAAACCATCTGCAGCCCCCATGCCAACAAAAAAGGAAGCACCATCAAAATTAACTCGTAACTGGAATGAGGCATGAAAAATTGGGTTGTGCCTTCCATGTTGAGGAGGCTTCATTCATATAGAGTGTCATTTTTTCCACGTCTAGAAAAGCTATTCAAAAAAACATGTACTGTCACAAATACAAATAATTAATGTGTGTGAAAATTCCAGATACAAATATTTTTCCTGTTCTCATCCTGACCAATAACAAATATAACAATAATATGTTAAATGAATATTATATTAAGTTTGTTGATAGGTTCACTAAATTCTTCATAAGATACGAATAAATTAAAAGTAACAGCTTAGTCTAGCAAAATAAAATAGGAAAAATTACAGAGAATGAAAAGGCTCAAGACTTATGAGGTCAGGGGCAACCCCTCCCTTCGGCACTGAGGAACCGAAAATTTCCTGACATTTATTTCAATCTTTTTCCAACTTACTTGTCCTCCCACTCACCCTCCTCCTTACTCCCTCCTATCTCCACCCAATAGACATACAAGCAACTCACAGCAGCCCAGTTTATCATCATGCTCCTGTTCAAAACTCTACCAGGAAAAATTCTGGATTAATGTGGCAAGGATGCCATGTGAAGTTAAGGGTTCTATGGAGCCCACCAGTACTGTGACTACCCTGAGCCCATCAAAACTCCTTCCACTTCGTCGCAAATATCTCTGAATAAATTCCCACCGACAGCTCTATATGAGACCGTATCCTCCTGAAACTATACTGGCTGCACTTAAAGGGGGTTAGGGAGAGTTACAGTTTTAGCTTTTGGTGGTAATTCTGAAGAATGCCATGCATATATTAGCGGCTAGAGCGCTGTTCAATTTAGGCCAAAATAGTTTCTCTTTGAAGTAGCAAGTTAAAAATCTATGCCCATGACAGCTCGATGCGAAGGAACATGGAGAGGAAACCAGCATCCAGGGTCAGTAAATGAGGATGCCAAGAGTTCCACTATGAAATTCCCCTAGTGTCTAACTATTTCTAACTATGAACCATTTTCTAGGTCGTTTTAAATGGCAGCAAATTATTTTGCCAAGCCTATTACAAATTCCCTTTCACTGTAAATCAGAAAGTGAGTAGAAGAGAAAAAGAAAGGAAGCATTTTGAGTCAAATTGTCTAGTGGATTTTAAAAATACAGTATGTAAATATATCCAAAAAGCACAAAAAAGATTTTAGAGGGAAGTTAGAATAATTTAAACGTGATTTAAAACAGTGCAGGCAGATTCCTCTAACTCTGTAATTCCTAATCTGTGTAACTGATCCAAAAGTTCTTTTTCCCAGACATGCCCTTTTCTTTCTACTTCCTTCTCTAAAAGATCTCGCTCAAATGTCATCACTTCCAGGAAGCCTTCCTGACTTGTCACCATGCCACTTCCAACAGAAGAATTAACTCTTTTTGCTTTTGTGTTCCCATGCCCTCTCAGACTTCTTGTTCCAAGGATGGGCTTAAGCTTCTTTAAGTACCTTCTATGGTCAGGTTAAGTTGAGGATACACAAAGAAATGTTACAACCCCCATTAAAAAAATTTAGTTGAGTGGTAAAACAAATACACAGTAAAACTAATTTGAGTAGTGCTATGATATGTGACAACAAGATGCTGTAGGAGCACTCTCCTTTTTTATCTTCACTTTCAAAAGAGGCATAAAAGCTGCCTAATGGAAATTTCATCTGAGCAGAATTTCAAAGGATAAGTTAGAGTGAGTGTAATGACGAATGATGGCAAAGAACATTTCATAGAGCTGAAAGAGGATGTGCGAACTGAAAGACAGTGAGAGAAAATGAAGACATCCAGCCTCTCATTATATGTGTTTTGACAATGTATTTTATTCAAGGTTGATGTTCTGTTTCCAGACTTGGTTATTGGGTCTTTGTATTCGCATTTTTTTTTTATTTCAGTGCTCAGCTCAATGTTCTCCATCCAAGAAATCTCCAATGAATTTTGTTTGAATGAATAGATCAATAACAGCAGTAACTGCAAAAATGATTGAAAAATGAGTCATTTCAATACATTTATTAGATAAGGGGTTTACTTAAAAAAGATAAGTTAATTTAGCTTATATGGTATTACGTACAAATTAGGCATTTTTATTTTTTCTTTGTTTTTTTAAGTGAAGCATTATTAACATACAATGTTACATTAGTTTCAGGCGTGCAACATAATGATTCAATTAATTCTATATATTACTCAGTGCTCATCATGGTAAGTATAGTCACCATCTGTCACCAAACAACATCATTACAATCTTATTGACTATATTCATATCTATGCTCTACTTTTCAGCTCCATGACTTACTGATTTTGTTACTGGAAGTTATATCTTTTAATCCCTTTTATCTATTTCACCCACCCCACCTCACCCCAACTTACCTCCCTTCTGGCTACACCAGTTTGTTTTCTGTATTTAAGATTCTGTTTTTGTTGTTGTTGGTCTCCTTTCTTGTTTGCTTTGTTTTTTTTAAATTCCATATATTAGTGAGATCATATGGCATGTCGTTCTCTGTCTGATTTATTTCACTTAGCATTACACCATCTAGCCCCATCCATCTGGTTGCAAATGGTCAAATTTCATTCTTTCTTATGGCTGAGTAATATTCCATTGTGTATATATACCACATCTTCTTTATCCTTCTAAATGAATAATGTACACTTTGATTGCTTCCATGTCTTGACTAATGTAAATAATGCTGCAGTAAACACAGGGGTGCATTAATCTTTTCAAAATAACCTGATTCAAAAACCCGTGTTTTCAAGGGTGCCTGGGTGGCTCAGTTGTTGAACATCTGCCGTTGGTTCAGGTCAGGATCTCCAGGTACTGGCATCCATCCCAGCCAGCGTCAGGCTCCCTGCTCAGCAGGGAGTCGGCTTCTCCTTCTCCTTCTCCCTCTGCTCCTCCTGCACTCTCTCTCTCTAATAAATAAATAAATCTTTAAAAAAAGAAACACTTTTCATTTTCGTTGTGTAAGTACCCAGGAATTATTGAATCATATTTTATTTCTATTTTTAATTTTTTGAGGAAGCTCCATACTGTTTTCTACAGTGGCTGCACCAATTTGCATTCCCATCAACAGTGCAGGGAGGGTTCCTTTTTCTTCACATTCTTTCCAACACTTGTTATTTCTGGGCTTTTTGATTCTAGCCATTGTGACACGTGTAAAGTGATACCTCGCTGTGGTTTTAATTTGCATCTCCCTGATGATTAATGATTTGAGCATCTTTTATTTGTCCTTTGGTCATCTGTATGTCTTCTCTGGAAAAATGTCTCTTAGGTCCTCTGTCCATTTTTTAGTGAGTTTATTTGTTTAAGATTTTTGGTATTGAGTTGTTCTTTATATGATTTGGATATTAACACCTTATTGGATATATCATTTGCAAATATCTTCTTCCAATCAGTAGGTTGTCTTTTTGTTTTGTTGGCGATTTCTTTTGCTGTGCAAAATCTTTTAATTTTGTTTTGGTCCCAGTCATTTATTTTGCTTTTGTTTCCCTTGCCTTAGGAGACATATCCAGAAAAATGTTTCTATGGCTGATGTCAAAGAAATTACTGCAAATCCGGTATTTTTAAATCATCTTAAATGGACAAATCTATATGGAGGAGGAAAACAACAACAACAACAACAACAACAACAGCATCCAAACCTACAGGAATTTCATTACATGTCAAGCCAGATCTGATGAACCATGATGAAAAGTGAAAAAATTTTTCCAGTAACAAAAACTATATTTCTCTTTGGAGGACTGTCGAACAAGGTCACTCTATCACTCAAAGTTATTCTAAGATTAATTTTTATGTGATTTGCATATTGAACATGAGAGCTGTGGGATATTCAAGAACTTTGCATTAATAGTTAATCTGAAATACGACTTTAACAAAGATCTTTCCAAAACTGGATTTATAAAAGTTTCTTGGGGATGAAGTTAGAGTGAGTCTCATAGCTCTGTTTTTATATTTGCAGAAGATAACTAAGGTTTCTATTTTACATTTTATTTCCATTTTTAGCAAGAGCAGAAGCCTTGTTAATTGCTTTGGCACAATTATTTTCAGTCAGTTATGGAAACACAAAAAACAGGAATACTCCAATTTTGAAAAGTCAGGTCACTGAGACAAGTGAAATTACAGAAAGAGTGGTAATCTATGAATAAAAACAGTGAATTAATAATATTCTTATCTTTAGACCCAAAGGGACCTGGTTAGTTTGTCACTGATCAATGACTATGAATCCCTCAAAATGGAAAAGTAACTCAACCTCATACCCACTAGCAGGTGAGAGTAATATCTTCACTCTGTAACAGAAGAACATTAGCTGCTCTTCAAATTTCTAAACTTGTACCAGAAGTCCTAGCCTAAACAAACAGATAAGAAAAAGAAATGGAAGACATCCAGGTTGGAAAGGAAGAAGTAAAGTTATCTCTTTACAGATGACATAATTTTATATGTAGAAAACTCTGAAGATTCCACAAGGAAAAAAAAAAAAACAAAAACGTAGACCTAATAAATATAGCAGAGTTGTAGAATACAAAAATCAACACACAAAGATCTTGTATTTTTATTCATTAACAATGAACAACATGAAAAGGAAAGTAGGAAAAAAATCCCATTTATAACAGCATCAAAAAGGGTAGAATACTGAAGAATAAACTTAAGCAGGACATACCGAGTATGTAAACAATGCTGAAAGATATTAAAGACACAAATAAAGGAAAAGGCATCGTGTGTTTATGGATTGGAATATTTAATACTGTTTAAAGTGCCCATACTACTCAAAGCAATCTATGGATACAATGCAATCCCTCTCAAAATCCCAATAGCATATTTTGAACAAACAGAAAATCATTCTAAAATTCATATGGAATTGTAAAGACCTCAAATAGCCAAAACAATCTTGAGAAAGAAAAACAAAGTTGGAGGCTTTACAGTTCCTGATTTTAAAACACATTACAAAGCTACAGTAATAAAAACAGTACTGTACTGGCATAAAGCCAAGCATATAGACCAATGAAACAGAATAGAAAGCCCAGACATAAATCCTCGTGTATGTGATCAACTGAACTTTCACAGGTGTGCCAAGGCCACACAATGGAGAAAAGAATAGTCTTCAATAAATGGTGTTGGGAAAACTGGATATCCACAAGCAAAAGCAGGAAGTTGAACCTTACATTACAGTATATACAAAAACAAAACAAAACAAAACAAAAAAAAAAACAAAGTCAAATGGATTAAAGACCTAAATATTAAGACCTCAAATTACAAAACTCCTAGAAGGAAACAGGAGAAAATTTCACTACATTAGATTTGACAATGCTTTCTTGGATATAACACCATACATCAGCAATGAAAGCAAAAATAGGTAAGTAGGACTCCATCTGCACTAAACTAAAAAGCTTCAGCACAGTAAAAGAAACTTTCGACAGAGTGAAAAGGTAACCTACAGAATGGGGAGAAATATTTTCAAATGACATATCTGATAAGGGGTTAGTATCCAGACTGTATACAGAACTCCTACAGCTCAATAGCAATAAAACAAATGACCTAATTAAAACATATGCAAAAGACCTGAATAAATATTTTTCCAAAGATGATATACAAATGGCTAACAAGCATATGAGAAGATGTTCAATACCATTCATGATCAAGGATATACAAATCAAAAGAACAATAAGATATCACCTCACACCCATTAGGATGGCCATTATAAAAATTAAAAATAAATTTAAATTTAAAAATACCAAATATTGGTGTGTATATGGAGAAATTGGAAGTGTTGGTGGGAATGTAAAATGGTTCAGCCTATTATGTAAAACAGTATATGCTTCCTCAGAAAAACTAAAAATAGAACTAACACATGTTTCAGCAATACCACTTTTAGATATTTAACAAAACAATTGAAATAGCATCTTGAAGAGATATTTGTATTCTCATGTTCATTGCAGCATTATTTATAGCTAAGAGGTGGAAATATCCTAAATGTCCTTGATGGATGAATAGATTTTTTGAAAATGATCTATATTACATATTTCACATATAATTATATGCTATATATATGTGTGTGTATATATGTATATGCTATGTATGTACATGTATGTACATGTATATATATGTTATACAAATGATTATATAATTATTCTATATGTATATGTATTACATACTACATGCATCTATATAGTGAAATACTATATTGTTCATCTTTTAAAAAAAGAAAGAAATTCTGTCAGGTACTGCAACATTCATGAGTCAAGGATATGATGTTAAGCAAATACTGCAGAATTCCATTTATGTAAGGTATCTAAGGTAGTCAAACCCTTAGAAAGTACAATTGTGGTTGCCAGGGGCAGGGGAGGAGGAAAAAGGGGAATTTTTGTTTAGTGGGTATAGAGTTTCTGTTTTGAAAGATGAAAGAAATCTAGAGATAGGCTATGTATCAATGTGCATATTGTTAACACTATGGTACTGTAATCTTAAAAATGGCTAAGATGGTCAGTTTTATGTTATTTTATTTTTACCACAATAGAAAATGATTTAAACTTGTATTTTGGAACAAAAACTGAAATTCTCTATGAAATACTTTAGCTATAGTGAAAAACGCAAAATAACTCACCTGGAGTTTTTACTTCAGCCTGTCATTTAAGTATATAACATTTCCTGCAATATTAATGAGAGCCAATGCGGAAGAATTATACAGACAAAAATAAATGTTTGCCTTTTTCTTCAAAACTGTGGAGAAAAGCTGGTTAGGAAAAAAACCCCAGGCCCATGGAGGAAAAAGATATATATTAGCATACAGGAATACCTCAGAGATATCGTGGGTTCATGTCCAGACCACCACAATAAAGTGAATGTCACAATGAGGGGTCACATGAGATTTTTAGTTTCCCAGCACATATAAAAGGTATGTTTACACTATGCTGGAGTCTACTAAGTGTGCAATAGCATTATGTCTAAAAAAAATCGTTATGTGTAAACATTACTTTATTAAAGTTAAAAAACGCTAACCATTATCTTAGCATTCAGTGAGCGGTAATCTTTTTGCTTGTGTAAAGTCTTGCCTCGATGCTGATAGGTGGTGGTTACTGAAGGTTGGGGTGGCTGTAGTATTTTCTGAAAATGAAACAACAATGAATTTTACCACATCCATTGACTCTTCCTTCCACGAATGACTTCTCTGTGTCATGTCATGCTGTTTGATGGCAAATTACTCACAGGAGAACTTCCTTCAAAATTGAAGTCGATCCTCTCAAACTGTATCCTTGCTCTATCAACTAAGTTTATGTAAAATTCTAAGTTCTTTGTTATCATTTCAGCAATTTTCACCAGGAGTAGATTCCATCCCAAGGAGCTACTTTCTTTGCTCATCCATGAGAAGCAACTTCTCATCCATTAAAGTTTGATCATGAGATTACAGCCATTCAGTCCCCTTCTTGGGTTCCACTTCTAATTCTGGTTCTTTTGCTATTTCCACCACATGTGTGGTTACTTCCTCCACTGAAGTCTTGAACCCCTCAAGGTCATCCATGGGGGTTAAGTTCAACTTCTTCCAAACTTCTGCTGATGTTGATATTTCACCTTTCCAATGAGTCACAAATGTTTTTCATGGCGTCTAAGGGTGACTCCTTTACAGAGCTTTTCAATTTACTTTGCCCAGATTCTTCAGAGAGATCACTACCTATGGCAGCTATAGCATTACAAAATGTGTTTCTCGAATAATAAGACTTGAAACTCAGAATTACTCTTTGATCCATGGACTACATAATGGAAGTTGTGTTAGCAGGCATGAAAACAACATTCATCTCATTGCCCATCTCCATCAGAGCTCTTGGGTGACCAGTGCATTGTCAATGAACAGTCATATTTTGAATGGAATCTTTTCTTCTGAGAAGCAGGTTGCAACAGTGGGTTTAAAATTCTGTAAACCCTATTGTAAACAGAGGTACTGTCATCCAGGCCTTGTTGTTCCATTGATAGAGTGCAAGTAGAATAGATTCATAAAGGCCCTAGGATTTTCAGAACAGCCAATGAACATTGACTTCAAATTAAATAAATGGTGTTGGAAAAACAAGACAGTATTTTTCAGGATATGTCTCACCAGGCAAAGGAAACTAAAACAAAATAATCTACTGGGACTACATCAAACTGAAAACCTTTTGCACATGAAGAAAACCATTAATAAAATGAAAAGACAACCTACTGATTGGAAAAGGCAGTTGCGAATGATATAGCCAATAAAAGGCTAATAACCAAAATATATAAAGAACTTATATAACTTTGCACCAGAAAAATGAATAATCCAATTAAAAATGTGCAGAAGACATGAATAGACATTTCTCCAAAGACATACAGATGGCCAACAGACACATTTAAAGATACTCAACATCATTAATCATCAGGGAAATGCAAATCAAAGCCAAAATGAGATACCACCTTAAACCTGTCAGAATGATTAGAATCAAAAAGACAAGAAATAACAAGTGTTGGCAAGAGTGTGGAAGAAAGGAAACTCTTGTGTACTGTCGGTAGGAATGTAAATTGGTGAAGCCACTATGAAAATAGTATAAAAATCCATCAAATAATTAAAAATAGAAATACCATATGACCCAACAATTCCACTTCTGGGTATTTACCTGAGGAGAATGAAAACACTACTTCAAAAAAATATTTGTGCCCCCATTTTATCATAGAATTTTTTATAATAGCCAAGATGTAGAAAAAACCTAAGTATTCATTGATAGATGAATGGATAAAGAAGATGTGGCATGTGCATACATATACATACATATAATATATAGCACATTCTCTCTCTCTCTCTCTCTCTATATATATATATATATATAAAGTGAAATTCCAAACCATATATATATATATATATATATATATAGAGAGAGAGAGAGAGAGAGAGAGGGAAAGAATATTAATCAGCCTTAAAAAATGAAATCTTGCTATTCACAACAAAATGGATATACCTAGAGGGTATTATGCTAAGTGAAATAAATCAGACATAGAAAGACAAATGTCATATGATTGTACTTACATGTAGAATCTGAAAAACAAAAGACAGGAACAAACAAATAAACAACAAAAGCAAAAACAAACTCACGGAGTGCAAAACAGTGTTTGCCAGAAGGGAGGTGGGCGGGGGAACAGGAGGAATAGGTATAGAGAATTAAGAGGTATGAAGCTTCTATTGTAAAATAAGTAAGACACAAGGATGAAGAGTACAGCATAGAGAATATAATCAATAATAATAACATAATAACTTTATATGGTGACAGATGGTGACTACACTTATCGTGGTGAGCATTTTATAATGTATACAACCATCAAGTCACTGTCGTACACCTCAAAGTAAAATAATATTAGATGTCAACTATACTTTAATTAAAAACAAAAAGATAAAAATATAAAGAAGGAAAGGAAGAGGGCAAGAGACTCATGAGGAAGAGGGAGATCAGAAAGCGGTCTTACATATTTGGGTGATGCCCTCAACAGCAAGATGTGGCATCTGTGGGGTGAAAGAGAGCTCCCACAGATCAGAGGTCAGAGGTCAGAGGCAATGAGGCTTGGGGTCTTTTATAGCTCAGGTTTACCTTCTCTGTGGCTAGCGGATGTTGGACATAGTTTTGTGAGGTAGAGCAGACAGGCTCTCAATGGCTAAAATTATTGGTATTGGGACTATACTTAAACCAATTGGATGTGTTGAGTTTGACATCAGGGAGCTTTGAGCTAATGGCTCCCAGACTGCTGTGAAGTAAACAACATAGAACAATACATAAGGGGTCACCTTCAGCCCGTCTGTATAACAAATATGTCACATGGCATGCTTACTTAACAATAGAGAACAGGAATATAAATCAGTTAAAGGAATTCAGCATCTTAGGAAAATAATTGTTTCCCTCAAGTGTTTTTAAATGAAGCCATGTTATTTTCAAAGGAAGAAAACATTAGTCAACTTTGGGAAACAAAAATATTTTTTGTGACATAAAAAATACTTCATGTTTATGATTACATGAGTGGTCTATCTTTATGGATTTGGGTTTGTTTTATATGCTTGATTGTATTGAAGCCAAACATTTTTTATCATTTTGAGATTTTTGAAGCATTTTTAGAAGACGAATCTACGGACTGTGGAAACAGATACATTTATGATTTGTTTTGAAGTTTTGGTTTTAACTGAAAAGCTGTAGTTGAATTAATTCATTCTTAAAGATTTCTTCAATAAGACTGTACCTAAGACTGTTCTGTCAAAATCAAAACACCTGTGATTTTTAATATGTGATTTAATACATATATAAGTTTATACTCAAAGAGCAACTAAACATACTTTAAAAATTTGCTGTTTTGGGGTGCCTGGGTGACTCAGTCAGTTAAGCGTCTGCCTTCGGTTCAGGTCATGATCCCAGGGTCCTGGGATTGAGCCCCGCATCAGGCTCCCTGCTCAGTGGGGAGCCTGCTTCTCCCTCTGCCTCTGCCGCTCCCCATGCTTGTGCTTGTGCTCTCTCTCTGTCAAATAAATAAAAATTTAAAAAAAAAGTTAAAAAAAATTCGCTGTCTTTTCTATGTAATGAGGAAATTCTCAGTAAGTAGCTTTTTACTTTTACCTTTATTTACTTGTTTGCTAGTCTCTGAACTCAGACAGTATGATGTGTTGTGGTGGTGAAAAGAATAATTGTAGTGATCTGTACTGAATTTATGAATATTTCAGACATTTGTTATATATATTATATTTCAGACATGTAAGAGCTATATTAAAACATTGTGATAGAGTGTTTTCTTAATAATAATCATGTCATCTTATCTGCGCTACCCATCAGCATGCAGCGGAAGCTGTTACATTACATTCTGTAACTGATAATATAGCTTCAAAAATATAGGAAATCTATTGCCTTTACATAAGCACAGATATATATTGGGAACAAATGAGACGAAGTACTTCAAATATAAATTTAAGGGAATCCCATATGTCGATATACTGGAAAAGATGATTCTATCTAATAAAACACCTTGAGTTTTTCTGGAGTCATATTTAGCACATCCCGTCATTTCTAATAAGCATTTAGAGCCCTGAATCATGGAGACAGCTGAAATTAGAGAATTCTGAAACCTTCAGCAAAAGCAGTTAACCCCAATCAAGTCCGAGTAATTAATATCAGTAGCTGGCAGCTGAGCCAGGATGTCATCGTATATTACAGATGACGAGGCTACAGTGAATTAAATCCTGTAGTTGACAAGATTATTTTCCCCATGGTTAGGAAACATATTTCATACCTTATTTTACCTTATTTTGTGTGGTTTTCACCCCTACAGCAATTGAGCCACAATTGGGATTCGTCTAGTTAGGATAAGCATGAGTCAAGGGTAGCTGGCAATTTAAACTCTAGTCATTCCAAAGTGAAATTCCAAACCAAAGTGAACTCCCATGGTTGTCAGCAGCTGCCAGGATCAAGTTTAAAATCGTCTCTTCTGCCTAACAGTGCTATCTTTGCTCTGTCTCCTTTACTTGGCGAGAATTAGTCATGTGCATTCACCTAGTCTCATAGTTCGGCTCATCTCTTGGCAGCCTGCAGTTTTCAGCTTAAGACTTCGAGAGGTCACGCTTTCTGTTGCTGAGCTCTTTATTTGGAAAACTTCTTAAAAACTGATCTTGAGACTACTTTGGCTGTTAGGTTTTGTGTAAAATTTAGCTGTCACTGAAGACCTCGATGTGCAGGTTGGAACTCTGAAGTCTGAATCATTTTATGTGGCTGAATGTATTTTTCCAGGTTTGATATGGACCGCCTGCTCCATTTTTCACTTTGTAAACTATCATGAGAGAGCAAAATGTTCGAGGACGATATGAGGGCTAATTGGGCAGCTATATAACTTACATATCCTATTACCTTCTTTCTTTACAATGATTTTTTTGGTGGTGGTGGTAGTTTTATCAGTTTTTCAAAAGCCTTATCAGTACTGTGGACAAGGCGTGTCACTTGTAAAAATTAAACATTTAACTAACTCTGAAGTTAGACTGGTCATGGAAGCCCTTTAGACGGGCACTCAGTCTGCATTCAAAGTGAGATTTGAGAGAATTGTGTTAAATTTTAAAGCAAATACACGAGTAACTTTTCAAGGTCTCTAACATCTGGATAATATAACCCAGTGATTGGATTAAAATGTTTGCTTTAGAGGAGAAAGGGTGAAGTTCTAGCTTTGAATGCACATGGAACTCAAGATAATTAAGAAGACAGAGCTTGCTTACAGTTTGAAGTTTGAGAGGCATACCACTCCCTCACCCCTTTGATCTCCTCTGTTCCTCCCACTGTCTCATTTCCATCCCCCCTCATCCTCCACACCACTCCCAGGCAGTAGCAGATTCTAGCAAAGCAGGACGGTGCACGTCATATAGACTTCCTTCTTTAAGAGGCTCCTTCAACTGACCTGAGGTAAGCACTCGGGATCCATGAGGAAAGAAAGGAAATGTGGGTTTTCTCATATCCCGATTGAAAAGAATGCAGTGAGGGAAAGCATGGGACAGTAAAGAATGATTTCTAACAGAGGGTATCTTCCTCTTTCTAGTTTAATCCATTAAAATGCATTAAAGCCCATGGATATTCTTTCTGTAACATGCATAAAATGTGTGTAAAATACATTGAATGCATTCACATTAGGCTAAAAACCAACAAAAAATTTTATCCTGCTTTGTTATCATATTGAAATGTAAATACATATTTAAATTATAAGGGAATTATATATTCAGAATAAAAACACCAGTTGTATCTTAAACATACAGATGTTAAATATGAGAGCATAGGTACACAGCCAGGTTATAATTATTTCAGTTCTCCTTTCTGAATAATTTAGGATCAAATTAACAGAGCACATCTACGCACAGAGTATTGTTTTGAGTCCTGTACAGACGAGGAACAGCAAGCAACGCGGTCTCATTCTCAAGGTATTCACTTAGAAGATGAACAGGTGGAAATTTAAATGACAGGAAATATTTAAGTGTGTTCCAGAAAAACATGATATTGCTTGACATCACAATGACTCAGTGACAAATAAGCTTCACAGAGGGTAATTCAATAAATGTTCAGAAGGTCAGAGGTTCACAAGAGTTTACAATGAATGAAGGCACAGGCCGGGTAGGTGTTGACCAGCCTTAGAGGCCAGGAAGATTTATATAGACAGATAGGAAAGGGCGAAAATACTAGAAAATGCTAGTAATCCAATATCCCATCTCTGGCAGCAGAACGTTCTGTTCTGTCTTAAACAGAAGAGATACTACAAATGATCAAATCTTCAAAGCTGGAATGTGTAATTACTAGTTGATTTCATTACAGCTGGGTTTCCTGGGAAAAGTAATACATTTTAAATCCAAAAGACCTCAATGAGGAGCTTATGACCAGCATTTTACTAGCCAGATGACTTGAAAAAAAAATTTTAACCCTTAGAAACAGAAGGTTTCTGTAACTGTAAAACAGAGATACTAACACAACTACCGGACATGACCGCTGCTGTCCCGAGTCTCCAATGAGATGTGAGATGACTGTGCACTTGAGTTGTAAACACAATGAAACGTTATGACCGATTTTTTAAGAGAAATATTTCTCCCTTCTGGATCAGCGAATTGTAGCTATGTGCCACGATCTACAAAAATTAAGATCCAAACCCTGAAATATTTTCTTTATGCTTGATAACACCACTCAATCTATTTCAAGCTTGCAAAGTGATTTTGTCTGTTGGTTGTACATAAACCACATTCTATAATGACTACTTTTTCAAAAAGAAAAAGAAGACAGTGACAAGAGAGCATTCTGCTATGGATATGTCCAGCCACAGGGTGTCATTCTAGTAGTACAGATTAGCCTGTCTGGAAGCTATACTCTGGCAGTAGCTACCAAACACCAAAGCCCAAAGCATATTCAGTATATTGAATAAATGGTGAGAACTCCCAACTCTTACCCAAATTTAATGCTTAATTGTTATACTCAGCAAAGTACAACATTAGATATTTTCCCAGCTCTTCTTTTTAATTTCAAATTATTTTACCTATAGAATAAAATATGAGTCCCTCAAGAAAATTTCTGGAGTTGACTCAACCTTAGTGAATTAGTCATTGCTTGCCCTAGGAATATAGTGAGAGAAATACACAGCAGCTCCTGCACTCTTATATTTAGAGAGAGTTATAAGGAAAAGCAAGAAAGCTAACTAAGATCTGTATTTATAAGAGCATTTTTTCCCTTTAAATTTTTTTTCCGTTTATTTTATCAAACTATTAGACTTTGTTGCGCCAGTTCCTGTTTCAAGTAAAATCCTCGTACGGCTAATGTAGCTAAATTATGGTGAATCTGTAAATCCTTTCAGACCGCATTTAACACAGATTCTGAAATGACAGTCTTTCCCAGATCAGTTTAAACCTGACATTGAGGCGCCCACGTTGTCTTCTCCCTTATTTGATGCAATTCTTTAGTCTGAAAAAGGGTCGCTTTAACCATCATAAGGAAGCACGGTAAAAATAGCTTAGAAAGACCCCTGGGATCATTTAAACAGGGACAAATTAGGGTTAATAAGAGGTAATATTAGCCTGAGACCGTGCCACTCCCTTCTCTGGTCACTGGTACTTTAGGGAGACTTAAGCCTTCGTCAGAAACTTGAGATGGAAACTCCCTCGTGCTTACTTGTATTGCTTACACACCGGTGCACCGTGCGTAGAAAACAGATACATGTTTGCTTCTCTCATTCAGCAAGCTTTTTTGAGATATCTTGCCATCACAGAGAGAAAACTAGACGTGATTCTTGTTCTCGTTCCGTTAGCCTTTAGTGGGTGAGAGAGACATGAACCAAATCACCACACAAGGCATAACGTTACAACGTGGTTAGAGCTCAGAAGGAGAAGTACACCACCGTGCCACAAATGCTCGTGTAATTGGGCATTTTACCCAGGCATAGAGCTCAGAAAAGGATATCCTGCCTAAGGCAGGCAAAGCGAGAGTGTGATCAGTGAGTAATAGTTACCAGTCAAAGAGAGGTCAGGTGTGAAGCCCCGCCAGGAAGACGGCCTGGTGAGCTCCAGGAACTGAGGGAGGTTTGGGTCACTGAACCTGGGCAGAGCAGCAAATGTGGTGCAAGAGGCCCGAGCCGGTGGTCAGTAAGTCATGTCAAGGATTTGCTCTTTCATCTCTGGTCTTCATCCTCAAAGCAAAAGGAAGCCAAAGAAAGGTTCTAAGCAAGAGTAACTGGAGGGGAGGGGAGGGAGGTGACTATTTCAGGATCAGAGTTGCACTTTGGAAAAGATGAGGCAAACGTAATTCTAGGGAAACTAGTTCAGAGCTAGATGATGAGAGCTTAGATTAGAAAAAATACAAGTTAAAAATGGAAAGAAAAGGATGGACTTCAGACATGCAAAAGGGAATCCCTTTTCTGTGTAGAGATTCCACATGGAGACATATCTTTGATTTCATCTCCTCGAGGGCTGGTGAGACATCATCCTACAAAGGAACTTGACTCAAGAGCCTAGACCCTTAATCATCACCCCAAGGAAAGTGAAAGTAAGATTTCCTGACATTACCATCCCGTATTTTAATGACTCATGCATATGTTTAGGTATGTATCACCAGACTCTCCTCCAAAAATTATTATACCAATTAAGACTTTCACAAAAAGTGTGTGGAAGTCCCAATTTCCCCACATTCTTGATCACTTTCAGCACTGCCAATCTTTTCTCTCTTTGCTTATAAAACTTGCTTAAAAAATCTTATTGTGCTGACATTTCTTCAATTACCAAGACAACTGAACATATTTTTCATATGGTTATGGGCTATTTCTATGAATTGCCTATGATGTCATTTGGCCAGTGCTACTGTAGTGGTTGTCTCTTCTGAAAAATTTGTAAGAGCTCTTGTTTTTCTGAATTTTGCAACTCACCTTCCTGTTCATTTAATATGGAGAAATTAAGGACCTCTGCTTACCTTCAAACTGTACTCTATCTCACAGCTTTTGCTTCTTCAAAATTGTCAATCTCCTTGTAACTTCAGCTAGTTCATGGCCACTTAGGACCCATTATACTCTCTCTGTAAGACTGCCAGTTTAGCAAATAAAATTATAAGGCACCTAATTAAATTTAAATTTCAGGAAAGCAACCCACAATTTTTAGTTAAAGAATGTTTCATGCAATATTCAGGATGTACAATACTAGGAAATGAAATTATTTATCTGAAATTCAAATTTAATTGACTATACTGCTTTTTTTTTTCCTGGCAATCTTACCTCTGTTTTAATTTCACTTGTCTTTTTAAGCTGCCTAATTTGCTTTATATTTGTTCATGCAAATTCTAAAGAGCAAGAATAATATTATTATTCTAGACTAAATTTGGACAGAGAACTTTTGCGAGGTTAGCGTATAAGCTGCAGGTCTTCTAACGCCTTGATTATCTTTGAATGAGTTGCCTATGACAGCTCTGAGGCTGAGGGGAACAGGGAGGGATCATTCCCACAAATCAAGTGAGGAGTTTCTCTCAGAGAGAAATGGAAAAATTACAGGCCCCGTGATTATTAAGTTAAAAAACAATCACTCTCCCATTTGGAGTTTTTGATATATTAGTGAGAATAGTTTTAAAATGTCAATCATATTTTTTTTGAATTTTTGAGTTTTTAAAATACAATCATATTTAATTGATAAAAGCCCTACTTCTTGACATACCTAGGCATTTCAGAAAAATCAAGCATAGCTGTGGTAAGTGAATAATGCCTCCGGAAAATTTCCATCCCCCAATATTTAAAACCTGTGAACGTGTTATTATAGGTGGCTAAGGGCCTTTGCAGATGTGGTTAAATAAGAGATCTTGAGATGGGAAGATTATTCCGGACTATCCAGATGGGCCCAGTGTACTCACAAGGATACCTAAAAGAGGAAGGCTGTAGAATTAGAATTAGAGAAGGTAAGGCAATAATGGAAGCAAAGTTAGAGAGAAAGTTTGGATGATTCTGTGCTGCTGGTTTTGAAGATGGAGGGGTAAAGTCAAAAGCCAAGGAATGCAGGCAGCCAGTAAAACCTAAACAGCAAGGAAATAATTCTGCTCGAGAGCTTCCAGAAGAATGAACCTCTTTTAACACCCTGGTTTTAGCTCATGAGACTTTTTTTTTTTTTTTTTTTTTTGAGAGAGAGAGAGAGCACATGTGTGCTCTCATCACCCTGAGATCATGACCTGAGCTGAAATCGGAGTCAAACACTTAACCGACTGAGCCACCCAAGCACCCCTTATGAGACTTATTTTTGGTTTCTGACTTCTGGAAAGAGATTATACATGTGTGTTGTTTTAAGCTCCTAGATTTATGGTCCCTTGTTACAGCAGCAACAGAAACTAATAATACAATGACTGCGCTCAGAATATTTTTCAGGTTTTTTTTTTAATAACAATACATTTCATTAAATATAAACAAAACAAGATAGAATGAAAACTTCATATAATTCCTATCATTACTTATATTATTTTAATTACTACATTTTTGCCTATTTAAAGATAACCATGTATAAAAATAGAATTGTCCCCCCGAAAAGTCCTTAATGTGTGTTTTCCCATTATATATCAACTGAAAACTGCAAACCAATAAATTTTGTTTTGGAGATGTACTTTTTCATTTTTGATTTTCACTACTAAACATTATCCAAGGGTAAATGATTTTGAAATAATATGAAATTTGGATTGTATTTCCAGAATAGGAACCATAAATTTATATGAATAAATTTACACATATATATCACATTACTCTTCTAAAGATGAAATCCTATAGAATAAAGTTTAGTTTGAACATGTACAAGATTTTTTGAAAATTAAGAAGGGAAACTAAAATGTGTTAAATAAAACATGTTTAGTTTCTGAAATACAAAGACACTTACACTTGAATATTCTATTTTAGGAAATGGTTGAATCTTTTTTTCTGTTTTGTATTCATTTACAGTAACGTGCTTTAAAAACAGTTTTGGAGGAAAAAATTATATGTGACTTAACTATACTGTTGTGTTCCTAATAAAACAGAAAAATGACATGTTACAAAGAGCCATAATTATGGGGAGTTTCAAAAGATACATCTGAAAATTTCTAGTGGATTAGTCTTTAAAATGGTCCAGCTGCTGTTGAGTTTGCTTCTAATGTTAGGTTGGATATATTTTCAAGCATAACACATTTGGTTACCAAGCATATTGTACATTCCTTGTTTACAATATTATATACCTTGGAACTCTGAAATTAAAAGGAAAAAAGAACGATTTTCCTAACAGCAATCTCTTTCTTTAGATTGAACTTTATTTTACTGGATTTCAAGAACTGCATATATGGTGTGAATGTTTTCTTTTCCACTCAAGAATGTGTTTCCATTATATATTAAAAAAAAAAAAAAACCTGAAGGATTTCTAAGATATTTATTTGGTTTGTGAGCTGGTACATTTTTTAAATAACATTAATGGATTTCTTATGTAATAAATGCTATGATAACCCGTATTAATTCTTGCAATGAGTTCATAAGACACGTCTTCTTTATACACATAAGGAAAATGAGGCTGACAGAATTTAACTTGCTACAAAGGCTGTGATTTTAGCAAATGTATCTTTTTATCTCTGCGCTCTGCTCTCAATAATATTCTGAATTGCACTTTGTGTGAATAATTTACCCAAAGTCCTTAAGCTGATATAGGTGATTATTATGTACAGTTTAAGCTATTGATTTTTTCATTTAGCATATTATTATCTACCTTCAACAGGAATATGTCAATATCAGATATTAGATCATGCTGGGTAACAAACAATTCCAAAAATCTTAGGGGGATTGTTTATTGCTTATTTGTGTGCAGTCTACCTTGCGTTTGTATATTTCTACAGGGTGACTCTCCTCTATTTGTTTAGCATTCCAGCCTGCTCTATGTATGATTTTGTGGGGTATTTTCCTGCTATGAATACACACACACACACACACACACACACACACACACACACCCTTAAACTAAACTACAAGAAGGGAAATGAAACACAAAGGGATGGGAGAGATCAATATAAAAAGAGATTTGTTTTGAAGATCGTATTTATTTATTTTTGCAAGAGAGAGAGCAAGAAAGAGCATGAGCTGGGGGAGAGGCAGAGGCAGAGTCCCCACTGAGCAGGGAGCCCGGCATGGGGCTCGATCCCAGGGCCCCAAGATCATGACCTGAGCTGAAGGCAGACACTTAACCGACTGAGCCACCCAGGTGCCCCTATAAAAAGAGATTTAATGACAATTTTTTTTTGCAGCTTTAAAAGTAAAGTTCAGGAAAATACGACAAAAATCTACAGAAGCAAAAATACTGAGCATAGAGACATGTTGCATAAATAATGAAATGCCCCTGAAGTTAAACAAGATATTAAAATAAGCAATTTAGGGGTGCCTGAGTGGCTCAGTCAGTTAAGCATCTGCCTTCGGCTCAGGTCATGATCAGGGTCCTGGGATGGAGTCCAGAGTAGGGTTCCCTGCTCAGCGGGGAGTCTGCTTCTCCCTCTCCCTCTGCCTGCTGCTCACCCTGCTTGTGCTCTCTCACTCTCTTTCTCTGTCAAATAAATAAATAAAATCTTTAAAAAATAAAAAAGTAAAATAAGCAATATAAAAGGTGGTTTTGAAAAGAATCCTACTCTTCTTTTTTTTTTTTTAAAGATTTTATTTATTTATTTGACAGACAGCCAGTGAGAGAGGGAACACAAGCATGGGGAGTGGGAGAGGAAGAATCAGGCTCACAGCAGAGGAGCCTGATGTGGGGCTCGATCCCAGAACGCCAGGATCACGCCCCGAGCCGAAGGCAGACGCTTAACCGCTGTGCCACCCAGGTGCCCCAAGAATCCTACTCTTCTAAAAGGTTGCTACTGATCAAAAATGTGAAGGAGGAATGAAATCCATTTGAATAGACTTTTGAATAACAGTATTGAACAACTTCTAAAAAATATACCAGAATACATTAAGCCTGAAAACTGATTTCAGACAGAATGAGCAGGCCTTCAGGAGCATGTCCCATGAAGTTTCTTTTGGCTAAGAAATGTAGGCTTGATAGTCTGTGTCTGACCCAATGTAATTCTTCATTCCTATATAATTAGCTTTGAAAATGCTGATCTCACTCTCTTTTTGCATTAAAACTTCTTTTTTTCCCTTAGATGTAAGCTTAATAGAAAAATCTGTAGACTGTAGAACGTGTTGTTCATATTTACAAGTCCGTCTTACGCCCACGTACATACACATAATAGCCAAACAGTCTCAGAAAGAATTTAGGAATTTAGAGCTTTAACTCTAGCCATTCCACAGATTTCAGATATCATTCACTCTCTTTTCCTTGTTGTTTTTATCCTTTCTCTTCTTGTATTTGAAAGATTTCATTTGAAAATTAAAAAAAAAATAGTGTATAATATTTTGTCATGATTTCTTATCTCCAATAATTTCATTCACCTAAATGAACTTACAGAGGAAATTTACATCACAGCAGAATGGCTAAATAGAGAAAAATCATATTTTACTCTTTATTGAAGTGTGTGTGTATTTATTTATTTCATTGAATAATATATAAATAATATTTATATTATATAAAAATTATATATAATATTTCTGTTAAAGTATATATTACATAGACTATATTATATTTATAGATATATTAAATATATAAAAATATTTATATAATATATAAACCCCACATTCTTCCCTGTTTGGGGTAGGTTATCAATATATAAGACCACTATTTTTGCCAATTTGTAGAAAAAAAATTATCTGGTAATGCAGACAGAAAAAAGATACAATGTGCATATGCTTTTAATACTACATTTTATCTTAAAACATCAAAGTCAATTCATTCAAAATCTTTTATTGATGTGCCAAGGTTTTATTCAGGTACAAGTTTCTGACTGAATAGCCAGCAATTTCTAGTTTTATTTTCTTTATATTGGAATAAGAACATGAGATATTTTTAAAGCAATAGGAGTATAGGCTTTTATATTTCCCCCCAATCTTTCTGGTTGTCTTGTCCACACTTAATTCAGGAGCCATGAGTTTTGTTGATGTTGCTGCTGTTTACCAATTAACCTGTATATAGTTAAGCAAAATTCTTTTGGTAACCAAACTCCTAAAATCCTATGTCTTCCATTATGTAACAAAATTTAATTCAGTATTATCCTTATTAAGAAAGTCTCTTGAAAACTGTAATTAGGCTCTATAATTGTCAAATCAGAAACAAATATGTAACTCCTTATTTAATCCTATTCACTTGTTGTTCCTTTACCTAGAATGTTCTTCCCTCAGAACACCACAAGGTGTTCCCCCTCACTTCCTTCTCATCTCTGCTGAAAGACGAACTCCACAGAAAGCCTTCTTTGCCTAACCTGTGGAAAAGGACCCCCACTTAGCTATTCCTCCCTTATTCCGATTCATTATTGCCCATAGCACTTACTCCCTGACTATTGTTCTATTTTTATTTGTGTATTTTCTATGTTTCTTCTCCCAGTCTAGAATCAAAGCTCCATGAGCCCTGGTTTTGACTTTGTCTCTTTTCCACAACTACATCCCAATGCCTAGACAAATCACGGATTCACAGGTGATCAAAAATCTCTGTTGAATTACTGCATGAAATAATCTTGAGCCCCCATTTCTCCTTAATAACAGAATAAGTAATCTAGATACCTCCAGGTAAACGCAGATGAATTCAGTATTTTCTCATTCTGATTCAAACTTAGTCTAATTCATGGATTCCTCCCTCCTATAATTTGTCACCAGGTTGCCATCTCAATTGTGGTAATGTGTAAGAGGATGGACTTACATGCCATCGCAGCATGGGGGGAAGGCACCTCACCCTTCACAGTTCTGCCCTGGCACCTGCTGGGATGGAAAATTTCCACCTGACACTCAATCTTGGTCCCCCCCCTTTTTTTTTCTTTTGAAGATTCTGTTGATGTCTGAGATCTGCCATTATTTTTTATTAACCAGTATTGACTGCCAAGCTCCCAGATCTGCAGACTGTTTCCATGTGTGGGGATAGGGGATGCAGTAGTAGGCATAAAAACCAAAGGAAACTCAGAGTCACAGGAAGGAGGATACTTCCTTAGGTCCTCTCATGAACAAACAAACCACGTTTCCATTCATGATTTGATGATCCCACATCATTGTAGAGTAGGTCTATGTGGCTGTTAATCCCAGGGTTCCAGGAAGGAAGTGGGCCACAAATCTTCTCAGTTCTTGAATCTGAGGCTTGCTAGCATTTCCCACTTTGGCACTTGGTTTCAGATCCCTTCTCAGGAATCCTTAATAACAATGATCCCGTCATATCTTCTCTTTCCTCATCAGCCCGTTGCCTCTCACACCATGGACATACATTTCTTGCATTCTATCAATAGAAATAGAACTGAGGCTTTCAAGTTCCTGGTGTTTAGAATGTAATGACCTTTTGTTTTCTTTCTTTCAACATATTCATCTTTTGCTTTTAAACCTTGACAAGACTAGTTTCAATAGCATGCATTTTAAAAGTACTTAGAAACTCTTGTGTTAGCTGTTCAACAACTAGGTCAATGAATGTCACTTTAAATGGATTGACAGGTCTCTGAACCAACTTCCTGGGAGAAGGGTAAGGGGGCTTCACAGGTCTCGGAATTTCATCCATATTCATAAAATACCCTCAACCGCTCCATTGACACACACAGCATTTGTACGTACAGTTAAAAAAAAAAAAAAAGATTAGGAAAGAAAGAAAAACAGCATGCTCAAAATTTGTTTTGCCTGACAATGTTTTCAAACGTACGAACACACCTAAGATAATAATGTATTTATTGTTTCAGTCATAACATCGTAAATTTAGTAGACTTTATCATCAAGACAACTGAGAAGAACACTCTTGAAGTGAGAGTTTTTAATGTGTAAGTGGGAAAAAAAGTATTTATTTTGAGGCCTAAAGCCTCAAAGCCTACCACCAAGGACAGACAGATGTGAAGGGAGAGATAGGGTTGTGGATTCAGAGATCATTGAAGAATGTCAACAATTTGCTCCAAAAGATTCTTAGCTATTAGATATTGCTTTGGCCATCAGGAATATCCGGAAGAAAAGAAAAAAGGTTCTGATATGCTTGCTTCTCAAAACAGATATTTCAAATTTCAATACATGAAGTTACTTGATTGCTGTTAAATTTTAAACTTATAGAAAATTTGGAAGGTACAGAAAACTGAAAAATCAAACCAAGAATATTTTCATGTCCCAAGTTCAAGCTGCATTGCTATGTTGTGTTTCTGTTTTTTCAGTTCCTCTAAAGTTCTCTTTTGTCTGTCTGCTCACACACCTGTGGTAATAATACACACAGAATAATCTATCTTGGAGGTTTTGTTCACTTAATATTATAACATAAGATTTCCATATTATTATGAGCTCTTCATCAACATTTATTGGCTACATAATACTCAAGATTGAAAATCATGGTGTGGCTAGGTAACTGGGATTTGAAATATATCAATTTCAGGGATATATGCATGAGATTTTTTTCCCCAAACTTTAATACCATTCTTTAGAAACCTTAGAAACCAATCTTTCTAGAATTCAGTCACACCACTTAAAGTCTAAAGTTATAAAAGACTCGAAAGCATTACCAGCTGCCACCCAAACTGCTGAAATCCCATTTGAGGTAGAAGACCCCAGTCATTGCATAGTATGTATGCCTTTCAATGCCTCAGTATAGTTCCTTCTGTGTGTATCCATCCAGTTCCCCAAAATGACAGACCAGCTATTTCTTTCAAATCCCCATAAATTGAATAATAATACTATTCTACTACCACCTTTGAGGAACAAAACAACTTTGGAAAGAACTATTCTATGTTTAATCATTGCCACAATGCTTCATTCAATTGAGAAAATGCTTGTGATTTAAGATTTGTCAAACATTTTCAATTCATTTTCAGTGATTAACATGTGGGCAATCGCCATCCCCCAGGATCAGCAGTATAATCTTGATGAAAGCATCAATTCTAATGCATATTCAGAAATCTTATCACAGCACTATGTCAGGGTCAGAATGCTGGGAATCAGGCCTTTGGCAAAGCAAATTCCTGTGCAGAATGGTATCATAGCTTTTCTCCTTCTGCTTCTCTATTAAAATAATCAGATAAAGAATTTCAAATAATGAGGATGCATGTCCTCTTGACATGGCACATGGGATTTAGAGCATCTGTACTTAGTACTGAAATTATGTTCTAAAAACATACATTTCTGTTTTCTGAATCAAGCCAATTTAATAATGATTAATAGCTTATTCTTTCTCTTTATGTTCCTGTTTAACAATGAAACTTCCACTGAGGTGGATGGATATCTCAATTTTATTATTTATTTATTCATTTATTTTGGCAAAAACAAGGTAAAGTACACCTAAACACAAATGAGAAACACACACTAACATAGAACGTTTTAAAACATTGCTCCACAATTATATGCTACCTTTGGTAAATCAATGTGGTGCTATAATGAGCAGGGACTCTGATCCTGGAGCTTTTCTCCTTCCAAAAACATGAGAGCTAAGTCTTTATCCAAAATGGTTTCCCCGTTTACCCACTGATCTAATCGGCAATGCTGCAGGCCAAGTGGAAGTTTCACAACCCACAATAAGTGACTACTAGGTCCTTCTGGAGACCCAGCTCCCCTTGCATTGGCCCTGAACCCATTTAGAGTTCAACTGTGATCACAGGGAAGCACTGAGTGGATTTAAGCTTCAGGGAGAGCATTTGGCTCTTTGAAAGGCAGGCAGAAGTGTGGGCTGGTACCCCATAAAAGAGATTTCATCCTAGTCCCTAAATCACTGCTGATATCTGGCCTCAGATATTTGGCTTGAGAGGGAAATGTGTATCAGTCCTTCTGAGAACAGACCTCCAAACCTGTCCCTAACGTAGGCATTCCCAACTCGAAGCTCTTGTTTAGGCTTGATTCTGGAGTCTACCCATCTCCAGGACTCATGCTTTCCAAATACATCCCCAGCTACTGTGTATATGGCTTGACTTGCCGTTGCTAAAGCTAGGATACCCTATATAAAATGTCAGAAGGAAATTTAATAGAAATTGTTCAAGACTCCACCTTTCTTTCCTCTCTTTGTTGAGAATCTTGTATCTCACTCTGTCATCCTTTTTCTGTTTCAGGATTTACCTGTGAACTCAAGGTACCTTCGCTCTCTGATTTACACTACAGATTGGTTGTCAGCTTTGGGTACAGTGATGTGCTCCCAGAGATCCTCAAATATGCCAAACAACCTTCCTATATGTGGCAGGGGAAACTTACTACTCACACTGCATTCAAAAGAACAGAGAATTTCTAGAAACCCATCTGACCTTCCTTTAGAGTTGCAGAGGAAATAAACTTGTATTTTGTCCAACAGATAATTTAAGATCAATCCAACCACTGAAACTGTCTCCTTGGGTATTTCTGTTTGGAGAATTCAGATAAAAACCCTCAGTCTTGGGGCCCCTGGGTGGCTCAGTCGATTGAGATCCAACTCTTGATTTTGACTCAGGGCATGATCTCAGGGTCCTGGGATTGAGCCCCCTGTCAGGCTCTGTGCTCAGTGGGGAGTCTGCTTGAGGATTTTCTCTCTCCCTCTCCCTTTGCCCTTTCCCCCACTCACGTGCACGTGCTTTCTCTCTCTCTCTCTCCCTCTAAAATAATAAATAAATCTTAAAAAAATGCACAAAACAAAACTGTCAGTCTCTCATGATAGCATGAGGTGGCCTCTTAGTATATAAGGTTGCAGTTGTTTTATGGGACCTTATGGTTACAGAAAAGAGATGTGTTTCTTGGATCCATGTGACCTCCTGTGGATCCTGCTGGTATTTGCCATGCAGTAGCAGCTGAGGATGCTTCCTAGACTGGTAACCATTGAACTGAGGGATGATTGGCTTTGTCCCAAAAGATTCTGCAGCAATCTGCTGGTAACAACTCCAGTATGACTTAATGTCCCTTGTAATTTACAGTCATTGGTCTGTCAGTGGAGACAACATTGCTTGGTTCTCTCCAGTGACATACCCCACGTTGGCAAGTACTGTTCCTAAAAACACCTCTTAGGTCTGTGACCTCTCTGCCAGATAATTTCTCTGGCAGTGGCCTACATGGGGTTCCCCAACTTTGAGGACAGAATTTTGAGAAAACATTGTCCTGCTTCAACAATGCCCTCTGACAACAACCATCATTTAGACTCAGCATTCCCATGCCCTGTAGAAGCAAGAGAAGAATTCTTGTTCCATCCTTATTATACAGGAAGCAAAAACTCCTATCAGCTTAACAATAAAATTCCACTGAGTTTGTTTTGTTGTGGCTTCCACTAGTTAGTAGGAGGCAGCTTGGAAGGTGGTCTGTTTGTTTCCCACACTTCAATACACTCCTCATTCCTAGGGCTTGAAGCGCAGAAGATATGTTACCCCTGTGGTCTCTTCCTTCAACAGTTCACTGGGGATGAAGACAGTGGGACTAGATTTCCTTCTTTCCTTTCCTAGACTATCACTGTTTCTACTGTATCTACATTTTCACTAAGTCTTGTAGCAGAAGATGATGGGGGGAGAGAGTAGCATGATTAGTTTTTTTCTGCATTGATGCCATATTTCAATATTTCAATATTGAATAGTGTCAATATTATACCCTAGTGATGGTCTTAAGGAAAGTACAGAATCCATTGTTCACTTACTGTCAGAAAAAATAAAAGTAACTCACCACCAACTATGCCAAAACAAAAACAACAACAACAACAACAGCAACAACAACAACAACTGTAAATTCTGGAAGATTGTCTTTATTTTGTTGAGGTATTATTTATTTATTTGACAGATAGAGACAGAGGAACTGTACACGCACAATAGCCAGAGTGGCAGGCAGAGGGAGAGGGAGAAGCAGGAGCCCCACTGAGCAGGGAGCCCAAAGTGGGACTCAATCCCAGGACCCTAAAATCACGACCTGAGCCAAAGGCAGACGCTTAACCAACTGAGCTACCCAGGTGCCCCTGGAAGATTGTCTTTACCATTCAGATGGAATATACCAAAAATCTAAGCACAACCTATTAAGCAATTTATTTACCTGAGGAGACACTTTTGAGCTAACTTTTCTTGCCAGACCAAATCTGTTCAAAATAAAAACTTTTATACAAGCTTTAGTAAGGTGCTTTTACAATACATAAAGACAATTGAATATCCCTACTCTCAAAATCCTCCAGGCTATTCCAATATATTAACATAAAATATTGGGTTTAAATCAAGCACTTATTTGGCAAAACAACTTTGACCAAATTATCTGACACTATCCACACAAAGGCCACAGGTCCCTTTCATGAAACATATAGTATTCAAATGAGTCAGTAATAGGTTTCAGTATCTTCAACTTTGCAACAAAATATCAACTTGGCTTCCTCAGTTACAGAAGTTCCACACTTTGAGTGATGGCCAGAGAGTTCAATATTAAGTATTTACTGTCAAGGTTCTTCCAAAAGTCTGGCTGGAGTATAGATAATGAGAAATTTTAACTTTTTATTCTTTTAAATTCTCTGTGAGCCACTAGAGTGAAATGTACTTGTTTTTTAATTCACCACAGTCATGCTAAGAATTAGCAACATGACCTTACGTTGTTTTGAGGACCACCATAGAAAACGACATATGGAAATTGTGTCTGCATCTTTTATAAATTGCCATTGAAGACTCTGTCCCTATATCTGTTCCACAATTCTTCATATATAAATGCCTGCCTAAAAAATTCTTCTGAACAAAATTGTTGAAATATTTTTTTTTAAGACTCTTTTTAGAGAAGTTTTAAGTTCAGAGCAAAATTGAGAGGCAAATACAGAGATTTCCCATATACCCTCTGGCCCCACACATGCACGGCCTCCCCCATTATTGACATTCCCCACTAGCGTGGTACGTTTGTGACAAATGAGAAACCTACAGTGACATATCTTAATGACTCAAAGTCTACAGTTCACTCTTTCTGTTGCACACTCAGTGGGCTTGGATAAATGTATAATGGCATATATCCACGGCGCTACTATCACACACAGTATTTCACTGTCCTAAAAATCCTCTATGCTCTGCCTATTCGTCCCTCCCCACACCTAACTTCTGGCAACCACAGAGCTTTTTAGTGTCTCCAGAGTGTTGCCTTTTCCATATTTTGTGGAATCGTGCAGTATGTAGTCTTTTAAGATTCGCTTCTCGACTCAGTGATATGCATATAGGGTTCCTCCATGTCTTTTCATGGCTTGATAGCTCCTTTCTTTTTAACGCTGGATAATATTCCGTTGTCTGGATGTACTAGATTATCATCCAGTCACCTACTGAAGGACATCTTGGTTGCTTCCAAGTTTTGGTAATCACGAAGAAAGCTGCTGTAATGTCTGTTTGCAGATTTTTGGGAGGACCCAAGTTTTCACCTCTTTTGGGTAAATACCAGGGAGTGTGACTGCAGGACAGCACAGTGGGAGTAAGTTTAGTTTTCTAGGCAAGTGCCAAACTCTTCCAAAGGGGCTGTGATTTACTCCTTTCCAAAGAAATTATTGCCTGGAAGAATCTCATGTCTTCACGTGCATTTGCTCACTCTCACTTCTCCTCCCTGTTTTGACCAACAGACAGTCATAGAGTACATGCTAGGTACATGCGTCAAGGGATTTTCAAGACCTTACAGTTAGTAAGGACTTTTTAGAATTAATATTCAATTCAAAAAAAATCTAAATTCAAGATTATAGTTTTTCTAAGCCATTAAGTCCAACTATAAAGTTTTTTTACACTTTATAAATCTATTTTTTACTTTATAAATCTAATGAATAAACAATAACATTCAACAAGGCCTTTAACTAATGATCAATCAACTTTTTAAAATTGTTTCTATTTACTTCTTGTACTCCACTACAAAACAAACAAAAGCTTTTCAAATATATAAGCCATTTCTATGACTTTAACAAATATATGTATTTTACACACTTTAATGTTTTTCATAAAATTAATAGTTATTTAATTTTTAAAAAGATTTACGTATGTATGTATGTATTTATTTATTTGACAAAGAGGGAGAGCACACAAGCAAGGAGAGAAGCAGAAGGAGAGGGAGAAGCAGAGTCCCCACTGAGCAAGGAGTTGGACATGGGGCTCGATCCCAGGACCCTGGGATCATGACCTGAGCTGAAGGTAGATGCTTAACTGACTGAGCCACCCAGGTGCCCGTTTTATTTATTTTTTTAGCATTGTTTCTCAGGTCTATATTCAGATTTCCAATCATACTCTAAATTTAGAGTTAGCAAGTCTAATATTCTAAATGCTTTCCAACAATTCATCATACCAAATAACAGAGATGCACAAGTCATTCCCAAAATCCACACAAAAGGCTTTTTAAAGCTTAATTTACTTCACCCTTTAAAAAAACATATAATTCTAACTTTTCATGGTATTGAAAGACCCATCAAGGAAATAAGTATACTTTATGTTATATATTAGAGATGTGTGCTTAATACATGAGCTTTGATGCTGTTGAGAACCCCCACCAAAGAGAGAGACCCTTTTTATAAATCATAGCAAGGACTCTGACCTTCAGAGGGTTCAAAATAGCCACTGCCTTACTCTTATTCTTACCTTACTTACCTCATCTTTTCTTCTGCTAAAGAATTCTATAGCCACATGGATATGGTAACTCAGGGCTTCATGCTTGACTGAATATTGCAAATCTTTGGCTCCCCTAATACATTTGAGTGCTTTCTTGTCTGGCTCTAAAAACACTTTAATGCCATTCCACTGGATCTTTCATACACTTATGTCATCCTTTAATAGCCTCTTTTAAATTTATTGCCTGATTTGGGTAAGCAGAATTCTGTATTTTGTATTCTTTTCATATTTCCCTGTCTGGCAGGCCACAAGTTTTATGGACACTACATGCCATCAGGTTGAATTCTGCACATCTCTCATGGCCATGGTCATAACACCAAACTCACGCTGATGATAGCACAAAAAGATGAATGAGATCCAGCACTTAGCTCATGAAGGATAGCGCAGCCAGGAGTAGGGGTCTCCCTTGTTTACATGCTCAGTGGTTTTCCTTCTTTGTTCTTTGCTTTCTAGGGAATCTTGAAGTTTTCATGTACAATGGTTTACCATATCTTGAGTTATCCCCATCCAAATTCCTTACTTTTCTCTACCATTGATGTAGTGAATCTATTATTTTTATCTCTTTTTACAATAAATCTTCTCTAATCCTTTTGGAAATAAGGGAGTTTTTAAGCAGTGAATAAAACATTTTGAAAGTCCATATTAGAATCTGGTACTGTTTGATAGGATCTGAAATAAAATTGAGTAGCTTAGCTATTAAAGATATCTCACTAACCAATGTTACTGTTCAATTGTCTTTACTTAAAACAACATAGCCTTTGAAAGGCAAGTTTTTAATATTATTCTTTAAAAATATTGTGCTCTAGGCAAAATTTTCCTAAGAAGTATATTGCGATATTCTTTTGCAATGGGGGGAAAAGAAAAGCATAGATTCTCCAATCAGACTTTCTGGTTTTGAACTATAATCTAATCACTTTCTCACTCTGTGTCCTTTGGCAAGTCATTTACTCTGAGTTTTAGTTTCCTCATCTATAAAACAAGAATAATTGAAAAAGCACTAACCTCATTGAGTTATTATAGGGATTGATTTAGTTAATATATGCATGGAAAATACTAAGCACTCGACAAATGCGAGTGGTTACATTTAATTTATTTTTTTTTAACCCCCACAAAACACATCCAGGGAAAGTGATTTTAGTACATGGGAAGATAATAATGGCAAAGTACATTTTATATCTGTTTTTGCTTTTAATAAATGCATGGGTTTTTACATTTAATAGAGTGTTGGAGAGCAGTAGGTATCTTGAGAAAGCTGTAGAGACTGCCTCTTGGGAGAATGACCACAAAGGAAATGTAGAGGCCTCAGTGGCCAGATGAGGAAGATTTTAACGTGGTATCCCAAGCAGTTTGGGATTTTGAACTCTAAGAAGAGAAATCCACTGCCAGATTTAAGAAAACTAATGAGAGGTGCCTGGGTGGTTCAGTTGGTCAAGCATCCAACTCTTGATTTCGGCTAGGGTCATGATCTCAGGGTCCTGAGATTAAGTCCCATGTTAGTCTCTGTGCTCAGCAGGGAGTCCGCTTGAGATTCTTTCTCTCCCTCTCCCTCTGCCCCTTGCCTGCCCTCTCCCTTTCTCTCTAAAATAAATAAATAAATCTTTTTTTGAAAAAGAAAAATAATATGATTAAATTTGCATTTTGTAAATATCAGACTGTTGACAGTGAGATCCTGCTACATAAAATAGTCAGTGTAGCAACAGGACAAGCAGAAATTCTTTAGAATGGTGGCCTCAATGTAATGATTAAAGTAAATTACACCGGGAAAGTCTCTCCTCAGTAACAATTAGTTACCTATAGTCATCAAGATGTTCTCCCTGTTAGTAAAATGTCCAAACTCCTGGACACCTGAGTGGCTCAGTCAGTTGAGTCTGACTCTCGATTTCTGCTCAGAAAATGATCTCAGGCTCCTGAGATGGAGATACACATCAGGCTCCCTGCATGCTGGGTAGGGAGTCTGCTTCTTTCTCTCTCTCCCTCTCCCTCTGCCCCTCCCCCCTCATTCTTTCTCTCTCTCTCTCTCCTAAATAAATAAATCTTTTTAAAAAATGTCCAAATTCCCTTTGAAAATCTACAGAATTGGGGCAGTAAATCTCTAAAATGACTCTCAGAATGAGTTGATAAAGATTAAAATAAAACATCTTACTAAAATATCAAATCGAAATTGTATATACGACTAGAAAAGATATACAAAAATGCTTATTCACATTGAACTTTTAAAATAGATTAAGTTAGTTTCCAGTAGCAATCCTCCCGACCCCTATTTCCAGGGAGCCTTTATTTTGTCTTCTTTGAGCACATAACCTCAAAAACCCTACTCTTTGAGCACATAAACTCAAAAACCCTACGTAGCAGACACCCTAGTGTTGAACAAAAGCAATGTTCACTGAATGAATTTTCAAATGACCTGTGAAAACAGTTATTTTTTTTTCCATCCTAGCCCAGGTTACGCAATGTTGTAAGACTCAGTCCCACCTCTGATCTCTCAAGGCTACAAAGATACGTTATGTCCCACATTGAATGTTATTCTTTAGATGAATGTTTGACTTTTGAATTGTTGGAAGCAAATTTGTACAAGGCTTCCATGGCTCAACCACTGAAGAGACAAACACTCATTCTTCAGCCAAATGTTTTCTCAACTCATTTCAGGGGAATTCTGACTCAGTGTAGAAACTGTGAATTGTCTAACTCTCACCTGGCAAGAAGTAATGGCTTCCCAAATGCCAGATAATTCCAAGCTCAGACAAAAATAGACACCAATACTCATGAAATTGTCTCCTTGTTAAATTTCACTGTAAGTTTACTTAAAGTCTTCAGAATTTAATGCAATAAAACTTGTGAAATCAATTTTTCCATTTATTGATCACTCATAAAAGCAGTCCTACATTTTTCAAAGCATTCTAAGCTTAAGAAGAACAAATGGCATTCACTTATATTATTTGTTGTTTTAATTTCAAACATGTAGTACATCATTACGTCTCTTCAAAATTGTCTCATCTTAGTGAAGCTGAATCTTCAAAAAGTTAATTTTCTTCTGTACAAGTAAATAAAATTAGTGTAACAGAGGTCTTCTAATTCCTGGTAATAGCAAAATCAAAATGAAAGAAAATTATTGTGTGATGTGTCACTATACTTGAATTTTATAGCCACATCTTACAGTAAATAACTGATTTATTCATTACACAAATGTTTATTAAGAACCTAGCCCTGTGATAGGTGATGGGAGGAGTATAATGATATACAAAACTGTCCCTATTTTCAAGTCCTCTTTCACTGTTGGTAGAAATGCGAGCCGGTGCAGCCACTCTGGAAAACAGTATGGAGGTTCCTGAAAAAGTTAAAAATTGAGCTACCCTACAACCCAGCAATTGCACTACTAGGTATATACTCCAAAGATACAAAAGTAGTGATCCAAAGGGGCACCTGACCCCCAATGTTTATAGCAGCAATGTCCACAATAACCAAACTACGGAAAGAGCCCAGATGTCCATCAACAGATGAATGGATAAAGATGTGAGATATCTATCTATCTCTCTATCTATCTATCATCTATATATCTATATCTATCTATCTATCTATCTATCTATCTATCTATCTATCTATCATCTATCTATCTAAAATGGAATATTACTCAGCCATTTCATAGAATGAAACCATGGCATTTGCAGCAACGTGGTTGGAGCTAGAGAGTATTATGCTAAGCAAAATAAGTCAGTCAGAGAAAGACAAATATCATATGATTTCACTCATATGTGGAATTTAAGAAACAAAACAAATGAGCATATGAGGAAAAAAAGAGAGAGAGAGGCAAACCAGAAAACAGATTACCCTCCCCCCCTCGAAAACAGAGTCTTTACTATAGAGAACAAACTGAGAGTAGCTGGAGGGGAGGTGGGCAGGGGCATGGTTTAAATAGGTGATGGGGATTGAGGATGACACTGGTTGTGATGGGCACCGGCTGTTGTATGTAAGTGAGGAATCACTGAATTCTATACCTGAAACTAATGTTAAACTCTATGTTAACTAAGTGGAATTTAAATAAAAACTTGAAAAAAAAACCACCAAAAGCCCTGTATTTTCAAAGAAGCTGCTAATCCATAGTGTTCTGTCAGGATAGAGGGATGTGTGTTTGTGCAAACACATGTCCATGTGTTTGATTTTCCTAAAATCTGTTATCAGAAAATGAACTAGATTAAATATCTTTATCCTTCAAACTCCCTAATGAATACAGCGTTTCAGAATATTTGGCCCTCCCAAAGTTTAGAGTTGCAATCTTCTTAAATACATTCTCACCTACCAATCTTTGCTTTTTCTTCTGGAAATTCTAAATTAACCAGGGTAAAAAGAAAAAAAAAAATCTAAATAGAGTCACATGTCTAAAAGATGCTATAATATAATCAATAAAAATATTGAAAAAGTATCAATTGCCACCAGGGGGAAAATTCATTTTCTTCTGGTAGCTAGCTAATGTGTATACACAATGCAAAATTTGGAAATGAATTAACCTGGTTTTTCCTTTATAAATAAATCATTATGTTTCCCAGGAGAGTTTAAGTATTTTGTGCTTTTGGCAGGCAGATGATTTTTTTAGTACAATTTTATAACTTCAACACTATTGAATTACTCTTAAAATTATGTTTTCTCTTGTAGCCACTGTGTGCCCTGGGACAGTCATTAAACAGTATCTTTGAGCCACATTTTCCACTTCCCTACAGTTTGATACATCGTATTCTTAATTGGTTTTTCTCTGCAAAGGCAACTTTGCAATGCTTTTCAACTCTGCATCATTTTTCCTATGAGGTTCATTTGTAAGGCCTTTCCTTTGATGACATAACCAATATGTGTGATTTCATTTCTTTTTTTTTTTTTTAAGATTTTTTTTTTAATTTTATTTATTTATTTGACAGAGAGAGAGACAGCCAGCGAGAGAGGGAACACAAGCAGGGGGAGTGGGAGAGGAAGAAGCAGGCTCATAGAGGAGGAGCCTGATGTGGGGCTCGATCCCATAACGCCGGGACCACGCCCTGAGCCGAAGGCAGACGCTTAACCACTGTGCCACCCAGGCGCCCCTGTGATTTCATTTCTTAAATGCCGCCTATGACTTGCTACCCATCTGCTATTTACTTTCACAGGGTAAAAACAATACATGCATTAAAGAAATGTACATACCTTTAAGTCTAAGAATGCAGTATCATTGATTTTAGTGTTTAACACAACTGTTTCCAAATCTCCACGTTACCTGCCAAGTGGCCCCTAAAATGTGTATAGTAGCAAGAATTTGAAAGACAATCAGAGAATGTGGATAGCTGTACCTTGTTCTGAATAGAGATTTTGGAATTTAATAAATGTGGCCATGATGGGGAATCTTCTCTCTTTTATTCTTTCTGCCCTATCCTTGGTAAATGTGGGGGTTCAGGAGCAGCGATTTCGGCAACACGAATCTGCTGGTGAGTGTTTTTGAACATGGTAGCTCAGAAGTTAGCAGGCACACTTCTTTTGAATAGAAAGCATTTTCTTCTGTAGGAAATGACATGAGACACATGCTTCCTATTCACATCCAGCCAGGATATGTACTGGTAGATCCAGACTTGTGTGTTTTTTTTTTTTTTTTTTTTTTTTTTTATAACTAAAGAACATTTATTCCTTTTTCACTAAGACTTTATCTTGAGGACATAACTGAACTGTCACCCCCCCCCCACCCCAACCTGAAGAAGGGTTAGTACAGTAAATGTTATAAAGCAGGTATGAACAGTTTGAAGGACTGGAACCAACATCAACCGACAACTTCCATCTAAATTACCATAAAAATGTTTAAGTAAAAAAAAAGGGGGGGGGGAAGGAAGCAATGGGGGTTTCAGATTGAACAAGATCCTCACATTTCATCTAATACATTCAATCCTGGCTAGAGTATACCAAAATGGAAACAGGATTACTATAATACAAAACTCCTACTACAGCACGCTGTACACACCTGTGTTCCAAGCCCACCCCCATCCCCCTACTGCTTCCAACTCAACTATTTCCCGGCCTGTTGGGCCTGCCGACGGAGGAGCACGTAGATCTTCTCTTTAATCCAGTCTTTGTTATAGGGCTGGTATGTCTGGGTATCAGCTCGGTAAACAAGGCAGCTGAGGTCTGCCAGATCGTCAATAAAATCAAACAACTGACTGATATCGTATGTGATAGAGGGGCTGTTGGGATTCATTCTCTTCAGATGTTCTTCATACATTTTACAAACGCCTTCCATGCATTCATTCACAGATTCATAGTCAGCGTAAGTTCTGCCTTCTGGCCTCTTGGTAGGCTGTACCAGCAAAATGGTGTGAGACATCGCGCCAAACTCTCTCGCTGCAGCCGCTGCCGACACCGCCGCCGCACACGAGCTTAGCCGCAACCAGACTTGTGTTATTTCTCTGGTGGCACAACTCTGCCTCTAAAACAAAAGGCATTTATTGGAAACGGTGTTTACCATTTTATAATCAACTGGCCTCTGAGAAAAGGAGAAGGACTGAGGTTTTTATAGCAAGTCATCCCTAGTTTTGTTCGCCGTGTGTTGCAATTCCATGGGATCACCTCATGACAATAGGAAACAAGTTAAAACAAAACACAACAAAACACACATAACCTGCCCAGAAGCCTCTTCCTCTGAAAACTCTACAGACTTTCTTCTTTCATCAAGAAAACCAAGACTTTGGGGCACCTGAGTGGCTCAGTCATTAAGCGTCTGCCTTCAGCTCAGGTCATGATCTCAGCATCCTGGGATCGAGCCCCGCATCGGACTCCCTGCTTGGTGAGTCTGCTTCTTCCCCTCTCCCTCTCCCTCTGCCTCCTGCTCCACTTGCTTGTGCGCTCTCTCTGTCAAATAAATAAAGATCAGTAGGAGAAGGAACAGAAGAATGAAGGGGGGGTAAAAAGAATGGGAAATGAACCATGAGAGACTGTGGACTCTGAGAAACAAACTGAGGGCTTCAGAGGGGAGGCGGGTGGGGGATTGGGATAGGCCGGTGATGGGTATTAAGGAGGGCACATATTACATGGTACACTGGGTGTTATATGCAAGTAATGAATCATGGAACACTGCACCAAAAACTGGGTATGTACTGTATAGTAACTAATACAAAAAAAAATAAAATAAAAATTATTGTTAAAAAAATCTTTTAAAAAAAGAAAACCAAAACTTTTACATTAATTCCAACCCTGTCATTTGCACAAACAGCATGAAATCCATATAACTTCGGGAATTTCTAACATTATTTTAACAATTTTAATGTGTTAATATTGTTATCTCTAGTAGAATATAGCTTTCTTGAAATTGCGTGACACCTTCACACTTCTACTTTATAAAAATTTGGCAATGAAATAGCAATTAGAATTATTAGCATTGATGATTATGAAAAGATACTACCTCATACATTTTTACTTGGATATCTTGAATAATTCTACCACGTTCTGTCCACACCCCCTTTCTTCTATTATAAGAACTAGAGAGCAAGAAAAGAATAGACAAGAATAAAGAAATGGTACCACTTTTCTTTCCTATCATCTTTATATCAACAAGTTGTCACCTACACTCTCGTTTGTCAATATACATATGGGACCAAGGAAAAAGAAGCAAAGAGGAAAAACAGGCATGATAGAAGGTGATGCTAATAACAGCTGTGATAAAGGAAGAAAGAAGATATTTGGAACAGGGAAAGATATAGCTGCCTTTGTTGCTGGAGTTAGTCAGAAGCAGTTGTGCTCTGGTGTCTGAGCCCAGTGGAATGTTCCGGTCATCCCCAGGTAAGTATATTTTTTATGTGATAGCGTCCTGAACAAACTTTCCCCATTATTGCCACACTTGTTAAATTTTATTTCTTGAATACCACTGAAATTTAGAAATCCACAAATATATTTTTTAGAAGATTTAAGAAAGCAATCCATAGAGCCAAATTTGCTGCCATGAACTGGATGAAAACTCTGCTGGAACCCACAATGAATGATCCAAAAATGATTCTACTGTGTTTTGATTCCAAAACCATAGATCTGGCTGACCTAGACTGACCCAGTAATGTTTTTCCTGGCCATCTCTTCAAATACTACTAGTTGTCTTCTGTTGGGGCTATTTCAAAAAGTACTATCTTCCCCATCACCCACACATTTCAGCCCTCTTTCTCTCCCAAGTGCTGCTGTGAGGTTGGATACTGTCAGTTATAAAACTAAGAGGATTCTGGCACCATAAATTGATTATCTCTGATTCTTTTTAAAACTATTAATGTAAGACTTTAAGTCAGCCGGAATTTCAAATTCAAAAACATCTCCTGTTCCATTTGTGTTTGCATTCTCAATGGGTTTCTCTTTTCCACCCTTCTGCACTTTCCTTTTTTAGTTCATCATCTATTAAAAGAATTTTGAAATGCAAGAGATGTTGTCAACATATTCACATGGAAAGTATCTCCCTCTGGCCATCATATCAAACCTTTGGCCAAATATTTGAGATAGAATATAGAACAAATACTAGAGTCAAACTTTATGAGAGGCATTGTGAACAAAATTGCTGCTGGCTTTCCTTATACTTGCAGGAACATAAGACCGTTTGGCACTGAATTATCCTCAAATTGCTTCTTGGGAATCGTTGATCTTGCCAGAACTGTTTTCTGTGGTCCTTAAAGGCGAGGAGCCTTAGGATCTCTGAGGGTTCAGCCACAGTATTAGGAAGCTAATGGTTATTCACTAAATGCTTTCTGAGTGACGGTTGATTGCTGGAATATACTTATTTTTGAACAAGTGAAGCTACTTCCTAATGCAAGCCAAATGTCTGCTGGTTCACACTTCTCATTAAAGAACAAGATACCATTGAAACAATGGATTAAAACTTTAGGGTGTGGTTTGCAGGAAGTCCAGCCCCCAGAGACTCACAGTCTGATGATAACATTCCAGGACTCCTGTTTCAGAGAAAGGATGATTTGGATTATGCAGATCCCCTGAAAACTCCCTTTTAGGTACCAAGGAAAATTCCACATAGAATTCAAGTCCTTTATTTGATCCACATATACATAAACACACAAGAAGTATCAATCAAGAAAAGACTTTACTAAAATTTAAAGGGGCAGGGGCAAGGTAGACAGCAACAATACAACCCACTTGAAATCTCAGCTCAGTTGCCCCTTTTCCAAAAACCAGATGGTACTGTTTTCACTGACCTCCTTGCCATAGACAGCACCAGAGCCCTTCAGTCAACTCTTTTGCTCCTTCCCCTTCCTTTCTATCCTTCCTTCTCTGTATTCTTTTATCTCTAAGAATTTCTGGGACTATTCCTTGAGCTGCTACTTTATAATATGCTTTGATGAAAAGAAATTAAGCTCTCCAAGCTCCAAGTTAGACAGTAAATGCCAGGTGCTTAACTGCACAAAGGATTTGAATAGCACATCTTCAGATAGCTTGAAATAGCTATTTATTTTTCTCTTCTACTTCAGAATTTTTTTTCCCTGTCGACAGCTCTAATTGTCAGGGGGAAAATGTACAGGAAATGTTAAATAGCAATTAAAAAATAGCATTAAAAATCTTAAATAGATTTAAAGACTATCTTAGAAATCTTTAGAAAAATGGAAATAAATGGTCACAATATCCGAGAAGTCACAGATGGTGTGATTGTCTTTGAAATAAGTTCAAAATACAGAAATCTAAAGAGGGGGATAATGTAGTCTTTGCTATAAGACAAGAGACATGAAAACCAACATTTCTTGAGTGTTCACTAGCCAGACACTCTTACCACTGAGAGTAATGAGTAACTGCGATGTCTGTAGAAGATCAGACGTGAATCTGAGTAGACCTGGGATTTAGACAGACTCAGGTCTCACTAAAAAGTAGAAACAATGAGATGTATGACTTTCTTAATTAACAATCACTCAGTAAATACTTACGGAGTTACTAGTTTTAAACTATTACATGTTCCCAGCCAACTACTTTATATAACTGTGTCCTGCTCTTATCTATAAAACATTTGAGGTGGGTTATGATAAAACGGAAAATATCAGAACCATGAAAATTTAGCTAAATGAAAACAAATATTACCAGAAGTAAACATGCAGAAATACAGGCTGAAGGATGCTATACAATTCTGAAATAGTAATATTAACTGCACTTAGACATGTATATTGAATGATGTGAAGATACAGCCTCTAACTGGAATCCAAAACATAGGTATTGTCTCTAGCTTGTAAGGGTAAAGGCATATGCTTTTTATATGAGTGACTACATTTGGAAGAATATAATATAAAGTGTTAATATTAGTTGTCCAGGGAGGTATAAATATGAGTATATTTTGTTTTATACATTTTTTCATCTATTTTCTTTAACATTTGATGTGAAGGGGATTATTTAGAGTCATGCCAGAGCCTGTCCTCAAACCCCACTGTCTTCTGCCTATTTGAGGTTTTTATCGCTCTTCAAGAAATGTGTCACTCTGTGTGGTGACAGATGTTAACTAGATTTATTGTGGTGATTTCACAATATATAGAAATGTAGAATCCTTATGTTGCCTCCTTAAAATTAATATAATGTTATATATCCATTGTATCGCAGTAAAATAGAAGGTATCATCATAGATATCAATTATGTGGATGACATGTCCCCACAGGCTGGATGTGCTCTGGCTGCATGCTATACATATTACAGAGGCATCAAAACTCTGTGGCTCCGCTGAATGGGGGCCATAGTTACCAAAAAATATCATGAACAAGTATATACTGAAAGAAGTGCACAGGAATAGAACAAAGGACAACTGGACAAATTAAATATTAGAATGACCCTGTGTAAGAACAATATTTACCTAAAAAAAGAAGGGAAGGAAAAAAGAATGGTTGGAGAAAAAGAAAAGGAAATCTGTACCATTCAGTTAACTTTAAGTTAAAAATGAGTCAGTAGTACAGAACACTAGTCAAAAATGTTAATGTGGGGGCGCCTGGGTGGCTCAGTCGTTAAGCATCCGCCTTCGGCTCAGGGCGTGATCCCGGACGTGATCCCAGAGTTCTGGGATCGAGCCCCATGTCAGGCTCTTCCGCTGGGAGCCTGCTTCTTCCTCTCCCACTCCCCCAGCTTGTGTTCCCTCTCTCGCTGGCTGTCTCTCTCTGTCAAATAAATAAATAAAATCTTAAAAAAAAAATGTTAATGTGAAGATCCATTACCTCTAGAACACCCAGAACAAAAGAGTGGAGCATCCCTCTCTGTTTTATGCCTTGCAGAGTATCCGCGGAGTACCGACTCGGGCCTGGGAATCTACAGTTTAAGGCGGAGGGTGGGGGAGGGCAATAACCAACTGGAGAGAGTCTGAAGGTGAGGGTAAATAAGCACAAGGTAGTGGATCTGAGGGATGAGAGAAGAGGTTGTTGCAAGAGGATCACAACCCTGTTTCATGAAGTAAGTTCTCCCTTCATTTCTTTTCTTTTCTTTCTTTTTTTTTAATGATTTTTTTTTATATTATGTTAGTCACCATACAGTACATCCCCGGTTTCCGATGTAAGGCTCGATGATTCATTAGTTGCGTATAACACCCAGTGCACCATGCAATACGTGCCCTCCTTACTACCCATCACTGGTCTATCCCATTCCCCCACCCCACTCCCCTCTGAGGCCCTCAGTCTGTTTCTCAGAGTCCATAGTCTCTCCTGCTTCATTCCCGCTTCTGATTACCCCCCCCCCCTTTCTTTATCCCTTTCTTCCCCTACCGATCTTCCTAGTTCTTATGTTCCATAGATGAGAGAAATCATATGATAATTGTCTTTCTCTGCTTGACTTATTTCACTTAGCATTATCTCCTCCAGTGCTGTCCATGTTGCAGCAAATGTCCCTTCATTTCTTTTCTCTCCATTCTTTATAATCTGATTTCTATCCTCATTACTATACCAAACTAGTTCTTGATAAGACCTCGATGTTAATAATCTGAGAGATACATTTCAGAAGTTATTATATTCAATTTGAACAGCATTCAGTGCCACCCATTGTCATCTTTTTGATAGACCCGCTTTCCTTGCCTTCTGTGAAATCATACTATTCTTATTTTACTCCAAACTTTCCAATTGCTCTGTATCTGCCCATGGCACACTGACAATTTTCCCTAAAAATATCTATTCTTCAATTTTCTGGCTGAATTTTTGGTCTTCGCTTGTATAACTTGAAGATGCATGTTAGGCAAATTTCACAAAACTGGTTTGGCATCTCTATTTCAGATGTGCTCGGCAGTCCACTGCCTCCTCTATAATGCTGCAGTGGTTGGCTCTTATTTCCTTGGGTCCTTGGTTGAAAAAGAGACAGGAAAAAAATTCCTTTTTAACATTAAAAGGCAAAACTGAGAAACTAAGATTGACAATAATCTAGATCCACAATGGTGAAGATATAGTCTAATATTTATAGGGTTAATGACACCTTACTATGATACCTGTAATCTGATATTAGAATATATCTTTAATATGATTCCGTTGTAACATTATATTATATTATGTGATTAATATTGAAAAATCAATTATAAGAAATTTATGAATTCAACTTAGTCATTCCATGTTTTAGCAATTTTACTTATTACTGTTCACACATTCACTGAATGAATGTTTATTGAGCACCTATCAGGGGTGAGACACTCTGTCAGTCACCAGCAACACAGAGGGGAAGACACCCTCCATTGTGGTGCTGTTGCCTAAGTGGAGAGAGATTTTAGTTAGATAGTCACAGACCAATGTAGACTCATAATTGTGATAGATTATAAAGAGTTGGTGCACAGGGCTACAAATGGGACTTTGATCTAAACAAAAAGTCTGTCTTGAGGTCAAAGCAGAAGGAAAACTAGAAATTATCTGAGGAAAAAAAATGGAAGGAAAATTACCTAAGCAGAGAAATCAGTCTGCATAATGTCCTCATGGAAGGAGGAAGCACAAAATGTCTGAGCGTCTTGAAGAAGGCTGGTTGTATCAGCTGAGGTTGTACTGAATATATGCATAGAATTAGGTAAGGAATAGATTATCAAGATATGAATTAAAATCATGATATGCAAACTTTAAAGGATATGTAAAATTTTGTTTTTAAATTAATTATTCAATTGTAATATTAATTCAACCCATGTAAAAAAAATTAAATTTACCTGTGAAATATTTTGAAAGGACACTGGGTAGCTTACAAACTTAAGTTATCATGTAGAAGTTTAAGAGTACAAAAAAAAATAATTCACATTCCCATCTGCCATACCAAAATTATTTCCATTTTTTCATATTATTAGGTCTTTGTCCATAGGTACACATAATTTGCTGATATTTTGCTTCTTTTACTTATATCATTAAAGATCATTATTTATTTAACACATTCATTCACTCTGAATAGCCTAGATTATGATATGGTAACATTCAACCCCAAAACGTTAACAGTTTGTAATCACAAAGGATTATTTCTCACTCACTCCACCAGCCCATTGTAGGTTCCCTGGGGCTCATCTCCAGGACTTGTTACTTGGAGAGGCCAGCTGGGAAAGGATCCAGGGGGAAGAAGACTTGCACCCAGGTGTAGAGCTTCTGCCTGGAAGTGAAGTATGTCACTGCCATTCACATTTACTTGTCCCTTCCTAACTTCAAGGGCACAAGAAAATGCAATTTCACCATGTGCCGGAAAAGAAGAAAAAAAAACATGTTGTTTGAACAGTGCTAATAACTATCACACCTATTTTTAGACTTGAATTTGTTTTCAATCTTTTTACAATTTTAGGGAGTGTTACAATGAATATTTTCATAAGCATTTTTTCTATTATTATTTCTTTAGTACGAATTCCCAGTAGTGGAATTACTGGATCAAGAACATGAATATTATAATGATCCAATACATATCACCATATTACCTTCCAGTATTATAGTAAATAAATGTCTCTGTTTTATTCGCCTAGGAGCCACTTGTTAATCATCTTGGCATCCCTATTCCTAGCAGTGTCTTAGAGTATAGGCAATTGACTCTTCATTGAGTAAATAAAACATTCTAGCCTATGATTTTGCAAACATCTCTTTGTTTTGAAATATCATGATTTTATATTGAGAAGTTGAAATTATTTTAACTGAGAAAAACTATTAAGATCAAAATAGTTTAGACATCTATCATTCTTTTATTTACATATCAATTTGCAATGCCAGCCACAGATTATTGATATAGGTTTAATGCAATCTTATAAGCAATTTATATACATATATAGATTTAAATACATAGATATATATAAAATATATGGTGATATGTATATATACACACACATATACATGTATATATATTTGCTAGTATTTTAGGAACAATAAAATGATACCTAAATTTACCTAGAATTTCTTTGATAGTGACTGAATCGTGATTCTTACTTGTATTCAATAGAAACAGACTCTGTTAATTGAAAGAGATTTTGAAAAGAAGCTGGATAGTTTACTGAATCACTGGGAAGACTAAAAAACAAACAAACAAACAAAAAACAAAACAAAAAGTTTAAAAAAATATAGGCAGAAACTGTCAAGCCAAAATCTGCTCATGTGAAGAACCTATTTGAGGTCACTTTGCTGGGGGCCCTGCTCTCTCAGTACAACTAGTGGTAACCGCCTCTGCGGGCATGTGACATGGTTCAGCTGATACCCTAATTCTGTTACTACCTTTGGAAACCAAACATTGATGTCACTGCTCTGCCCTCAGTCTGAGCTCATTTCCTCTCGATTCAAATGTGTATATGGGAACATGTGATTAGCTAAGACTAAGTCAAGTGTCTAAACAGGTGGTAAGATAGGGGGCACCAGGCTGGGATTTTCAGCTTCTGTAGCAGACATGAAACCTGTCCAACAAGACTAATGCAGAAAAGTAGTCCTCAAATATAGTAAGGGTATTCAGAAGCAGGAAAACACAAACAAATAAACAACAACAAAAATGAAACAAATATTTACTACAATGAGCAAAATTAGACATTTTCTATAATTCCCTTTAGTTTGTTCCACTTCACCCCTATCCAAAACTCATTGACATTGTTCACTTCCTCTCCCCTTGAAACTTTGGGATTTAAAGAGCTTTGCTTTGCCTTTTTTTTCTTTTTATAAAAGGATTATTCATTTAAAATTTTCTTAAATGAGTCACATCCTACTGCTTTTAGAGTCTCTGGTGATTTTTTTTTTATATTTTGGTTGTATATCTAGGTAATAGTAAAAATCGTAAGTTGAATTTTGAAGTTAGGAAGGGACAAGTAAATGTGGATGGTAGTGACATACTTTTATAAAAGAAATCAGTAATTTAATAATGAACAGTCACTGTCTTCGGTGGCATTTCTTTAGTATGAGTTATCTAATGTTGAATAATTTTCTAAGCTTTTGGGACAAACTCATCATCGCCCCCAAAAAACAATTTTTGAAGTAATAGAAGTTTCTAAGAGGAAAGAGAAAATTCAAAATAAAGATGTGTATTTTAATATTTGCCACCTCTAAAGACAGATGAATCTTTACCTTTACCTGCCTTTTGTTTGAAGTTGAAATTGAAATACTGAGAAGTTTATTTTCCATACAAATATCTCGATACCATATAAACCACCAAAACCATTTCAAAAGAACTCAAGGTAGAGTTTACAAAATCACCAACTTTTATAACTATAAGTGGTCCTCCCTCTGATCTAAGGCCAGCCAAGTTCAAATATTACCACCTTTACCCAAATCTTCCTTCACTTCCTCCTTGGCTGTCTTCCCCCTACTCCCTCTGACTTATTATCATTGATAATTACATTGCAGTGCAGTGCGGGTTGGAAAACATTGGTCTGACTTAACTGCCCCATTTTTCAAGGGATTCAATTTCAGAAATTCAAGTTGAGTGGAATTAAGTGATTCAAATCTACTTGGTTTCAAGCTCAAGTCAAAGGCAATGATGGTGAAAATTATAAAAAATATCTCACACTGAGATAAGTTCAAAGTGCATGGAGTATATAGTTGGGAGCTTAATGTAGTTGAATATTTTTTCGGCAAGCAAATTGCACTTCACAACTTCACAAATAACTGAAAGCTAGTGCTTTCTAAAAGTGGAATGAATTCTTTTATATGTGATGAATTCCTATATATTTGTTGCATTCCCGATGATAATAAATTATGGAGACTGAGGTGGCTTGGAAGCGATCATTTCGTTGAACTGAAGATCCTCCTAGAAGACCCTAAGTCTACACATGACATGCCCAACTCTCGGTCAGATGACCCAGAGTTTCATTTTGCCACTGGGGAATTCTCTGATGTGGGGAAAATAATATTTTTTGACATTTTTTGACAAAAATAATAATTATTTGTCCTCACCAGACTATTATGATGATCACCTGAGGTTATACCCATAAAATCACAGGATATTTGTATTCTACCGCACAACTTACAAGTTTTACTACTAGTCACCCAAAATTTTATCAAATATATTATTATTTTAAAATAATTGGCACTGAACCTAGAACATTTTGACTTTTGAGGTCACTATAAAAATTAACAAGAAGTTTTTAAGTAATAACAAGAATAACAACAAAAGATCCCTCATGTTTTTCTTGGAAATGAATTCTCAGGACACGTATTGAGAGATTCTACTTCAACCCCTTGGAGTCTAATTCCCATTGCCTGTATCTAAATCGATGGTTATCCTATGCAACTAATGATAAACAATAAGATGACAGAACGTTTACCAGCATGTTTTACCATACTGACTTAGTACTTTTGAGTCCTTGTAGGTATAGCCACAAACACAAATTGGTATTATTATGCACAGCACACTACTCTGTTGAAGGGGCAGGGACTTCTAATTGTATATAAAATCACCCTGCCCATTAGAAATTATAGGAAGAACAGAACAAGAAGGAGGATTTCTGACTCTTTCAAATACAGAAATAAGGAAGAAACACAGAGGGAAAGAGACAGGGTGAGAGGGAGATTGGGAGGGAGGAAGGGAGAGAAGGAGAGGGACGGAGGACAGAAAAGAGCAAGGAGAGGAGGGAGAAGAGAGGGACAGGGGGATGGAGTGGGGAAGAAGGAGAAGAGGGAGGGGAGAGGGGAAGGGAAGGAAGTAGAGAGAAAGCGAGAGAAACATTCGACAACAGAGAGAACATGGGTTTATTTTCATAATATGAAACTCAGTGTTTATTTTTCCCTAGTGTGCAATAACGGAACACAGCATGTAAGGATTAGCTCAAATTGATTGAAGGTAGAGCTCTTTTTATGAAAGATCTTTCAAAAGAAAAACATGATGTGTTCTGGCAGTAGGAAGACAGTGCCAGGAAGCACATCAGCAATTTATTTTCCAAGTAGGAAATATTCATTAGATCTAAATACCTAGTTGTTTGCAGAACATGTTCATGCAACGACTTGTTCCTGACACTGCGGAGCATAGTTTCTGTCTGCTCTTACATCGGGGATTGCTTAAAATATTGTCTCTCAGCTTTATCCTTGATAGATATTAATTCAATATATGGATATGCACAGTGCACTGAAGCTTGGTAACTTGCCTTTAAGAATAGGACACTGGAAAGCTATAGGCAAAAAAAAAAAAAATCAACAATTTACTTATTTACAAACTCTTAGTTAATTGTGGGAAGATAAATAAAAGTCTTGTTAATGAAACTAAAAAAACACTTAAAAGATTATATTAAAATTGCATTTTATGGGAGGAAAGGATAACTTATTTTTAAGAAAATGCCTAGAATCAGACTTTTTGCTTGAAGAAAGACGAGGAAAAGAACTGAAAAAAATGAATTGAGTCGATCTTACAGAGGAAATATTTATAAATCTAGCTATTATAAAACATGATAAAATATCCTCTATATTCTAGCTCAATGATTCACAAGTAGTTAGTTACCTATTACAGTAAAAATAAATTTCTGAGGGTCAATCGTATGTGTCATCCTCATAACCACACACCTACATCTTTCCAGTGTGTTATCCATGGAAAACCACATGCCCCCAAAATCAAGATCTCAGAGTTACGCTTCCTGATTTGTAATACCCCGAAGGCATAATTATCTAATACAGAAGAAACCACACCCTGTTCATGCGTTGCTTCACTTGAGACATATTTCTGTTCTGGTTTCTCCTACAGTTATCAAAGCAAAAATTAGTACCAGACTATATGATTTCCAAGGAAAGGAAAGTGACAGATTTGTATATTGTGGGAAATAGATGACCTACCTTACAGAAAAAATGAATAAAAAATTAAATGAAATGATAAATTATTATCTAAATAATAAAATAAAATGTAAATTAATAGACTATACATGTAACTGAAGGATAGGAACACTGCTAATATTATAATATTAGATTAAATGCATACTTCATAGGCTTAAAAATCATTCCTTCCTCCTACTCTAAAAGAGATAGCCACACACCATATGGACAGTTCACGTAGGTGCACATAGGTGGTGCCATGTTAACATACACCACGTTAGAGGGCCTCAGAGGGGGAGTGGGTGGGTCGATTCTGAGTGTCTATAGACTCACATTGTCCAGAATGTGCCTTAAATTCAGTCTTCCCAATGTATTCTTATTATTATTCTCACTCCAACCCTGAGCGTCCCCTCTTGTAATTGGTAATGACATAAATAGTAATAACAATTGTTTAAGTGTGCCTAAGTTATCCATTAATTGATTCACAGAAAAAATATCTATCAACAAACTACCCTGCTCCAGACACTGCTCCATGTGCATTGATATCATCAGTGGAAAAACAGACAAATATCTCCGCTCTCATGGAGCTTACATTCTGGAAAAAGTCTACAGCAAACAACAAGCAAAGAAAAAGAGCAAATGATATAGAGCATGGTAGAAAGTTATAACTGTTACTGAAAAAAAAAGCAAAAGTTGTCAAGAGTAAAATTAAGAATGCTTGGGGTGTGGCCACAGTTTGTAATTCCAGTAGTGAGTTTAGGACAATCATCTTTAAAAAGGTACTCATTAAGTAGTGATACCTAAGGTTAATGGTTATTCACATGAATTAGCTGGTGGAAGAGCATTTGAGGCAGGGAAAATAATCTGTACAATAGCCCTAAGGAAGTCATCATACAGAATTTAGCTTTTACTATGAGGATAAGAGAAAACTGTTGGAGGGTTTTAAGTGGTGGTGGGGGGGGCAGGATTTATATTTTAAAATTAACACTCCAACTGCTGTAATGTGACTCCAGAGGGCAAATGTAGAAGGATGACACACTGGAAGCTATTAAGTAAAGTAGGTGGAAAGTAGTGTCTTAAACGCAGGTGATAGAAATGAAGAGGGTGAGAAATAGCTAGATTCTAGGAAATAAGTGGTTATGGGAAAAAAAATGTATGAATTCTGTTCTTTGGGTACCATGAAGAGGACCATTATAGACACAAAGTGAAGTCTTGGGTTACTAAATAATTCTATTTTCCTGATCAATAGCATGAATGTAGTTGGAAACATCAGAACCAACTTTATTTGTGCTCTGTCCTTATCTTAAACATTAAACTTTCTGAATAAAACAGAAATAATGTTTTATCAGAATATGGGATAGTTCTCCATTTCAACAAATTTTCCAGCAGACACCATGCATCAGAACAATGCTACCCAGGGGATAAAGGAGAAATCAGAAGTATTCCCTATATGTTTTTAGCAGAGAAAAAAAAAATCACTTAAACAAACAAGGACAGAGGAGAGATGTCATCATTGTGCTGGAAACTTGAGGAGGATAAATTAGGGCTCAAAGAGGGGTGGTTAATGATTAGGGGCAGGTAAAAGGCATATTGAAAAGCGATTTTGGGATATGACACCCTTGAGAAGAATCTGAAAGAGGAATAATATTTGTCACAGTGATCAGTGTATTTCAGGTAGAATGGAAATACAAACAAAACAGATCTAGGAAAATACTTTAGGACAAGCGTAGGTAGCTTGGTGTGACTGAAGCACAGAATTGTTGGAAGACAGTTCTCCATAAGTCTCAAATATTTTTATACATCATGCAAAAAAGGACATCAACTGCCCTGTTGTTCCAAACTACCTTTTTAAAGATCCTTCAAAAGCAAATAACCTTGGAAGATAGAGATAGTGACTCCTTCTAGAGCAAAGGGTGAGTTTATGTACAGCCTTGGAAGATAAAGGTTATCTCTCCTGGGTAGGCAGGTTTATATCCAGTATAATATATATATTTATATATATATAAATATATAAATATATATATTATAAATTCCCCAAGTTCGGGGTTCCTCAGCTATGCTTCAAACCCATTCTGTGTGTAGCATCCACTTGGACCACTCCAAGTGTCTCCACGGAAATTGGGAGGACGAGGACAAGGGAAACCTAGACATACTTGAAACTCATATTCTTTACTGTGTCATGACTTCTGATAAAGTCCTTTGTATCACTGTAAAGTTAACGGACAGGCCACATGACCACCATCACTTCTGATACCAACTACACAATTTAAGAGTCCCTCGGACCACTCTCAGTTTTGACAATTTGCTGAAAGACCTCACAGAACTCACTGAAAGCTGATACATTCACAGTTATGGTTTACTAAAGCAAAAGGATACAGATTAAACTCACCCAAGGGAAAAGATACAAGGGGCAGAGTCCAAAAGAGTCCTGGGCACCTCGATGGCTCAGTCAGTTAAGTGGCCAAAACCTAGTTTCAGCTCAGGTCACGACCTCAGGGTCCTGGGATCAAGCTCCACATTGGGCTCCCCACTCTGTAGGGTGTCTGCTTGAGGATTCTCTCTATCCCTCTCCCCCCCCCCACTCTCTTTCTCTCTTTCTTAAATAAGTAAATAAAAAAATCTTCAAAAAGGTCCAAAAGAGCTTCTAGTTTCCTTCTCCCAGTGGAGTCATATGTCTATTCTCTCCTCAGTAGTGGTGTGTGATAATACACACTGAGTATTCCCACCAGGGAAGCTTACCTGGGTCTTGATATCCAGTCTTTAAAGGGCTCTGTCTTACGGATAATGTTGACTGCTCATGTGGTCAGGTTTAGACTCCATCCCCTTCAGAGATCTAGTCATGCATCATGACCTAAAACCCCCGTTATAAATCATGCTGCCACACTATCTAGCATGGCTCAAGGCTCCCAGGTAAACGAAGAAACTTTTTTCAAGCAATACATTTCAAGGGATTAGAGAGTATCCCCAGGAACTGAAGGAAAAAAAGAAAAGAAAAGAAAAGAAAAGAAAAGACAAGACAAGACAAGACAAGACTTCTCTTTGGGCAAGGTTAAATTCTTTACTACACACTCTACTCCAGAGATCTTGTGTTTTCTGCCAACATCCATGAAATTGTGGTAGGGTACCTTGTTAGCTTACAGTTAGGGCGAAGTTTCTGATCTTAGTTACACAGCTCTTGACGGGAAAGCAAAGAGGGATTTACTGAACAATATGCCTAGAGAAGGAGGTAAACGGGGTCACATCACAGATTCTTCTTATGCTTTGCTGAGAGGTTGACCTTTATTCTTTAGCCAATTCAGATTCTATGTTTGTAGAGACACCAATCCACATCCAAAATATGATTTTCTTAAATATCACTCAACACCCTACATATAGAGATAAAGACTATAAGTGGTTGGAATGATTTGAGTTTAGGAGTTTTCAGAAAAAAAATGTTCTGGAAATCTAGAGGGTGAAAGCATTAAAGATCTTGGCAATAAAGAGATTGAATCAATGATCTAGACAGTATCAGCTGGATCAGAGTCATGAAAGGAAGCCTACTAATGATAGTAGAGAAAAAGAAAGGTTCAGGGAAATAGAAAACAAAGAACAGGTGTCAAAGGAATATAAGAAGGACATCTGGAATGACAGAAGAATATGATGAAATATTGATGTATTAAAGTTGAAAACTTCATAAATTGATCAATTGAACTAACAACAAGTTTCAGGACCTACTACAAGTGTGGGTTAGGATTGACTATGAGCAAAATTTTAGACTCAAAAAGCACAGTAAATTTGGAGGTAGGATTACTTATATACAAAGACATTGAAGTCACTAAAATGGATGTGAGAACGGAAAAGAACATACTCTAGAAACCAAATTCCTAAATGAATGGGGAGAGTAAAGTTGGTAAATGACAGCCCTAGATGGGCTAGAAGTATAATATCTAATGATAAGAACCTCAAAGAAGAAAGGATGGAAAAATAATAGAATTCTCAATGGAGAGCTAGAAGAGTATCTGTATTTCTGCTGTGCTTTGTGAAGTTTCAACACCCTTGATTTGAATGAGCTTTAAGGGCAAGTTCTAGAAACTGGATGATCTCTAGGCTTTAAAATAGAAAAAAAGTAGATGGGGGAGGGGGTTCTTGAGTATTCTCTGGGGAAAGAAACTAAAGTCATAGAACTGTTTGCTAACAGTGAACCTAGCATAAAGGGAATAATAAACACCGATTTTTGGTGTGAAGATTAAGTTTATGTGTCAACTTGGCTGGGTCATGGGGAGAAGGGATGGAGTGCTTGGATATGTGGGTAAACATTTTAGATGTATTTATGAAGGTGGTTTTAAATAATATTAACATTTGAATTGAATTTGAGTAAAACAGATTGCCCTTCTAATGTGGGTGGCCCTCTTCTAATCTATTGAAGGCCTGAATAGAACAAAAGCCTGAGAAAAGGAGAATTCACTCTCTCTGACCATTTTCAGCTGGGACATCATCACCTCCAGCCTTTGGATTCAGACTTGGATTGGAAATATACCATCGGCTGTCATAGATCTCCAGTTTGCCAAGTACTGGCAAACTTCTCAGTTCTCATGAGACTTCTCAGACTCCATAATCCTGTGAGCCAATTATCTATAATAAATCATGTATGATATGATATTATTATGATGTGATTTATTTATTATATATAATGGAATTCATTATAATAAAATATAATACGATTTATTGTGGTTTATATATAATGATTTATCATATAAAATAATCATATTATAATATGACTTATTATGACTTATTAAATAGTATGATTAATTATAAGGAATTAGCTCACATGGTTTATATATATATATATTTTTTTTTTTTTCAATTGACCCTCTGGAGATCCTAGACCTAATACAAATGGGAAGATGTTATCAGTGAAATGAACAGTGAAATAGACATTGAAGAAAGCAGCATAGTAATGAAAATGAGTACCCCAAAATGAGGGGCATCATGAGACTGACTTTCGGCAAGTTTCTAAACTCACAAAGCACACGTTCTCCATTGCAGAGTAAGGTCTCCTAAATTATCGAAGTTTACTCTTTGCCAGAGCTTTCAACAGGAAATAGTAAAACTTCTACTTAGGAGTTGCTGAAAGGATGAGCTAGTTTCCCCCATGCTGTCTCCTTCCAAAGGTAGCTGACACAATCTTGGTTGTCTAACATCAACAGTGGAAATAGCAGTGGCCTGGCTGGCGTGAGAAGGCCCAATATCTCCCGTGGTGAATGGGAGGGAAATACATCCTTTAAAATGGAATTGCCACTTGTAATGAGTAGTAAATAAGCCATAGAGATCTAATGCACAGCAGAATGAATATAAACAATAATATGGTGCTCTAAGTGTGTCTAACGTGAGAAACGTCACTACAATGGCAGATATACAACAGTATATAAATGTACCGGAGTAACGTGCTGTACACCTTAAGCTTACACAGTGTCACATGAAAAATGTATTCAATAAAAAATAAATGAAAAAAAATGGAATCACCGCAATTAGGAGCACAGATGCAGTTTAATTTAAAAGCCTAAACCGTAGACGATCTCAGGAACATAACACCCACCCAAAGTAATCAGAAATAAAGAGAGATTAAAGACCTTAAGTGGGGAAATAGAGGTAAAGATGAGAGCTCAGTTTCTGAAGTGGGCTGTTACTAAGGAAACTGAACAATACATCTTTCTAAATCCTTTGGAGTTTTCCTTCTATTTCTGCTTCGAGGTGAGAGCCATAGCGTGATGCTTTGAATTCAGTGGCGGTGCTATTCACACATGAACAAGTGTGATCCCCAAGGGGATCCAGGCTTCACCAAAAACAGAGAGTTGAACATCAGGCTAACAGCTAAGTGGCGTTGCTTCGTTTTCAATTAACAAATTGTCTCTCAGGACTTGACATTTCTCAGTACATTGAGAGGTTCCAGTAAGGCCTGTCGGGGAGTGAAAAGAGCAAAGGGAAGGTTTAAGAACTAACATTTAATGGAGTCTTAGCCTTCGTTGTGCCATGAACCTCTTGTGTATCCTGTAATCTCCTTATCAGGATAATGTCTAAAAACGCAGAGGATTATAAAAGAATTCAAGTATATCGAAATACAGTAATAGAAAAATATTTTTAAATGTTGATGTTCTAATAAGCATGTTTCTTTAGTAAGACATGAAATAAGAAGATATTGGGATGGATCTGATAACTACCATAATTTTAGAGTAGTGGTAAATATAAGAGATATTTTGACACATGTGCAATAGCTATAATGTGATATGAAAATATCTTTCTTTCCGTTGGTGAAAAAAATCACAGGTCCTGCTAATATTACTTTTTTTTTTTTGTTAGCGTATATTTATGATTGAAATCAAAGATCAACTTTACTTAGAGGTTAGGAAAAGTACAGATATCATTTTTTCTATGCAACACATTTGTCCCCTTGAATTCTATTCACCAACCCCAAGAAATTAAAAAGAAAACTGAATGAAACTTTTTTGTGCCAGACACTACTACAGAGGATACAAAAATGATTGAGAACTGATTTTGGTTTGAGGCATGTGGAAATATAGGAAAGTAACCTATACCAAAAGGGATCCAACCACTAGGAATAGGATCATCATCTTGAAAATTTTTTTCAGGAGATTCTACTCAAATGTGTATTATGGGCCTAGAGAAACTCTCATGTAGGTGTACCAGGGACAATTATTGTATTACAATATTCTTAGTAAAAGTATAAAATTGTAAACGACCTAATAGTCTGTAAATAAATGAAAGGTTTTATATGAAGTGAGATTTCCTAATAAGATGAAATATTACAAAACAGTTCCATGGTATAATATTGATTATGACAGTGATGTGGGTGTCCAAATCAATAGTCACGGCTTCACTGTCCGTATAGATATAAACATGAGGAGTACTAGCTATGCAACCCATGGGGAAATCTCTGGGACATACATTGAGAGAGGGAGACAGTAAGCACACAGAAGATGTATACAGTTTTGATTTCATTCACCTAACTTAAAAAACATCACAGTCAAAACAATGCTAATTATGTCTTATGGAATACACACAGAAATCAAAACAGAAGACTATACCCTAACTTAAGACAGACGGTGGAAAGGTGAGGTTAAGAATGGAGCAGTCAAATAGGTTTTGGTGATGTCTGTGAAACAGAGAGCAAAATATTGATGTGTATATTCTGCGAAGTGGGAGTATGGATGCCTGTTATAAGATCTGAGGAGCAGATAAAAAGGAAAATACCAAAAGTTTGATGGATAGAATAATAAAGATAAAGAATAGAAAAAGAAACTCTTCCTGGGGAAACGTCTCAATGGCAGGGACTTTCAGAGTCAGAATCCGTAACATGAAAGGCTATTTCCATTGCCAGCTAGGATTTTGAGGAATTGTGCTACTTACCAAAAATATGATCAGTAATGGTGTTTAAATGTTCAATCTTTATGGAGTGTGAATCCGATTAAAAATTTAAAGTTTGGATGATAAGTTATAATAGTAGCTTCTTGGGTGCTTGAGTGGCTCAGTCAGTTAAGAGTCTGCCTTTGGCTCAGGTCATGATCTCAGGGTCCTGGGATTGAACCCCTACTTTGGGCTCCCTGCTCAGCAGAGAGTATGTTTCTTCTTCTGTCCTTTCCCCTGCTTGTGCGCTTGTGCGCTCTCTCTCTCTCTCCCTTTCTTTCTCACTCTCACTCTTTTTCTCTCTCTCTCAAATAAATAATAAAATCTTTAAAGAATGTTAGCTTCTTGAAGAATTGAGTTATTATCACATGCATTAGGCTTTTTGATCATTTAATTCACACAAAATCCTGAATGTTATTTTATAGATCAGAATATTTAGGTCAGATAGGTTCAATGACTTGCCAAAGCTCTACAGCGGATAGGAGGAGGCAGTAAGATGTGAACCACAGCGGGGTTCCAGGGCGCATGCTTCGGAACATGCATGGAGGTACGTGAACAGCAATGCTGATGTATTTGAAGACAAATCTTGACATTCTTGGGCCATGACTAACAAGCACTCAGGGCTTCAGACAAAGCAGTGACTCGTTGAGAAACTCTGACGGTATCCTTTTTCCAGCGAAATATTCCTTGAGTGTCTACTGCATGCTACATTCTACCACAAGAGGTTTTATGTGTATGTGTCATTCCTGAATCATTAAAACATATTTTTGAAAAACTACTATTTGCCAGATGCTGTGGGAATTCCTGAGATCAATAAAGCGTGGTATCTGAGCTGAAAGAGATTAGAATCGAGTGGAGAAGCCGACATAGGGTTAATAAAGTAATGTGTTTTAACCAACTGATCAGAAACTAATCAATCTGACAAAAAGAGTTTAAAGTAATTTCTTATTGAGATATAATTGACATAAAATTTAACAATGAGAAAAAAAACCTTTCTGTAGAAAATGACAAAACCCAACAGTGTGTGTGTGTGTGAGAGGCATATTATGATAGATAATCATAAAAAGTAAAATAAGAGTTACCTAATAATTCTTCCCCCAAAATGGGAAAACCTGGAAGCCAACATTCTTTTTTAAATAAGTGGCCCTAGCAGGATTATGTGATATAAACCACATGTATTTTGATTTAACCAAGCAAGTTAGTCAAACTAATCCTAATGATCAGTGGAGTGTCGGATGTCACAGCCAGCCGGAAAGGGTGACCTTCTTTTAGCAGTCTCTAGGACATCCAGTTTCTAAAATAGAAACAAACAAAACCTACTAACAATATGTATTTCTCCCCACTAAATAATTCAGATTCAAGGAAATAAATTTGAATATATGAATTTATAAAATTTGAATATGACACTGAAAATGTATAGAGGTGGTTTGAAAAGTTTGTGTCATAAAGAACTAAAATATTGGAGTTTTCTTTTGGAGGGAGACTCAGTAGGTTTTTCTAGGACGGTGGTTTCCTAAATGATATCACTGTGATTAATAAATATTTTAAAACATTATGTTTAAATATGCATTGAAAAATAGTGCACTCAAGTGTTTAAAAAAGAAGTACTAAAATTATAGTCCCAACGTATTTTTAAGGGGGAATCTGCAGGTCCTTATCTGCAACATTTGCACATTTATGTTACTGAATTTTATGGTCTGCATTAATGTGTATGTTAAATTTCAAACTCAGAAATCAGACAGCTTGATGGTTATTGATCCTTGGGCTCTGACTCTGTGGCCATGAATACAGAAATACTGAGCATGACTGCTTTGATTGAATCAAAACTTTTTTGTTTTGTTTACTTTTCATTTGTAGAATGGCTAAACTCATATTTCTTTCATTTTTTATTTGGGGATACCTGGTTTTTATGTATATTTTGGTAGAAAAAAACAATTAAAAATAGTGAATTTTTCCTGCCTTACCACAAATATCTCTATTACATGGCATTTGGTAGAACCATAATATTATATAATTTCGGCTTTTATTTATTGGCAAACTTACTCAACAACAATTAGGTAAGTACCTACTATTTGCAAGGTAATGAGCTGTGGGTTTACTAGTAAGGAAGAAATAACTCCAGTCTTCATGGAAGGTTTTCACACTTCTGATATGATTTACTCTTTTTGTCCATGCCATTGCTATTTCTATGATAATTAATAATTAGCTGTTTTTATAAAATCAAGGGTATTCTTTACTCTTACATCAACTCAACTACTATCACTTCAGCCTAGTAAATTCAGGCAAAACAGCAAAATCAACATTCATTCTTAAAATAGAGTTATATTATTATTTTTAAAGTTCTGAGTTATTTTCATACTCCAAACTATTCCTGCTTATTTTCCTCCCACTTCTAATGCCCTCAGGAAATAGCTTTCAACATCCAAGGCTCACTGAATTTACATTCTTCCTCAAGGGAATTTATAAATTTTTCTAAAGTTTCTTCCACCAAAGTTTCTGGATAAATGCTATAAGAAGAAAAGAGCGTGTTGTAGCTAAGTAATGTGGGGAAGCAAAGTATTGACTCCTCTTAACCAGATACATTTCTTGTAGAAGTTTCATACCCTTTAACATGTTAATGTGTATTGAGACTCCAGAGAAAAGGGTATAGAATACATGATTTTATCAAATTATTTGGCTTTGGAAGCCTTTATTCAAGGTCCTACAAGGACTAGTTTTCTGAGAAATACATTTGAGGGGGGAAAAATGGGTTGGTGCTGGCACTTAGAAAAATAATGAGTTCTAAGAGCAAACATGGGTTCTTAAGAAGTCCTTTCAGGTAAGCTGTTTCCAGTTTTTGAGTGTTTCTGAGCTGATACGCTCAAGAGTGTAGCAGAGAGGGAATACCTGAATGTCAGCAAGGCATTCCATTGTGAGAGCAAGAAACATGGGCTGAGTGAGTTTCATTACTTGGGAACACATCAGGTTAAATTAGTTAATACAAAAATAATGATTATCTATGTCCAGTTGGATTTTTGGTTCTGATATTCCTACTCCATCCAACCCTTTAATCCAGTCTTCCTGAGGACATAGATGCATTCTCACTGAACCTGCAAGAAAGCAGAAAGGACAACCGACATACTAGTTCTGGGATGGGAAAGTTTTCCTATAAATGACAAAATAGTAAATGTTTTACATTCCATGGACCATATAGTCTTTGTCCTAAGTATTCAACTCTGCTGTCACTTACAGGATAAAAACAGCCATAGACCATGCATTTTTAAAAAAGAAGGACAACATGGGTCTTTTACAATGAAACATTATTTATAGAAAAGGCACTGAGCTGGATTTGGCTCACCAGCCAAAGTTTGATGACCCGTTTATTAATAGTCAGAGATGGAGCAAAAATAATCAACAGTCTGGTACAATTGGCTAAATCTATGCAATTGAAATTTAATAGATATAATATTTTGCATTCCAAGCTAACAATTCAATTTCATCAGTATTAGAAGGTAAAGACATGGCTTAACAGTACAGGTTTAAGTTGATCAAAAGCTCAGTGTTCCTCCATTTAATATACTTTCCAAGATAGACAGTACTATGTCTATAGCAGTGTCCAGAGACCACCAAATAAAACTTTGCCTGGGTCAAACCACACTCGGAGTTTTGCATCAAATTCTAGAAACTTCCACTTGCACGGTGCCTTGCAAATAGGAGAGACATAGCAGAATGGTGGGATAACTGGGATTATATTACAAGAGAAATAGGTTCAAAGATAGGAGCTACTGAACCTGGAGAACAGAAGACTTAATGACACAATGTAGCATGTCTTCAGACATGCTAACAGTTGCATAGGAAAGGTGAATCAAATTTCCCCCTCAGTTGTTCCTGAAGTCAGAATTGAAATTATTATATGGTGTAAAATTAAGGCAAATTTAGATTCAACAAAAGGAATTTTTTTTTTAAACAAATGTAGCAGCCCCCCAGGGAAATAAGCTATTTTGGCAGGCTGTTCCTCTCCCTATGGAGTAAATCTTCAGGTATCAAAGGAGTTCCTCTGACCACCTGTCGAAACATAGATTCAATTACTAACTAGGAGACTGAGCACTCAAGTCTCTATTCCACTCAATATTCTCTGACTTCATTACCTGGTGAGATTTAAGTTATCAATTTTCTTAATCATAAAGGTCTTTACCACGTTTTTTTAACTAAATTTTAATTTCTAGACCGAATACTACTAAAATCCTCTATTAATAACATTTAAAATATTTCTATTACTTGACTTATATTGCCATCTTTCCAGTGCAATGTTTAATCCGTTTTCAAAAAAAGTGTTTCTGACACAGTCTAAAAAGCAAAGTATTTGGATGCCAACTTTGGTATTTACAACAGTTTATGGTACTCTTGTGACCAATTGAGAGCAGTGTGTGCTTGGTCTCAGTATTTAAAATGGTTTCAGCATTAAAATGCGATGTGACTTTTTAAAAGCAAACTGTGCAGAAGATGTGCAAATCTTTGATGTGTAAGTGATGAGAAATTGCTATCTCATCATCCACTTCCCAATTAAGCAAAGCTACATATAACAGCATTGATTATAATAAGACTTTATACTGACCTTGTCCTCCAGCTAGATCCTGGAGCAGCATTCTTTGCAATATCTATCAGTGCACCTTATTGTAACTTCCAAGACTATATATTCTTGAATAATATTGAAGAAATTATTGTGTGATACAATAATTGTGTATGTACAAGACAGCTACCTGTGGTTAGTATTCTTAGAGTTTCTCTCTCCCTCACTCCTACCATATCTTTCTCCTCTTTCCTCACAACAAAGTACTGAAAAGTTTAGAAAGTGTTTATTTTCAGGAATTTCAGCTTAAATGGATTCAAAGATACTAGACTTAAAATTTTTTCACAAAAAAGAAAGGCCCAGAAAAAGCAATAAAATAGAAGAAACATGTTCTCTTAAAAGGAAAAGTCAAGTAGGTTATTTTTAAGCTAAAAAATTTTAAGTTAGAAATTTATATATAATTAATTAATCTAAATTATTTAAATTACTAAATTATTAAATTATTTAGGATTAAATAATCATTAAAGTATTTAAATACTAAATTATTAAATTATTTCAATTAAATTATATTCAATTAAAATTATATATAAACATATATAAATATATATGTATGAAATATTTTTCTCCTAATTGTTAACTAAGAAACCATTGCATTGGAAGAAGTTTGCAAAACACGTATTTTTGCTGTTGTTCTCTGAGAGTTGGTGGGCATGAAGATGTAAAATGAATTTGCCTGTTTCTCAACTATTTCCATTAAAATTCTGCTTGGCTTGTAAATGGCATGGAGAAAATCAAACCATTGAATTACACCTTCTCATGGTCTGAGCAATTGGTTTTCTTTCTCTTACTAACACGTTAGAAGGTGGCAGTGGGTTACATTCAGAGGCACAGAATTAAGCATAAACTGGCATTACTCTTGCTGTCCAAAAGAAAGTTCAGGAAATTCACAGAATGACAAATAGAAAATGTGGTTGCATTATTTTTTCCTCTGTTCCTCTATATAGTCATGGAGAAATAAGATTATTTAACCCTGGAAGTGTTCTGAATAATGCAGGACACACATAGCAACATGACTGGCCATTGCGTGGAGGTCGTCAGCTCTGACTGCTTATCTCACCTTTGGATTATAGCTTGCTTCTTCATTTCTTCTTATTATTGAATTATGTTTAGACTGTATCATTGATATGCACTGTACACTGCTTATTTAAAGGGAACTTTTCATATTTGAGTATTATGTATCATTTATAGGCATAATAAAAATGCTTTCAGTAGAAATTTTATTATTTCTAAAATAATGTCCAAATGGTGTATTTCAGTGTAATTAAAAATTATGTTCCATTGTAAACAGTTAATCTTTTGATGATCTTGTGTAGTAAAATTCATTTATTGCCATTTTTAAAGTGCTGACTATTTGGGGGGAAAATATTGTCTCGTCGATGTTAACAAAGGTAACTTTAATCGAAGAGCTCTGTTAGGCAAATATGATTAGGAATTTTGACATATTTCCTTCTTAAATATTTACAATGACAGAGTCCAAGAAGCCATACAGTAAAGAAACATGTTTAACTTTGCTCTCCCATAATTTTCAGATTTATTTAGGGGTAAGCATTATTAGAAGTGTTCTGTTTAGAAAAATGACCAATGTACAAGAATACTGAAGTTCTTTTTTGCGAGAAGCTGAATTAATTTACTGAGCTATTCTGAATTAGGATAAGTAATCCTAGCTGCCCTCATATGCGACCTAAAATTACAGAGGCTTAGCTGGTCAAATGTATATTTCTTATTAGCATAAAATTCAAAGTCAATGACCTTCATCCAGGGTCTCTTTTAGGAAGCTCTCTTCCAAGATATGGATGAGGTATTTGGTGTCCTTCCAAATACCAACATCTTAAGATACCTTTGCTTTCAAGCCCAGCTGACTAAAGAGAGAACGTATCATAACACATTGCAGAACATATCATAAAAATACAAAGTTTCAGCAATGTGCTGGATTCTGTGTAAAATGTAGGAGCTCATCGATTCAAAAATATATTTTTGAGCACCTACTGTGCACCAGACCCTCAGGGAGCAATGAATAGAAAGACAAAAGTCCTTGGCCTCATTGAACTTAGCTTCTACTGGGCAGAGACAGACAATAAGTCAATATGTAAACCCTTTGGTGCATCAGATGGTGGTAAGTATGCTGAATAATGATCTCTATGTGCAAAGCAGATAGGAGTTCCGAGGGTGAGAGTGATGAGTTAATATTCTAAACAGAGACGGGCAGCGGAACTATTTGAAGGAGCTAAGTCAGATGGACATAGTCCCAGGCAGAGGAACGATCAAAGGACAGGCCCTAGAGGTTCAAATGTGCCTGCTGGGTTTGAAGCACTACAAGAAAGCCAAAGTGCTTATCAAGGGGTAGCGGTGGAGGGAATGAAGGGATGGGAGGAAGGAATGGCCAGGGTGGGGTGACGAAATGATATTGTAGAGAGGCTCAGAGAAGGGGCAGGTCAGAGAGCCTGGGAGTGGAGGCGGGGCTTGAATCAGGTCTGGAGGATGGGTAGAATATGGTTGCTCAGAAGAAATCAGGGCGTTCTACACATAGGCAACGATCATGAAGGAAGGTGGAAAGTTGAGAGCACAGCACACGGCCGTGTGCTCCAGACATGAAGTCACAGGATGCGGAGGCAAGTACCACACCTAACCCTTAGTTTCCACAGTGACAAAGCAGGAGAGTGGCACAGCCCTCCCCATGATGTTGTGCAGTTTTGTTTAGGCCAATGTAGCAAGTACTAAAGGAAGATAGGATTCCCGTGGGGACACATATTCAGGGAGCCTGCAACTTCTTCTCCAGAAGTGAGCGTGTGAATTGCTCTTTCCCATCATGGTTTGGGTAGAAACAGGAGTCTGGTCTCTTATGACACATTGGACACAGGATGTTTTATGGCTGAGCCTGGAAACGTAGGAGTCTGTTAGTTTTCCTCATGTAACATGGGCCAAAACTGTATCACATTGTTCCACCTAGATACGAGGAAGACCAAGCAATGCAGAATATTGTCAGCGAGGAAGTTGAAGAGACCTGGAGAGTTGTGAACATGAACAAAAAGTGTTTGTTTTGACCCTTTCGAGTATGGTTCCATTGGTCATTACTTTCAAGTTTAAATGTTGTCTTTGAAAAGTGCAAGAGTGACAAAGCATTTGCAACTCAAAGGTCAAGAAATAAAATTATTTTTAGGTCTGGTTTAATATGGTTTCTCATAAAATTTTAAGACACTGTGGGTGTCTCTGTGTGTGAGTGTGTATAGCAATTCCAGATGTTCAAATTAGAAAACCTTCTTAGTAGAATCTCTCTACTCTAACTTATCTAGCAGCATTTCCTTGCGAATACCTGATAAATCGTGATAGTTTCGATCACAGCAGTTAACTGATTTTCAAGGAAAAAATAATTATACAGTGTATATAGAATTTAAATTGATAATTATGGTATATGATTTTTTATATACAAAGTTATATAGCATATGGATATACATATACATGGACCACATAATTAAATGGATAATCGTAAATATGGCTAATTGCTTTAATATTGCCTAATATGTGACTTCATCCATTTTAAGAATTAAATAAGCACTAAGAGAACATATCTACAGAGTAAACTGAGGTGAAAGTTATTTTTGAAGTCTAGCCACAGTTACCAAAATGAAAAAAAACAAAAACAGAAGTTTTATTAGTAAATTTACATAATCTTTTCACTGTTAAGACTCACTAAAAAACATAATTGATTATTTCTATTTTGAGCATAATCAGAAGTCTCTAGCAAAAATTAAGTGGAAAAATAATAATGATCAAAGTCAAGAAGTAACATATACCTTCAGTCTAGTCCTAGATTAGTGCTTCTTATAACACTCTTAAAAACCTTTCACACAAATCCTTAACCTCATCCAGATCTTATCAATCTCAGCAGGACCTTATGCCCTACTTTGCTGAGATTGAGATCTTCTGTATTGGGCCAGCAACTGGAGAGAAAAAACACCCATTGATACACACACACACACACACACACACACACACACACACACACACACACACCTCTTCCCAGTCACTTTTTTTTCCTGAAAAAGAAATGGTGCTCTGATATACAGTTCAGCTGCCTATACTCTAGATCCCTCCCTCTTTAAGTACTTGGTTATTCAATTATACTCTTTCTCCCATCTTCTAATTCTGTGGGTTTCTTCTCGACTGCCTTCCCACATGCAGAGATATCCTCATCCAATAAATGGATTTGTATGATCCTTCAACTCTGCTTTTCCTTCAAGCTGCCCCTGAGGGTCTTCTGTTCTCCAGAAGTCCAATCACCTGAAATGTGTCTATATGGAAGACTGTTGGCACCCCCCCCCCCCACTCTTTCCATTCCCTTCCTGTGGTCTGTCTTCCCTTCTGCCTGTCTAGTGAAACTCCTCTTACTAAGGTATCCATGGCCTCCTCATCTCCAAGGCCAGAGAGTTTTCCCAGTGGTTTTCATCCTTATTCTCCCCACAGTTTCATTCCACGCCTCCGTGACAGATTCATTTGATTTCCACCCCCCCCCCCGTAAAATTTTCCTACTTCTTTTTTAATTGCTCTGCAACTCCACTTACTTTCTCCCCACCCCCATTTAAATATATTTGTCAAGGTTTGTTCTGTGAGTATGCATGTCTTTCCCCTCAGTTCTCTGTCCCTCAGACTACACATCTCTGTTCTCATCTCAGGGTCTTTAGCAATCTTGTTTATGTAAATGTCTCTCTCTTGTGTATCTCCAGTCCCTGTGATCTCTTTGCCAAGCTCAAGGCCTGTGGTTACAAAAGAGTGTTAGACATTTGTCTGTTGGATGCTTCCACTGCAACCACAAAGTTAGTAGGAACAAAGAAAACTACACTTTCTTCCTCAGAACTAACTCCTTCTTCTGACCTATCTCTTTCTGAGATGCTTCTATTTGCTTCTATTCACCAAGGCAAGACCTTTGATCATTTATAACATCTGGGGTCATGTTCACACAATTGAAAAGCCTGTAAAGTCCATGTCCATGATGCCTTTCAATCCCACTTAAACCACAATGTTTATTGCAAATTCGCATAAATTGCTTTCTCGCCTGAAGGCCTTTCTGCTCTAATCCACTGAAAATGCCCATGTCCAATTATTATTTTTTTAAGTTACCAGGTCTCTTTTTAAGGACACTCAATTACCTCTTTGGGGCCATGCAATCAGATATTAGAGTCCTCTACAAGGTGGCCTCTACCTCCTTTCCCTGCTTTATAGCCCACTGATCCCCCATGAATATTCAATAATCCAGCTATGGAAGCTGTAAGTGCGTCCCTACCATTTTCTTCTTTGGAGACATTACTTACGCTTCATCCTTTCTCAGGAATCCTGCTACCTCTTTCTCCCCACCAGACATCATGTCAATTCTACTTATCCTTAAAGACCACCGGTTCAAATTTCACCTCCTTCGGATTTGTATTTTCTAACCCTCTCAACAATTTAAAACCCTTATATGATGGCAGTCAGTTTATTCTAACTGTATTTCAGATACAATATTCCAGCTACATCCCTCATAAGTTCTTGTGTAACTATTTTTCTATTTGTACCTGTGGTATTAAACTAAAAAGCTGGAACACAGTAGTGATCCAGTTAATGATTGTTGAACTTATAAATCTACTTTATCCACTCAAGTTTTGATATTCAAATCTGGAATTTAGGTAACACAGACATTTAAATAGTTTCAGAAAGTTTAGGTAACAAAATTGGTATATATTTAATTAAGTAAGCACTGAAAACACTCGATGAACTTAAATCACATGAAAATTGGTTAAGAATCAAAGAAGAAATGTAATGAACAAATTAATTGAAAGATTCTATGAAAAAGAAAATATCTAAAAGGCAAAAGATGTAACATTAAAAAAAAGAAAGTTTATAAGTGAGGAATAAGACACTTTTTCTTTTTAAATGTTACTGGAAATGTGCTGGCCCAAGTTTTTCAATATTACCAAGAGAGAGACTAAACATTAAAAATATGCAAATGTCCTCTTTCTGCTTTAATTTATTTCCTTGTATAGGCCTTTAATTAGACTTGCTGCCAAGAAAACCTGTGCTGTTTAGGGGTCAGGAATTTATTTAGAATCTTAAAACTTTATAACTAATCTTAGATGAATTCCCCAAATAATATTCATGACTAAGCTTCCAGTGACTGGAATAAAAATATCATGTCTCAGTTCAAAAGTTCTGCAAGTTCCAAGTACAATGAGAAGCTGATGAGGATAAAGAGCAAGTAGTGATAGAGGCTATAGAAGATTCCTTCAATAAATTTCGATGTATTTGAAAAAAAAATACTTTTGGTTTTCCTTGAAAATATTTGCATTTGAATAACTCTTTATTGTATTGACAAGACCCTGCCTCATAATACACATTTATGTGATGGGAAATGACTCACAACCGAATGTTGTAAATTTACTGCTCGAAAGTGACAGGAGCAACTCAACTGCGACAATGACACTATTTAATTTTTTTTCCCTAAGGATTTTATTTATTTATTTGAGAAAGAGAGAAAGAGAACACGATGGGGACTCAATCTCAGGACCCCGGGATTATGACCTCAGTGAAGGCAGGTGCTTAACTGGCTGAGCCACCCAGGTGCCCCAGACACTGTTTAAAAATTAAAAGCAAAAATGAATGTTCTGAATAATATATTGAATCTATTATAAAAATTATTCTTGAAGTTCCATACTAGGTTGGAGATCTTGTCCCTACATAAAAATAAAACAGATTTTCACAGTTATAAGTAATATTACAGTAAAATAGACTTGTAAAAAAATTAAGAACACATTGGTCTCTTGAAGCAGACAAATCTCTGTTTCTCACAGCACGTGTATTAGGCAAAGTAACCAAAATTTTAAAGCTATCCTAGAATTCCAAAATTCAAGAGAGTTAGCGAAACTCGGTAGGATTTAGGCTTTGATGCACCTACTTCTTCCTATAAATGGTCCAAGGTGTTTCCACCTCATTTCATTCCTTTTAAAGAAAAAAAAAATAGTTTTTATTTGTTTTCTATTTTAAAGATACTCCAAACAAAATATTAGAAAATTCTTTTCAAGGTTCATTTTCTTTTCTTTGATTTTTAAATTTATGAACATTTTTAACTTTTAAACACATTCCTGGGACCTGCTTTTTATTACATTGAGAAGAAAAAAAAGAAGAAGAAATAGCATAGAATATTTTCTACCATGGCCTTTTTTCCTCTCAAGTCACACACCATGGAGGGCTGTCAGAATTTACACCATATGTAATTACAGCACGGATTTTCAAATTTACACTTTTTAAAGCCTTTTCTCCAAAATAGATTTTTAAAGGTCTCCAATATTTGCTTTGACAGACTGAAAAAAAAAATCAAAACAAAAATTTTGAACTCCTCGCTCATTCTCTTTCTTTCTCTCTAAAATCCACTTGATAATTCAGGATTCAGGGACTATACAAAATATGTTATGCAGAGAATTAAAGATCAGAACATTCCAACAAATACCTCTTTCTCAGGGCTAAAATAGCTCATTTATAAATTGCCTGTTTTTTAAAGACTGGCTGAACCAAGAATTTGATCTATCAGTTTTGAAACATGCCCTGAAGGGCAAACACAATGCAAGAGGATCTCAGCTCGAGGAATGAGGTCTGTGTCGCACCTGGCAGGGTGCCTGATGGAAGCTTCAAAGAGCCCCTTGCAGAGGATGAGCTGACTTAATAAAGCCATTTTCTAAGCTTTTAAAAATCTTTCACCAGAGTTCTAAAGACTTCCATGATTTTCTCAGGTGCCGGAAGCCTGGGAGAAAAATTTTAATTGATTTTCATTAAAACCTTATATACTCTATGAGCAAAATGAGGGAAATATGACAGAATGTTTTCCTTTCTTTCTCAGCCTTTCCTTATCTTTCGTGAATGTCATTTTTATGCCCAGATTGCATAGATGTCTTAACACAGATAATCTCTTTATGGGTGGAATAAAAATACTTTTTGGATTCTCATTGAAAAAAGAAAATCTGGAATTCTTAAAATGAAAAGGTGTGTATCAAATGAATAAAGGGTAAAAAAAAATAAATTTTATGAATTCATTAAAGAAACTCTTCAAAATAAATAAATAATATTGAAGTGCAGAGGGAATGCTGTCAACTGTTGGCCAGTTAAGGTCATTACAATTTCTTATATTACATAAACATGGAGACCTTGCCTCCCTTTGCAGTCTACTAGCTGGTACGTTGGCCGGGGTTTAGGATCTGTAGGGGTCATCCTGGAAATAGGCCATTTTATGAGATAATGTAAACTGTACCTTCACACATACACACACACACACACACACACACACACACACACACACACAATAATAATAATAAGCATGACAGAATGGCACAACTCATACAAAAAGTCAAGCAGCACCTTATTGCTACATTACAGCCAGGAAAGAAATCAGAATTTTAAGAATGTGAGAGTATAATTCTATATTTTCAATTGATCATTACAAAACTCTGTGGTCTTCCAATTTCTGCTGCTCACACAAGTCTAGTACATTTTTCTCTCTTCATTGACACTTTTCCAAATGATAGTGTATACTTGCTCCTTCATTTAGCCTGTAGAATCTTCTTTCCCCCGTAGTTCAGCAAATCTGATATCTAAAATATAACCAAGTGTCACTTCTTCACTCTTATCCTCCAACTGAAGGGGTGACAAACCCTTTCCTTTCTGTATGTTTTCCACAACTTTTGTTGATTCCCACCATACTATATTCTCATGTTTTTCTTTTCTTTTTTTTTTAAGATATATTTATTTATTTTTGAGAGAGAGAGAGAGCGAGCCCCTGTGCATGAGCAGAGGGAGGGCCAGAAGGAGAGAGAGAGAGAATCCTGAAGCAGACTCCCCCTTGAGCACAGAGCCTGAAGCAGGGCTCCATCGCAGGACCCTGAGATCGTGACCCGAGCAGAAACCAAGAGTTAGACGCTTCGTCAACTGCACCACCCAGCTGCCCCTATTCTCATGATTTTTGTCCTGATTTTTTCTAATTCTCTTTAAACATGCCCAAGGTTTTGGTAGGTTTGTTTTTTTGTTTGGTTGGTTGGTTTTCTGCTTTGGTCTGGTTTGGTTTGGTTTGGTTTTGTCGGTTTGCTTGTTGCTCTCTATTTCCTTAGCAAGCTCTATACTATCTTCTTATGAATCTTAACACCGTCATTTTTCTCATAAGTCAATGGTCTCTAAAACTTCAACCAACCTGTCAGTGCTGTTGACCATCATATTTATATAACGTCATCTAATCTCTTCCTTAAACTTCAGCTTTGCTTTTGTAACTGCACGCTAGAGAGATCTCCCTGGATGTCTCATAGAAAATCAAACTTAACATGTCTAAAAGGATATCTGAAAGGATATCCTCTTAACCAGAAAGTCCTCCTCACTTGTCATGTCTGTAATTGGCACCAATACTCTGTCAAGCCTCAAGGCTATGCATTGTCCTACCTCCCTGTCCTTGCTCATACTATCCCATGATCCTCCCAGTCAGAAGTGAGCCACTGAATTCCTAAGAATGTTTTTCACTACTTTTGTGATGCTTATCGAGTTTTGATTTACTATGCTATTTGGTTCCATCTTTCATACCCTGCTATGCTAAAAACTCCTTAAATTCAATATCATGGTTTCCTAACATAACACTATTCCCGGAAGGTATTCAGATTATGTCTGTTATCTGAGTAAATGAATTGAACAATTAAGTTAATTCAGTTTACTCAGAAAGCCATTCATAGAAGAAATAGTTAATTTTGAGAAAATTTACATACGTAGTCTTTTCGAAAATATTTATGACCATAGCGACCCTGCAGTAGGAATTAGCTCTGGGGAAAGGTGCAGTACTCACATTCCTGAGATTCACTCCAGGGCACAAACCAGGTAAGAGGTAAGATTTTGCATGATAACAGATTTGCTGATCCAGGTGGAGGATATGAATCTGTGCTGTTGGTCACATAATTGATTTTAAAGAAAAAGCCTTGCAGATATTAATCCTTGCTGATTTCTCTGTATGCTGAAAACTCATATTTCAACACAACAGCTACCAGTCAGGATTCTTCACATCTAATCTTTGGCTCTTTCTTCTATGCATTTTACCTGGTGATGGTGACATATTCTTTGTCGAAAAGAAAAATAAACAGCCAAATCAATGTCTTTATGAAAGGGATTAAGAGCATTAATTATATGGCAGTACTGAGGGGAAAGGATAGATTCTGCCATCGCATTGTGTGGGTGAGAAAGGTACAAAGGCTACAGGAGGAATTCAGGGAGGGAGGAGTGAAGGCCGTTAATAGAACTGACATGACTTGAAGGGGCAATTACTTACAGGAGTAAATCTAAAAGGCAAGGGCAAGTTCACAAAGCACTTCAACGTAACAGAACTGTATGGCAATGTGCTTGAAAATAATATTTTAGTAAAACAAAAATCATTTTGTTTTTCGGTTTGTAAATTATTAACCTCTATTAAATATTTTAAAATCAAGAATGTTCTACTGTTCCCCAGTTATTTTCCAAATGTAGCCACTAGTGTAAAGGGTTATGTATTCACACTTTAAAGCATTAACCTTGATCTTCACAAGCAGCAAAGATGTCTATTTCTTGTGTGTGTGTGTGTGTGTGTGTGTGTTATATATATAGCATGATAGCAGATGTGAAATTTGAGGGAAGACAAAACATCTGAAACACTGTTTCCATGGCAACCGTATATAAAAAAGATACAGAAACTTAATAAGTTGAGGCAATTTTAAATTCAAAGGAAGGGTGTTTGACTTTGAGTTGCTAAAAAATAAAAAAAAAAATCTTCCTGTATAAATTATTTTTTGACATAAATACGGGAAAGCTTGTTGTCAAGGTTACACTTAGTGACCTATAGAAAAAAAAGTCCTAATTCATAGTTAGAAAAATGAATTTAAAATGCTTTAAAATCTGTCTACCTCTCACCCAGATGGTCTGGAGCATAATAATTTCCATGTTCAGCAGGCATATACATTTTCACTATTCATTTGGATTTCAAAAATCATGCCACATTCTTAAATTATAATCTTAAACCACAAATTAATATTTAATTCATTGATTACACAAGACATTGAATTACACAATGATGAAGATACAGAGATGAGTGCTTCCAATCTAGTAAGAAAGAAAAGACAAAGAATACAAACAATATAGCACAACTCAAAAAGTATCAAGGAACGTAAAAAAAAAAAACCCCAAGCAAGGTACAGCCCAAGATTATGGAAATTACTTTGCACTGCTAATCAAATCAGTGTTCAAGGAGGCAATTGCCACTAATCTGAACCTCTGCAAATAAAATGAATTTGGAGAGGTAAAGATACAGATAAGTATATTTTGAGGATGGTCTTACAATAAAAGGTAAGAAGAGAAGGAAGGAAGGAAGGAAGGAAGGAGGGAGGGAGGGAGGGAAGGAAGGAAAGAAAGAAAGAAAGAAAGAAAGAAAGAAAGAAAGAAAGAAAGAAAGAAAGAAAGAAAGAAAGAAAGAAAGAAGGCACATTAAAAAATGATCAATTGGGAATAAATAATAGAAAGTAATACAGAGGAGAATTAAGCCTTGAAAATTGTAGACACTCAATAAATCTTATATAAATTGAATAATTACATCAAGTCTAATAGAAAGAATTGAAAGGAATTAATTGTTAAAATAGGGCTTATTCATGGAGGTCTTGAAAGTCAAACTGTAGGTTTTAGAATTTATTCTGTTGGAAGGTTATTTACTCATTTAATGCATATTTATTAATTGCTTTTTAAAATTGAGCATTTCAAAAGTTTCTAGGACTTTAAAGAGAAACATGACAGTTCTTGAGTTTTGGGAAGTCATTGCCTAGTTTCTCTGGCCCAGGGCTAACGGGGGGCTTACTATAGCATTGCCTGGCACAATTTTCAAAGATCAGTGAGGCTTAGACAAAGAGGGGAAGAAATCGAATTCCAGGGAGAGTTGACTTATGGCCTAAAGGTACAGAGGCAAGAAACTGCCCCGAGTGTTTTGGGGTGGTCCTGGTTTTCCCCGGACTTTCCCAATTTTATCACTGAAAATTCTGTGTCCTGGGAACCCCCTCAGTCCTGGACAAATTGAGACAGTTGGTTGGGAGGAATGGGCAGAGGAAGGCTACACGTTTCATTTAGGCAGAATATGAAGATAAGGCACGTGGTGGGAAAATACAATCCTTTTCTGAATGAGGCACATGCTGGATCATGGAGCTTTGATTCAAGGCTAAGTCTGGGATCTGATCTGAGGGGACCACTGATGAGTTCTAAACAGAAAAATGACATGGTTTTATCTACTCATGAGATAAAACAGTCATCAGTAAGAAGGCTACTGACATATAACCCCAGGAAGTCATAAGGACAGCTGAGCAGATTGGTGGTAGAAAGCATAGAAAGGAAAAGTAGAAGCATTTGGGGAATATAAAATATATAAAGCTTGATTGATTCGAGATGGGAGATGATGTCAAAATTCATTAAAAAATTCTCACTTTGTGCCTGTAGATGACAATTACTATTCTAGGAGGTAAGGATAAGGAAAAAAACAAGTTTGTAGCTGTGTATGTTCTGTTGGGGACGCCATCTCATGAAGTGTGGGATGCAGGAGAAAGAACTAGTTTTGAACTAAGGTATGAGTCCAGTTTGGTGCCTTGGTTCTTCTACCTGCAGAGCGGGATGAAAAAATTTCATACTTTACAAAGACCACTCCAGCTATAGTGAATAAAATAGATCTTGTGGGACAAATTCAGGAAAGGAATAGAGAAAAGTAAGAAAGCAGAGCTCCGTTCATGAATACTGAGACCATGGCCTACAGAGATTTGGTAGAGAAGTAAAAGAGGGAATTATTATGAAAGACATCACAGAGGCTCTTTGGACTTAGTACCTTATTGGGAACCACACAATGGAGGTGGTGATGGAAAAGAGAACTCAAAAGAAGGAGAGCCTCAGAAGATAATGGGAGAGAATTCTGACACATTGTTTGCACAGATTCTCAGGGTCATTCATGGGTGCTCTGATGAAGATGTCCAGCAGAGTCAAAAATACAAAGTTGGACATCAAGGAAACCTTACCTTGTTGACTACAAGGTAACCTGAGATAGATACTCAAATCCATCAGAGTGAAATCTAGCCTTTGCGGAAAAGAGAATAGAGAAAAATAAGAGGAAAAATAACAATTAAAACTTAGGGACTGTCCAAGAAGCAACAGGAGGGAGAAATCTGTGAATAAGACAGAAAATGGAAGATAAGTTAGCAAAAAATGAAAAACTCATGGAAGTCATGAAGAACATTCCAGTCTAAATTTTCATGATAATATTATGGTATATTATTTATGACACTAAGAATTGCATTTTAGTAGAAGTGATTATTTTACTTATAATCCTAAGTTAACTTCTGTCCTGCCCATTCTATATCTCCTTAATCACCAACTATTTTTAGATATATGTTTGAAATAAAGTAAGTTTTATCAAATGTGATTGGATATATGCATTCTAATACAAATACCTTGCAGAAATAAATTTTAATTAGAGATGGTTTAGAACTTTAGTTTTTCTAAACAAAGAAAATTCTAAAATTTGTATCAGAAAATTCAGAAAACATGAGTTTTCATAAATAGAGCTTATAAATATGAATTTTCAATTAAACCAGCTTAACCACTGTTATACTCTGAAAACAAGACTGGGTAACTGAATTTTTAATCAAAACTGATTGTAAACATGAGTTTATATCAAATAAAATCTGGCAGAAATGCAGTCTCTTAATTACAAGATGAGATATGTTTCTTTTCAAAAACTTATAAAATGCTTTTCCACTAAACTAGCTGAGTTTATTTTAAAAAGCAATAATTCCTTAGGGGAAAGCAAGTTGAAGAATACGTTTGCATAAAAACAAGCTTTTAAATATGACTTTCTGCTCATATTAGCTTAAAATGGTACTTTTCTTACAATTTCATTGAATAAAGGTTAACATCAGAATGATTTTTCCTTAAAAAAAGCTTAAAAACACAACTTAAAAATGTAACCACTGAAATCAGATCTGCAACATTATTCTAATTTACCTCTCCTATCCTAATTTATAGTCCATATATCACTTCAATTTCTAAAAATAAGGCCTGGGAGGAGGAGCAACTGTTTTACGGATACCAAGTTTCTGTTTGGGATGATAAAAATGTTCTGGAAATAACTAATGGTGATGGTTACACAACATCGTCAGTGTACTGAATGACACTAAATTGTACAATCAACAATGGTTAAAATGATAAGAGAGAGAGAGAAAGAGAAGGAGAGGGGAAAAAAGAGAGAAAAAGAAAAACTAAAAAGGAATATTCTCTCCAGAAATATTAACAAAGCCTGTCCTAATCTGGCCTGTGACTCTTCTTTTTTCTGATCTCTGTCGAGATGTTTCGGCAGCACCCAGCTCTCCCTAGCTTCCCCCACACGATACTTCCTTCTTGCCTCATCACCTAAGTACTGCTGTCCCTCTTGGAATGCCCGTGCACACACTCACATTCAAACTCACACATCTTATTTTCTTGCCAGCTTCTATTCATCCTGCAAGTCTCGGCTGCAGTGACGTTCTGGCCTGGTCTTCAGGTGGCGGCGATTTGCCCTCTGTTGTGCTCCCATAGTACTTCGGTCAGATGCCAACCACAGAATACTTCCCATTGCTATGAAAGCACTGAGTGAGGTGGGTTTCACCATAGACTGGGGACACAGGTGTATTTTGGTTTTCTTACCGAGTGTCTAGCATATGGTTGGTATCAGCGAGTACTCCGCAAATGCTTACTGAATCAGTGCAGCCACTGTTTTCCTCCCTACTCCGTATGTACTCTCACATACTACTCTGTTATGTGTGCCTTGGTTTGGGGGACTCAAAACGCACCCAAGATATCTGATAACTTCTTTCTTTGACAACTCCTTAGAATTTATTGGTTTAATTTTTCTTTGTGTTATTTTCATTGTGATATTCTGATGGGCTGTTTCTGGATTACTTTACGTTTTAGGTTTTGTCACCTCAACCAGCTGAAATCTTTTGAGGGCTCGTAGATTCATAGGTATTTTCTAACACATATCACATTAACCTTTATTATATTCTCAAGTTAGCCTTGCCTTTTTAGTCTTCTTTACACCTTTAGATGTCTCTGTTGCACTAAAATAGTGGGGGAAAATAGTCAATTTTAGTACATGTATGAAATTCCCTTTTATATATTTATTTACTTAACCAATAAGCCACTTATCCATTTTTTTTTTTTGAGAAACCTGAGTTTCTACTCTTTGCCAATTACTATTGTAGTTACTAAAGAATGAGATACAGCGATGAACAAAATCAAGACCCTGCTGAAACAGAGCTTACATTCTAGTGAGTAGACAGGAAATGAATGGACAAAAAAACACATATATTGAAAATGTTAAGGTGACAATAAATGCTAAGAAGTGACATAAAATAGGGTGAAGGAAACTCAACATAAAGGGAAGGGAAGGAATTGCTGTTCCATTACATGTGAGCAGCGAAGGCCTTAGATGAGACATATGCACAGAGATCTGAGGAGGTGAGGGAGTCAGGCATGTGGCAATGAGACCCAAACAGTGAGCATACTAAAGAGCTGAGGAAAGCACATGCTTTGGAGTATCCGAAACAAAGCAGAAAAACAAGAAGTAGAGGTGAATGGGGCAGAGTGGGCTGGGGGGTGGGGGCAGAGGCTGATGGGACCAGAGAGGTACCAGTGGAAGAGACAACAGTGGAATTCAACTGGACCCCAGAGGCCACAAGGAGAATTTGAAATGTACTTTGAGTGAGACGAAATGTCAGCGGACGATTCTGAGCACAGGAGCGACACAATCTGACCTAGGCTAGAAAAGGACTCTGGCTTCCGGCGCCAGAAAGACTGCCCCGGTCATGTATAGAAGCAGGGAAAGCCACCAGAAGGTTTCAAGAGTTTAGGTGAAGAAAACGGTGGTTTAGAATAGGGCTGTTAGTGCTGGATTCTGCTTCCACTCTGAAACCAAAAAGAAACAAAACTAGAGAGCTGAAAGGAGTTGATGGATTATACACGAGTTTAATGGAAAGAGAGGAGTCAAGGATGACTCCAAGATTGATGGCCTGAGAAAATGGAAGAAAGAGTTTGCAAAATTACAGAGGGAGCCCTTCTGTAGGAAATTTGTCAGTGTTAGAAATGTTACGTTTGAGAAGGCTATTGCCCGTCCAAGTGAGACTGTCACACAGGGACTTGGATACGAGAGGCTTCCTCCTCGCCCCCTTTTGTCTTCCCAGAATGACGCTCACGTATCCTGCTATAAAATTATCAAAATGCTATTGATGAGACCGAGGATTTTTCAGTAAAAGCCTGTAGTTGGATGGCCATCATAAGAATATTATATACAGAACTATGCTTAGAAATAAAGTGTCATGATCTCTTCCACTTCGGGGAGGCAACCAACAGAAGTTGGTTGCCTGACTTTTTGAGACATATTCTTTTCTGAGAACCAAAATATCTATTAAAAACATCTTTATGAACTAGAAAAGCAGATTAATCCCCTTCAGAGATAGGAGAATTGATGTTGTGTTGCCGAGTGCCAAATGTAAGACTGGCACACTTTGCATGTCAACGAGGATTACTGTCATCCAATTTGGTATTTATGCTATGACTTGCTCTGTGAGCAGCCCTCAGAGGGAAAAGCCTTAATGGCACAGAGCTACTGCTCAGATGGTGTACGCTTTCTGGAAATTCAGATGGGACCAGGCCCCGGACGTCCCTCCTAATCTCCGTATGCTAGCCTCAGATTGCATTTTGTAGAAACTGCTCATAAGTCCATGACTTCTGTGACTGTACTCCTCAAACTTAATGTGTCTTGGAGGGCCTTTGTTTTCATTGGAGACCATTCCTGGACTTGAGCTCCCTCTCTTCATATAGCCACACACTGCTATGGTTTGTCTTGCATTTGCAGCCTCGCTGTCAGCAGTTACATCAGAGGGCTGGAAGCGCCAAGGCAATATGCTTCGGAAGCATTCCTCGACATTCGATGTTTACAACTGTTCTCCTTTCACTTGACACAGTGCTTATGTTGTTCTCATGGTTTCATTCATGCCTCTCCTGTGAATGACCTGGCTGGCATAGCCGTCTGCAACAAAATAGGGGAGTCTATATAAGGCACATCCTCAGGCCGACTTGCCACTTTAATTCCTATTGCAGCCATCAAAATAAACACGTCTGAAGGCCGAAGGAAATCAAAAAGTATTCAGTAACAACACATACATACATACATACAGTGCCCGCTATACCCCTTCCCTTTTCCTTTCCCTTAAAAGCAAAGAAGGTTACAACTTGGTTGTCTCCATGAATCCATTGCAACAATCGAATCACTCCCTGGAGAGTCATAGACTCTCATTTAAGAAGCATTGCATGTCCTAGTTTGATTTGTGACCCTCAGGAATATTTGTTGACGTCCCACCACCCGTCACTTGTGAATGTAACCTTTTTTGGAAATAGGGTCTTTGCATATGTAATCAAGTTAAGATGCGGTCATCCTGGATTAGAGTGGGCCATAAATCTCATGACGGGTGTCCTTATTAGAAGATCATGTGAAGATAGAGGCAGAAATTGGAGTGATTCAGCTGCAGTCCAAGGAATTCCAAGCATTGCAAGCAGCCACCGGAAGCTAACAGAGAAGCCTGGAACAGTTTCTCCCTTATAGCCTCCAGCAGGAACCAACTTTGGCAACACCTTGACTTTTTTTTTGTTTGTTTATTTGAGAGAGAGAGAGAGCAAGAGAGAGTGCAAGAAGGGGAAGGGCAGAGGGAGAGAGAGGATCTTAAACAGGTTCCATGCCCAGCCCAGAGCCCCAGCAGGGACTTGAACACAGAACCCTGAGATCATGACCCGAACTGAAATCAAGAGTCGAGTCGGCTCCTTAACCAACTGAGCCATCCAGGTGCCCCCAACACCTTGACTTTGAACCTTGAGAACTGTGAAAATAGGTTTCTGCTGTTTTAAGCCACCCAGTTTGTGGTACTTCGTTACGTCAGCCCCAGGACACTAAATACAAAAGAGAAAATGCTGTATCTTTTTTTATTTTCTCTTTATTTGAACACGAAGAAAAGGAGGTGAAAACTTGCTAGTGTCTGTGGCTCCATTGCAACAACTGAACCACTTCCCTGAGAGCCCCAGAGTCCTGTTTAGAAAACCCTGCTACAACCAAGTGTTTACATTTCCTTAGCTGATTGAAAGTGGGAGCAATCAGCCATGTTGACTTCTCTATTTCCTGAAGGTGCCTGGCTTCTCACTCCTTCATGCCTTTGCAATGGAAATGATCACTAAAAAGGGTGTTTCCTTTCTTTATCCCTCTCTATCCTTCTTTTTGTTCAAGAATCAACCTAAATATCATCTACCCTGAGACATTTTTCCTTCTGTCAGCCTCCTCGTCTCCACATACTCCCCCCCGACACACATCTACTTTGCATTGGATGCCCACTGCTCTGCTGCAATTCTGTATGCTATATATTGAATAAGTTGACCCTGAGGAAGCCTGCTACACACATACTTCCATCTCGTGCAAATAGCCCCAGTCCTTTGTGGCCAATTTCTGGACCACATGGCCACAATGGGCTTTTATTTAACCAAGTCTCATAATTAGGCCAGAAGTGAGCAGAGGGCCCTAGGGCAGCAAAAGCATAGGTCTTTGATGTTCCCAATGTAAAGACATTTAGATGGGACTATCAGACTCTTGTTTATAATTTTAAGTATAAGAAGTTTGGAGAGAAAGGCTTTGATGGGCCACAATCAGCCAAAGTTTTGAAGAAGAAGAAGAAGAAGAAGAAGAAGAAGAAGAAGAAGAAGAAGAAGAAGAAGAAGAAGAAGAAGAAGAAGAAGAAGAAATAATAATAAGTGCATTTTAGGATAGAGGGAGTAGTCTTCCAGACACACAGAAAGAAGCAAAGCCAAGAATGTGCAGGGTGACAGCAGAGAGATGGAGTTGGAGGAGGACACCAACTCCAGTTCAAGTTTTGGGAGATGTGCTTGATGGAACGCGGCAGGTGCATGAGATAGCTGAGGCCAGGCTCTCTTCCTTACACGCTAAGTGTCTGTCTGAAATCCCAAGGATGCTTCATTTGTAGTTCTTATCCTGTTCTACTGCTGACTTACTCGTCAGAAGCTCCCAGAAAATGATTAGCTTTGTGAGAAAGGGATCTCAATCGTTCTGACACCATCCCTCCACCTAGTAAGCTCTCAATAAAGCTGGTAGACTGTACCAAGGCTAATGCAAGAATGACAGGACAAGCTAGAACTTTCAAGTACATCTGTCTGCCTTGACAGATTTTCAGAGTAAGGAGAGCACTGGTTGAATGCTAAGGACATGGTTATCCAGAAAGCATTCTGCTGTGTCTAGCTCATGCTAGAATTTATAGATTCCTCTTCCCAGACCAGACCCAATAATTACTGATTCCAACTGAGCCTCTGGTTGCCTGTCACACCTGCTTGCTCTTTCTGTGCCATGGCCTCTGTCCTAGCTCAGGGTCCGAGTTTAGCCCAGGTGAATTACCCTAGCTCCTCCTCATGGGGCTTCCTGCCTTAGCTGTGACCCACTACAGTTAATTTTTTTCATTGTGCTACTTGAAGATTCTAAAATACAAGTCCGATTATTTTACCCTGGTACATAGAATCTTACAAAGCCTATCCCCCTTGCTTGTATGATAAAATTCAAATTATACATTGCACACAATACCCTTTATGATCTGATACCTGTTCTCTTCAGCCTTTTGTCTTGTCTTGATCCCTTCTTCCCCTCTGCATTCTCTGCTTCTCCTAAACTAGTTCTTTCGGTTCCTTGAATACACCATGTCCTCTCAACTCTGGGACTCCACACATGCTGTTTCCTTGACCTGGAACACTCTCCGTCCTAAAACACATCCACACTACCTCTTATCTGAGTCATGCTGACTCATTCTTCAAACATCAGCTCAGAAATGACTTCCTTGAATAATTCTCAATGATCACTGTCTTTAGTCCTAAATTTAGGCTGGGCTTTGCTTTGTATGATTCTGTACCCCCTGTATTTACATTATTGTATTGGGCTACATCATTCACACACCATAATGCAAACTTTTTGTAGTCAGAAGCTTCACCTAGTGTCCAACTAGGTTATCTGCAGCATAGAATGCAAAGTACAGGCCCATAGCAAATACTCATTAAATATTTTTAATTGAATAAAGTACATCACAGGGATTTATTTCTATAGAAAGCCAGATGGGTATGCATCCTGGTATAGGACATGATAAACAAAGGATTGGGAGTTTTTTGTTTGTGAAACAGAAAGCCAAGTAAAATTTCATGTGTCAGTTTGCCTCCAAGAGTAGAAGTGGCATAGAGAGAGAGAGAATGAGCCAGGGGGATCTTTGTTCTAAAGGTCTAATCCAGCATCAGGCCTATTTGCCTTAGTTTGTGGGCTAGTAGATGGATTGTACCCAAGGAGGACCCTGCAGCATTTCAAAGTTTAGACATAAATCCAAATGAAGAAAAGAGAATGGCTTCTATTAATAGTATTGCAAAGGTCTATTTTCATAGCTTCCTTTGTCCAAACACCAGAGTGTAGTAATTAATTAAGTTTTGATTTCACCATGTTCTGTAAAAAGTGGGTAAGCATTCATAAAAGCATTTTGTTGAAGATTTAAATTATCTTACTATTCCCACAGTCTTTGCCATTATGTTTTTAAAACCTATCCAACTTGTACAAAATCGCAATAATAGCACCTTAATCTTATAAAAAGAGAGAATATATACATAAATAAGCTCATTGATATTATTAACTGGGCTGTGGATAGGAAGCACAGTATTCATATTAATCTTCATTTTTGAGTTTGAGACCTAAGCTAATAGAAATATTATCATATCATAAAAGCTGAGATTTATTGAGCCTCTACTCTGTGCTTTGCATGCACTTTCTCATTTAATGATCACAATTTAGTCCGTGCTATTATTATCCCATATTGTGGATAAAAAAAAAAAAACCTCTCAAATTTATAACAGTTAAGTAATGTGTCCCAGGTCACACAGCTAGTAGAACGTTATGTTGAAATTCAAACCTAGTGTCATATTCTTGTCTGTTTTTTTTTTTCAACAATTGCTGAGAATGTCCTAGTAGTCTGTGATTTTGCTGCTTTAGTTTTTTTTTTTAATCACCCCATCGATGCCCTGTCATGCAACTCAAAAAGAAAGAATCTTTTGCATTGTAATTGTTGTTCACTGAAGTAACCCCTCTCTTTTTCAATTTTCGGTACTAAGAAAATTGCATCCCCTTTCTACCTTCCCTGTCTTCTTCTCCCTTCTCCTCTTTTAAGATTACAAGAAGAAAAAGCCTGTTCATGTTTTGCTAGGTCAGGTCTAAATCCAAGGTCAATTTTTATAACTAAATTGTAATATCAATGTCTATACTCCTTTTCTTTCTTCAAAAGTATCTTGTGTTTGCCATGCAGATAACAGTCTTGTCATCCAAGAAGCAGTTCCTGGAGACAAAGACTATTACTGTCCTCACTCCAGCTAGTGAGACTGTTCTTACAGTCTTTGGAATGTAAGAAAGTATTGGTTATCTATATGCTTAGGAAAAAGCAAGAAATTGCTGATGATTAGAATTTTCGTTTTCAACATTAAGCCTGAAACAACTTGGTATGCATTTTTATGCGGTCTTATTTTCTAAACAAGATTGATTGTTCTTAAATGTTCTATTAGGATAATTAGATTAAATAGTATCTATTCATGTGCTTTTTTACCAACAAATTTTTAAGACTGATTAAAGTTCAACTACAAAGTAAAACATCCATTATTATCATATTATGTGACTGGACCGTGACACCGATAAACATCAAACTGATATTTGGATTCATTGTGAATTACTCCAGGCTTCAGATAACAGGAAGATTTTAACTTTGTCATTCTTTATAGCTACGTTAATTCCATACTAACAGTAGTTGCAACCGCAGAGTGTGACTAATGTGTTTATATTAACAACCAAATCGCTTTATATTGTCGTAAGTACCGCAGTTATACATATTTGATTATCCAAGAGTAAACAGTCACTGTATGGCATTTAGACTCAACCAGCATCACATGGCAGACACACTCGAGTCCTAGTAGAGGAAATTGTACTTCCCTTAAAAAGAGGAACCAAATATGAGAAGGAAGCTAACCTTTTCCACTTGCCCTTAAGTCTTTTTTTATAGTGAAAAAACAAAACATGGAATCAACACTCTCAACACATTTTTAAAAGTATTGTTAACTAGAGAAACAACGTTGTACAGAAGTTCTCAAGCATTTTTTTCATCTTGCATAACTGAAATTTTATACCCATTGAACAGCAACTTGCTCTTCCAGCCTTGGAAGCTATCATTCTACTTTCTGCTTCTGAGTTTGACTACTTTACATCTGCCATATAAGTGGAATCAGGAATATTTGTCTTTCTGTGAATGCCCTACGTTACTTAATGTCCTCAAGTAGCATACTACAAGATTACCTTCTTTTTTTTAACAATGAATAATATTCCTTTGTATGAATATTCCATGTTTCTTTTTCCATTCATCTGACATTTAGCTTGTTTCAACCTCATGACTGAGTGAATAAAGCTGCAATAAACTTGAAGTGAAAATATCTCTTTGAGATTCTGTTTTCTATTCTTTTGGATAAATGCCCAGAAGTGGGATTGCTGGATTATACAATAAGTACTTTTTTTTTTTTAAGATTTTATTTATTTATTTATTTGACAGAGAGAGAGACAGCCAGCGAGAGAGGGAACACAAGCAGGGGGAGTGGGAGAGGAAGAAGCAGGCTCACAGCGAAGGAGCCTGATGTGGGGCTCGATCCCATAACGCCGGGATCACGCCCTGAGCCAAAGGCAGACGCTTAACCGCTGTGCCACCCAGGCGCCCCTACAATAAGTACGTTTTTAGTTGTTGGTTTTTTTTTAAGAACACTTAATATTGTTTCTACAGATGGCAATAATGCACAAATATTCCAATTTCTCCAGCTCTTTCCCAACATTTATTTTGTTTTGTTTTATAATGGCCATTGTAACTGTTGTGAGGCAATAGGTCATTGTAGTTCTGAAATGCATTTCCCTTGTGATTAGTGATGTTGAGTATATTTCTATGTGCCTGCTGGCCATTTATGTGTCTTTTTTGCAGAAATGTCTATTCAAATCCTTTGTCCATTTTTAAAACAGTTTTTTGTTCTTTTTTGGTTTTGTTAATATTGAGTTGTAGGAATTTCTATATAGTTTGATATTAATCCCTTATCGGATATATGATTTGTAAGTATTTTATCCCATTCCATAGGTTTCTTTTTCACTCTGTGGATTGTTTTCTTTGCTGTGTTGAAACTTTTTAATTTGATATGTTCCCACTTGTCAATTTTTGCTTCAGTTGGCTGTGCTTCTGATATCATATCCAAGAAATCCTTATCAAGACCAATGTCATGAAAATTTTCCCTTACGTTTTCTTCTAGGAGGTTTATAGTTTTAGGTGTTAATGTTTAAGTCTTTAATCCATTTTAAGTTGATTTTTGTGTATAATGTAAAGTAAGAGTCTAATTGCATCCTTTTGAATGCGGATGTTCAGTTTTTCCAACACCAGTTGTTGAAGAGACGATTTTCCCCGTTGCGTATCCTGGCACTGTTGGTAAACATCATTTAACCATATATGCATAGGGTTTTTTTCTGGCCTTTTTAGTCTATTTCATTGCTCTATATAACTCTCTTTATACCAGTAGCATATTATTTTGATTACGCTAGATTTGTAATTTGTTTCGAAATCAGAATGTGTAGGGCCTTCTGTTTTGTTCATATTTCAAAAGATTGTTTGGGCTATTTGGGGTCATTTGTGGTTTCATGTGAATTTTAGGATTGTTTTTTCTATTTCTGTAAAAACTGCCATTAGGATTCTAATATAAATTGGATTGTATCTGTATATTATTTTGGGTAGTATGAACATTTTAACAATATTAACCCTTCCAATCCACGAACAAGAGATGTCTTCCCAGTTGTGTCTTCTTTCATTGTTTTTAGCAATGTTTTGCAGTTTTCATTGTACAAGTCTTTCACCTCCAAACTCTATTCGTAAATATTTTACTATGTTTGTTGAGATTATAAATGGAATTGTTTTCTTAAGAGCTTCTTCAGACTGTTTGGTTTTGTCATATAGAAATGAACCTAATGACTGTATGCTTATTTTGTATCCGACAACTTTGCTGAATTAATTTATTAATTCTAACACTTTTTAAAGTTATCTTTAGGGTTTTCTATATAAAAGATCATGAGATAATTTTACTTCTTCTTTTCCAATGTGGAAGCCTTTTATGTCTTTCTCTTATCTAATTGCTCCTGCTAAGACTTCCAGTACTGTTGAATAAAAGTGATGAGTGGGCATCCTTGCCTTGTTCCTGAACTTGTTGGAATAGCTTTTAATTTTCCAGCACTAAGTATAATGTCAGTTGTGGGCTTTTCATATATGACCCCTGTTATGTTGAGGTAACTTTCATCTATTCCCAGTTTGTTGAGTGTTTTTATTACAAAATGGTGTTGAATTTTATCAAGTGCTTTTTCTACATCTATTGAGATTATCATGTGATTTTTTATCCTTCATTCTGCTAATGTGATATGTCACACTGATTGATTTTCTTATGTTGAACCATTTTTGCATCACAGGAATAAATCACAATCAATCATATTGTATGATTCTGTTAATGTGCTCTGGAATTCAGTTTGCTAAAATTTTGATGAAGATTTTGCGTCTATATTCATCACGGATATTGACATGAAGTTTTCTTGTAATGTCTTTGTTTGGTTTTGGTGTAAGGTTAATTTTGTCCTTATAAAATGAGTTTGGAAGCATTCCATTCTCTTCAATTTTTTGGAAGAGTTTGAAAATGACTAGTGTTAATTCTTTTTTAAACGTTTGGTAGAATTCTCCAACAAAGCCATTTAGTCATGCATTTTTCTTTGTTGGGACATTTTGGTTATTGATTCAATCTCCTTATTAGTTATCTGTCTGTTCAGATTTTCAGTTTCCTTATGATTCAGACTCAGTAGGTATTTTTCTAGGAATTTACCCATTTCTTCTAGGTTATCCAGTTTGTTAACATATAATTATTCATAGTAGTTTCTTATATTAATTTCTTTGATATCAGTTGTTATGTCCCTTCTTTCATTTTTTATTTTATTTTAGCCTTCTTTCTTGTTTTCTCAGTTAGTCTAGCTAAAGATTTCTCAATTTTGTTGATCTTCTCAACAGTCAACTCTAATTCTGCTGATTTTTGTCTATTTTCTGTTTTGTTTATTTCTTCACTAATCTATATTATTTCCTTCCTTCTATTAACTTTGGGATTAGTTTGTTCTTCTTTTTTGAGTTACCAGAGGTATAAAGTTAAATAGTTTATTTTAGATCTTTTCATCATTTTTAATATGTGCTGTTACCAGGATGAACTTCTCTCTCAGTATTGCTTGTGCTGCATCCCGTAAGTCTTAGTATTTTCATTTTCATTTTTATTTGCCCCAAGATATTTTCTAATTTCCCCTTTGATTTCTTCTTTGACCCATTGGCTGTTCAAGAGAGTGTGATGCTTGATATTTATAGATTTTCCACTTCTTTTGCTATTGATTTCTAATTTCATTCCTTTGTGATTAGAAAAGTTCTTGGTGTGATTTCAAACTTTTTAAATTTGTTAAGACTTGTTTTGTGATCTAACATGTGATGGGTCCTGCAGAATGTTCCATGTGCACTTGGTACAAATGTTAATCATGCTACCATTGAGTGGAATGTTCTGTGTATGTCTTTTATTGTTAAAGTCCTGTAGTTCCGTATTAATCTTCTATCTGGATGTTCTAACCATTACTGAAAGTGAGGTATTGAATTCTCCTACTATTACTATGTTGCTGTTTCTTCTTTCAGTTGTGTCAATGTTTGCTTCATATAATGTACTATAATGTTGGGCATGTGTATTTTTAAAATCATTGTATCTTCTAGTGAATTGACACTTTTATTATTATATAATGTCTTTCTTTGTCTTCTGTGACCATTTTGACTTAAAGTCTTTTTGTTCTTATATCTAAAAGGTGTCTTTTGTAAAAACATGTAATTTGATTTTGTTTTTTTTTTAATCCATTCAGTTACTCTGCCTTTTACTGGGGAGCTTAATTCATTTACACTTAAAGTAGTTTTTGATAATAAAGGACTTAACTATTGCTGATTTTCTGATTTCTGCCAATCTGTAGTTCTTTTGTCCCTCTCTTCTTTTGCTGCCTTCCTTCATGTTTTGTTTATTTCACTGGCATGCTTTGAATCCTTTCTCATTTTCATTTGTGTAGGTTCTATAAGTAATTCCTTTGTGGTTACTATGGGACTTATGTTAAAACAACAACTTGTGGTTATAACAATCTATTTTGAGCTGATAGCCTCTTAACTTCAATTGCATACAAAAAGTAACACTTTTTCTTCTCCCCACATACATTTATATTATTGATGTCACAAATTATATCCTTTCATTGTATATCTATTAACATTTTTACAGCTATTTTCATACTTTGGTCTTTAACTTCTGTATCTCATTAAAAATGTTTTATTCGGGGGTGCCTGGGTGGCTCAGCCAGTTAAGCGTCTGCCTTCTGCTCATGTCATGACCACCGTATGGGGCTACTTGCTCAGCAGGGAGTCTGCTTCTCCCTCTCCCTCTGCCTGCTGCTCCCCCTGCTTGTGCTCTCTCTGTCTATCTTCCTCTCTCTCTCTCAAATAAATCAATAAAGTCTTTTAAAAATATTTTATTTGCCATTGTTACAGTATTACAGCATTCAGTATTTGTCTATATATTTACCTTTACCAGTGAACTTTATACTTTCACATGTTTTCATGTTGATGTTTATCATCTTTTCACTTCAACTTGAAGGATTCTTTAGCATTTCTTATAAGGCAGGTGTAGAGTTGATGAACTCTCTCAGGTTTTGTTCATCTAAAGAAGGTCTTTACCTCTCCTTAATTTTTAAAGAACATCTTGAAGTCTCAAGCATACATAAAGATAATTAGATTTTCTATAGTAATTTAAAAGAATACTTTTATTCTTTGGCCACAAGCATATTGTTATAACAATCTTTATTTCTTTTCTATTTTTCTAATTTTTCTTAGTCGTAGTATAAACTGTTGTTTATTTCATAATATATTGGCTAATTCAAGTCAATCAATTTATCATTGTAGTGATTATATCTTACTAATTGAATAAAAATAACTTATCTTTATATCAGATATCACTTTATCAGATTAAATAAACAACTAAACTCTGCTTCTCCAATTTTAGTTCTCCTATTCTGATCCATCATTTGTCCAAGTCTTGATACAGACCACAACTAAAGAATCCTACAGTGTGTTTGGAGTAGCTTTTAGGATAGAGTCTTTAGACAAAAGTACAGAACACACTTACACCAAAAAAAAAAAATGTTGTTTATATGAAATTCAAATTTAATTTGGTGTCCTTTATGTTACTGCTAAATATGGCAGATTTACTTCTGGAAAGCTCTTGACACTTAGCTCACCCCTTGAGTATGAAGAAGAATAAGCACCAAAAACAACTCAGCTATTTCTTAGTGAGGCTTGAGATACTCCCACTGAAACCAAATCTGAGGATAAAGTAAGATTTAGAATAAGACAGGCACCGTTGTAAATTTGCAGTGTGCCAGATACAATGCTTCGCTTTCAACATGAATTTCAGTACATAATCCTTCCAACCACTGTGTTTTAAAGGTAGGAAAATCATGATTTAGAGAAGCGAATTTGCCAAAAGCTATACTTCTAGGAAGTGAAATAACCAAGATTTTTAAACCAGTTGACACCTACCCAAAGCCTGAGGGCTTAGTCAAAGTGTTACAGTGGAAGGGTAAAAGTTCAATGCCCCTGAGAATGCCTGGGTGTGTGTGTGTGTGTGTGTGTGTGTGTGTGTGTCATTATAAAATCATATATATAATACATATATGATCTATAATATACTCAGGGCTACAGGGATTATAATATTTATGATACTTTCTACCAATTTTCATGTAAATAACATTTAATGAGCACCTTTATGCCAGACAGGGTTCTATGTATAAAACATAAAATAGTAAGCACGATCTATCCAATCTCTAATCTCTCAAGTACACAACAAAATACATAGTATTCTGGGAGACAAAACAGCAGCAGTTGTGAATAAAAGATATAAATAATAAAAATTCCCTTTTAAGAGATAAACATGTTTATCATTTCTGAGCTTGGATCTGTTTAGATGACAAGGAAATGTAAATCTGCTCATTCTTGAAAAGCTGTCACAGAAATATTAACAAAATGAGTTTCTTGTGCTCCTTTCATGAATATAAAGGGTGGGAAATTTTCCACTCCACACATAACAGTAGTTTCATAATCTGTGGTGTCTTGTTTTATGATCTGAAATAAACAACTATTTAGGGTTTATATGCATATGTGAATAAATCACAACTTATTTAAATTAGATTGAGAGGACATGCTAGTAAGTTAGAGAATAGTTAGTACTTATTTTTATTGCTCCACTAATTCTCATACACTATAATCTATGAAAAAATGATTTCTAAACATTTTGAATTTAATTGGGCCACGTAATGTTCCTCTTTGCACCTATAAGTAGGATGATTATATCATTTATTGCCCAAATGAAGATACTCCTGAGAGTGAAAGGATAGTGTGCCTGGACAGCAGGCAATACCAGGATTGGCACAAACATGTCCTACGTGCAACCCATTCATCTCTATCTCTGAAACTTCCAAGATTGCCTCGATGTTTTGCTGTGATCAGCGCCAGTGACGTTTCCCTGGGTGGGAAGACAAGAGGGCATGATACCTAAGGTATTATATCAGGATTTGTCTTGGCAGGTTTATGGTGCCACTGGCAGTGTTCAGAGCTAAAAATACAGCAAAAGTGAAAATCCTTCCTTGCAGTAATAAACATTTATTTTTCTCAGTGGAGACAGAAACAAAATGCATCTGCTGGTTAAAATGATGAGATAAAGAGGTGAAAAATAGTTGTTGTTGAATAGTTAATAATAATATGTGTAAAAGTTGTCAGCTGTTATTATTGCTGATTTCATTCCTTTCATCTGCATATTTCTTTGTGCAGTGGCTTTAATGGCTGGAAATCCCTCAGTAGAAATGTTCCCATATTGCCCTGAGAGCTGCTAATAAGGCTATTTCTCTCCCTTTGTCTTGTTTGAGTTTAATGTTGTCAATTTGATTACATTTTCCTTGTATTTATAGGGAAATAAGTTGTGAGAGAGGAATGACTATTAATTAGCATTAGGACCACATATCTGACAGCCTCTTATGTGACACATTGGCATACTGTCCTGAAAAAAACACAGCACATTGGTTTCAACTCTTACCTTTGTAGTTGTTTTTCTTCTCCTTTACTAGGAATTCTATAGCACATTATCATTTTTTCCTATATGTAAACCTGCAGTCACATACATATATTTGAGTGTTAATTTTAAATTTCAAAGCACTACCATATGCAAGAACGCTCTCATGCTTATTTGCAAATACAGTTGTTCTTTTTAAAAAATAATGTTATGCTGTATTTGACTAAAACCATGCCATTCTACCTAGCAACATAATAAGCCTGAGAGAAGTAAAAATGATCTCCAGATAAGTAAGGAAGCTTTTATCTCCTTTACTTACTGCTTATTAATAGAGTTTTGCATTAGGGTATTGGGAGAAAGGGGTAAAGCAAAAGCCATAAAGAAGGATAGTTTAAAGTTAAATTCATAGTTCACTAAATTAGTTGGAATTTAAGTCTCTATACTTTATGTTCTAAACACTCATTTCATAACCATTAGCTATTTTTATACTTGTAAACCTGGGGAAAAGCCAGTGGGCTTTCTACAAATTTCCCCCTCTGCGTAATAGCTAGTGAGCAAAAAATTTTTTTTAACATTTCAACAAACATATTGGAGATCTGCAAAGATTCAAGAGGCATGTCGATCAGATTGAAATTTGGAAAAAGATACACATAGGAAAAACAAGCCACATTTATATATAATCTCTTCCCAAGATACTGAAAGTTTTTAGGAACTCAGAAAAATCAATGACGCTGTCTGCAATGTGCTAGACATTCTTATTGTTTTTATATCAATGGGAAAATAGAAATGGGGGATTAAGGAGAGATGCAGCACAGTAAAGTAAGGTGAGGAATAAAAATATTGTGCAGAGAATCAAGAACCATAGCCACAGCTACACAACTCTTTATGATATGAACAATGCTAGCATTAAATATAAAAAATAACAAAATAATTCTACATGCAAAACTATAGGAAGCTTAATAATGTTCATGTTTTTCACTAAAACAAAATGTGTTTCTGCTCCCATATATGGGAAAAATATTAATCTACTTTAAATTCTAAAAAGTGAGCCAGAAGTACTAAATTAAAATCACTGCATTTTAAAATAGTTATATTTTTTCTCTGTGACGTCTCAAGAATTACAGTTTTGAAAATCATTTCCTTGTGACCAGCAACCGCAGTAAAAAGAGGGAATGTGAAAATTACATGGTTAATTTAGTCAACAGCTGGAGAATGGTGTTCTGTAGACAGGACTCTTCCCAAGAGAAAGAGTGGGTTTAAGGAGTCAATTTTAGAGTACCCACCTTCTCTTGGTGCATTTTCCTAAAACTGATGCGCTTGAGATCTGATTTGCTATGGGTCTACTTTCCCAACTCACTGTCAATAATGGCCCATTTCTCTCTTATTTCAGAAAGGATGTTTATAACTCTCACCCATCTAACTATGTTGCATTCCCTAAAACATCTCTAGGTCATCAAATGAACAGAAACTGAAATACTGGTGTCAGCAAAGTCTCCTTTAATCAAAGCAATATAAAAATCATAACAAGTAAATTCTTTTTTTTATCATAAGAAGTAAATTCTTTAAAATTTCAAAATAAACACATATTTTTACTGCAGAGAAATTATGATAAGGTGATTGGTACGCTCAGCCATAAAAATCTGTAATACATTAAAACAAAAGTCCATTAAGGAAGTGGAATGTAAATATGACTTCAAGGAAACAAAGATGTAAATTCCCCAGCTGTTAGGGAAGACCTTTCTATGTATTTTTGTTTATTTTTATTTTTTTCTATGTAGTTTTAAAATGCATGTGGGTAAGTACCAATCATTATGATTCTTAGATTTCATTGGATACATTTATAAAAAAGCTTTATCAGATTTATATTGAAGTCTCAATGTTTATAATACAGTGTAAATTATATCGTTGCATTTTTAAAATATAATATGTAATTGTAGGGGTCAGCTTAAAAGTGTGCAAAAGAATACATGTATTTTCAAAATTCTATTAGGCACTGCCCAAGCAAAAATAAAGAGTGAGGACCACTACTAGAGGCAGTGTCTTGTTTAATATGATCATATAAAGTCTCCAAATAATACAAATCTTCAAAGTAGATTTGGGACTGCACAATGAGTTTCATTTTATCAATTAGCCTAACAAGGTAATTGCCCACTTTTCCAGGTGCTCTGTTTTCTGAAGGCAGAGAAAATACAGGACGCACATACAAAAGCCCAAGCCCACAACTCAGAGATAAGCCCTGAACTTTCACCTCTACTTCTTATATGTGAAATTTGCCAAATATTGTAATTAATGTGTTTTCCACCTGAGTAAGTTCTCTCCAAGACATTTGTTTTACACATCAAAGATCAATGTATTCAGCAATCCAATATTTTAACCTTTAGCTATGAACACGAGAAACGTGGAGAGGGTATTTACTTTGATGGTGCAAAGGAATGATCCAAAAAAAAAATTTAGTTTTCTCAAAAGATTTCTCAGAACTTAAGGTAATCTTCAACAACTCTTGAAATTACCAAAATTGGATCGAGGCTTTGCTCTATATGTTTTAAGGAACATAAAAATACATTATCTGAAAATGTGATATTTTAGGCATAATTCAATTCATAACATAATTTTTGTAAATAGTGTGTGACAATTTTATTAACATTTTCTATTAAATATCTTACAAGCTAGTATTTTAATAGCTGACTCAATTGTCTTTGCACATCTTATGTTTTCATCCACCAATCCATTCTTTTCTTAGTAAAGGAAATAAAAAGCTGGATTATATCACCCCCTCTACTGAAAACACTTAATAGCTTCTAATAAACCCCAGACCTTTACTGTCACCTAAAGAACTTGCATGATCTGGCCACCCATCTCTTCAATTTCTGTTGTGATCCCTCTCACTTACCTTGTTCCAGGCAGTCTGATTTTCTTTCAGGTCAAATAACTAATAGCTTAGAGTCATGAACACCTTCTGGTACATTCAGTGCCCTTCCCTATCACTACCACCACCCCTACTCCTCACTTGCTAGCTCCTATCAAATCTTTCAATGGTAGTTCCACCATCACTTGCTGAGAAATCTCTCCAATCGTTCTCTTTCATAACACCCTATGATTTTCTTCGTCACCCTTAACACAATTTATGATTATACACATATTCACTTACATATTTGTATTTATCTGTGTCTCATGAATGGCCCGGAATCATTCTGCTTGGTATTTCATATACCCAGCATCTCAGTACCGTATCTGATGTGAAAACTCCTGAGTGAATAAGAGCACCACGTGACTCATACAGCTTCCTAGGAACAGGAAATATCAACTACCGAGATTAAATATATTTGCATATATATCACCCGTGTGCATATTTATAATTATTATTAGACAGCTAACTAAAAGACTGAATACAAAAACGCAGTGACCAAAATATACAGAAAGTAACCTTTGACCTGAGAGTTTTTTTCTATTTAATCTTACAATCATTTAACAACAATTAGAGATCAGGGGTTTGTTGGACATATTTATACACTTATCAAAGGAATTTTCAGCAGCCCTCAGTATCATCCAAACCAACTAAGCTATGTGTGAAGCACATTTATATCCAAAACATATATATGTATCATAGATTACCACCGATATTCACGCCAGATTTGTTTTCTTATTGGTCTTCCTTTCTTCTCTCCAATTCACCTAAAGTACTATTGAAGGTTTAGTTGTCTTCAAACACTATCTAGAAAGATATTATTATTTCCCTAATCACATTTTTTCAAGTACATTTTATTTCCTAGGGCACCAAACTCTAAACCTCAGCAAGGCTCATAGTAATTACGTTGATCATTTGGGGGACTCCCGTTTACCATATTGTATTTAATTACAGCAAAACTTGGTATCTAAAAAAAAGGAACCACTTTAATCTTGAGGACAGTCTCCAGTGTTAGCTGTCTTAAAATGCAGAATTTAGCAAAAGTGAACTTACTTAGAAAGTACTCTGCTACAACTAAAATTTAAGAAGATAACCATCGATAAAGTGTTTATTCTAATAATCATTCTTATTTTTTCAAAGATTTTCCAAATAGAAATGATACAAATAGGATGGTTTTGAAATCAACATACCTATTGTGCATGAGTATCTGCTTTCATATATGATTAAAGAAGAAGAAAACTAGTAATGCTTTTCTTAGAACAAAATCTGTTCTATGTTTAAAAAAAACATAGCACAAGGGATGGTTATTCATAAAATATCTCCTCGAAGCTATCAAAAAACAGAGATAAAATTACTTGAAGCATAGAAAGTCAAAGTCAACTATTTAGACTTGTCTTATAACTATCTTCTCTCTATTCATCTGCCCACTGTAAGGTCAAAAAGCAGATTTTAAACTGATTAATCAGTACTTTTCTAAGCTAGAGAATTTACATAAAACTAACCAGGATGGCACTGATATACTTTGCTTTTTAAAGATACATTCTAATAAAATTAAATTGTTCACGTTTATTGAAATTATTCCCATTTTATATAACGTGAACTTTTACTTTTTGAACAAGGCAAATTAATATTCTTTTCTAATTTGCATTAAAATGATAATGTAAGCTTAATGCAACATTTCTTATAAATGTACTTTTTCCTTAATGATGGAATATGCCGATTTTATATTTAAAATATATTAATATTTAATATTAATACATTCAGTTAATATTAATATATTCTAAGCAGTTTTCTAAACACCAGTATTGATTCTAGTATTCTCGGACTGTCTGAAATTAATGCCAAAATGGCAGTAGGGTTTATTTGGCATGGGAGCTGTAGGCACTTGCTAGATGGCACTTCACAATCAGCCTCCCTGTGTTGTTAGCTCTGGGGCTCACGCGTTGCCCGCTGCACTGTCTCTTCACCATCTATGGCTCTTTCTGGAGTTCCTTGTCTAATAATACCTCCTCCTTTCTCTTCCCAAACCCTACCTAACTCTCGAGTTCTGCTTGAGCTCCTTTTTCTCAGGAGTTCAGAATTAAGTTGAAACCCCTCATTTCGTCGGTAGAAAGTGAGCTTCCTGAGGGCAGAGGGCTTTGTCATTTCTGTCACTGCTCTGTCTCCGGAACCTTGATCACATTCTGACACAGACGCACTCAGTAAATATTTGTTGAACAAATAAATGCAACTGACAGCGCATTAGCTTGCTCGTGTCATGGGTAGTTCAAGCTTGTCTTGTTAACCTCTCTAAATACATCACAACTTCCTCCTAAGACATGCCAACATTTAACAAGTTTGGATCTGCAGGTCTGGCCCTTTCTCCTTAAAGCTCTCGTCCTACAAATGAACAACCACGTCCGAATGAATGGAGGGCTCTGGGTCAGTGTGCCTGCACACTGGTTAGGCTTAATACAAGTATGAATAAATTGAGAGAGCAACGCTGTGTTTAAGCTTTATAGGCTCTAAAGTAATATGATAAACATTCGTGATACTTGCATTCAAATAGGAGTAAAGATATAAACTAGAAATAAATCTTGAGGAATGTACTTTGCCTGCATAACTTTATGACTAATGTCAAAAGTCGTCACACAATATTTAATGGAAACGTGATGGAGACAAAGCGTTTGACTTTGGCACATAGGACTCCTGAAGGGCCAGGTTCCAAACGCTGTTTACATGAATGTTTTCTTAGGACCAGTAACTGACTTTCAGCTCTGATGTCAGCATGGGGCGGCTGCGGGGGGGGGGGGGGGGGGGGGAGGGGTAATGTAGATTACCAGCCTGTTCTTCTCTCCCCTTTTGAACCTCAGCGGCCTCTAATTACCAGCTTACTCTAATTATTCCATCTCATCACATTGTCCTGCTAATTCCTTGCTCTTAAGTCCCTGCATCTTTGGACTGATGGCTTTTTCTTCTCAGGGCACAATTTTATATTTTCAAAATACAGAATTCGACATGCTTTTTAAAAATTATATCTCCTTGTGGAAAAAGGAGAAAAAATAACAAAGTTCAAAGTGATTGCCTACATGTAAAAAATTATAGTGATTTTTCCACAAATTTAAATAACAACAAGAAGATTTCTACCCCCAAAACTATATTCTAGCATTTCCTTTCTGGTCTCTGCAGCTCAAGCTACAAAAAAAAAATTTACTTTGAAGAGAATTGAATTAAATAGCGAAGGTTATTATTGAGCTAGCCCATTTTATTTTTTAATTTTTTCCAGCTTTGTTACAGAAGCCAAAAAGAGAAGAAGAAGAAGAAGAAGAAGAAGAAGAAGAAGAAGAAGAAGAAGAGGAAGAAGAAGAAGAAGAAGAAAAAGAAAAAGAAGAAGAAGAAGAAGTTGTTGTTTGAAGCCAGGGACCCATATGCTATTCTGTATATACTTTACCATTACACTGTATTCTTAATTTGAACTGTTAGGCAATATTCTAACGAAAAGAACTGATTTGACTGAATCAACTTTCTAAGATTCATAAAGATAATATAAATTTGCTTAGAGCATGATCATATAATATCCTATTTCCATTTGGGGAAGACAATTTTTCTAAAGATTTGAAATATTTTCATTCCGTACCTACAAAACACAAAAACTAATTTTGCCAATTCTTGCTTCGAAATTCTCAATTATTGTTTATTTAAAAGACAGCTGTAAATATAGAGAATTTTTAGGGACCACAATTAATCAGGGTGATACTTCACACAAATATTTACTATCTCTCTTTCTGTCTCTTCAAAGCCACAGTACATCAGGTTTGAAATGGCAGTTGTCCAGGGGGATTTGCTCCCAATTATTTTGATCTCATGTTCTTTGTCTATGTGATGACAAAGCAATAGCATGTTTTTCATCAAAGGCAGGAGATACATTATTCTTTCTTTGATCTGTAAAAGGAAATTCTTGAGTAGAAAGGTGAGAGGATAGACCCTAAGACTTTTTAATGCTCTAATCTAAAAATAAATAAACTGCTTTTAGGTGAAAAGTTAGAAGTTCTTAAAAGCACAATTCCAAAATGAATAGGCCCTGATTTTTCTATTAATCTTGAAATCTTTAAATCAAAATGACTCCTCCCTTTTTAGACTTCTATATATCTCTGAGCCCCAAACTGGAGATACTTTATTCACTTGGAAGCAAGCCTTCTACTATATTTTAAGCTTGAAAATAAATAAGATCTTTGAAACTCAATATATTTTAAAGAGTGATATTTTCAATGCCTTTTCTCTGCATTTTTTCTGTTTATTTGAACCTCTGATTGAACTGGCAGACATGGTCTTCTTGCATTTTCCATGCCCCCTGAGTTCTCGACATTGTACTCACTTCTTTAGTCAGCTTGAGACCAGATTACATACTGCCTCTTAGTCAATTCACTTACTTTTCCTTTTTTCAGTGCATGTATATGTGAGTGAGTGTGTTCCTCTTCGGAGACATACAAGTATTAACAAGAATTAATCTATAGAATGTTTTCTCCATCTCTCAACTCAATTTTACCCTTTAACGTAAAATTAGGTATGATTTTTATTCCATAACTCAAGGATAAATTCAGAAAACCACAAAATATTTCAATTTTCAACAGATATTTGATTTCTATCTTATTTGATGCACAATATATTAATTTGAAATAGATGATATGTCCAAACATAATACTTGAAGCCATAAATCTTCTAGGAAAAAAAACGTAGAAGAATATCTCCATGACCTTGGGTTGACATGGTTTTCTTAGAACACACAAAAATATTAATTGAAAAGAAAAATTGATAAATTAGGTTTTATCAAAATTTAAACATCTGCACTTAAAAAAATTAGAAAATTAAGAGGAAAATATACTGGTGAAAATATTCACAATACATATATTTGACGAAGGACTTGTGCCCAGAATACATAGATAACTTCTTCAACTTAAAAATTAAAATTCAAATAATATAACAAAAATGGACAGAACATAGAAAAGTGGGAAATGAACACATTAAAAAGTGCTGAACATTTCTGGTCAGTAGGGAAACGCAAATTAAAACCACCATGAAATATCCCTTCATCCCTCTAGACACAAAATTAAAAAGACTGACAATACAAAATACTAGTAAAGATATGAAGCAACTGGAACTCTTCATGCGTTTCAACAATTCCATTCATACGTATAAATTTTCCCAAAGAACTGAGAACATATGTCCACAAAAATCGTGGACATATGTTCATAGCAAATTTATTTGTAATAATCCAAATGCCCATCACCAGGAGTGTAAAAATCACTAAGATAATACTGAACAAAATGAAAGAGACAAAAAAGAGATTCCATGTCAAAAGGTTTACTGTGGGTAATATCCGGACAAAGAGAAGATGGGAAGTAGAATGAACAAAGGAAGTTGTCAGAGCAAGATGCGTATCTGACCGTTCCTGCCAGGTCAATGGGGAGTTCTAGGGCAGGTTGGCAGTTAGTGCAATCTACTTTGGGTAGAAGTGGCCAGACCCTTGTGCCACCAGCTTGTTCAGTAATTGTCTTAGGGCTACTCTGAGAAGAGCATGTCTTTAAGTTATGGCCACCAGACTTGGTCATTGACTGAGGATCACCAAAAATAGTGCGGCCTTGGCTCAAAAGCTGAGGCAGACCATGCAGAAGCTCATAACCAGAGGCTATCAGCGAACCACATTCCTGGCAGCTGGGGAGGAGACCTTTGTGAAGGGTTATTTAAGCAGTACATCTCCAAGATGTTCACCCTGGAAGGCTTAAATTATGGAAGTTTCAAAACTAGCGTAAGGTCTGAGATGTCATGACAGTGATTATCTTTAGGGAACAGAAAGACATTCGTGGTTAAGAAGGGTCATAAGAGTGGTTTCTGTGGTGCCAGAAAGGTCCTATTTCATAACCTAAGTGCAGGTTATGTAGGTGTGTTTATTTTACGATATTTCATCAGGCTATACCCTTATTACTTGTGCACTTTTTTGTGTATATGTTTATTTAATTTAAAGAAGAGCAATATTAGTAATTTCAGTAAAAAGAATGTAACCCAGATTTAAAGAATGAGGGAGTGGTGGAAAAACATAGACTATACACACACAAACACACACAAACACACACATGTACAATTTTTTAAAAAGCATAACATCTAGAAAACAGCTTCTGTTGTACTGTATTGAAAGACAAGATATTCATGAAAGTATAAATGATTACAATATCCAGATACTAATTAAAGTGTCAGAATAAAGTCTAATGAGCTAAATTTAATCTAATATCTAATAAAATTTATAATTTAATGGACTTTGAAATACAGGAATAACCTTAAATCTAATTTAAATGTTTATAATATATTCATCTTTCCTGAACCAACTTTCATTTTTCTTCCTTGAATTTCTATTTTTAAACCTAATATAAATGTTATTTTACTAATTAAATGGTACTACACAGTCAATGTTTATGGAATTGAATTAAATCCATCCAAAATAAACTGACACCAAAAATTTAATTTATATTATTTCTCCTGTCTCTAAGCATCATACTACGCAAAAGCTAATGCTTGTCTGGTTTCCAACACACATATAAGATACAGGTAAACACATGTTTTGATAAAACCATCATATGTTAGGACACTATTCTAGTTCCTAAGAATAAGAAGAAGAATGCAAGAAAGCCCTTACCATAAGGAACTTAAACTGTAGCATAGGAAAATACACTTATGTAATTAACCATAAGACAATGTCATGAGTGCTATACAGGTAGTAAAAGAATGAAGATGTGGAAGCACAGAGAACAAAGATCTTACCTCTCTTTCATGTCAGGGAAAGGACCGTCCTACTAAAAACACCAGAGAAGTCTTCTTTAATGTGTAAATAAGAGTTTGCCAAGCAGATAGGCAAAGGGTGGTGCTTTTAGGCAGGAGGAAAACATAATTAAAGGTAGAGATGGGGGAAGATGAAATCTTGTGATATTCTTAGGGTTGTTTAAGACTATAAGGTAATTGTAATCATACTTGTAGTCCAGGTGGTGATGGAAGAAGGGTATAGAGAGAACTAGTCATCATAGCTGGTAAATAGACTGGGAATATACAATGAAGATTTAGGATAGATGAAGAAGTCTAGAACAGTAATTTGAAATAATGCTTTGAGGACAGAGGATGCGATACTGGAGAAAAACAACTTATAAAGGCAAAGAAGCCAGTAAAAGCACTGGGGAGAGAAAAGAAAGTAGAGAAGTAGAAGGAGAAGCAGTGGTTAACCCAGAAGAAGAAGGTAACCAGAAGGGTCAAAAGTTTTACTGAAGTCATGTGGGACAGGACATGAGAAGGTGCTGTCAACAGACTGCTGTGGGAAAGTCAGAATGCAGGCGGCCTCGGTGTGGAAAGGTGAGGAGTGGAGCAGGAACTTGGGCTGGAGTCTTCAGAATTGTTGCTGTGGCTGTGCATTTTGAAAGGGGGAAAAAGAAGAGGAATCATTAGTTTGAAAAGACAAAAAGGATAGAATTTTTTTATTTTAAAAAATAGAAACACAAAAGGCATCCAAATCAGCAAGGAAGAAGTAAAACTTTCACTACTTGCAGATGACATGATACTCTATATAGAAAATTCAAAAGACTCCACAAAAAAACTGGTACATGAATTCAGTAAAGTCACAGGATACAAAATCAACCTACAGAAATCTGTTTCATTTCTATACACCAATAAATCAAGGAATGGACCCCTTTTACATAACATAAGATACCTAGGAATAAACCCAACCAAAGAGGTAAAAGATCCACTCTGAAAACTATCAAACACTGATGAAAGAAATTGAAGAGGACACAAAGAAATGGAAAGACATTCCACACTCATGGACTGGAAGAACAAATATTGTTAAAATGTCTATACTACCCAAAGCAATATACACATTTTTTTTAAAGATTTTATTTATTTATTCGACAGAGATAGAGACAGCCAGCGAGAGAGGGAACACAAGCAGGGGGAGTGGGAGAGGAAGGAGCAGGCTCATAGCGGAGGAGCCTGATGTGGGGCTTGATCCCATAACGCCGGGATCATGCCCTGAGCCGAAGGCAGACGCTTAACTGCTGTGCCACCCAGGCGCCCCAGCAATATACCCATTTAATATAATCCCTGTCAAAATACCAACAGCATTTTTCACAGAGCTAGAAGAAACAATCCTAAAATTTGTATGGAAACACAACAGACCCTGAATCACCAAAGCAACCTTGAAAAAGAAAACAAAGCTGGAGGCATCACAATTCTGACCTTCAAACTATACTACAAAGCTATAGTAATCAAAACAGTATGGCACTGGCACAAAAATGGACACATAGATCAATGGAACAGAATAGAAAACCCAGAAATGAACCCTCAACTATATGGTCAATTAATCTTTGACAAAACTGGGAAGAATATCCAGTGGGGGGAAAAATGTCTCTTCAACAAATGGGGGTGAGAAAACTATACAGCAACATGCAAAAGAATGAAACTGGACCAACTTTCTTACACCATACACAAAAATAAATTCAAAATGGATGACAGACCTTCATGTGAGACCTGAAACCATAAAAATCCTAGAAGAGAATACTGTCGGTAACTTCTTTGACATCAGCCACAGTAGCTTCTTTCCAGAAATGTCTCCTGAGGCAAGGGAAACAAAAACAAAAACTATTGGGACTATATCCAAATAAAATACTTCTGCACAGAGAAGGAAAGAATCAACAAAACTAAAAAAGCAACCAACAGAATAAGAGAAGATATTTGCAAATGACATATCTGATAAAGGGTTAGCATCCCAAATCTATAAAGAACTTCTAAAACTCAACACCCAAAAAATGAATAATCCAATCAAAAATGGGCAGAAGACATGAATAGACATTTCTCCAAAGACATCCAGATGGCCAACAGACACATGAAAAATGCTCAACATCACTAATCATCAGGGAAATACAAGTAAAAACTGCAATGAGATATCACCTCACACCTGTCAGAATAGCTAAAATCAACAACACAAGAAACAACAGCTTTTGGAGAGGATGTGGAGAATGGGGAAACTGTGGTGCCTAAATGGGGTGTCTTGATCAGATGGGGGCCCCCAGATGTGGAGCAACAATCAGGTGAAAGCCAGTGGCACAGGTGGTGAAAGAATTTACCTGAGACAGAGGAAATAGAAGTTTATTGAATACACTGCAGGGGAACAGTGAGGAAGACAACAGAGTAGAGACGGTCTGCCCTGACCTAGTGGGTGGGGCCATTTTTAAGGAGGAAAATGAGGAGGTATGGCAACATATGGAATTCTCCCTTTTTTGGGAACTGCACATAGTTGTAAATAGCCCATTGGTCAGTTAGAGCCTGTGGCTATTTTGAGGTGGGTCACCTGATGGGCCTGTCTGTATTTAGCCAGGTGCTCTCTGTGGCCCTTTTTTGCATTCCATTGCTCAAGCCTGTTTGTGTAAAATTGGCCTCTATAGGACCCTCCTGCATTGTTGATGGGAATGCAAACTGGTGCAGCCACTCTCGAAAATAGTATGGAGTTTCTGCAGGAAGTTAAAAATAGAAACACCCCATGATCCAGCAATTGTACTACTAGGTATTTACTCAAAGAATGCAAAAGTACTGATTCAAAGGGACACGTGCTCCTGATATTTATAGCATTATCTACAATAGCCAAATTATGGAAATAGCCCAAGTGTGCATTGATTGATGAATGGGTAAAGAAGATGTGGTACACACAGACACACACACACACACACACACACACACACACTGGAATATCCCTTGGCCATAAAAAAGAATGAAATCTCACCATTTGCAATGACATGGATGGAGCTAGAGAGTATTATGCTAAGTGAAACTGTCAGTCAGAGAAAGATTAATACCGTATGACTTCAGTCCTTTGTAGAATTTAAGAAACAAAACATGAACAACCAACAAATAAAAAAAGACAGAGAGAAAAATCAAGAAACAGATTCTTAACTATGGAGAACAAACTAAGGGTTTCTAGAGGGAGGTGGGTGAGAGGATGGATTAAATAGGTGATGGCGATGAAGGAGGGCACTTGTCGTGAGGAGCACTGGGTGTTGTATGGAAGTGTTGAGTCACTATATTGTACATCTGAAACTAATATTACATGGTAAGTTAACTAACTAGAATTTAAATAGAAACTTAAAAAAATAAAGAATAAATAAAAAGTAGAAATGCAAAAGTACAGTTATAGTCTGAATGGAATAAGTCTATAAAGAAGAAATAGTAGGAGATGTAAGAGAGGAGGAGAGAGGATTGTCAAAAAAACTACTATTTGCTTTTGTCTGAACTAGGAAGCAAGTGAGGAAGAATAAGCATGTAAGTAGGTTTAGAAGTAGAGGGATTGATTCAACAGCTAAACTGGGCTAAGGACTACTGAGACCAGAGAAGGAGACACTACCATTTTGTAGGGATGGGTCAGTAGCTGGAGTGTCAAGAAAAAGGCATCTTACATGACACCGGTCAGTGCCAGAATTTGACAGTTGTGTTTTCCTGGAAAACTTGCCCCAAAATACCCTACCTCGACTGAGTTTATCTTGTGTGCAGTCCCGCATCTAATCCCTCCCTTTCTCTTCTCTTCCTCCCTCTTTTTGTCCAAAGAGCACATTTTGTGTCCTCCCCACGCCCATCCACCTTCGCTACCCCTTTCTCCTTCCTGAAGCATTTGCACAAGATTTGAAAACTCTTACTTGAGTCAGACTTCATATATTAATGGGTATGGTAAAAACAATAAGAATATAATAATCACGACAGCCATCTTTGAAGTTCCGATGCTAAGGCACAGAGTATAAATGAACTTGCACAAAGTTTTACAGGCAGTTAAGTGGTACTGGAAGTGTCAAGCTCAGGCAGCAATTACTCTGAAGTCCTCCCTTTTACTGTGACCTCTTTAATCCCATTAAGAACGGGTTGAGAGGCGAGGCCAACCTGAGAAAATGGTATTCATGTTCTCAGATAGTATTCTCTGAGTTAAAATTGAGCTAAAGGCTTTGGAGATTTAGCTCTGAATTGTCAAAGGACCTCCAGTGGGCTTGCATTTGAAGCATTTGCAACTAAATAGTTCACGATTAATTCCAAAACAATTCGAACTGCTCTCCAAAAAAAATCAAGTGAAGTTGAGCTGCACTCAACACTTGCAAGCATGACTAAGCTCTTTTCACCTTTTCCAGAAATCCACACCATTGCACACAGGATTTACTACCTTAAACTTGGTAAATGTGGAGCAAGTGGATAAATGCAAGTGTAGATGAATTTATTACTGAAGTTTGTTTCTGTAAAGTTCAAGTGTGCCAAGGAAAGTAAAAAAAAAAAAAGTTTAATTTTTATTTCATTGTATTTTCATTTTTTTAGTTTTTTTAAAGATTTTATTTATTTATTTGTCAGAGAAAGAGAGAAACAACCAGGGAGAGTGCAGGCAGAGGGAGAAGGGCTCCCCGCTGAGCAAGGAGCCCAGTGGGGGACTTGATCCCAAGACCCTGGGATCATGACCTGAGCTGAAGGCAGATGCTTAACCTACTGAGCCACCCAGGCACCCCAATTTCATTATATTTTTAAATGTTGGGCACATTTGATCATTTGGATAATTCAGAAACCTCAAACCACTTGAGGGTAGATATAAATGAAATCACCGTTATCAGGCAAAAATGCATGTAAATATATCTGAATACTCATGTTTTTAAATTGTAATATACGGAGTTGTAGCTGCACTGAACATGCTCTATTAAACCATCCTGTTAGTATTTCATTTCCGTTAGTGACATATCAGTGGGTGGTTAGTAAGGTAATCATGCCTTATGCAAAATTTTACACAGTAACTAATGTTACCAAATAATAATAATAGTAATAATGATAATAATAGCTAACTCCTAAGACTATGCGCCTGTTTTGTAAGTTACTTGGCTATTGAAAGGCTTTATATAAGACAGCCTTCCCCAAGTTCTCTAGAGTTTGAAGGAGAAGGCCCTCAATTTCAAAGAACTCCTAGGAAAAACAACTAGCTAATAACTTAATGAAACAACTCTTATTCTAGAAGTCATGTGGTAGATGGGTAGTTCTCAAATACAATGTGAATCCACATTGGCTCTACAATAGAAGTTTACTCCAAGTTCTATTTAGATCAACCACTCAAACATGAATTAGGTTCATCTGAGATGTTTGCTTAAAATCCATCTTGTACAATACCCTAAAAATGTCAATGTCAGTACAACTAAAGTAGGACACACAAATTTGTATTTATATCACTTCCAGTAATTATGTTATAGTTGGTTGAGGCACAGCCTTTGAAAAGTGCGTCTTTGATGATCTACTTAGGAGTAATAAAATTCTGAAGATAAGGAAACTGAATGTGTCTAAGGATTAATTCATTTTCCAAAAGATATCAAACTGTTCCTCCCCATTCTACCTTGTAAACCTCTCCATTTCTCTTCATTCCTTCTGCCATTACTCGAATACTCAATATCCAATATTTTGTACCTAGAGACGGCTTTCTATTTGGTTCCCTACCTCTGATGTGGCTTCTCTCCATTCAATTCTCTATCCCGATTATCTTTAAGTGGGGACTGTTCATTTCCCAGTAGCCAAGACGATTTACTGCACCTCCAGAAAAAATATTCTTTGTATTTATAATTGTTTGTATCTTAAAAAATAAGAAAGAAATAGGGGCGCCTGGGTAGCGCAGTCGTTAAAGCGTCTGCCTTCGGCTCAGGGCGTGATCCTGGCGTTCCGGGATCGAGTCCCACATCAGGCTCCTCCGCTATGAGCCTGCTTCTTCCTCTCCCACTCCCTCTGCTGTGTTCCCTCTCTCGCTGGCTGTCTCTGTCACATAAGTAAATAAAATCTTTAAAAAAAAATAAGAAAGAAATAAAGCTTTATAATTATCAAGAATCAGGGATTGACTTAGTACTTATAATCAATCTTCAAGTCATTTATTAAGATGTTACATAGGAAAGTAAAGGTATCTTGAGAAAGCCTGAGAATTCTATAAGGATAGTGGTCCCTAAACTCAGGAATTCACTTTCAGTGTGCTACAATGTGTGCCTGGTTACATGGATTTATAATTTATATCACTAAGTCTTAGTCTTCAAAAATTGGAAAATTTGATTTTAAAAAATTCCTAAAAAAATTTGAATTGAAGTTAACAGTCAAATCACAAACAAACAATAAGAAAATATTAAGGCACACAATTCTAAATCTAGCTTTTTCCTGGCTGCTTTATCAGGTAAAAACAGCAATGATGATCTAATCAAATTTGACAACAAATTAGATAAAATCTGAAATTACCTACTATTGCTGATAATATTGCTATTATCATTACTAGTGAACTTCAGCCTGAATGCACATTAGATCTTGAGATATCGGCCCACAGAGTATCGCTCTATAATTTATAAATAAGTAAATATATTCAAATGAATTGCAGGCAGGTACTGTTACCCTGACAAGTGTAAATGATCACAGCGCTTGGTCATTAAGCTCTTTGGTCTATACAACAACCAGAATGACCCCAAGACACGTATTGATCACTTCACCTTTCCTTCAATGGCTTCCTACTACCTTTAACATAGTTTACAAAGCCTTTCTACTGTAGCATCTCACATGCCTTCTTTTGGGTTGCTCTCCAGACACACCAGACTTTGGTTCTATGGGATTTGCCAGGCTCTCTCTAGCCTGGGCTTCCCCACGCTGTCTCCTCTGCCTACAAATTCATTCTCTTACTCCTTCTGCTATTTACCTTTACTGCTACCCTTCAGATTATCCCTGGTAAAAGAATTCCTTTTAGTGGACCTTTCCAACACCTTTGGATTAAGTTAGACTCCCCTCTTCATATGTCTTCTTAGACTACTCTGCCCTTTCTCTATTAAAACACTCACACTTTACTGTAATTACCAGTTAAATTCTTTATTTCCCCCAAAAGTCAGTATAAACTGAGGTCAGAGGCCAAGACTCTCTCACTGCTGTATGCCCGCCACTGCCTAACATAATGCCTGTTTATTTAACACTTTGAAAAAAAGTTTTGGAGTACCGTTTAGGTAAATACAGGCAAAAGCAAACTCATATGTGTCCAATTATCATCCTAAAAACTTAGGTCACCAGGAAGTATAACAGAAGTGCCTGTGGTTTAAATGGGGCCAATAATCTGGGCTACTCAGTAGAGTGACTCCTCTAAGAGTAAGATAGTAATTTTACTTATACCTGGTGGAAAATATATAAAGATCCAGTGCTCTTTGGGGATCTTTGAGCATTTAAAATTCTATTCATTTTGTTTCTCTGAATGGCTCTTATAAAATAAATTAAAAAGACAAACGAAATCACACTGAATCCCTTAGAGAAAATGAAAGTGTTACAGAAAAGGTAATAGGTTATTGTCATTTTGCCAGTAAATACATTGACAATCTGACTTTCATCCAAGCTTTCAAACATGCTGTATAAAGAACCGCAGGTCTGGGGATGAGCCAGTTTGTTTTAAAAGAAGAAAATTATGCCAACAGTAAAGTTGCTGTGACTGAGCACTTGAAATAAGAATTATAGGGAGACATCAATAGGGCAAGAACATTCTCTTAGGCAATGAACCTCAAGAAATTTCTCGTTCCAATGATCAACTATAATGGTTAAGTAACTCAGCTAGAATGCTTTTAATCATTGTGGCAAAGTTTATAATGACTTACTATAATTAAGACAAAAGAGATAATGGGGGCGCCTGGGTGGCACAGCGGTTAAGCGTCTGCCTTCGGCTCAGGGTGTGATCCCGGCGTTATGGGATCGAGCCCCACATCAGGCTCCTCTGCTGGAAGCCTGCTTCTTCCTCTCCCGCTCCCCCTGCTTGTGTTCCCTCTCTCGCTGGCTGTCTCTCTCTCTGTCAAATAAATAAATAAAATCTTTAAAAAAAAAAAAAGACAAAAGAGATAATGAACTACAGCAAAGCAAAATACTTAGATTTTGTTGAATATTAAATTTCCTAGTTAGTGAAACAGGACAGCCTACCCAATAGAATGAGGGCTGGAAAGGGGTAAAAGCAAATTGTATGAGGAAACTTTCAAAAAAACTAGCCTGTCTTGTCTATACATTTTCTTTCACTTATACCTATTAATCACTGTCTGTAGAAACAAATGCCTTTTTAAAAATTAAATGTAATTTATTCACATTCTAGCCTTTTCCTTATTGATGGTGTTAGCATTTGACATTCGTTTTTGTGTGATTTAATACCTAGGTATGTGAAGTAGTGGAATTATATATATAGATAGATAGATTTTTTAACGTACCAGCTATAATAGCAGACATATTAAAAAGAATGATTCATACAGCCTTCATGTAAATGCTCAATCATGAATATAATGAAAGAGCCATGCAATTTTTTTTTATAATTTCGTTTTATAATATGCCTTTATTAGCTTTGATGTGTTCGAGGCACAGCTCCTGAATGGTTATTGTGATAGATTGGTTTATGCTAACGATTTGGTCTCTTTTTAGTGAAATTGCTCCTTGGAATGGGAAAATGTGGTTTATTTTGAGAATGATTCTGCTTAATGTCTTAGCCTAAGTCATGTTTGAGTGAAATTAACTGCTCTATGGTTCATGAATTATTTCTGGCCTCTATCGCCATCCCTCATAAAGAAATGTCAAAGGGAAAACAAGCTGTATAAGCTCAGGGGTGATCACTATGTAATACAATAGATAGCATTACCAAAAATAAAAAAAATCCTCGTCTATTTCTCATCCTGTCATTAAATTCTCCAGTTGGTCATCGTTACCACTGAAGAGTTGAGTGAGGGAAGAATATTGGCCAAGTCTGGATCCCAAATAACAACATAGTACTGTAACGCATTTGATCTTGGGATATCTAAGCACTGTGACTACCGATATATTGGAAAGGTTTTTAGTTGATAGTGCAGAGACAACAAGAAGGTAGTATGAGTATTATTATGTGTCCTATTTCAGAAGCAGCTTTCATAAAAACAGAGACAAACTTGCACATGAGTGAAGATAGGCCGATGGGAGCTGGTGTTTTGATTTTCACTTGGAATAGTAGAAAGTACACTGAAGGATATTCTTACTGCTAATGGTCAGCTCTTTCTACAACTGTGATTTATTTTACTAGAAGCTGGAACAGGTGTGGTCTATCTTTGCCAAAGTTCGTACCTGCCCTAGGCTTCAGGTTTCAGATCTGTGTAGTGAGATTGTTGAATGGCATGCAATCCAAGAACTTCTATCTTGTTACACGGACAGAACCCTGCCTTACTATTAAAGCCCTTATCTGAAAATCCAGTTTTGCATTTTGGATTTGGAGAAATTAAACTTACCTAATTTGAAGGATATCGGTAAGAAGTGTTATCCTAAGAAAAATTTCTTCATTGAAAAAGTCTTAACAAAATAAATATTAAAGTTATGCAGATGCATAAACTGAACACTTTCTTTTATTTCCCAAAATAAATGTCAATGTTGGCCAAGAACCAAACGTGGTATTTTCAAAACTCGGAATAATTATTATTAAAGTTAACAGCAAGAAAAGAAGGAGGTCAAAGGAAAGGGTGTTCTGCTGCTTGGAATACAACATTTTTGCCATCAACTCGATGAAAAAATAAATATAAGTGGGGCAAAGGGAAAAAAAATGAAGAGTTTCCATACTCCAATTAAATATAGGGTTTTCACCTTAGGTCAAATACCATTTACTGAAAATGCCTGACTTTATAAAAGAAGTCTTGTAATTGCCTTATTTCCTTTTAAAAATATACAGCGTTGTGCCAGCAGGTACATTTGTGTTGCTGTGCATGTGATCAGTTCACTGGAGGTGCTGTTGAATGTCATGCCCACTGCCCAGGAACCACTGCGTTTTTTAAGATGGCAGGAAAGTAAGTAATTGGGGCAGATCAGTTCGCTGACCCCGACTGCTATAAATGGCTACATGTAATGAGGATAGGTAGATCAACAGAGCTCAAGTTTTGAAGTGAAATTTTATCTTATTTCTGGCACCACAAATACTAACCTGATCCTTATCTGTCTAAGAAAAAACATTCCTCCTTAACAGGCCGGCGTAACTCTTTACGATTTCCGCATACCTCTTGAAAATTATGAAAGACCTATTGTATTAAAACCTGGGATAAACAGGATATTTAAGGCCAGTTCGCGTGAGCAGGTTAATCTGTAAATTTCCCTTTGTTTTAGAAATAACTGAAGAGACAAGATTGTTCGGTGCTCTTCATATTTTTTCACATTCTCCTCCCTGCTCCCCTGCCACCGCCCAGGCAGACAAGATTATGAAATAGGAAAAAAAAATGAAGACTATATTATTAAAACTCATTTAGTCTATTTTTGCATATGAAAAAGTTCTAGACTGAGAGTCTAGAGATTTTCTTTTTAGTCTACTTTGTGCCACTAGTGAGCTGTGCATTCTTAGCTATTGTCCTTGCAAAAAATCCATCACTTCTCTTGGGCTTCCATTCATCAGATGCTCATTGAACCCCATTTTAGTGTTAAACTTCCTCGGTAAAAATAAATAAATAAATAAACATAAATAAGTTTTCTCACTTTTGTTTTCTTAATTTAAAAAAATCCTAAATATTATCATCTCTACATGCGTCTTACTTCAGAGGTTTCCTGAAATTTAAAATTCCAGGTTTCCAAAAATTGGAAATTCAGAGGCACCATGTAGAGTGGAAATACTGTACACTTTGGAATTGTAAAACCCTGTCATTTAATGATATATCTTGACCCAGTTATTTATCTTCTCAAAACATGTTCCCCAAATGAAAAAATGAAGATTTGTGACACTTCGAGGTAATATTCTTAGATTACAGGACATGCATTAAGGACCTATTTTATAATTTACATAATGCATGATGAATAATAAAACACACTCCTGGACTCACCATCAGTTTAAGAAATGAGACGTTCCTAATGCCGATGCAGTGTCCATGTGCCACTCAACAATTACAGCCCTCTTCTTCCACTACAAGGGGAACCACTACTGTGAATTTTTTTATGACTTTTGCATAGTGTTGTTTCCTTGCTACATATATGTATCTCTAAACAACATATCTTTAAGTTCTGTATATATGGGGAATTTATATCAATGACATTTTACCTAATATATTCCTCTGCAAATTGTTTCATTCACTCTACTTTGTCTTTGAGATTTACTTTTGCTAATGCAATGATGATAATAACACAAACATTAATAATAATTCTAGTTTCTTGTTGATAGATATTCAAATTGTTTACAGATCGAAGCTTTTATAAACAATGCCCTTTGAACATTCCCAAACAGCTCCTAGCTCAAGTTTACATGGGTTTCCCTATGACATACCTACCAGGGATACTGGTGAGTCATTGAGAACATGCCTATATAGCTTTGCAAGATGTTAGATTTTTTTCCCAAACTAGGTGTGCAGATATATACTCCCACCAATTTCTGTAGAAAGTGAATGTATTACTTATTCATTCAAAAGGAGAAGAAACTTCCTTCTGGCGTTTGTTTGGAGGTAATTCTTGAATAATGTTTTCAAATCCTTTCAGGACATTAGTTAATCATGTTTTATTTTTTATTTATCTTTGTGAACTTAGGGGACATGTAGAATGACAAAAACCAGAATCAATTTTATCTAATTTTAAATTCTTTATAGAATTGAAAATCAAATTATTTTGTAATAATCCAACAGTCCTGGTTATTTATAGTAAAGTTGTGCTTGCAGCACAATAAATCATTAAAGCGGCTAGTGGTAATGGGCCAGAGGAAGGAGAGCAGTCACTCCTTTCTTCTCACTGAATGCTCTATAAGTTTTTATCTATAACTAAGACCTTTATGGACATGTTCAGACACCACCCACTAGACATCCCCACTTGGAGGCTAGAAAGGCACCTCAAACTCAAAATATCCAAAAGTGAGCTTACCATCTTCTCTTTATTCCAGCCCTTCCTGACCCAAAAATCCAGATCTTTTCACACCATTGGCTGTTATCACAATAAATGGATTCAGCCTGATTATTAAGGTAAAATAGCAACGATGTAGATTGATTCTGAACATTTACTATTCTACCATCTAGGAGAATTGGCTCAATACCTAGACAATAATAAAAAATAGTTAACGTTTGTTGAGAACGTTACTAGTTGCTTTACATATCTTCATTTCATTGTACTCTCTGTTAGAGCTGTGTGTTCTATGAACACAGTTCCATGAAACATTATAACAGTTGTTACAAGCTGATTAACAGGGAAGTTAATTACTATTTGTCTCTACCTTTTTATATTCTATCATCAGTAAGAGCTAAGATCACATCCTCAGTGCTTTGCCTACTATATTGACATGAATAATATGTGAAGCAAAAGTATGGTTTTTAAGATGTAATTGTTAAGTTTAGACATTGCTTATGTCCTCAGGGCAACTTATGCAAATAAAATTTTCTACATCCTACCTTCTATTATCTAAATGAATTGAAAGATTTTCTTTGTGCCTTTAAAATTCAGACTTAATAAGCAGACTATGTCACCCATAAAGTGCAGAATGCATTTCTAAGTGTTCAAGGTCATAGTTTTTCTACTAAAAGAGATTACGTTAAGAGTAAGAAAATGGACATCCTCCACAGATACACAAGTATGAAGGGAAGGTCATATAAAAAGAGTAAGCCATAGACAGCGTTTTCTATGTTGAAACTATAGCAAGGAGGCCCAGGAAAGCAGCTGGTGGCTGTGTATTATAGAACCAGAAGAGACATTTGAGCTGGGCCAAGATGGAAGGAGGAATTTCAATATTACCTAGTTCTCACAAGAACAGAGAATATTGTGAATATTTCAAGACATGTTTCAAGGATAAGAAGATCCTGCTATTAATTTGATTTCTCTTCAGCCCCAGTTGGATGGAAGGGATATAAATGTCAGGAAGAAGTAAATTATAGTCTCTTTGCATGATCATCTATGTTGGCAAATCCAAAGGGTATTTTGGTATTTCATTATCATAGTCTAGAGTATAAAAACATACTAAATCACAGGAGTATTTAAACAAGAAAATTCAACATAAGAAAGATGACTCCAAAGCCAAAAGAAGTTTTAGTGAGATCTATTCTCACACAATTTAATATCTAGACTCCTTCCTGGAAAGGCAGCATAGTGTAGGGGTCAAGAGTTCATTAGAGATCAAATGGTTAGGCTATGGACTGGCTGGTCTGTTACCAACTGCCTGGTTTGCTACTTACCAAATCAGTGCCTTAAAGACAAATACTAAAATTTTCTGTGCCTCAGTTTCCTCATCTATAAAATGAGAACAATATTAACTACCTTTTTAGGGATAGCATGTGATGAAGTTACATATAAAACAATTGGAAAAGTGCCTAGCATGTATAACAATTTTTCAAAAATGGTTTTCATCATCATCATCATCATCATCATCACCTGGGTACAGAGCCATCTTTCCCAAATTTCAGGTTTAGAGACAGTAGTGGTTCATAATTTCAAATTTCAACCCTCTTGGTTGACACTGAACAAAACAAGCTTATTTATCATACCACCATCAATGTGTTAAAAAACCAGAAGCACCATATTGTGAATTTCAATCTGACTTTACTATTTATTGATAGTCAGGTCAGTAGACTTTTTCATTTCTAAGATACATTAGTTGCAAAGAAAAAGGACTGAAATCTGAAAGCCCTTTTACACCAATTTCAGGGATAAAAAAACTCCTTCAGCTTTTTACATACACTGCAACTATGGACAGCAACTGCACAAGGAAAATAGATCAGTGGAAAGTCTTTAAAATTTTCTTGTATTTATTCTTAGGAAATGAATTTAAGCTCTATTAAAAATGTATTTAGTTCTCATATGACACATGTGTGTTTGTATTTATTATTAAATTATAAATGACAGAAAGTGGTAGGTAACATTTCAAAGGTCAATGTTTTTAATTCTAATTGAATTGAGTTTATAAATTGTCCAAATGCAAAATTATATCTTTATTTTAACTTGCCTTGTGTTTGGTGGCTTATTGTTTGCTCACTTCCTTAATAAATACCTACAGTGCTTACACCTTGTTTTGGGAGTAAAAGAGAAATTTATTAAGGCATCCAGGGCAACACCAGAGTAACCAATGACGTGAAGACTCCTCACCACAGGACAAACAGAAAATCCAGCTTGCAAAAACCACACAAAAAAATTACTCAATCCTTCCCAATTATGCCAATTATTTTAAACTTAATCTTAACTGAGCTTTCCACAAACAGTATATTTTCTATGTTTCCTAAGGATCTATTGGGGGAGCCAGAGTCTACTTAATAGGCTCAATTCAACATCTTGAAATAATTCCCCCTAAAAAGGTTTTTTCATTTTTAAACCCCTATAGCAATACATTTATTCCTCTTATGACATTTACTGCTCTGTTCCTTGTGTTTCAATGGTCTGAGCCATTGTTTTCTCTTCCCCACTAAATCCTGTAGTGGAAAAGGAGGGAAGGCAGTATAGTTTTATTTCTCAAACCTGTATGATAGTCAAGAAACGTCACGTATATTCTGTAACTTAAGCCTTTTAAAAGCCCTTGAATAAGCATTAATATTATTTCTATTCTCTAGATGAGAAAACTGAGGACCAGGGAAATTAAAGTGTATTACACTGTGCTGTTCTGATTTCAAAGCCCAAAACCTTTCCATGAAGGATGAGCTCTAATTCATTTTTTAATCTCCCACAGAGCTGAACATAAATCTTTATTCACAGAAATTATCAAGAATTGAAAGAAAATAAATACTACTTACTCTATATATCAAATAATAACATTTTTCACTTATGTTCTCTGAAAAATTTTTTGTAACTGACTATGCTAACTAAAATACACACAAGCATATATACAAAATTTTTAAAAAAGCTACCTAGAGTTAAGGATGAATAAGCTTAAAGCACGTTAGCAATGTTTAAATATTTGAGAGTATCAAATAGAACTTTAAAGATTTCCTTTTCCTTGTGTATTTAACTTACATACATATGTAAACAAATAAATAGTCTTTATTCTTAGATATGATTCTCTCATTCTATGAAATACACTGGGTTCAGCTGGGTTGAATTTTATTGGTAAGCTCAATTATTTAATAAAGATTGATTACACACCTGCAATGTGGTTTATTCTTTTTAAAAGTACAAGAAGACTTTTTAAAAATGTATATTGCCATTGAACAGCAACTTCTGTCTTTACTTTACCAAATAGTTGATTGAATGTGCTTTAAGATATCCAAACCATGTTTAAAGTAAAAGCCACAGAATAAAAGATTTATTTTAGTAAAACAGATCTATCCTATAGCAAACAATTTTCATGTATGTGTTATAATAAATCATACTTATGTTAGCTGGCATATTGTAAGCTGCCTGTGGAGAGACCCACATAACAAGTGCTTAAAGGAGGCCTCTGGCCAACAGCCAGCAAGGACCTGAGGCCCTCAGTACAATAGCTTTCAAAGGGCTGAAGCCTGCTAACAACCATGAGAGTGAATTTGGGAAGGGATCCTTCTCTGACTGTGCCTTCGGATAAGACGGCAGCCCCTGCAAATCCTTCAGTTGTAACATTGTGAGAGACTTTGAGGCAGAGGATCTAGCTATGCTGGATTCAGGTGCCTGACTCATAGACACTTTGAGATTATAAATCTTCACTGCTTTAAACCACTGAGTCTTGGTGTAATTCTTACACACTGAAAGAAAGCTAATACACTCAATAGCATAAAATAACTGGATTAAAAGGGTCAAAATAAATGATGACTTGGAGACTATTTGTAAAATACACACACGCATATACACAAACAGCATTTAGGATCATAATTTCTAGAGCCAGAATGCTAAGTGTCAATCCCAACCCTGGTACTTATAATTGTGTGACCTGGTAAAAATTTTTTGAGCCATCTTCTGTCTCTTCATCTGCAAAGGGGAAATAATAACAGCAATATTTAATCTATTTTGTAGCAAAGACCGATGTGCTTAGAATATGACTTGGTACATTGTAATTGCAATATAAATGTGAGCTATTCTCGTTATTTTGGCACCTAGCATTGTACCTGATACATAGTCCAGTAAACATGCATCTCTTCCACATCCACATTTGGTCAACCTGATGAGACTGATTCTCTAAGAATTAAGTAGTTCCAAAGCTTACATATATCCCATTGTCTGAGCACAATGTATCCGTAAGAAAAATTCTAAATTAAATAGATTTTTTTAAATTTAAAAGTCTGCTCACATCACTGCACAGGTTAAGTGTATCATCTAGACAGCCGAAATATATGACTGGTTTTTTGACGCATTCACTTCTGAAAAAAGAGACCAGAGAGGCCTTTTACATAATCAATGAAGCAAAAGAAGGGAGAGAGAAAACTCATAAAAAAACTCTCAAGAGAATAAAAAGAGAGAGAGAGATTTAGAGACTATATGCAGCAACTTTCTTCCAATAAGGGATTATATGTAGTCTCTCCATAACAGAAAAGAACAGAATCAGGGCAATGGAAGTTCTATGTGTTGTATGCTGATAGTTTTACCTGAATTTTTTTTTTTAATCTTTCAAAACAAAATGTGCTTTTCATCAGCTTCTCATTGTTTTCTCTTCTCATTGAGCAAAAAGAGTTGTATGGTCCAGACATCAGCTGATATGGTGAAAGAGACCCACTGAAAGGTGGAAATGCTTTTTAGCACTCAGAAAAGCATCCATAAGGACCAGGCTCTTGGTAGACTCTTATCTGAACGCCGTGGGTGTGTGAATTTCAAGTCTCAAGCCTTGTGAGAACAGATTGAGGCACATTTCTGGTATTCCTCCCCAGTGGGATCAGAAATACCCATGAAGAAAGTTTCTCATGCACTCTTTGCCAAACTATTTGCTCACTCTCAACTCCCACAATTCATTTTTCTGCAGTGAATTCTAATTTGCTTCAAAAAATAAATATAATACCAACATAGAAGAAAACTCCTTGCTGTTCAATGACACTGTCAGATAAAATCAAAATGATAACCACAAATTAGTAGTGCAGAAGATAATCTCTTTGGCAATTTGATTCTTATTGGGGTGAATAGCTACTGAGTAGAGGAAGGCTTTTTTTAGACTTTCCCACTGGATGCCTTCTGCAGGAATCTGTCACAGATTTTATAGTCAACAACTATCTTATTTCTAGAACAACATAGATTCTGCATCCTTTACATATATACAGAGAAGTCAGCATTCAAGCTTCTCATTCATCTATCTATCCAGTAGCCTTGTGCTTGAAGCCTCAGAGATATTAAATGACTCTTAACCTCAAAATCTAAAAGAAGTTAGACCCAACCCAATGGAAATCAGAGTCACCTAAAAGGAATTCAATACACTATGCTGATTATTTCAATGTAATTTTTGATGTGATTTTTTTGGGGGGGGGTAAGTGTATTAGATGAAAATACTAAAAGAATTTTTGTAGAAACATGTTTACATTTTTTAGTCTATTGATATGAGGATTAAGGAGAAAAGTAGAAAGGGGGATATTAGAAATCACTGATAAGGTGGGTTTTTTTAAAGATTTTATTCATTTATTTGAGAGAGAGAGAGGAGTGAGAGAGGGGAGGGAGAGGAGCAGGGGGAGAGGCAATCCCTGATGTGGGGCTCGATTCCAGAACCCTGGGATCATGACCTGAGCTGAAGGCAGACGCTTCAGCGGCTGAGCCACCCAGGTGCCCCAGAAATTGCTGATAAAGTTAATGCAAAATTGAAAGTAAAAAATTATAACCAATTTTGCATTGCTAGTGATTTGGAAGGCAAGAGGTCAAAAACAATAGGCTCTAGAGAAGAGGATCAACTTGGTTAAGTGAGTCAAGGTGCATTACAGATGCTGCTATCCAATCAGATATACTCCACCAACTGTCAGAACATTGGAAATGCCCTTAGTCTCATCTTATCTTGAGTTAAAGGGTCCTAAGCAGCATCGCAGATTATCTTGTAATCTGCGATGGACAGGTCGGGTTTACATCAGCAGAGAACCTCCTTGTCCAGGACAAGCGGACCATGTGAGCGAGTGCTGTAAGAGTCCTTGGGCATTGAATGTCTCAGTTGAATACAGAACTTATTTTAATTAACTGATTTAATCCCTTTCTTCATGAGTTTTCTCCATAAATCTAGTAAAAATCTAGAAACTAATCTGGTTACTTTGCCCACTATTTATAATGAGTAGTGGACTGGCCAAGATACTTTTAGCAGAAATAAAACAAGCTGAAGAAAAAAATCGTATAAAATATATGAAGTGGAACGTTGGTCACACATAGATAAGTGAGGGCTATTACCTTTTCCAAAAACTGCTACTGTTGAATAACTCTTTCCAAAGTTGACTTTCAGTCATCTCAGAAATGATACCTTTCCTTAAAACTTCTACGGGAGGTAACTTTGACAAGTTAGGTTTTCCAGAAGGACCAGTTGTGGTAAAATGCATCCAAACAGCAAGACTACTTTCCCAAAATGTTGAAAGACCTCTGCGTGCAAAATGGGATGTGGCATGCACTGCTCACTCTCTTTCTATGCGAATGACATCTCTCATCCCAGATGTCATTTGGTCGGAACAGGGTCACTAAGGAATAAAATCAATGAGGTTTTTCTAAACATGCTGGCAAATGGTGTCTAAATGAAAATGATGTTTGCTGTACACAGTGTCCACTGTTCACACTGTGGTTGCTTAAAGGCCAAATCTCTAATAAATTTGGGATATTCCTGGACTATTTTCACATTTCCTGTGTAAGTAACTGTCCTCTTTACTACAGTCTTTCACAGACGTACCTATAAGTATAGCAGCTCTTAAAATGGGTCCAGCTAAAAGAAAACAACTCTTTTTAGAAATGACCCAGGTCAGGAGGCTTCCTGGTTTTTATTGCCACTTCAAAGCCAAACCAGATAAACTAGCTTAAGGTACTACTTTGACATTGAATGGAATTCGATACAGCTGTCTGAGTCACACGAGTTTTGCGATCACAGGAATTTTGCTTGAATGTCTCGCCTCTCGCCCATATATGGTAGAGTCCCCTGAGCTCTCTGTTAATTTGTGTCAAGAATTTCTCTTCTATTCCCTGACCCATCAGAATGAGGACTTCTGGTGGTTCTGAGAGGTCCATCCCTCATTGTTACAGAAAGTCACATGAGAGTCGTTAGCTCCGATACTCAATTTACACTGTTTATGTTTCCTTTCCAGTATGCTCCCACCGGCAGCAGGGACCGCAAGTGGAGGCTGGCAGCTGGAAAGGCAAATGCCTGGATGCCACGTTTTCCATCTCTTTTAGATATCCTTGACTCATACATCCTGTCTGGGCTAATGTTGGTTTTCTGATTGCAGTGTGTCTGGAGTCTTAACAAGTGCCCAAGCCGCCCTCAAAGGGCCACTGCTTGTTTCAAGTAGCCCTTGTGCTTCCCTTGACCTCCCTGTCCCTCTCCAATTGCACTTAGGAGTCTACGTAGCCACATTTTTTTTTTTACCAGAAAAATGATCCTTTCCTTCAAGCCACTCTGTCATGTTGGTTTGTCTAGTACTTCAAAGATAATTTGACTAGGAAATGTCTAAGCCTAGATAGGAGCAGATGACTTTCCAGAAGAGACAAGCTAGAGTAGGGCTTTAAAAGGAAACCTTCCATTTCTAAAGAGAATAGGAAACTCATCAGAGTTCTTCTTATTGTGCTTAGGAAATGACCCCAGTCGAAAATAAAGGTGGCATATGAAAAATGGAATATTCCCTGGAGTTTCTGGTTGCTTCTGCAGTTATGTCTAAGGCTTTTCCTTTTTCTGTTCAGCTTCAATAATAAATACAGGGGCCAAGAATCATCTTCTGAGACTAGAGCAAGAGATCGGTTCAACAGAGAACATTAGGCAGAAGCGAAGAGCTGGAAGAAATATACTGATATTTTTCTTTTGAATGTCTTCAGTGTAATGCCAGGTTTAAAAAAAAATAGCTAGAGGCTAAACAAGAAAGAGTATCACATCCGAATGCCAAAATATTTGGGTGCCACCCTCACTATTTTTTAAGCTGGTCATTTATACAAACGCTTTTGTTCACATTCAAACTATTATCCAGAATTTTTCATCAAAATTTCTCACATGGAAAGTGTGCACCCATAACTGATGTTTTTAATTGATCTAATATTAACAAAATTATAATTTAAAAAGAATTATGGCTTCCTTCCAATGGAAGATTTATTTTCTTATGTTCAGGGAAATTTTTTTTAAGAAAGTTTGGTGCATATAAATAGTCTGCCGAATAACCAGAACTTGACATAAACTAAATATTTGCAAATGTTCCAGAAATTCAGAGACATCATTTTGTTTTGTTTTTTCTTTTTTTCCCTCCCATTTTTCCATGGGTTCCAGCACTTCCTGTCCCAAGTTGTGACAAGAAAAGAAACTACCAAAATACAACAGAAAAAGCGGTAACTGTCCTATGATTTAAGAATTCAACTAGAATATCAGGAGATATTAGCAACTTCATAGGCTCTCCTGATTGGAAAACATAAATGTTATCAATTGTTACATATGTAATAACCACCTCCTTTGAAGTCTGGCTATAAGCAGCATTCAATCAAAAAGAAAAATAAACATTTAAAAAGTAGGGGTTATGGACCCTTCAATGACAGAAGATTATAGGACAAGTTGATATTGATTGCTGTTAATTGTACAACCATGACAGTTACAATAGTTGGTTGGTTTCCCCACCCCCATATGTTGAAGATGGCCCACATAAGACATTAATCATGAATTAATAACTATTAATCATAGGTAGGTTTTTCATTATTAGCTTATAATTTATATTGAAGAATAAATCTATTCTTTAAATAAATCTAGAGTACAGTAGTATGATCCATTCTTAAAGCCTAATTTAGCCATTTAATTATTTGAATTTAAGCTATGTCAAAGACATTTTGCCAATATGTCATTTTTCCTTAAAACTTCACATATTTAAGTATTTACTATTTTATCTTTCCTTATTCTGTCATAACTTGAAGATATTTAAAAGAAGCTCCTTCCAGAGAGACAAGCACAATTCCCAGAGCTCACATATCTCTTCCAAGTTTGAATTTCCCCAACTGATCTAAATGAAGAAAACTGCATTAGAAATGAAACACTGAAGGCTCATGCTTTAGAAACTAGGTTGTATCATCATTAAAGTGTAAACATTTTTTTTTAGAAGATCCTCTCTTTTCTTTCTTTCTTTTTTTTTTTTTAAGATTTTATTTATTTATTTGACAGAGAGAGAGAGACAGCCAGCAAGAGAGGGAACACAGGCAGGGGGAGTGAGAGAGGAAGAAGCAGACTCCCAGTGGAGGAGCCTGATGTGGGGCTCGATCCCAGGACTCCGGGATCACGCCCTGAGCCGAAGGCAGACGCTTAACGACTGAGCCACCCAGGCGCCCCTAAAGTGTAAACATTAATCCTTTTGTAAGCCAAACCACATCACCCTTGACTGTCACTGATCTCAAAGAAAAAAAAATTCAGTAGATTTTTCAAAGAGTGGAATATTTAAATTCATATGTTCATACTGCTTATAAAAGACCATTTCAGTTTTTCAACTCAAAAAATGCTTCCTATTAAAAAATATCTGCATTAAACTAGAACTGAAAAAAAATTGCATAACAGAAGATATACGATCATGTCAGCAGTATACACAGCTGAGTATCAGTAGATCAGCTAGTTGTCCAACTAATTTTCAGTCAACAGGGAACAACTCCATCATTACCACACACATCAACTTCAGTCAGGTGACTAAATGTCCTAGAATCAAGCATTTCATCCTGTTTCCTAACTAAATGACTCCTGATCACTTTATTTTCTGGCCCAACCCCTTGAAATATTGCTATCTGTACCCATCTTACAGAACAAGCCATTGCTGTGAGGTGTGATGGAGGATATGTTGCAGAAAAAATCCACTTTACCACAACTTCCCCACTCATCTGCTAAAGCATCTGAAATACCTCCAGTTCAAAAACATTTCTTCATGTTTTTTTCTTTAATGATCCTTCAGCAATTCCAGCAAATTAAACTGATTCACACAAAACCAAATCACATCTATTTTCCTGCCGGGAGAGATGCAGAATTCTCTTGGAGATGCAGAGAAACTAATCCTGAATGAAACTGAAAGGGTACAGAGAAAGAAGCGAGAGCTGCTTCAGAGAAAATGGCTAATATTTTAGGGCAGAGTCTCTCTACCATGATAAATTATTTCCTCTGCTCCTTAAATTGTCTCTACATTTTATCTTTTCACTCTTCAATCTCTATGCCTCGACTGCTTGCCCTCAACTATAATTGCTTCTATTGCTCCTTTATGAGTCATAGTAGATTTAGCTAAGTCCACCTTGGAAAATTCTACTGGAAAGAGAACACCTGATAAAGTGATATCTCAGTGAATTACTGTTTCTCTTCCCAGCATTCCTATCCATATTTGGACTCTGTAGCCATGGCAGAGCCATTTTTCTTGTATTAAGAACATAGTAAAATCTTTCATGTAATACAATTATTCTATGGTTAAATCATTCCTTTCTTAGAAAAAATGTCTGCTTAGAAAATGATATATCTGATACACTACTCTGGAAAATTTAGGGGCTGTGAGAGATGATTAGCAGGCTTTCCCTTGCTCATCATGAAAGCGAAGGGGGAAAAAAAAAAGAAACCCAATGAAAAAAATGTGCTTGGATGAAGAATTTAACATCCCAGTGGAAATTCTGTAAATCTCAAGACATTCTGAATGATGTTTAACAGGCCTCTACCTACCTCTGTAAAGGAAAAGAAAGGGGGGGGGGGGCTGGAGAAAGCATGCTCTTGATCTGTGATGCAATGCTTAGAAGTCTTACAAAAGGTCTTTTGATCCCTTTCACCTACAGTAGTTGAGCTCTGAGAGACAGCACCTTTGTATTCTGCTCTTGCCGGCTAAGTACATCAGTGATGCCGGAAATCAAGAACTGGGTTCTGAGTCTAGGAAACCTTAAGGGATCCAGTAGATTCTGAATTGTTCTGATCTCTTCTTTTGGACAGAGTAGAAATGTTCCATGGCACTTCACACCTATGTTTCTTTGTTTATGTGATTTTAGGGAGCACGTTGGCACACCTTAGAATATTATTTATGTTTGGCGGTTGCTCCAAGGGCAAGAACACTTTCACTGCTCTCCAGCATGCTGCACTCTTTTGTCATCTAGTTTTAGCAAGACTGCCGCCCAACAAAAACCTCATCAGGTTTCAAACCAAAAAAAAAAAAAAAAAAAAAAAAAAAAAAAAAAAAAAAATCCAAACAGTGGACAAGTATACAAAGTCTCACATAGAGAATAAGGGAACCGGGAAAGAGCCCCTGTGGGTGAGATTACATTAGCCCAAAGAAAGTTAGCCCTGGCAATCAGGGAAGATAGCCCTCCTCAAGATCACAGAACACCAGAGTGATGACATTTACACATGCACATGTGTTAACATGGTGAGAGGCAGGCGTGATGCAATTTTCCCACTTCCTGTTTCACTTGATAAGCATTACATTCATCACTGGAGGCTGCCCAACATCTCTGAAACATAATATCCTTATATATTGGATGTTTCCCACATTATGAGTCCCGCCATCCCAAGGGGGGAAAAAACAAACAGAAAACTCACATCTCTGGGCTTCTTTGCTGCACAGAAACTAAACCCTATCAATCAGACTTACCTAGGTGATGCTTGGATTCACGAGTCAGACAGTATACAGAGATATTGATCTTCCAACAAGTGTTTTTGGAGATATCCAAGTTTGGGGTCTTTGCAGGCACAGCTTCTGGCATCTGGACCCAACAATCATGAACATAGCCGTAGTGTTTTCATTTGGGAAGCCTCTATATTCTGGTTGGGTATAGTTTTTGCAATCTTGTTCTCTGGTCATCCTGGCAATAACCTCTAATCAATTTTTTTTTCCTGCTTAAATTATTCGAGATGAATTCCTTTGCTTGCAATGAGGACATTGAGCAACACATCACCTCCGTCTTTTTCATTCCCCCTTTGCTGAATATTATTTGATGTTGGCTCAGTATATAAGCATTTCCCTACCTGTTCCGCCTACCCAAGTTATGCTTTTCAATGCTCATGTTTATGGTGACAACAAAAGAAATGACCAACCTCCTCCTTTAATAGAATCAACAAAGTTGTGATAAGAGCTGTACAAAGTGAGTCAACAGACCTAATTATTTCTCTTGCAGATTATACCAGGAGACGTAATGATAAAAGAATGATGTCAACTGAACAAGCACCACTGGGTATACGGCTGCTATAAATTAATTTATAAACAGGGGCATCCAGAGGGATGTATCTGGGGGTGGAGGGATCTTCTAAAATGGCTCCCGATGACTCCCATCTCTTAGTTGTCACGCTCTTTTGTACTTCCCTCCACTTGTGTGTGGGTGACATCCAATAATTTGCTTCTAAGGAATAGAATACAATAAGTGTGATGAACTGTCACTCCTGAGATTTGGTTATAAAAGTCTGTGACTTCTGTCTTGGTGGCACTCTATCCTTCTCACGTGTTTGCTCTGAGGAAGTAAGCTAGAAGTAACCGCTCTGCCAGCTGTCCCAAGGACAGAACCACTTAACAAGGAACTAAGGGAGGCCTATGCCAGAAACTGATAGGGACTGGAGATGCTGAGTCCAACAGCCCTCAGGTGCCAGTAACCACCTGAGCAGGCATGGAGGTGAATCCTTTCCCAGTTGAGCCTTGAGATGATGGCACTTCAACCAATACCTTTACTTCAGCCTTGTGAGACACCCAGGTCACAGGGACCCAGCTAAGCTATGCCCAGATTCCTGACCCCTAGAAACTCTGAGCTAATAAATGTTGTTTTGAGGCACTAACTTTTGATAGAACGTATTGTGTGGAAATAGATGACTAAACAAAATGAAAGACATATCTCTTAAAAATATAAATTTGGGGAATTAAGGCCTTCAATAGCATTCTTAAAAATAAGAAGCCTTGTTTGAGTTTTCTTTTATTGCATAGTGCAGTAAGGTTAGAGACTTGAACAACAGCGTGACACATTATGGCTGAAATGATGCAAAAGGCTTATGAGGAAAAGGAGGGCCGGGGGTGGGTGGGGTCCTCTCACTGGGAGAGAAACTTTGAGTGGAATTGTTTAAAGGTGATTTTGGGGAGGATGGTTTAGTAGGCAGCATGAAACATAAACCTCTTTTCCTCCGCCTGAAACATTCAGTAAACTCTACCTTATTCTTTAAAGCATTTCAAGTTAAACCTGAAGAGAAAGTGAGGTAATAAGACCTGCCGAGGAGCATCTCAGACCAGAAAAGTCAGGTTAAAATAAACTGAGAGCTTCCCTTTCATTAGGGAGTGATATTTCCATAAACTCAATGTCTAAGAATTGCAAATGGGCAAGAATAACTAATTAAGATCATCCTTTGAAAAATAACATAGGTATATTAGTCATTACAATGTAATCAGGAGCATTTTAGTGGCCAAATGAATGAGATACATTAGTTTGCGCTTTCAGAAGGAATTATGAGGAAGGACAGGAATACTTTGGAGGACAGCCTGCTACCAGTTTAAAAGGGTAGGTCATCATACAATTCATATAACTCATCCATTTATTTTCATGAATGGCAATTACTTCACCTGACAATGAGGCAGTCTCAATTTTCATGCCAGGAGATCAATGTTCTAAAGAGGTAATAAATCTGGGATTATCTCAGAAAAATAAAAAGAGGATAGCAAATACTCTTTGGAAAACACAGCATAATAATGTGAATTATAAATCCTGTGTTCATATATTTACTCACAATAAAACGCTAATGGACTCAAGAGAACATCTAGTTTATTTCTCACTGTCTTGGATGAGAACATCCAATTAACCTTGATAGTTATCTATTAAAAGCTCACATATCTTCATGAAAGGTAATTCTACAATACTCTTTATTAGCCCATTTCAGAGGCAAGTATATCTGACAAAATTCTCAGACATTTTTTATCACATTTCACGTCAGTTATCGGATACCTTACCATCCCAGGCTCAAAATGGATCCCAGAACTGTTCACTTTGCCAGAAAAGCCTGTCCAAGCCCTTTTCCTACTTAGTAGTTCTGTACACCTCTGTTAAAACTTACACGTTTTCTTTCATTCTAACCCTGTTCCTACTAATTGCTAGTTAATTCCATTTTCTCACCTCCTCCGTTGTCTTTATTTTCCACCCACTACTTACAGATTGCTCACTTTGGTGCAAGCACCCTTGAAACTCTTATGAATTATGGAAGCCAATGAAGTATAAGACTTGCACAAGCAATAAAAGATCCAGTCCAATCAGAGGCTAAAGTCTAACAAAGGTAACAATTTGGGGAAAGGGAATGATGGGTGATGACAGAGTCGAACAAGGAAGAGTACATGCCCACCCCCAGCAAATGACCTGCAACAAATTCCACCAGAAGCATAAAGCCTGAGGGTAGAGGAGGAGCTCATTCCCCAGAGTAACACTGAGACGCCATCCTCAATCATCAGAAAGAAAGACAATCTGAACACCAAAATCAATGACTCTCCTTCACTCCCTCCAACAAAAACAGCCCCTCTCCTGAAGCTCATGAGAGTTGGCTATCCTGTTTGTTATTCTTCCCTCTCAAATTCTAAGTTCCTCTTTTATAAGGAACGTGGTCATCTGTCTCAAAATAAATTTTACCCCAACAAAAAAACTTCAGCATCCATCCATCACTCACTGGGCCACGCAGCTGTCAGGACTGCAACAACCTCCACTCCTCCTCAAGAGCCCTCTGGGAAGCTGTGCCTGGGATACTACCATTGCCAGGGTTACTCTGGCACAAAGGGTTACGTCTTTCTTTCTTCCAACAGCCACACAGAACATTCAGCTCGAACATCATCTCTTCCAGAATGGCTTCTCTCAACCCTTAGACTGCACTGACTTCCCTCCTCTGAGATCCCACATCACCATAACCCCGCAGTAATCTAACCGTGTCACGCGACAGTTCTGCACTGCGGAGAACCTACAGATGACTCAAGAAATATTTGTGGAACCAAACCCATTTTCCCCTGTTGAACACTCCAGCGTTTCCATCACATGTACTTAACCTCCAGAACTTTTCATCAGACCTAACGCTCTCTCCTAGGAATCTTCCCTTACTTCTCTCTCATCTTTTAAGGCTCATCGCCCACTCTCTTCCTGTTCCCTTCAGTGAGACTCCATACACAGATCGGTGTAGGAATCTCCACCCCTGCTGTGGTCTCAACATTGGCCCATGATCATTCCTAGTTATCAGTCATGTGCTCCTCTCTGCAAGAGGCTATTCCAACTCACCTTTACTTTCTTCGGTGCTACTATCCAAACTGAGCTCTATTACTTCCAGTGCATGCATAAACTTTTTCAGTCCCCTACAACACAAAGAAAATAGAAATTCTTTCTATTTCCTATATTTCAACCATCCCACTATAAATATCTCTATGTTCAGGCTCATCCTTTACAAATGGTGTATGTGTGTGTCTTTTGCTGAGGCTATAAACCCTTAGAAATTGGGTGGGAATAAGGGCAATGACTCTAACTTATTCACATTTGTACATGGGGGTAAAATAGTGCTTGGGACATACTATTAATAAACACTTTTAAAACCTTTTTCTCATTAAGATAGAGAAGGAAGTAAAGAGGAGAAAAGCCACCAGGAGGATAGCTAACTTTTATTTACTATTAATATAAACCAGCTACTGGGCTAAATGGTTTTGCTTTATAACATGTGGATACTAGTAACTTCTCCTTTTAACAAAGGAGACTACGCAGTTTGGGGATGTTCGATAATTATTATCCATCTCCCAAATTGCAAGACTGGGACTGATCTTAGGTACCTCAGTGGCAGGTACCTTAACCAACATTTATTAAATGCTTCCAATGAGAGCATAGGATGTCAGCACTTTACATGTATAATATGCAAAGCTTCAAGCAGGAATAAGAGGGGAGAACACGGGAACAATGAGACCAGCAGACTTTACTAATTGTAGCAAATCAACTCTGTTGAAGAGGAGAAAAAAGTTAAGTTGAAGTGGTGATTTTAGAGAGGATTACAAAAGGCCAAGAAGAATGAAATAAATTTTATTGGCAGGGGAGCTCCTTGGGGAAATACGAATTCAAAACCTCAATCAAATGTATTTCATATCTGTAATATTCTTGGGATTATGATAAAAATTATGGAAAGAGAGCTGACTAAAATATATAAAACCTTAAGAACTAGGATCTTATAGGGAAGATATACTTGAATCAGAAGTATCTGTAATACAAGACAGAATGTGATTATTATAAAAATAAATTTTATTTATTTATTCATTCATTCATTCTTCATTATACTAGATATTGTTATTATTTCCATTCTACAGATACGGAAATTGAAGTAGAGAAAAGCCAAATGATTTGCCCAAGTTCAGGCAACCTAGTAAATGGCAGAGTGGGGATTTGAACCCAGGCTGTCTGAGTCCAGAACTCCTCCACAGAAGCCCTGCCCTGAAAGATTTGTCTGAGAGCACACAGTCAAACAGGAGCATGGAAAAGCTGCTTTTTGTAATTTGAACCCTGGCACATCCAGGTGAGAATGTAAGTATCACTTGTGCAACAATGAACGCCTGTCAGGGAGAGGCTACAACAGACTTGCTGCTTCCTGGTGAAAGCTGAGGGTTGTTCTGGCAAGGAAGCAGGGCCTGGAAGTGGAGTCATCTATCCTCCCTAATCCAAGGGAGGTAATGGATTTGTAATGGAGCCCCTGCAATTGAGGCTGTGTTGCTTATGGAAAGAATGGTCTGGAAATGGAGAAGTAGATGTCTCTCTCCTTGAAGAGGAGGAGCTTGAGGTAATGGAATTGATGAGAGATTATTGACGAGGTTTGGATAGTGATTAAAAAAACAGAAATAGACTGTGAGGGTGAAGTTAGCTGTTAAGGGAAGGAGAAAGCTGAAATGGAAGGAGGTCTCATCTACTATAAACTTTCATGTGGATGGATAAAACAGGGCAGTTGTAAATAACCCACCTCCCGACACACACACTGAGATATGAGAAATATAGGTTTGCATCACCAGTTATATTAATATGGTCTCAAACTGCTTTGAAGAAGAAATTGGAACTTAGGATTCTTTTATTATAACTGAGTATAGTTAACATACAACATTATATTAGTTTCAGGTTTACAATATAGTGATTCAACACTTCCATACATCAGCTAGTGCTCATCACGACAAGTGTACTCCTTAATCCCTATCACCTATTTCACCCATCCTCACATCACCTCTCCTCTGGTAACCATCAGTTTGTTTTCTATAGTTAACAGTCTGTTTCTTGGTTTATCCCCCCCTTTTTTTCCCTTTGTCCATTTGTTTGGTTTCTTAAATTCCACATGTGAGTGAAATCATGGTATTTGCCTTTCTCTGATTAACTCTTTCATTTAGCATAATACTCTCTAGCTCCATCCATGTCATTGTAAATGACAAGATTTCATTCTTTTTCATGGCTACATAATGTTCCATGTATATATACCACATCTTCTTTACCCATTCATCAATGGATGGACACTTCCACTGCTTCCATAATTTGGCTATTGTAAATAATACTGCTATACACACAAGAGTGCATGTATCCCTTTGGATTAATATTTGTGTATTTTTGGGGTAAATACTTAGTAGTGCAATTACTGAATCATAGGGTAGCTCTATTTTTAACTTTTTGAGGAACCTCCATATTGTTTTCCACAGTGGCTGCACCAGTTTTCATTCCCACCAACAGTGTAAGAGGGTTCCCCTTTCTCCACATCCTCATCGACACGTGTTGTTTCTTATGTTTTCGTCATTCTGAAAGGTGTAAGATGATATCTCATTGTAGTTTTGATTTGCATTTCCTTGATGATAAGTGATTTGAGCATCTCATGTATCTGTTGGCCATCTGAATGTATTCTTTGGAAAATGTCTGTTTATGTCTTCTAACCAGTTTTTAATCAGATTATCTGGTTTTGTTTTTGTTGTTTTTTGTTTTTTGATTTTTTTTTTTTTGGTGTTGAGTTGTCTAAGTTCTTTATATATTTTGGATATTAACCCTTTATCAGATACGTCATTTGCAAATATCTTCTCCCATTCTGTAGGTTGTCTTTTAGTTTTATTGATTATTTCCTTCACTGTGCAGAAACTTTTTATTTTCATGTAGTCCCAATAGTTTATTTGAAAAATAAAAGAGATTTTTAAAGATGATAGAGGGACTTTTTATGAAAGGTAAGATTTTATAGACGTTAAACTAAAAAAAAAAAAAGATCTAGAGCTGGAAGGAAGTTCATTCTGGGTGGAGGAAACAGCTCAGCAAAAGGGTTAAGGTGGGAACGCAGGGGTAAAAATGAAGACTTTGGTTTGACTGAAGTACTCCATCAGTAAGGGCAGTAGTGAAAGGAACACTTAAAAAGCTCCGGCCTCTCTCTCCCTTGCATACGCCCTTTATGCATCAGATAATGGGATGCATCCAATGTTTGTTAGTTGGAAAAATGTATTATCATAACTGTGATTGAAACAACTAATGCGACAGTGCTGTGTGGTGTGACATAGAAACGTGATGACTTAATAGAAGGTGTTCATGAGTAAAGTAGAATTGATGGGGCATAACACCTAACTGAATTTATCAGACAAAGGAGAGGAAAAAAATTAGAGTCGAGAGGTATTTCAACATTCCAGTAGAGCAGTCTAATAAAAGAGTGTTTTAGGAAGATTATATGGGAGAAAGAGTATAAGCAGAATAACCATAAAGAGCTTAGCAATGAAGACAAAAATGAATTAATGGAGAGATGCTAATGAATGCATGACGATAAAAATTCTGAATAAATAAGTGGCAACAGGAAGAGAAATGAGGATCTTAAAATATGCTGCAAAACAAGAATTAACAGGAACTGATGTCATGATGAATATAATGAATTTAATTCACAGAATCAAGTCAAATCTAAGATTTTTTACCTGGGGAAATCTGCAGTCCACTGACGGCAGTAAGGAATTCACTATAAGGAAAAGTTTGTTTTAAAATGCGGGAAAGATCAATTCAAATTTGGGCATATTGAGCTGCATAATGCAGTCACAATTAACCTCAATCAAGCATTCCTAAAGTTAGTCACACTCATTCACTTTCCTTTTCAAGATTGTGCTATATAAGAAGACACATGGAGCCTTCTATTTCAGATTTTCAGCTTCTGGAATCTCTCCAGACATTGGTACTTCTAAATATGTTGAGTAACCATTAGCTTATGTTTTTAGTTTCATTGCACACCACTATAGCAGAAGTAGAGAGATTGAAAAATATTATTGGTTTAATTATATAGGAACCAGAAATTATAGTCACAGATGAAATGGATCCTCACATCTTTCCACATTGTCTTATTTGGCCATTCATTGGTATGAAGGCCCAGCAATAATGAATCTAAAAACATTTTTGTCTATATAAAAGTTACCTACTTCAAGAAAAATTGTCAGATGACTTTGATCTTATTGTTTGGGGAATATGAACCAATACAGTCATATAAAGGCCTTACCAATTAAGGTTACTTAATTAATAAACCAAATAAAACTATCAAATTCCAGGTTATTAGGCAAATGATCAGACAGAATGATAGTGTTAATAAAAGTGGGAAAAAATTTTCCTGCACATTTTTAAAGTAGGTTAATTCAATTATTAAGCCATAGTTAAATGGCCCCCAAAATGTTAAAAACTATTATCTAGTCTATGTCCTAAACAACAAAAGAAACCATTCCTAAACACATGAAGGCTGATGCTGTCCAACAGAATAACTTGCTCATAGAAATCATAAAGAAACAATATCCCAGTGATATGACCTGAGGTAATAGAGAAGGTAGATAAGCAGTTGGTGTTTAGAAGATCAAGGAATAAATATATTCCCCTTTCATAGATACTCCCTCACACTACAGTCACTTGTATGGTGACCCCTGCCAATCATATCTTATGCCTAAAAATATCATCATCCAGACAAGATGCTTACCCCATAAATAAGGTTAGCAATATTTCTTTTCTTAATAGAGACCCTAAAATTAAGATGTTTCAGTATTTTAGATATTTCTGTCCAACTCACTTACTATAATCTTTATATTCAAAAATGTAAAGACCGTTTGTTTTAAATTGGTGAGTTCTGCATTATGTATTTATCAAAAATTAAAATGATGCAATTAAATCACAGAACAGACATAAAGGGATTGGTCAATTTGAGTCAAAAATATCTCATCAGAAATAATATTTTTTTCAATCAATATAAGTATTTTGCTGGAATAAACTCAAACAATCTATATTAAGGTCGTGTGTGTGTGTGTGTGTGTGTGTGAAAATAAGTCCTGAGCTAAATATTTGAAATCTCTATATTAGGAGAGAGAATTAGCTTGAGATTGGTATAACAATTCAAACTCTGGAGAAGAAACCAAGAAACTTAACCAGCATTTCATTCATTTTCAAGATCTCTTCATAATCTGCCTAAAGGATTGAAACCGACTCAGCTGAATGTGGCTGAGCACTCTGTCCCCAGACATCCCCTCCTCGAATTACAGAGCAACTGTTGTAGACTTCACCACAAAAACAGAGCACACCGAAATGCACTGTGAAGGACAACCTGCTCACATTCCTTCTTGATTGAACAATATGTTTCTGCATCTGACCAGATGAATATTTTTGATAACATCTACCCCTAAATCCAAAAACTTCCAGCAGCCAGACATTTCATTCAAAATCTCCCCTACTTGTTGCCAACACAGCAGCTGCCAGCAACTCAAATCCGACCAACAGAGCATTTTCCATTCTCCTACCACTAAGAGGGTGAGGAAAGGAGATCCTCCCTGGCCATGACTATCTGATCTGGCATGGATTTGGACGAAAGTTGGGGGAAGGGAAAGGGAGAAGAAGAAAATATTTGGCTCTGCTAGGATAATGAGAAAGTCCCAAAATAGCCTCTGAGTTCTAAGCAACTTCACATCTTTGTTTGGGATACCGAAATACCAGAATATATGCAATCTTATTTTTAGTCTAATTCTTTGGAAATAGTTGTATTTCACCAACTTCAACAAGTCCGGTGAAAGGATAAAGAAGTAAAAGAGCTCATGAGCATGCTGTTCTGCTTATTAGATGAAATGAATTGGATGAAATGCATGATTTATTCCCCGCTTTTCTAAAAGGAAAGGGAAAATATGAAACATTGATATCCATCTAGACAAAAAACAGATTACAGTCAAGCCGTGACTACCCAAATAATCCAGACTGTGTGCGCCAATGGGATTCCCCTTTATATTCTTTTTTGATTTGTTTAATAAAGGAGAGGCAGGGATTATGGTGGTTAGACCATGTTTCAGAAATATTCTAGGCAAAATCTCTAGCTGCTGGGTGGCTGGATTAACACTGAGCAGTACATTAAAGGTCTAGGCCTCACAAAACTACAATAGCCTTGACATAGAAAGACTTCTCAGAAATCCAAAAATCCTTCAGCTCTGCAGATAGATTTTGCCAGGACACAGGTCATTGTTAATAAGCCCCAGAGGAAAGAGAAATTCCACAGTCGGAACATATGCCTTATTTAGTAGCAGTTTAGCAAATGAGGAGCTGCCGTTTGCTAAACATTGTGGTAGGCCCCAGGAAATCTCCAGCTTCTGGGCAATTGTTGTCAAAATGGATCTTTAATGATGGAGTGCCATGTAATAAGTCCTATGAGTGATAGAGCTGTAGCATTTGGCACAAATTGCGATGAAAACCAATTCATTTAGCCTGAAGAAGTGAAGTCTTGAATTATTAAAACAGGACTGCATGGAGATTCACCCAGGAAGACTAAAGAGAAATAGTAATTTAGAAGTGAAAATAGCATGTTCAAAGGTGTAGAAGCTTCAAAAGGAGTTTATTCAAGATTCCAGGAGTCAAATGAAATAAGCAAAAAACATTGCATGTTGGTAAGGGAGATCACAAAACAGGCCGCAAATTCTTCCATCATTGTCTGAACACCCGACTGCAATGTGATTTTGCAAGAGGTAGATTCTGATTCTTTACTCATTGTATCCAGGTTTGGCCTATGTGACTTGTTTGGGCCGCGAGGACATTATCAAATAGGACATAAGCAGAAGTTTGGAAAGCACTTACGCTTTTCACATGAGAATAAGCCTAAGACGGCCTGCTGCATCATACCCATCGCTTGCTCACGGCCGCCACAACTACTGGTCACGTGAGTGAGGCCATCAGAGACCAACATGGCCCCAGGTGATCAGCCAGGTAACTGTACCCCCATGAATGAATCCAGGTGAAACTAGAGAAAAATTCTGACTCTCAGAGTGGTGAGCTAAGAAATTATTATTCTCTTAAGACACAAGTTTTTGGTCTGGTGGTTTCCACCACCAAAGCTAGCTGATGGTTGAGATATTAGAGAAGAGTGTATTAGATAGGGTTCTTAGAGGCAAAAAAAGTAAAAAGTGCAAAACTGATCCTATCTAGTTTAACAAAAAAGATCTCATTAAATAAAGTATTGAACGGTTCATAGACTCTCGAGGAGAACCAGATGATTTGACTGCAGAGCCAAAAACGAAGTCCAAATTACCCTGCAGAAACTTCCTCCTGGATACACGCCTGCCTCCATTACAGCCTCCAGCCACACAAAACGACATCTCTCACTTTGGATTCTGAGCACTCGATGCTGTTGGTAGCATCCCTGCAGCTTCTGGAGACTCCTTGTAACTGTTGCCCACCTCATCATGAAGGTCCCCTGTGCCACCTCTCCACTTGCATCACTAGCTCCCAGATTAAAGTCTTCAGTAGGTCACTGTGATTTGCAGAGTCAGGAAATATGCCCGCACTCCAGTAAATGGAGCAGAATACTGGGAGAGTGGGGGCGCCTGGGTGGCTCAGTCATTAAGCGTCTGCCTTCGGCTCAGGGCGTGATCCCAGGGTCCTGGGATCGAGCCCCACATCGGGCTCCCTGCTCTGCTGGGAAGCCTGCTTCTTCCTCTCTCACTCCCCCTACTTGTGTTCCCTCTCTCGCTGGCTGTCTTTCTCTGTGTCAAATAAATAATAAGTAAAATCTTTAAAAAAAAAAAAAAAGAATACTGGGAGAGTGAATCTGTGGTGTTGACTTTATGGAAGAATTAGAATAATAATAAATTAAGAAATGCCCTCCAGTAGAGTGTTCAAAGGTGCTGGGCAGCCAAAGATAATTTATAAATGTCAGTAGAATCTACTTCTTCATATATCCACCCATCTCTATTACTTAAACATTCAAACAACAGGAACAGATATATTCCTCCTGATGTAAGTCAACCATCACTCCACAAACAAAAACTTCCTCTTGCTCCCCGAAGGGAGATGTCCCAAAGTTTCATCAATACACCAAATCATGCCAAATCTGGGATCTCTGAATGATGCCATTATTCTTCTAGTTCTGTCTTGATCCTCTCTTTTGCTCGATATTCTGTAAACTGTAGGCCAGAATATAATGTTTCCCACCATACATAAAAGAGAAAAAGAACAAGAGGGGAGATTTATTAGAATATTCAAATGTATACATGACACACGAAAGAAAAAAACATATAGATACTACAAATGGTCACAAGGCTGCATTTAGAATTTATAGTATTCCTCCCCCTTATCTAAACCATATTCACTCTGCCCTTAGCCAGCTACTCAGTTGGTATGGGTTCTTTACCCAATGAAATAACCCAAACCCTTATTCCTAAGAGATCTGAGTCCAGAAGTCCTAGCTTTCCGTTATAATCTTTTATTAATTTTTACATTGGTCATAACGGTCTTATGGCATGCCCTGTGTTCCAGACATACTCCTCCCTGCCCCCACTGTATATCGGCCACACTAATAGCAGATGAAAAAAGGCCTTTGGGGGGACAAATTTAGCAGAAAGTAATTAGTAATATAGGACAAAGCCAGTCCATCATTCCTATCTCCATGAATTTGGAATTCCTTCCTTTAGAGCCTAGATGAAGGATCATCAAATTTTTTCTTAGAGGGCAAGATGGTAACTATTTTAGAAAAAAGGACACAATCAAGAGTATAATGTGGGTACTTGTATATCACTTTAAACTGATATTATTTAAAAACATAAAAACCAATCTTAGTTCACCAGCCATTGAAAAATAAAAATAAAACACAAAAACATGTCCCTGACTAGATTTAGCCCCCAAGGCTATAATTTGCTCTCCTTTAGTTTAGATTATTCTAGGTATTTTTGGCATGTTAAATTATTTTAGCTTTAGAAACCAAGTCCAGATTTCAATCAATGAACAATGTAAGCAATTACAACCACTCCCAGCTACTGGTATGTGAACCTGTATCAGTAAATTCAATCCAGTATAAGATTATACTTCTCTTTTCTTGATCTACTACCCACAGAATCTATTCTTACACATCAACTCTAGATTCTTCTCCTATAAAATAGCAAAACTGTGCCATCCTTAACTGTAAACCTTGTCCTTTTTGGTTTTATTTTACAAATACCTCTACCCTCACCCAAGGACGCTGATTCTAGTTATAGATCTGGAGATGCTAGGGTGGTTTTAGGGGGAAATGATGTTATTGGGAGAATTGCCTTTCCCCTTTCAAATTTATTGCTTTAGGTGAAATCATTCTAGATTCATCAAGCAAGGCAGAAATTGTCTCGTTAAACAGGAAAGAAATCTTGCTTTCTTCTTGCAAAACCACTTTAGCTATTTTAGGGAAAATAAACCTATTTAGGGCTGTTAGCTTATCGCTGTTCCAGGAAAGCTTGAAATCTACACAACAAACCACAAAACTCAAAGACCCAAAATTCACTGGCAACACTGCTTCCCTTGAGACAACCCTATTGCCACCAGGGCACACATAACACAAACAGTCAAGCTCTCTTCACCAAAGCTAAACTGTGGATGCTGTTGCTAAAACTTCTGCTACCTGGAACCTGGATACCCCCAACTCCACCAGAACCAGGTGCTCCTGCTTCTCTGTGTCACGAGCTTCCAAATCATAAGCTTAAACCTGGAGTCAGATTGGCACAGTCTAGGGCATATCTTGTACCCTCAGTTATAAAAAATATATAAATATTAGAAAAGCTATTTTCTGGGTTCTACCCTGAGGAGGTATAGACTTAAGTTGCTAGTGGTGCTGGAAAGGTAAACAAAATAACTAAGTTTCAAAGATGTAAAGTGACTTGCTCATGAACACTTAGCCAAGAAGTGGAAGCTCCAACATTCTAAAGAAACCGTCTATTCCCTGAGCTGCAGCTCCTCACCACCACACAACAACCATGCTGTATAGACGGTAATCAAATATAAGGGTGTAGATAAAATTACCAGGACGCTGTGTGAAAGTAAGACAAGAAGACAACTGACAATGAGTCATTAGCAATTCCATATTTTCACATGTAGGGGAAGAGACATGCCTGAAGAAGAAGACAAAGGTCAGAGAGTTAAAAAAATATTAGGACAGAACAAAGATGTGGAACTAAGGGAGAGATGCAAAAATGAAGACTGGGAGAGGTGTTAACAATATTTCAGTAGTGAAGAGAGAAAAAATATATATGTATGTATGTTTACGTGTGTGTGTGTGTGTGTGTGTGTGTGTGTGTGTATCTCCACATCCTTGGGAGTCAGCAATTAGGGCAATATAAGCAAACTCCAGTGGAAAGTAAAATAACAAGGGAAACATGATTGCAGTTGATTGCGAAGACAATGTGAAGTGAATAAATGTGAATAAATGAACAAATGTGAAATGAGTCAAAAATGGCACATTTCTCCATCAGAGGGTAAAGTAGGAATAAAGAACAATATCCAATGGACAGAGATTCCAGGAGGAGTTCTTTGTTTTTAAAATAGAAGAAAATTAATCAAATTCATATGTTATTTTCTTTGTGAAGAAGAAGACAAAGTGGCCCTCTCAGATTTCTGAGGGCAGGAATGGAGTGGCTGGGGATGTTGAGGAATGACTGGAACATCTGCAATAGACACTCTAGGAACAATCCAAAGGGTGTTAGATAGAGCCGTGCCCAAGCCTATTTCAGCTGCACTGACATTCCAGCGAAGGCTTACATCCATGAGTCGGAAGATGCTTCCAGGAGTCCTTCTATAAACTCAAGATGCTTCCAGGAGCCCCTCTATAAGAATAAAGCAGTTGAGGTTACAAGAAGAATGTAACATAAAAATAAGGAAGCTAAGAACTTCAGAGGGGTCTTCTAAGTAATAGACCAAGAATTGATGCTGGATTTGTAAGATAGGGATCTGAGAGAGTTGCTAAATGATATGGGGGTTTCGAAGTCTGGAAGGGTCTATGCAAAAATGTTTTGTGTGTAAATGAAAGTTTTCATTAAAATAGCAACTGAAGAGGACAGAGTGAAAAGAGTGTGGGGAAAAGAAGCAAATGAAGGAGTAGAGGAGACAGAAGGGCCAATGAGACTGCAGCTGAGATTTGAAAGGAGCTTATTTGAAACAGATGCTGGAAGCAAATAGCCCCCACGACCCTTTCCCTAAGCAGTGACATTTATTCCAGACTCTAAAATTACACACTTTCTTCAAGATCAACGACTTGATAAAGAAGAAGGAAACATTTTCTAACTTCTCTACAGATAGAGTTTAGATAAACATCTATCCAGGTGTTATGTCTCCTGTAGAGAGCAAAATAGATGTAATGGTGCCACATCCCAGCACCCAGATGGAAGAGGGACCATGCTATTATTATGTATCACAAAACATACTTCTGTTATTTCTAAAGATACGTAAAATATTAAACAATGAAAGTAAAACATTCAAACTCATTCATTCACTCACTCAATTAGTATTTATTAAGCTTTTTCTAAATACCAGGAACTATGCTATGCATAATTATGTTTGGAATATAATTATGAACAAAAAATCTATTGCCATTCCCGTGGAGCTTACAGACTAGTAGGGAGATCACAGTGATTCACAGCAGTATAGATATGATTACACACTTTAGTGTCACGATGTGAAAATAAAGAATGCTATAGGATCACACAATAAAGGAAACTCTAAAGGAGTCTGGAGGGTCAGCAAAGTCTACAGTGGCAGTAATGCTTGATGAGTTCAAGGGAGTGAGAATTTAGAGGTGTCAAGAAAAGACGGTGTGGTCCAGTGGAAGATCTGAGACAGAAAGGACCCTGGTGAATTCTAGGAACTCAGAGGGTAAAGTGTAAGATGAGAAACAATCCACGATAAACTAGTCAGGGGAAGGAAGCCCCTATCACATAGTTAGTAAATAGGTCTTACAACCACAAAATTAAAAAAAAAAAAATCCCCCCAAAAAGTTAGCAATCCATGAATAGTTTTGAGCAGGGAAGGGACATAATCAGATTTTTGATCAATAACTCAATGTCTGTTGAATGCATCAAAGAGAAAAGAGTAGAGGTGGTTTCAAGAGTGGAGTTCGTTGCTTTGACCAAAGTGATAGCATTGTAGTGGAGAGAAGTGGAAGATTTAAGAGATGTGTAAGTACATGGATTAGAAATTCCAGGGAAGGAGGAAGGAAATCACAATGGTAGTTCTTCCCCCATTTCTTGCTTGCACAAGTGGATAGATGTTAACAACAGTACTGAGATAGGAAATCTTAAAGGACAACCAGATTTTAGGGAAAAATAATCATGAATTTTAGGTATATTGAGTTTGAATTAAAAATGAGATAGTTAGAAAGCAATTGACTTCAGTAGCCCACAGGAAAATTGACTGGAGGTACACATTTGGGAGTCATTTGTTGTACGAAGTATACATGAAGCCATTAGCATGGATGTGATTTAAGTATGGAGAGATTACAGAGTGACAAAAAGGGAAGGGCTAGAAGGAAGTCTTAAAAATAAAATATCTAAAGGTCAGAGGAGGGAGGAAGACACTTTTCCATAAGGAACTGAAAGGGGTCATCCAGTGAGATAAGAGAAAGCAGAAATATGTGAAAGTGACAACAAGGAAAGAGGATTTCAAGGAGGAAGGGGCACTTTAGATTTTCATATGCTACTTAGAGGTCAAGTAAGATACACTGGAAACTATCCATTGTGTTTAGTGACATGGATTCCTGTGGGTTCTTATAGACATCCTTTTCATGGGGTGATAGAGCAGAAGTCAGAATTGGAGTATATGGTGTGAGGACTCATAAAGAGAAAAAGAAGGATTGGAAGCAGACAAATTTTTTTTTTTTTTTTTTTTTAGAATTTGAACAGGGAAGGCCAGAGGGAAAAAGATGGAATGTGCTTGGCCTGTCCTAGAGAAGAAGTCTCATCCAATCCTTTTTTTTTTTTGAATCTATACAATTAAAAAAATAAAATTTAATAGAGCATTTAAAATTGAATGATTTCACATAAAAATCCAGCTATCCTTGAATCGTCCACTAATCTGACTACGCAGATTTATATTATTGCTGCTCACCTGCTGAAAGAGAAAGATTTTGGAGAATTTAAACCACTTGCCCGCTGTCCGAGCTAGGAAGGGTTGAGGCTGGGCTGAAACCCATGACTGACAATTTCAAGTGTCTTTGTGTAATTCCATTCAGTTTCTCATGAAGCTTTCAAGATCGCAAGTGTGCATTCCAGGGCAATTCTGGAGTGATCAGAGGCACCAATTTCAGAATTTTCTTCATTGGACCCTGACCTGTAACCAATTTGTTCCCTTAGATGTGCAGGGTGAAATCAGAGCCCTACAGTCGGGGGTTCTCTGCCCCGGCTTCTGCAACTTCTGGGACTGAGGAATGTTCCGTTTGATACGGTCAAAAGAAAGCCATGGGGAGCCCTGGAGATTTTTCTCTCAGAATCAATGACTTCAAATGTGCATACACACTGTCAGTCATGACTCACTGAATGATGAGAGTCAGAAAGAGTCAAGAATCCAATAAGAAATAAAGTACTTGGCCAGGTTCGCATTTTATATTCACAATGGCTGCCTTCCAAAAGTCTGGTCTGGGATGGAAAGATCTTTCCTTAATTCTGGTATGGTTCTCAGTTCAGGGGGAGCTACTGTTCCAGAGATCAATAAAACTCAACATGAAGACTATACTCTCTGCATTTGCTAGAGAAACTCTTGGCTACTCTATTGTTTGGGGGGGCGGATTTTTGCTGTTGTTTTATTCAAAAAACCTATATTTTTACTCTAATTGTGTGATTCTTATAGGCTACAAAGTAAACATGTAATTAATGTAATTGATTATAAAGTAAATTTTTCTTTTCATAAGCATCAGTACTTATTTTTTTAAAAACTTTGATTTTCTGCATGGTAAACTCTGGACACAAAAGGAAGCATTGTTAAATGCCTTTGGTTTTCAGGATTAGTTGGGTGCTTCTTCATTTTCCCCCTTCTTTCCCACCATCCTCTCTCTTCTTTGCCACAAGTCTGGAGACCTGTGGAGACTTTTACAGGAGAAAAATTACCCTGTTTTCCTTTTGCAGGCCCTCAGGGAGTGTCCCGGAAATGGCAAACATTTATTAAAAAGGCAGTCGGGGCGCCTGGGTGGCTCAGTCGTTAAGCGTCTGCCTTCAGCTCAGGGCGTGATCCCAGGATCCTGGGATCGAGCCCCACATCAGGCTCCTCCACTGGGAGCCTGCTTAATCTCTCCCACTCCCCCTGCTTGTGTTCCCTCTCTCACTGGCTGTCTCTCTCTGTGTCAAATAAATAAATAAAATCTTTAAAAAAATAAAAAATAAAAATAAATAAAAAGGCAATCAGTTTGAAATTTTCTGTCATCTTAATGAGAACAAGTCAAATGGTTTAAATTAATAGAAATATATTTAACCAGAAATAAATCTAAAAGATATAAAGAGAAATACATTATTTTATCTTGAAAGCAAGAGGATGTATGTTAGTTTTGTATACTTCTGAGAAGATATGTAAATATTATCACCACAAGAAAATATATCCTCCAAAATGAAAAACTATATTTCAGAAATTTAAATTAGCACAAATTCATTGCTGGTGAACTAATAAACTATAAACAATTAAACTTTTAAATTAGATTTATGTATTATTATGTGTCTTTAAGGCAATGAAAGTAAGAATGATTTTATTTCCCATGATCCAGTGTTAAATTTTCTCTGAAATACTTCTACATAAATAATTTAGGCCAATGCAATAAAATGTGTTTCTTTCATGAACATAAAGGAATTGTATTTGAACACATTTAAGAAAATAAAAGTAGGGCGCCTGGGTGGCTTAGTTGGTTAAGCGTCCAACTCTTGGTTTCAGCTCAGGTTATGATCTTAGAGACCTAGGATCGAGCCCTGTGTCAGGCTCCGCGCTCAACAGGGAGTCTGCTTGTCTCCCTCTCCTTCTGCTCCTCCCCCTGCATGTGCTCTCTCTCTCTAAAATAAATAAGTCTTTTAAAAAAGAAAATAAATATAATCCTTGAAACTTAGTCATCCAGAGTTTTTATCTAACACACCAAAGAGTCAAATAGCAATACATACCTCTGGCTTATTTGTGAAATTCTTGAGCATAATGCAAAAACCATGAAGGTTACTATAATAGCCTGGGTTCCTGGAGGCCCACTTTGAGGTGGAGGTCAGAGGTTAGTGTGCAGGTTTCTGAAAGAGTGTCTTCAGAGTCAAAGCCTGTGAAAGGCAAGAGAAGGACGAGTGGGGTGAGGTAATGGCTGCCGTGCATTCTCAGCAAAGGGCCTCCATCAGCCTAATGCTGAGTTCTAAAGCTGAAACGACCATTCAGAGCTCTTTTGACTGAGATGAGGGACCCAGATTTTTGTAGCCCACGTAGATCAGTACTGGTCATAGACATCTCAGGGGTGAGGATATGACCTTGTGCCATGATGGTTCTCTTGGTGATTTTCAAGCATCATTCAACAGTGAGGCCATAGGAGTCACATTTTAACAAACTGACCTATAACGTTATATATTTAAAAAATAGATATAGAAGCCACACATATCAATCAACCAGGCTCTTAGGAGACACAGATTAAATATGTCCTAACACTTATACAAGACTCTCAGGGATCCTTACTAAACTCCCTTGTAGGCCATGTTTAGCTGGTATTTTAGTGATAGACTCAAACCTCACATTACTAATTTAGGTTATTGAAGTAACTCACAGAACTTGCTTGTCAAATAAGACTCACAGGAATCAGAGATTTTATCTGGCATCGAACTTTACTAAATGATGATAAGGATGCAGACAAACATTAGGCTCAGTCAGAACAGCCATCTGGGACAGCAGTGGCAGCTCCCCAGATTCCGGCTTGGAACAAATTAATCCTCTAAGCGAATTTTATGGGGTACCTCATATAGCTGGAACATTTAAATATGAAACCATGCTAAGAAGTGGCATTGCCTACATTATCCATTATTGTTGTTTGGATCCTCGATTCTATTTTTCCAGGAAATCCTTAGCTAGAGGCATCCCGCTAAGGGCATGATCAAAGTTAAGGGCTTTTTTTCCTAGCAAAGAACATTAGCCAAAGGTCAAGTTGACAAGGAGATGAGATAGGGTCACCTACTTTCTTTTCTTTCTGCCAGGAACATTCCCGCCATCCATAAAAAGGAGTGAGAAGATCTCCGACCATCTGCTTTAACTCCTTCCTCACAGTTACTTAATGTTAAAATATATAAGTGGGACAAAAAGAGTTAGTTTATTTCTAGGATATAATTTACAAACCAGAATAATACAAGTAAAGCAGAGATTCATGGGATTATGAAAATGTAAATGTAAACGATAGCACAAATACAAAGGAGGGTGCATCATATTGGGTAAAAATGGTGAGGGGTCATCACCCAAGACAAAATGAGGTACTATGGCAACAAAGAAATGGAAAGAGGGGTTGGGATCTCAAAACGGTAAATGCTTACCATGTCCTCAGAAAAGAGTTGGAAGAAAGGTCAAAGTAGGTCAATGTTAAGACTAACAGGTTTTTAAATTATACTGTGGGTCAGCTCTTCACCACAGAGCTCACCACTTACTGAGTTTCTGAGAAGTGAAAAAAATGTTGATGAGTCAAATAAACTTGAAAAGTCTCTTGGGCAATTTGGGCAGAAAGGTAAAAAGAATAAAAAGAAACAACCTGGATGGTGACTAATATAACAAAATAAAAATTATTAAAAAAAAAAGAAACACCCTGGAAACCCACATATTTCTGAGACTCTACACTAAACTCCCTTTACTATCTGTGGTTTCAAATTTCTACTTCTACTTCCCTTTTCTATCCCTTTCTATTCCTCCATCTATTACTCAATATGTTTCGAAGGCACTATCCACAATCAAGAAATGCCCATAGGCTTTTCAAGTAAACTTTTAAAATAATTATATAAATGTGCATAAATCATTCATCAAACCTCAGATCTGTGCACTTTCGCTCACCTATTTCTGAATGTTTTTGAAGAGTACAAGAATCAGAGTCATATTCTGCCCTTCATTTTCCTTTTTTTTTCAATGCAATCACAGACAGTTCCTAGAAATATTAATAATCTTCTCTTCAGTGAATTTTCCAACACAAGGTCAAAGATGGATATTTGAAAGATAAAAATCTGCTTAGGGATAAAATTCTACTCCAAGTAAGTTCTGTGAAAATACTTAATGGAAAAGTCAAGTAATTTATTTTCTAAAAGATTTGTTTCCTGCTGTATAATCTGTAAAGAAGTTACAAGAAAAAGAAAAAGAAAAAAAATGTGAACCAGCAAAAAATATCAGAGAGGAAAGGGAGCAAGTATCTTTCAGCATTAGCAAACTTAACTTAGACTGTTCATATGTCAGAGACAGAAAGTAGATGGCCTGGTAGAGGGTAGCAGCTGAGAAGGCCCATGGATTGGCATTTATTTGGCATATGACTAAGGATCAGGGTCAGAGCTCCAGGGTGCTGACAGAATTGGAAAGCAGATATGGACCCAGAAAATCAAGCTCACAAAATACCGATAAATGTGAATCGGGGGCACTATCGCCTCAGGGAGCCCTTATTCTAACCCCAGGCTGACCATGCAGCTACCCTCAGTGCTGCCCGTTTTCACTTTCAGGATCCACTTATCAAATCCCGCATTATAGAAGCAGGCGTTATGGAAGATATGGGAGGAGAGAGGGAAGAGGAGGCTTTACTTCACACACCTGCAAAAATGTGTGCAAGACATCTCCAGCAAACATGCATTTCTCGCAAATTTCTCTTTACCACCTCTGGCCAAGGAGCCTCCTCTTCCCTCTGACTCCTCTCTGGGGTTGAAGGCTGAAAATTAAGGCTCGGGAGTGTGTGTTGCCTTGACAACTGCTAAAATCCAGAGCGCGTGGAATGGTCTAACCTCAAGTCCTCCTTACTCCTCTGTGCAGACTAGATCCCCTAGCCAAACAGTCCTGCGTATCAAACAGACCAGCAGGTTGCAGTTCCCTGGCAGCTTGCAGAATAATTCCAACAAGCTAATCACATCCTTCCAGCAGAACCAGCTGGCTCCCATTCTCTAGATCCTATGAAGCCTGCCTTCCACAGCCCGTGGTCTGTTCTGAATGCAACTCCGCGTGGTCTGCACCACCTACAGTGTCCTTCTCCCTGACTTGCGAGTGTACATGACTGGTGAGCTGCTGCTGATCTCCTCTGTCCAGTGTCACTGTGGTTTGTTCAGCCACCCCCATAATTTTAGGGCAGGAAACCCCCCATGGTCAATGGAGTAAAGAGGACGTGAATAAAGCACTGTGCCTTCACCACATCAGCCTCAAGAATTGTGATTTCCAGTCTTCCTTAAGAACGTAGATCAGAGCTCTGTTCCCTGTAACCTCCAGAAATGCACTGCACCGTATACCACTTAGTACTTACTCGAAGCATGGGGAAAGCCACGTTGGTGAGGAAGACTTCAGGAGAACAGGGGAAGGACCCTGCGGTTGCCAGACTCCACCCCGCGTCACACTGCAGTAAAGACGTGAAGAAACATTTTGTTGTTACGTTGCTGTAGGACTATAAAACTGAAGTTAGATTTACGGTGTCAAATAGAACTGCCAAGAGACTAAGGCATTAGCACCCTTTCACTAATACTTTTCCCTCCTCTGTGCAGATCGAAATGAAAAGCCAAATTATATTTAGGATTCTTGGTAAATTCAGAAAAATGGAGATTATTTGTATGAAGTGAATATTCAGTAGAAATAAATATAAACTTCCTAACAGTCTTCTGTGTTTTTTTTAATGTATTGCCTCACTTAGCCTTCACAAAAACAAATGAGCAGTTACACAGAGTTATGATCTCCATGGCCCAGACGAGAACACTGACGCACAGAGAGATTGGGTAACTTGCCCAGGGTCACACGGTGATGAATGATGGAGCCGAATCTGAAACCAAGAGAACACTTAAAGGTTATTCTCTGCTTTGCTGTCTCTTTAGTAATAGGTGCCAAGAAGCAGGTAAAGCCCTGGAGATACCATAACACTCATCCTTATTTATTACAAATTCTCTAATTCTCTCTCCCCTACCATATTGTAATCTCTTTGATGGTAATCTCTTTGAATCCCTTCATGTCTCACTCAGAATGTGGCACATAGTATATGTCTCCACGTATGCCATAGAACAAGCAGATGACTCAATGAATAAATATTTTAAAATGTCCATTCATCTCTACAATCACGCTGCAAATAGGATCTGAATTCAATTTATCAAGCTTGTATATCAGTGTGTTTCCTCGAGACCGTTCCTTAACGCACACTAACAAGACTGCTCTCTCACTCTGTTTCCCTGAGTTCTAGGTGTAACTACTAGGCTCTCAAGATCTCTGGTTGGGGGGTGGGGGGCCCCTGGGTGGCTCAATCCATTAAGCGTGAGAGTCTGCTTGAGATTTCTTCCCTCTGCCCCTTCCCCACCCCCCACCATTCTCTCTCTCTCTCTCAAATAATTTAAAAAAAATCTCTGGTGTGGGATTCAGCCAAAATTATCTTTTCTGGGACTTAAGTCTACACCACAAATTTACTTGACCTCCTCACTTCCCCGCTCCCTTAATATTTTTCAAGGGATTTTTCCTAATAAGTAATGTGCCCATGAATCCTCATTTTGGGTTATGTTTTGGAAAGCCCATCCTAAATCACCATCCACAGAATATATTCTCTCTTGAAGCATTGTAAAGCTAACTGCTCTTGACCAGCTTTAAACACACCAAACTGGCCACACTTGTCCTGCTCTTCTTGCTCCCAGCACTAGAAATATTGCATGTCTATGTCGCCTTCTGCACATGCCTGATTTTATCAGTTATGTGTTAGCTTTATAAACTAACTTGGATTTTTGGTGTCTCCTTGATCCTGCTCCCGTACTGTCAGCAGTGAACGCTCATTTTATCCAAGGAAAAATGTATAAACACTTTTTACCATTTACCAACTGTTTTATTACACTTTTTAATATTCCCAAGAACTTGTACTTAAGCAAGACCATGATTATTTTTCCCATTTTGAAAATGAGACATCTTAGGCTCAAAGCAGAGGCCACTCAGGCATGTCATTAGAAAGCAATAGAGCTGAGCCCCAGAATTCTGGTTTTCAGATTCCTAGACCAGTGCTCATTCACATATTTATCCGTTACTTCTGGAAACTGTATTTCACCTACTGGAAGTCATTATGATTGTTCTTAACCTGTTCTTAAAATCTCTTAACTCTGCTACTCTCTACAATCAAGTACCAAGTAAAACAACATGACATCAATATCAGAGCAGCCTGGGACATTTAATTCTATGCATATGTGGTAAATCATTACATACGCATACTAAATTTCCCAGCTGTCATTTGTATGCGGGATGAAGTCATGGATAACTTGCCCAACAATGGTTACATCAGTCTGCAACAAAATCCAAAATATCCCATGGCGTGCATATGAAGGTGTTTGAAAAGGAAGGAATCTTTCTGATCTGAAAACAGAATTTGGATCTTCAAATAAAAGTTGTGTCTTGGATTGCTCATCTTCTGCATTAAATCAGGTTACTGTGACCTCACACTTCAGAGTTATTTCATTCCTGGATTTTTCTCAGAAATTGCCAATGGCAGAGAAATGAGAAAAAAAATCCATAAATTTTGGTTATAAAATATTTTAAAAATTAAAATACAGTTATCTTGGGCTTTATAATATTCTGATATGTTTATTCCTCTTTCTCATCCATTCTAGGAAGTTGTTCCTTTATGATCTTAATTTAAAATAATGTATTTGATAAAATAATCATAAACTACCTTATATTAATAAGAAACTAACCCATGAATATGTAGGAATATATTGATTCTTCTCAGTATTTTAAAACATTTTATCTCAATTTTCCAATGGCAATTTTAAATCAATTGTGTGTATTCATATATATATATATATATATATATATATATATATATATATATATATATACTTTTTTGTATTCAGGGGAAGGAGGAGGAATTTTTTAGTCATGTTGTCTTGTCCTTCTATACAGAAACTTTTTCTTTGCAAACAAGAAGTGTTGATTGAATTAAGATTACTATTGTCTTTATTGGAAAAAAAAAGTTCACATCTGTTCTGTAAAAGAGAAGTTGGAAAAGCTATTTATTTCTTCTTCTTCTAATAGCAATCTTTTGAATACTAGCAATCCTTTGAATACATTTAGTATTCAATGAGACTCTACAAATGGCTTTAAATCAATATATTCAATCAAGTCAACAAATATTTATTGAGTGCCTACTACTTGCCATGCACTCTTCTCGCCTCTGAAGCTATATTAGAGAACAAAACAAACCCAGACTCATGGAACTTTTATTTTGGTGAAAAAAGTACAGACTATATAATACCAGATAGTGATAAAAAAAGATGTCATAAAAAGATTAAAGTCAGGGAAGAGGATAGAGTGTGATAGCGGAGATGGGGATAATTTAGATAGAATGGGCAGAGAAAACCTTGCCTTGTGGAAGCCCAAAAGGATGAGTAAGTTAGTCACGCATACATCTATTCATGACTGGAATAAAGAATATCCCAGCCAGAAGGAGAGCAAGTGAAAAGACTATAAGGCAGAAATAGTCCCAGCATGTCTGAGGAACAGCAAGAAGTCAGTGTGGCAAGGGAAGCTTTAAAAGAGGAGTTTTGAGAGGAATACAGAATGAGGTCATGTAGGAACTGGAAGTTCTCAGTAAGAACATCACTTTTACTCAAGATGAAATAGGAAGTTATTATAAGGTTTAAAGCTGAGGAGTGGCACAATCTGACTCAAGTTTTTTCAAACTTTTCTAATATCTTACTGCTGTGTTGAGACTATACCATAGGGGGATGAAAAGAGAAAGCTCATTTGGGAAGCTTTTGAAATCGTTCTGGGGAGAGAGACGAGTGGCAGAATGCACGAGCTGGGAAATGGTTTGATGTTGAGTATATATTTTGACAGAAAAGCTAAGAAGATTTGCTGGTGCATTGAATGGAAGGTATGCAATTAAAAATGGAATAAAGAATGACTCAAATCATTTTGCCCAAGCAACCAGTAGAATAAAGTTCACTTTTTTTTTTCTTTTTGGGTAAGGAAGACCATAGGAATAGTAGGATAGGTGAAGAAATGAACAGTTAGATCAGAGACCCAAGTGGGGGACATCTCCCAAGTGATTGGACCAGAGAGTCTGGAGTTGAAAGGAAAATCTGAGGGGCACCTGGGAGGCTCATTCTGTTAAGCAACTGCCTTTGGCTCAGGTCATGATCTCGGGGTCCTGGGATCGAGTGCTGGGTCAGGCTCTCTGCTTGGCAGGGAGTCTGCTTCTCCCTCCCGCTCATGTTCTCTCTCTCTCTCTCTCTCTCAAATAAATAAATAAATAAAATCTTAAAAAAAAAAGGAAAATCTGGGCTGGAGCTAGGCATCTGAGTCATCAGTGTATATAGATGGCATTTAACACCATGGAATCGGCTTTAAAAGGAGAATGGCTACACAGAGAAAACAAGAGGCAACTTTGAACTGCATGGCCTTTATTAATGTGTGTGTTCCAAGCAAAAGTTGACAGGTATGACTTTCATGTGGGTACCAAGACTCTATTCTGGTAGAAAGGATATGAAACAAAACTGGCAGCACCCTGTCGTCAAGTTTCTCTCTTTCCTATGTGTGACTAACATGCAGGTTGCAAAATATTCTAAGTTCTAGGAATTTCTACTCATGAAGATATGTTCACAAATTAATGATTGATTTTGATGTCAGGCAAAGAATGATAAACAGTGAAAAGTAGACTCGTACAGTGCCAAACCATGTAACTACTGCCAACCGTCCTTCCCTGGTTCATAATTACCCCCAAATATTTTTACATCTTTATAATTCTTCTGCATAACTAATAATTTCCTTTCTCATAAGATGTCCTTGTTAGTTCTAACCACGGTGAACACATATACCAACAAACCCTGCAGGTGTGTGTGTGTTTTAATATATTTCCATGTTAATGTGAAATCTCCCAACATTCTTTTCAGTTTGTTCAAAAGCATTGATTTTGTAGAAACAAAATTCTGATGAAACACACACACCCAAGGGAGATGTAATATTCTACGATGGTATTTTAGGAGAAGGGCATTTGATCTAACAGAGAGAGAGAAGGTAGGAGGGAGGGAGAGAAAGACTTACAGGTAATATTAAAGCAATGTTAGGCCTATTACATAACACTAAAATTTAACCGATGTACTCAGTTCATCATTTTGTATATTTTTACGTGTTACGTCGTATATAATAAATATCATATATTATAGTTGTATGTGTATATACATATTTTTTAAGTTTAGATTGTGATGTATTTTAAGTAGGCACTATATACGGAAACTATTCTTTCAACAAAACTTTTTTTCTGGCACTGCTTTGCCACACCAACAACATTTTAGCATTCTTAAGTCCTTGGGTCATTAGATGAGACATAATTTGTTGTTTCTATTGCAACCAAATTTTTAGCATCACAGGACTAGAAAGAAAACAGAGTATGTTGATAAGAAACAGTGGCAAATCCAATAACCCCAGTTTTATATACTCTGTGCAATGAACATTTATATTCCATTCATCCCCAAGATAGTTGAAATGATTTGCCAACAACAGCTGTTGTGAAAAACGCCTGGGTACGAGTTAACATCAATATGGCAGACGGGGATACTCACTGCAGCTGTCAGGCTACAAAGGAAGGAGCAGCGAAAACCTACCAAACGGTGCCCATAAAAACACAAAAATATCTCACATTATATGCAGATTAGGAAAAGAAATCCTAAACACAAAGGACAAAAATGAAGTAAGATGATTGTTTTGCAACATGTGTACTAAACTGCTAAATAGTTCATTGTGTTCCTCAAAATTGTTTTGACATCGCGAAAAATAGAGACCTATACCTGCTTCCTATGTCTATCGTTGCTTTTGTGCGATACTGGGCTCCCGGGTTCACAGCAAGAGAGATCGTTTGCTTCTGCAAAACCCATCACTGTGGATCCACCGTCAAGTTATTTTGACCCTTACATACAAACACACACCTGCGAGCATACAGGCAATAGCGCTTCATGATAAACAACAGCAAGACACACCTCACTGTGTTATTGATAACTCACTCCGAAAACTTTCCCTCAGCACGTTTCAGCCAGCAAATTTGACAGTCAATGGTAAGACAACCACTTAGCAATAACGATGTTTATTCTCACTGTCTGTTTAGAAGTGCTTGGGCTTACCATTTAGACTTTTTGTCCTTTTTTAGGTATCTCTGTTCAAAGGAACAAAAAATAATGCACGTGAGGTTGTTGTAAACTGATTTGGTGATGGTTTCCATCAAGGCAAACATTTTTCTCTATGGACTGTAGCCCAAATTCATCTTTCTTTTTTTAATGTGGTCAAGTAGCTGGCCAGAAAATGCCAGGAAAGTGATTGGCAAGGATATTTGGAGACTCCTTTTTCACCAGAGGAAAGCAGACAACAGTCAGGAAACACATCATACCCTGAGCAGGAAGAGAGAACTAAGTGTGAAAACCCCCTCAAAACACCTCCCGTAAAAGAAATTAACTGTACACTATAATTGACAAAAGCTTTCCAAGCCTAAAACAGTGTGATTCCGAAAAATGTATAGAAATAATAATAATTAAAAAGTTTCGCTGTCCCTGGAGAAAATACAGAAATTAACACTTTAAGTCTACACATTATAATTGGGAGGTATTTCATGAAAATCCAGGTTTCCAATATATTTTAGTCTATACAAATGTAAAAAGTGAAAAACTTTAGAAGTGTCTCCAGTCATTCCAGACATTTTTCACTGATAAAAAATCAAAGAGGACAACTTCCAAGTTTGTAGAAATTGGCGGAGACTCTGCAACTGGCAACTGGAGGCAGATATTCATTCCCTCCCCCGTACTGAGCCTGGTTTTTGAGCAGCGAACCGTTTGAAGTCCATGGGAGTTCTACATGCAGAAGAAATTGTGTCTGGTGAATCTGGTCTTTGTGTTTTTGTTTCTCGCCCCACCTCCCGACATTTAATAAATGTTTAGTGCTGAACTAACGTATATTCATGGAGCATCTTCCGCTTTTCTTCATAATATATAAAAGTTGCATTTAAATTATATAATCCAGAGAATTTCATAAGCAAAACAATTATTCAACTAAAATTAAAAATACATATTATGTTTTAAGCAAATCGTGCTTACATATGTACTATAAGCATTACATAGAATGGGAAAGTAAAATTTAAAAAATTTCATTTTAAAATTAGTTAAAAATTGGGGTGCCTGGGTGGCTCAGTCATTAAGCGTCTGCCTTCGGCTCAGGGCATGATCCCAGGGTCCTGGGATAGAGCCCCTCATTGGGCTCCCGGCTCCGCTGGGAGCCTGCTTCTTCCACTCCCACTCCCCCTGCTTGTGTTCCCTCTCTCACTGGCTCTCTCTCTCTCTCTGTCAAATAAATAAATAAATAAATATAAAATTTAAAAAAATAAAAAATAAAATTAGTTAAAATTTATATATATATATATATATATATATGCAAACACACACACACACATACATATATAAACATGTAGAGGAATGATCCAGAAAAGTATTCCAACTAATTTATAAATTATCTTTCTCTGTCTCTGTCTCACTTCTTACTCCCTCCTTCTCTCTTCCCCTCTGTCTCTTATCTCTCTCTGTTCTGTGTCTCTGTCTCTCTGTCTTTCTCTCTGTCGCTCTTTCTCCGAGTTATAAGACTTTAAGAGTTGAATCATTGGCCTCAAATTTTCCACATTAGTGTCTAGTCTAAAATGGAATTTCTTTTGAAGGCTTAAGCAAAATCCACCTAGTTATTTGTGAGTTATGTGAAAAATAGAAGAAATATGTTTCTCCAGTTATAAAAAAATATTCTTAAGATTTTTCTTTTTGCTCATGTAAGTCAAATGGGGCCAGAGCTACAAACTTCAACTTGGAATGATTTTCTTCCCAATGAGGAAAGGAAACATATCTGAAGTCAGTGAAAATCTCCTAAGTGTTTTTATTCATTAATTTGTGGAATTTAAAGAAAAGTGATTTCTGTATACCAAGTAAAATATGTCTGTCTACCTGTCTAAAAAGTCACAGAATCATCTCTTAAGGTAGTTATGGCGCACATCTGCTCACATGAGCTCATGAGCTTGCTCTCTCCCTCTCTCTCTCTTTCTGCCTCTCTGGCTCTCTCTCTCCCTCCTGAAGCCTAGGGAAATTAAGTGAAAAAACGAAAAACTGTATTACAAAATTAAAAGTAAGAATATTAAGAACTTCAAATCAGGAAATGGCATGAATAATCCATGAATAATGACAACCATAGTGAAGGCCGTATATATGTGTAAAACATTAGCAAAACATTAGGGCTATGTCTGGAGTGCACGTGGAGTTTTCCACTTCCTAATTCATATGTATCACCTGCAGTCCTGTGCGCCACTCTCATCCCAGAGTAATCCAGCCCTGCTCCACCGTCCCTCAGCCCTGTTCCCATTTCCAGGCGCTTCTAACGAGCCTCTCTCTCCTTTCATTCCAATCCTATAATTTCAAGAAACCCTGTATGTCACAGTTTATAAGCATCTTCTACTTTATTTCTCTAGATGGCTGAAGAAAGACCAGTTTTCCCAGAACTTTCGAATGGAAGCCCTGTTATCTGTCACTGTCTTCTCTCAGAGACAGAAGTGAAAGGGTCAGCACTTTTCCTTAGTCCCCACTTCCTGTTTTTAGTGCCTGGTACTAGCTTTGAATTCTCATCATCCTTCTCCATCCTTTTGCATCCTTTGGACTATAGGTCACTTCTTTAGATTCAATAACATGTTTGCAATGAGACTGAAAGTTTGTTATTCTCCCCTCACCCCGTCCCCCCTCCATTTCCCTCATATCAGAGCCGCACCATCCTTTGTATGAATGATCATCTCCATGCCCTGGTTTTCCGGCTCTCATACTTCAGTAAAATGTTCCTCTTCATGATTTCCGCGTTCCCTTCCCCTGCCTTTTGAGTCCCATGACACTCCCGCAGTCTGCAACTTGTCTTACTTCCGTTGCCTCCAAACTGACTCCGGGGCTCGGGACTCCTCTTCCTTTCTCCAATTCAGTCTCCACCTCGATTTCTAGACACAACCTTAACTCTCTACAAGCACTTTAATGATGGTGTTTCACGTTCTGGCTTCCATATAACAGCATAATTAGATTTCGCCTCCCAATTTAGTCTGCAAACTCCAAATTTTATCTGACTTATTGCTATGAAAGGTAAAAATTAGACACGTTTCTCCCCCTGCTCCTTTCTATTACTCATGTTATTATTACTGTTACTCTTTTTCTTCTTAGTTACCTTTTTAACTTTATATACAGCGCTTAACTTACATACAGCAGCTTTGCAGAGTATTTCTTAAATGGTTAGGCTGTAAGAGGAATATGAAATTACTACATCTGGAAAGTGGAACAGGTTACACATTTTTTTCTTTATTCTGTACCTCTAAGTCCAGTTACCTGTCCTTGAATTGTTTGTGAAGTAAAAATAAATAAGATGGATATTTGATCATGACATGCACTTGCAATGACTGCCGATTTTCTCCAAAAGATTAGCTTTTCTGTACCTCATATGTAATAATTCAAATGAACCTCTTCCACCCCACCCCCAAACCTCAGGACCTAATTTGTTTTTCTGCTTTGCAATGTTATTCTCTACTAGTCCTAGAGTTTGTCCCCAAACTGTCTAACTTGCCCAGAACTATGCCCTCACACTATAGGCAGGCTTTATTCAGCAGATATATGAATTTCACAGCTGAGAATTCTACCCAACCAGTCTACAGACATCCAGCATATTCTGCTGCTGTGTCCCCTACACAATTCTTGATTTTTTTTTATCATAGCACATCTGTCAGAAGGGAGATCAGCTTTGCCGCATCCTTGAGTGAAGGCATATTGAACACAAGTTCACCCCCCTCCTAAAGCCAGATTTCAGTTTACTAGACCCTAGCCTTGTCTCTGCCAATCATATTCTCTCGCACAGACACCCTCCTACCAGCAGCAGCAGACACGCAGGTAAGGCACAAACTTACACAGATCGGGACTTGGTAGTCAATTTCTTTGTTCCCTCCAGCTCCTCTTGGCTAGATTATAAGTAGCTGCAAGTCAAAGAATTTTTTTCTTCATGAAGAAATGATTTCAGCTTAAGGAGCCAAGAAAAAATTTGACAACTAACAATATGATGAAACTCAAAGTTTTCAGCACACCTTATTTTAGCAGCACTCCCTAGCTCCGTAAGCAAATTTATACATTTGTTTTTCCCCTAGCTCAACCATTGCAGCAGAGGTCTCATTTGGGGGAATGGATTTCCTTGCATGTTTTATTCCCATGTTTAAATAAAAAGAACTTTTTCTTTCACCATGTGTGTTTTTCGAAAGTGAACTTTCCGTTTCATGTTGTGGATGACAGCGGCCAGCCCAAGCCCAAGTTCCACGATTCCCTGGCAGGGCTCTGGTCCCCAAATCAGAGGAGAGGCACTCATCACTCAGTCTAGGCAGCCATCCGCCAGGAGGAAACTCCTCGGGCTGCATGAAAGAAATAGCCAAAGAGAGAATCTCACAGCCACGGAAAGAGAATATAATATTTTGAAAGACCTCAAAAATGTCTTGCGAAGAAAAGACAGTCTCTAAAATTGGACAGAAGAGAAAAGATGAAGAAAGCCACATTTTCCATCTCAGCAGCTAAAAGATGTGTCCCCAAGAGTGTGTTCCATCAAAGAAGAACATCAAATTATTCCAGGAAAGTTTGTTGAATCTACAACGTCAGCACAGAATTTCCTTACAAGCACGATATTCCACCTTGTAGCTCTAACTTCGTCATTCGACAATCCTGATGCACCTTCTCTTTGCGTCACAGTCTGAAACGTCCGTGTATCCCATTTCTATAGAGGAAAACAAAAGATCACCCAGCTCTGCTTTCCTCTGCTTTCTGTACTCTGTCCACATCAAACTTCTTCTCTTCCTTCCAATTCACTCTACCTGTTCCATCTCTGAGCCAGTGAACTGGATGTTCCTTTTTCCCAGAACAAGTAGCCCTCCTCACTTATCTACAGCCTACTTACCAAGTACATCTCATGTATTATCCATTCACTCTGCAAACATTTAGGGAAGGCCTACTCAGTACCCAGCCCATTGGAGACATGGGAATTATATCAGCGAGCTCCTGGGGTCCACGTCCTAGGAAAGGGACAGAGGCAATAAAGAGACAAATAATATGAAGTATATTAGACAGCAATCAGTACTATGGGCAACAATAATTCAGGGTGAGGAGGCATGAAGTCCTGAGATAGTGCTGGTGGTTCATAGAGCGTAGCCAAAGTATAGCTTTTCAATGACGTTTAAGAAAACATCTGAAGGAGATGCAGGTGAGTCACGTGTGTACCTGGGAGAAGAATATTCCAGACAGAACAATAATCCGAAAGACTCTGAAGGGCACCTGGGTGGCTCAGTCAGTGAAGCGACCTACTCTTGATTTCGGCTCAGGTCATGATCTCAGGGTCGTGAGATCGAGCCCTGGGTCAGGCTCCACGCTCAGCGAGGAGTCTGTTTCAGATTCTCTCTCTCCCTCTGCCTCCCCCCACTCTAAAATAAATTAATAAATAAATCTTAAAAAGAAAGAAAAAAAGACTCTGAAGAGGAAGCATGTTTGGCATGTCTGAGGACTAGCAAGGATACCAGAATGGCTGGAGCAAAGAGGTAAGGGAAGGAGCATCACGGGGTTACCCAGAGAGGTGACAGGACCAGGTGGCCTATGGAGGGCCCTGACGAACATCATAAACATTCTGACTCTACTCTGAACAAGATAGAAGTCATCAGACGGTTTTGAGCTAAGCAGTGTCATAAACTGACTCCAGGTTTCACCAGGGTCATTCAGGCTGCTCTGTTGGGAACAGATGGTAGGTGGGAAGGTGACAATTGACGATAGTCAGGAGACTTTTGCAATGATCCATGCAAGAGACGATGGCCACTTGGAGCAGGCGGTGGTAGTGCTAGTAGAGAGACATTGCAAGATTCTGGATATTTTGAAAGTAGGGCCTGACGAGATTCACTGAGGGACCACATGTGAATGTGATCTTAAATATGACATCCTCGGGGAAACCTGACATCAGACCAGGCTAGGACTTCCTGCTATGCACTGTCAGGCAACCTGATGTCTGTCCTTGTGAACACAGTGCACCCTCTCAATGACTATCTTCACACTGGTTTTTGTCTTCTGTAACCCCAGCTGCTAAGATAATGCCTTTCATGTACTAGATGCCAAAAAATTTTCTATGAAATTATTAAGGGAATGAAAAATTATAGTATTCGTACATTTCTTTACCATGACTTGTAATGCCGTCTTGTAACTTGTTGACCAATAAACTCCTATTCACCCATCAAAACCCAATTCAAATATCACCTGAATCCTTCCACTTCCCTTTTCCCAAGACAAAGTTAATCACTTCTTCCTCTCTGTTTTTGTATCTTGAAATATTGCACTTATTGCCATGTATTCCGATGTACTTTTGTAACGTAGTGAAAAAAATTTTTCCAGCATATGTGCTCTTAGCAAACAAGGATATCTAATAGACAAGAATTTCTATTTCTGCAATGTAATAAACACTCCCAATGTACTCTGGCCTCCAGAATAAGTGCTATGCACACAAATGCCAGTGTAAGGGACTTTTAAAGACGATAGCAAACAATATATTGAGCATTTGTGTGTCACATTCTATGATCAGTATCTGCCTAAATGATCATAGGATCACATGTGCTTTTTACAAAACACCGTGAATTAAACGATCATTACTCCATCTTACAAATGGAAAAAATGAGCCTAAGATAGTTGGCCAATGTACATAGGTAACAAGTATTATAGCCAGACTTCAACCCTAAGCATAAAGACTGTCACCAAACAGCCTCTGTTCTCTGCGGCCTCTCTAGAAGGAAAGGGCATGAGTTCCATGTGCAGCCCCGACACAGTAGATTTCCTGTAGGGTATGCAATGAAGGCACTGAATCTATTTCAGTTCCAAAAGATACAATATTCCTCAAGAGGTACTCTTGCTACATTTATTTTTACGTTTACCTCTTCTAGTAGCCTTCAGTTTCCCTGAAGGAGGTGCTCTGCCCTTCCATTCTAACGATCTGCTACTCAGCAAGGTCTTGTTTAGTTTAGTAGGAATCATTTGAATCTTCCTTCTTTTATAAGGGGAGTCAACTCAAACCCGAAGCAATCGAATGACTAGACCACAATCAGGCAGGTAATTTTTATCAGGTCCCTTGGCTCCTGGTCTAGTGCTTGATATCAGCCACCACATTGAGAATCATAAAACAGAGCTATAAACAAGAAAATTCAGACCCAGGAAAGAAGAAAGTGAGGGAGCATTTGTTTTCTGTTCTTAAAACTTCCAAGAAACTCGAGATGCAGGTTCAGTTACGATCCCATTTAGTGGAGAAGCACCCTCTTTGTGATACTGCAAAGTACGCAGCTCCTGCGGGCACATTTATCTCCATCTCATAGTGCTTTTTAATATGCTCTCTGCTCCACCCATAAATTCTCGCATTCAAGTCTGGTTGCATTGGGACAGTATGGTCGTTTGTATTCCACTGAATGTCTATTTCCTACAGTGGGACAGAAATAATCTTCAATATAAATGACTCGATAACGCATTATCAAATACTTGGCAAGCACTCTGCCTGAGGTTGACGCATTAGAAAAGCAAAACCAAAACATTTTATAGCCAAGAATGGAATCAACAACCAGTGAAGTAGGTATTCATTATAAAAAATAAAAATAGTAAAGTAAAACAATAACCAGATAAACTGCAATGGATTTTCAAATATGAATGATTTTTAAATACGGAGCTTCAAGTTCTGGCAACGTCTTGTAATGAACGTAAATTACAATTTACGGACCCTTTCTTTCAACATCTACTCCTCCACAAACACAAAGTCTCCTGATGCCTTTCTTCTGCCCCTTCCCTCCCCCTATGTACATATGTATTTGGTGAAATTCCTTCACAGGTGGTTTTTAATTAACAAACTTGCAGTTGCATTTCCCTTAACACCAAGTCTTTGCCTGAAACAGGCGAGACATTTCCTACAATTAGTTATAGGTTGAATTAAACTTAAGCATTAAACTAGTTCAATGCACTAAGACTTCTATGAGGACTTCTTGTTTCATGTGTCCAGTCTGGTGGTAAAGCACTGAATAATGAATTTCTTTGTGTCCTCAGCTAACCTCTGAGATTTTCTTGGCTTCAACCCAGATCGTTAATCTCAATCACATATTCTTCGGTTGGATATATCATGTTTGTGTCTTCTGGTAGGACTACGTGGGGAGCAATCCTGAACATCTATCTTCTTAGACTCTCGGTCTCTATGCAGTCTGGTGCTTTCTGACCACGTAGATCAGCCTCTGTTATATTTGCCACCAACTTATCCCTGAAAGAAGAAAGGATCCAAAGCACTTCTGAGAAATGACTATGGGCATAGTCACTGGTGTCCTTTTCTGGGCTACCGCCTCGTAGGTTCACCTCGCTACCACAGAAGAAATCCAGAGCTACCATTCAAGGACATGTCTGAACAAGTGACTGAACCATGGCTCTTTAAGGCCACCTGCACTCTGAATCACCCCTTCCTCTGCTCAAAGGGGTGGTAATTCCAGGGGAGGGAGAAATAGGTGATGGGGATGAAGGAGGGCACTTGTGATGAGCACTGAGTAAGTGGATGTGAGTGTATGGAACCAAGTGTATGGAAGTGTTGAATCACTAAATTGTATACCTGAAACTAATATTACACTGTCTGTTAACTAACCGGAACTTAAACAGAAACTTAAAAAAAACAAAAACAAAAAACGACGTGGTAATTCCAACCAAACTTGATAATTCTATCCCCCAAAGACACCAGTAGCTCTTAAACCTTCAGAAGAATCAGAATCACATTGGGAAACCCTATTAAATACAGATTCCTGGCACCAACCCCCAGAGACATCAAATCAAATGGTTCAAAATGATGACAAGAAATCTAAATTTTTAATAAGTACCCCATGTTTTATTGAGACAGGTGGTCTTTGGGTTATAATATGGTGAGAACTACTGGCCTTCCATCTGTGCTGCACACCATCATGTTTCTATTAGTCTCACTGTGAATTAAGGAGATGAATAGAGACTCCCATCAGCAGAGACTCAGTAGAGCTTTTGGTCTCAGCTAGCTAGAAAGGAATGTTGACAAGAATTCATTTCTGAGGGTACCTTTCTCTGCTGTGAATCACATCAGCATATATACTGGCAATAATTTGTTTACTGGTATTTACTTCTTAATTTTGTGGTTATTATGATTTTATGAATATGATTATAATTTTATGATTATCTAATCATGCCCATAATGAAGTCATATCCCAGCAGGTAAATCTTTTCAAGAGCATTACTTTGCATATTAAAGTCCAAGGTTATCACAATATAGAATAAGCCACAAATACAAATACAGAATAGAAATATATTTGGTAGGAAGAAAAATAAGACTGAAATTGTAAGACATTGAGAAACAATGCTATAATAATTTGGCTTTTCCTTTAGATGTTAACCTGACCTCAGTCTTATTGTGTTTGACTAAAAGTAGGTGACTTCTTGAAAGTTTATTTTCTGCTTTCATATTTTATCCAAGTTACTAGGTCAAGAGATAAACAATGAGATAGAGAGGAATGGCTCCGATACTGAGACACAAGGCAAATCTTCCAAGAACCTCCAGAATTTACTGAGCCTGCAGGATAGCTTTTGTGATCTTTTTGTGTGAAATCCAGTACTGTGTCAACCTCCTAGGGTCTAAAGTGCTCCTTTCTGAAAAGACCTCAAGATTTATTCCCCCTAGCTTTGAATGAGTGAAAATGTGTTTTGTTGAAACTTCCCGAAAAGGAACTGCATTTACTATGGAACCTTGCATTGTTTATGGGCCTGATGAAAGCATTTGGCACTTAATGATTCCCAGACTATTTCAACTTTAAAAACAGAAGAAGGAAAGAACAGAAAAGAGAAAAAGATAGAGATAGAAAGAGAAAAAGAAAAAGAAAGAGAAAGAGAAAAAGAAAAAAGATAGTGGCAGCTGATGTTTTAAATACTGAAAACAAAATACGTGGTTTCTAAGCACCTTACAAATGAATTAATGCAATGATTTGCCTCAGATGTTATAAAAATTTTAATGACTGTTGACCTGATCAAATGAGGAAAATGAAACATGAGAAAAAGTGACTGAGAACAAGCTATCCAGGTGGCCCTCTGAAATTCAAGTCTGTTGCTATTAGCTCTGGTTTAATTATCTTCCACTCCCTCACAGTTAGTTTTCCCACAAATGCTAATACTCCCTTTGAAATCTCAGCCCCTGCTTCAGTCAGTCTGCCCATTTATCGACACTGGAAGAAGTGATGTATTGTGTTTATCATCTAGCCAATTAGAGGCACCACACATAGTGCAGAGTAACAGAAACGAGATCTTGAATGGCTACACATATTTTCTAGACTGTATTATAATTAGAGAAAAAAATTACCTTTCTGGTTTTCACCAGATTGTTTTTGGGGAAAGAAACCAAGAGGTAGTTTTTCCTTAGCAGGTATCACCAGTGTGAGTTTGGCTTCAGAATATTTATAAGATAAAGGTGACAATTTATGTGAGGGTAACACTTAACTCTCATTACTGAAATTCAGTTATTTCGGGACTTTGGAGACACAATACCTTCCGTGGAAGGACTTTACCATCTAAATACATCTTCCGATGTAAGAAATCTGTCAATATTGATTGTAATACTAAAGATTTCATTTTATGAAACAGGAAAGTCAATAGAATTTATTCAATTGCTTTGCCAAAATTGCTTAAGTTTCAAGGAAGTTTAAACAACAAAAATTCTGGAGTACTGTGTCACAGTGGACATTCTTTTCATTCCTGATTTTACTCTTTTCAAAAGTCAGAGAAATATAGACCTCTAAATGCACAAGCTATGGAGGCTCATTTACTGTTTGAAAAATATCTAAAATGCAGTGAAAGCAAAACATAGGATTTTCCTGGAGCTCTTTCTAGAACATGTTGGTTATAGCAAAGTTGGATTTACACACCTTTCACCCTTCATTGTTGCCCGTCTCCTCTTGCTTCTGGTACCCCCAAATACAAGGAGCGTCTCCATATTCTACCCTAAGTTCTTCAGGCTTCCCAGTTCAATGGCCTCTTCAGAAATACCCTCCCTGACAATAATGGATGCTCCAAATAACGTCTCCCTCCAACTCTTCCAGTCTTTCCAATCGTGGACACTCTTTGGATCTGAGTCAGCATTTAGCTAACTTTTGGGAATTAAATACCTATTGTAGTAAGAATTTTTTTCTTTTCAAATAGTGAACGCCCTGATCAACTAGTTTAAGCACAAAGATCATTTATTGGCTGCTTTCATGGAGAAATCCAAGTGGTTATATAATCTTTATACACAACTGGATTCATCATTTCCAATATGTCATTAGGAATCTCACGCCTATTTTTTGTATGTATCATTTATTTTTAGGCGGGTTTTGTCCATGAAGAGCAAAAATGGGTCTGGAAAGCTATAACTTTATGTGGTACTTAACAGCTACAATCTCAGGAGGATAAGGACCCTTTTTCTTTCAGCATGCATATCTTTTCCCTCAAAGGGGCCTTGGTTGGTTCTGCTTGGATTATCTGACCAAGTTAAACAGTCCCCAGGTTCAGTGAGATGGGATGATGTTTAGTCAGCAAAGACCAAGTCCCCACTCTGTGGCAGGAAAGAGATGTCATGACTGATAACCTACCATGTGAGTGAGTGGACATTTGCAAAAGATAAAGAAGGGCCATCCTTTTTCGTTCCACTTTAGATTGAATTCATCATGTTAGAAGTGTTTTCATTCTTAGAAGATTCTTAATACTAAAACTATTTTTTAATAGTGAGATTGCTGGTAGGGTGATTGGGATATTAAAAGCATTATTTTACTAAAGAAGCCTTCCAGAATCCCCCTGAGGGTGTCCTATCTTTATTTGCTTTTTGTTTTATATTCAGGATGACCTCATTCCCAAGGTTTGCTGGTTCTTGAAAATATATGTGCATTTATCCTTTTCTAAAAGACACTTGAGGAGTGAATCAGCAGCCAAAGAACCAAAATGTACATGTACTTCTAATCTACACTGTAATCCATACAAACAAATTTACTGAGGACTTTGTCTCCAGTTCCTTTCTGCAGCATTGTTATAAACAAAATCAGCCTCAGTAAATGTAGAACCATATTATTGTTGAAGCAATCAAGTAAAAAGGAAAGGAAATATGGGGGAGAGATGTTTCTTCTCAAAAGATAATTCTTCACCTTCAACCTTGATACTTCTGATGAAAGATCATCTTTACTTCCTTTGTTGTAAATTAGACAGAATCTTGGAATTACCTCTGACAAAACTACCCTCGAGGCCTCTTTGAACCTGACATAGTTTATATTGTATTTATTTATTCGGATACCTATCTCTTTCACTAAAGATAATGACTTCTTGACAAAGAATCATAGCTTGCAGGCATATAACATCAGGTAAAAGAATGTCCAATTTTTTTCCCGAAAGACTATGAAATCTGGCATGGAACACCTATGAAGGTGCTATGTTTATGGTTTACAGCTGCAGCATTATAGGAAGAGCCTGGGAAAGATGTGCTGCCATTACACAGTAAGTAGCAGGAGGAATTTAGTGTAAGATAATATAGTTAAAACACTTCAACAAATTAGATTCTTATATTTATAACTACAATTAATATAGAATGCTAAAACTCCGTACTCTGCAAATTCTGTGAAGTGGTGAACTGTCCATTAGTTATTTCAAAAACTAATCTTTTAAAAATGTCAGGGTACTGTTGAAACATGCCCAATCCATCTAGACACCTGTCATTCAGTTCTCGATCTTTCTTTTTCTTCTTCTCTCAATCTCTACGTGTATACACACACACACACACGCACACACACACACACACACACACACACATTGATGGTTGCATATGTAAAAATGGATTTCCATTGCATTTCCTGGAAAGTGTCTTCATCACAAAGGGACTTGAGAGCCAATCCCTTGTGAGACTGAATGAGACCTGGACCTGGATGTCATGTAGGTTCAAAACTCAAGTGTGAAGCTTCCCAAGGTATTGTTGTTCTTTAGTATTCCATTCTCTACATAGTTGTCAGAGAGCCCAGGTGAAAGAAAGCTGTGGCAGTGCTTGGGCCTGGATTGTCCATAAAATATTTGACCATATGCACAGCATAGATGAAAGCAAGAAGCCCTGGCAGCTCTTGCAAAGCAAGTTGCAATGAGGCAGATCATAACTTTTAAAGAGTCGCTGCTAGATAGCCTCAAACAATGAGGCATAAAAGTGGGTGGTTGGAAACCACAGCAACTGCCAGAACGTCTTCACGTAGCTTTAAAAGAACTAGCTTTGAGGTGGGGCGGAGGGGGGGGGGGGGTGGGGAGTTGAGCAGACTTCAGGCTGTCTGGAAATCCTAAAAAGAAAAAAGTAAGCTTTCAGGTTGTAGGGGGAGATACTAAGTAAAGAGCATATTATATGTGCTCTCATTTACTATTGGGTAGTGGTGTCATGTTTTTATCTCTATTTATAGATCTTAATTACCAGTCATAGTTCCTTCAAATCTAGTGCAACAGCAAATAGTCTAAGGGAAATATGTCTACATGAATGTGTATGTGCAGAGAATGCATGATAATAGCTCATATAATGAAAAATATGGAGGAACTGGTTATTCTACTTAAGTGAATACTTTAAATAATAAAATTGAGCCTCTTCAAGTATCAAGAATTTTTTGAATAAGTTTTTCTTTTTCTTTTTTTATTGTTTTAAAGATTTTATTTATTTGAGAGAGAGGGAGTGAGAGTGAGAGTGGTGAGCACGAGTGGGGGAGGACTAGAGCGAGAGAGAGAAGCAGACCCCTTCGCTGAGCCGGAAGCCTGATGCAGGATTTGATCCCGGGACTGCAAGATCATGACCTGAGCTGAAGGCAGACGCTTGACTGACTGAGTCACCCGGGCACCCTGAGTTTTCCTTTTTACAACTGAAATATTATGTGTATCACATAACCACATTTGGAAGAACTTTTAATGTAATTTAAAATTTTCTTAATGGCAGATTGATTTTAAAATCCATTTAGACGCCTACAAATATTTTTCAATGTACTTTTGTGTTCCCAGTGTTATTCATAATTATCTTCCTGCAACATAAAACTTTCATTATTTTCACTGTGTCTATTTCTGGCAACACTCTCCACTTCCTTCTCAGTAGCCCTTCTATCTATATGGGACGATAAACAAGCTCATCAAGCTGGTTTGAAGTGTCGTTTGAGGAGACCGTCAAGTCAAAAAAAAAAAAAAAAAAATACAGGCCAGTCATCCCGAAGGCAGCTTCTCCCAACTTCCCAAAACATTGCCTATGAAGACTTAGAAAAATAAAAACCCCAAAAAGAAAACTAGGATAGTCAATCCACAATTCAGAAGAGATTCTATGCACCATGAAGCAGATGGAATAAACTTACAGGAAGGTGGGAAGGCCATTTAGCTACCTTTTAAGCTTTGCCCTCCGGGTCAGGCTACACGAGATACATGTCAACACCAAAACAAAGCATTTGCCCACTACAGAACAGATGTCACATTTTGATTAATCTAGAGTGCCATCCCTACTCATCTAAACCTAACCCTACCCTTCCTTCACCTCAATACCCTAACTTGCACGTGCGCGCCCGCACACACACACACACACCCCACCCCCCCACGTACTACTTTCTTAATCCTTTTAGAAATTAAAGCTTAAAGGAAAGAGAAGCCAAAAGAAAGTAAAACGGGTTGGACAAAGAGGGATCAGAGTGCTTGGTTCCATTTTGGAAAATGCAGCCCCTGAGTTAAGGGTTGTAGAGGGTAGGAAAAGCCTTCATAAATCCCAAACATGGTGATTATGATTTTTATATATTCCATTGCTTCTCGATCAAATGGTGATACCCAGCTAAGATATTAATAGTCTGAAGGGTGGGCTAGGAGCTGTGGTTAATATAATATATAATAATATGTAATATATTATATATTATATATTAATTATAATATAATATAATGGATATAATAGTATATATAATATATAATACATACGTATATATAATATATATAATATAATATATATTAATTGTAATATAATAATTATATATTATATATTAATTAATGTATTATATATAATTAATTATATGTAATTATAATATATATCAATAATATATTATATATAATTAATATATATAATATATAATAATATAAATGCCTGTGGCATCAGTGAAGGAAGGACAGGAGTAGTCAGTGCAGCCTTTCCGGGGAAAACACTGGTTCTGGAGACATCTCTACTCATTCAAGTAAGAGTGAGAAAAAGAAAACATATGGGTCCTGGAAAATATTGCAAGAATAAGAGAAAGAGTACCTCTTTCTAAAGACTAACAGCTGAGCAGCCAGGGAAATTGTTCAGAAAACAGGGCCTTCTCAGAAAAACACAAAAAACATAAAGATGAGGCCCATGGGAAACAGGTGCAAAAATCCTCAAAAAGCCTGTTTAAAAAAAAATCTGATATTTAAAAAAATCCTCAACCTATTAAAAAACTGCAACAAAATCACAAAGGTAATACCAAAGTACATATTGAAGGTAATAAACAATAAAATTGACAAAAAATAGAAATAAAATCCCTACGTGGAAAGCAAGCTAGATAAACTTCTGAATAATCCAGAGGAAAAATAACACAAGAAAAAGAAGGAGTGAGTAAAAATTCATAATTATGAAAGACAGAAAATGACGATGCAATTAGAAATTAATAGAAGTTACCATGGGACAACGCGCAATGTCTAAAGCAGAAGCAATAATGAAAGATTGAATGAAATACAATGTTCCTATGCTAAATAAAAGACCAACATAAAGATCAGAAAGGCTCGATAATTTTTGAGCATAAAAACATCCTAGAGACCCATATTGTAGTATATCCAGAAAAAAAATGGAGTTAGGATGGTAAAGAAAAAATAACAAAGCATCCAAACAAACTTTTTAATTTCGTTTTTAAGAAATTTAGCCCTTAGCCTAAGCTAAATAGGCCTAAGCCCTATTTAGCCCTTACTTCTTTCAAATGGTAAATGGCAGAAAAATAACAGATCCATTTCTAGAGTTTTGAAGCAAGAAAAATTATCCCCCAACGGCATTACTTGCCAAGTTGTCCTTTCTAAGTGCAGGTCACAGGAAAGAAAGATACTTAAAAATAAGCAAGAACTCAGAAGACATAATGCTAACGTGTTGAAAAAAAAAATAGAAAACAGTATCTTAACAGTTACAGATTAACTACACATCATTTTAAAACTAAACGTGTTGAAAAAAAATAGAAAACAGTATCTTAACAGTTACAGATTAACTACACATCATTTTAAAACTAAACGTGTTGAAAAAAATAGAAAACAGTATCTTAACAGTTACAGATTAACTACACATCATTTTAAAACTACACCACCTAAAAAAGCTGACAGTAAATATTAAACATAGTTTAATGGTATATGTATAAATTTGAATTATTTAAACCTTTTCTAAAAACAACTTATATAAAATAAATAATATTTTAATAATAATGTAGGTAGAAGACTCTAGATTAGTGATCACAATTTCAAGGGACCACAGGGCTTGGGTAATAGGACCGATAAGCAAAGAGGTCCAGCCTCCATGAATAAGCATGGTGGAAACCATGCTGAACTAGAGGGCATATCCACTGTCCCAAAACAGCAGAAGTTCCTCAACTCCCTCATTTCATTACCATGCAACATGGGTCAGATCAACAGATTTCAAGAGAAGCCAGAAATCTATATGTAACGTCGCAATTTCTTTTAATATACGCAGAATCCAACTATCAAAAAAAAGCACCGAAGAGTGCCAAACAAAACATGTGTTTGAGATTTGAGCCATCGCTAACCAAGTTTTAACCTAGACATTCAAAAAAATTGGAAAGTTTTAGAATTACGAAGATAAATAAAAGACCAGAGATCATATGTGAGAGGTTTGGGGGATAGAAATGTCTTGCCTTTCTGGGGATAAAAGGAGCTCAAAAGAAAGGTTGAACTGGAAAATTAGAAATACATAGGGTTTTAGTGTTTTGAAAAAAAATATACTAGCAAAAATTTTAACTTTATTGGATAAGATAAGCAAACAAAGCATTTGTTCAATAGTGATGCCCTGTTGTGCAAATGACTGCTTGTTGCAAACTCGAAAGGACCCTGAGGTGTTAAAAATAAAATGGTGGTCAAATACTACTGAAAAGAAAGCAGAGGGGACAAAGTTATTATGAAACTAAGTAAACCTGCAGGTACAATGCAGTAAATATATCAAAGTAGGTTACTTTCTTTTGAAATATGATTTAGTGAGCTTTAAACTCAGAAAAACATACTGTTGCAAAATAGAAAGTAAATATCAAAAACAGGATAAATTAATAAAGGTACAAATTTTGTAAGTAATTTTAACTTACTTTTATTTATTTTTCATTTGTAATTTTTAGTAATTTTAACTTATTTTAAAACATCTATTTATAAATAAATATAATAATAATATAAATACAAGTGTCTGACACTTACTTAAACATACGGGATATAACCAAAGGTCAGTGGCAAATGTATACCCTTAAAGGCTTTCTTAATTTTAACAGAAGAATGAGAATAAATGAAATAAACATTCAAAGTAAGGGGGAAAACCACTAAAGTAGACAAAATGATGAAGACAGAAGAGGGAAATATGTTAAGGATGTTAAAATAGATTTTTAAACCCAGAAGTTGAACCTCAGGATAAACGATGATAAATAACCTAATTTTGCAGACAGAACACAAAAGCACATGTGAAGACAGCTACTCTTCTGCTCTGGCACTTTCTGCTGGGTGACCTTGGGCAAATCAACTCACTTCCTTGACCGTCTCTACTCCACGGCTAAGAACTTTGAAACTGATGATCATTGAAGTGTCTTTCAGCATCAAAATTCCCTTATTTTCCTACACACTAATTACACCCAGGCATGAGTGAGAAGAAGGATAGTAAAACATAAGAGTAAGCAAAACCACAAAGAATAATAATTATATTTTAGATCTACTCTCCTTGCTTCTTGTCTCACTCGTGCCTCTGCCTATAGCCATTCGTATCGATTCAAACACCATAGCTACAGAAATAGTAGCCAAAATAAGTTAGTTCAATATTTTAATCATTCATTGGTTTGTCCTGAAATTCTTTCTTTTCTTCTGTGTCTTAGGAATATGTATTTTTTTTCTCCCAAGTAACAGAAGTCATACATGGTCTTTTGTCCTTGAACTCCTGGGGGTGGTTTCCAACACCTAAGTCTCCCTCCAACTCATACTTTGGTTTTGTGGCTCCTTTTTATATTGTTTTATGGAAAATAGCCAAAGTGAGCATCTGCATTCCTCTTCTTCCAAAACCTCCACATCTTGCCCTTTCCCTGAAATTTCTCTCTGGAGTTTCATATCATTTGGCATCTCTCTTTCTTAGTGAGAGAGACACTCTAATAAATCTTTTGTGATAGCCTCAGGATTCAGATATATTTACCCCACTCCTGCTGCCAATGCATCAAGTTGATCAGATTTTGAAATTCCGTCCGGTTATGATTTGAGTGTAATAGGCTCAATAAGTAAATCTCTTCATCGGATTTATTTCAAAATTACCTTCCCAACTAATTGCAGGTTATTAGAATAGCCATGAAGTGAATCAGAACGAATAGAATTCCTTGTCACTGAAGCCTGAGGATGGGGAGGGAGGAGAGGGCGCAGAGGAGAGTTAACGCAAATATGTCCAACACCTACATCGGACTACTCCACAGTTTTCACTCTTCTTATCACCTCCCCCAATTTCTAACAGGGAATCAGATTACGTATCCTGCGTGGCTGTGGCTCTCCTTTGTATCTATTGACGTTAAATTTTCCTTTGGCCTTTACATTCGTTTGTGTTCTGAAAGAAGCTACTCTATGACAGCATTGGGCTATTAGATGCACATGAAACTATTTGTCTGAAGGCATAACGCGCGTACCATGGGTAATATTTACTAGACGTTTATGATACACTATTCTAATTGGTACTTTAATGCGCTGTGCTTGAAGCTCCATGAGGGAAGGTCCAACACTACACCCATCACAGGAACCTAGAAGAACATCCGCCCGCACAAAGTAGGCCCTCAATAAATAGTATTGAATGAATAAATGAAGACATCATTCATTTAATCTTTACAACACAAAAGAGTAAGTGCTGTAATCCTTATTCTTATGCATAAAGAAACAAAGGCTTGGAAAGGAGGGTTCCTTGCTCACACAGCCACATTGCTCGTAAGTAGCGGCGTCAGAACGTAAACCCAATTCTGACTGAGTCCCAAGCCTTTGCCATGTTACTACCCTAAATCCATCACAAATGTCCTAAAATTCTGCCTTTGCTTCAGTTGAGGTGGGGCGGATTATGCTTGATAAGCATCTCATTGTATTTTCAGAGCATGTCCCCAAATTTCTGGAACAATCTTGGATGTGTTTGAGCCAGAGGGCTTTCTGCATATAAGAAATGCTAGAATACAGTCACAAAGAGGGTAATTACATAGGCTTTGCACAATTTAGACTATGGCTTCTGACCATTATTTGACATTCATGAGTCAGGACAAATTTCCTGGACATTCTAAAATTTAGGCCATTTCCCATGCCTTAGCTAGAAACCTTTATCTTTTTTACCAAAAAAAGAAAAAGAAAAAAAATCTAAACATGAATGAGTTTGATATTGTTATAGAAAACCTTTATCAATAGTTGTAAATGAAAAATCAAATACATTTAAAAATCAACCAGAGGTTTGTCTGTTTCTGAGCGCACACACCTAGAAAGGGTAGAAAGGAAATCCAAAAGTGAAAGGTAAAACATGACTCGTGTGGTAATCCTATGTCCTGGTAGACCACACCGCAGCAAATAAAGTCTTTGTAAATATTCTTCTAGTCTTAAAAGTTATTTGATGCTGTGTAATGAAATAATTAAGATGCACTCTAATGCTGAGTATTGCCTTTCTTCAAGATAGATGCTATGTCTTTCCATAGGCAGAAGCCAATTATGTCTTAATTACTACCCATGTTCTTAAGGATTTTTTAAAATCCCCCTTGGTCTGATGTAAGAAGAGTTATTAGTCATTCATCATAACTTCACAGCATATCCAAAACTAGCTCTGTGAAGAATAGTTGTTCTGTTGTTATTGACATTACAAATGTATGAGTATCTTTTCTTTTAGAAAGATCAGAACAGAAAAAAAAAAAGATCAACACATTCCTGTTTACATGTGATTTCACAGTTGATAGCGCTGAATCATGCCTTATTAGCATATACGTAAAAGTTTTGCCATTACACGTTAGTCAGTTTTTTTAGCATGGCAGCGTAATAGACACTTTATCTTCCATTAAGTAAGTTGGATTGCTACAATAAAAACCTAAGCACACATCAGAAATGAAAATAAAGATGTCCAAGTTACAATCAAGGTCTAAAACCAGGCAATTCACACTCCTGCTTAGATTTGCTGTTTTATAATTAATTTCACTGCCTTTGTTACTTGGTTTACAATCTTGACACTAACCAAATTAATAAGTTTTTAATAAATCTGCTCCTCACTTTTCAGTGTAAAAATTGTTAAAGTCTAGAGCCAACTCCATTTGAAGGGCAAATTAAAATTGAAATTGAGAATTCTTTTCTCTAATTTCACTTGCCCTAAAAGCTATGCTACCCATTTTATGCTAACATAAAATGAGCAAACATTAGCACTTGGGGCTACCCTAGATCACAAATAAATCTGACCCTTTCATTTTTGGCTCTCTTTACTAACTATTCGACATAACTGTGAAAGTTAAAAAAAAAAAAAAAGACCATTCTTAGCCTATTACTGGAGAGAATTTGATGTCAGTCTGCAAAAGCAGAACTACATTATACCCTGGGAAAAGGACTCTGGAGTGACTCTAGTACCAGCTACCAGCCTGTATTTCTCTTGGTCTTGGTCATTGGAAGAGTCGATCCTGGCCAAGCCAAAACAATTGGTAACAACCTTCCAACTCTGTGTGTGTTCCCCAAGCAGAATTTCCAACATTTCATACTCAAAGCTAGCAAACAAAAGCCAAAGGTACAATTCTATTGCCATTGAAGGCCAATTTTCCACTGAGAAATCTGTTAATCACTGCTGAATTGTTTGTTATAATTTCGAAGTCCTTTAAGACCAATTAGAATTGGCATTTATTTGTTTAAATTCAAGCACCGGAAAGAATGGAATATTACCTAAAGGAAGGTATTTCATGGAGAAAAGCAGTAACTCTGGCATTGGACAAACTTCTGTTCAATTCCTGATTCTGCTTCTCACCGGGCATTTGATCTTCACTTCAACTCAATGAGCCGCGGTCTTCTCATCTCTAAAAGGGGGCGGTAGTGGTCTCTAATGCAATGGCTACTTCATGAGGTTATTTGCGAGAGTTATATGAGAAAATGGAACTAAAGCAAGGACGTCACATGTACCTGGCACATAGGAATGGCTCAATAAATGTTATTTATCTCTCTCAACACAAATATAAAAGTCACTTTGATTTCAACAAGTATTTACTGAGTATCATTATGGGCTAAACATCCTTCTAAGCACAAGCTGCATCAGTGAGCACAGCAAAGATCCTTGCCCCATCCTGTAGTGGGAGACTGAAAATAAACAGCGAACATAATAAATTAAGCTATAAAGTTTTAGAAGGGGACTACGTAATGAAAAAGAAAAAAAAAACAGTAACAATAGCAAAGATGACCCAGAGTGGGTGCTAAGAGTGATAATAGGGTGGTCATGGTGAACCTGTAAGGTAAGATTTGTTTACTGAGTTCCTCAGAGAGTTTAAGAATTGTTAAAATTTTACTGTTTTTGTCCTTTGCAAACAGCATGCAATAAACTAAAACTTCCTTTGCCAGTGTTATTTGGCAGTATATATTTTTCAAAATCAGAAGGTTCACCGTATGTCATCATCCTTCCTCCTTAAAAATCGCTAAGTTGACAATTGCAGAATCAATTGTTGACAACAGATTATATAATCATCTCTAATGTTACGTATAAATCAACGCTGTCACAGAAAGCCCCTCTCTGTGATTTCATCATAACCTCTCACACAGACTGCTCCCATCCAAATCTAAAGCTGTTTTCTATCAGTGCTGTGAGAGCTCTGAAATATTCACCTGGCAAACAAGACCCTCCTGCTTTCAAAAAAAAAAAAAAAATGTGCCCTCTCTATGGTCCAAAAAGTCTATGGAAATCTACATGTTAAACCAATAAAAACCAGGCAGTAGCATATGGAACATTTTTCCAATTATTTTCCCTCCAAAAAAATTACTTTCTGCAGGTTGAATCTCAGGTGTTTTGGGTATTTGCAGATTCAATAGCTCTTTAAACTCGTAATTGGTTCATGGGCCTGTTCTGGAATAAGTAACAAACCCGAGGAAGACTTACTGAGAGTTTTTAAAATAAGTTTTCTTTTTGCAAGGTGAAAGAGGATTCCTTGGGTAATATGACTTACTCCTTTGGATTCTGAAATCAAAAAATCACAAAGCGTCTAAGAGAAGACTATTTTGAAAATGGATATCTGTTCAAGCTGAGTATGGAGAAATGCTGCGAAAATAACTTTTTTAGAGAAATAAAATGCATGTAGCTACTGTATTTTTCTTCTTTTTTTGCTTGAATCACTCACCTCTTACTACACCTCCTACTGAAAGTGTTCGTGATTCTGAGGAATAAAATATAGACACTTTACACAGGAGACCTTAGCTTCTCTCATCAAAGCAAATATTTTGGAAGTCTGATCCTTACATTTACTTTCAAAGACCTTCTGGAAATTACTTCACTTTTTAATTGTTTTTAATTAAATGCCTCACTCATTTTTTGTTTTGTTTACTTATAATATGAATACAAATATTTTCTGTGGAATTATAGAAGGGTGAAAGAAAATATGACTACCTCAGCACTCACTGAATTTCCAATGAAATACTTCCCTCTGAATATGATGTTTGGATCCAGAAATAGTAAGTAAAGCCTTTATTCATTTGCATAAGCTCTGCCATTTTGAATTTTCACAACGTGTATTTACTAAGAATGACTATTCTGGAAAAATGGTTCTTCAATATTTATACCAGCAACTTTTCCAATTACTCATTAATCTTTTTCCTGCTTGCATCCTCCTTTTGTCCTCAACCCAAACACGAAGCACTGCTTAGAAGAAATATAAACATGTATGTGTACAAACACACACACACACGCACATGCACACATACCACTTGGTTTCCTGACTGACAACCTGTGGAAAATGTTTTAGTCCTGAAAATATACATTAGTAATAATGTTGGTTACATGTTAGCCAAAGGGGGTAAAAAAAAAAAAAAAGCAAACATAATGGTAGCAGGTTTTGCTAATGGATCTGAGCACCACCAAACAGTTCTTGAAGTTTCCATAGCTTTGGTTTTTGTAATCTTTTTGGAATTTGTTCTGATTCTCTAGAGACCTACAAATACCAATTTAAGAATCATTGTTCCTAAACATTCCATATAGTCAATGAGGTCAGAAATGTCAGGATAAGTTTCTAGAAACTAAGTTTCCAGTCCAAATTCCACTAATCTCCAAAGAGATCATGGGTTGAATTTTAGCCCCGGGGCTTATGAATGGATTATATTTCTTTTTGAAAATGTATACTTCTGCAGTAATCTATAGTCTACCCTTATGAATGAGTCTTTTCAAAACAATGTGTTATTTAGAAAAGTCAGATGGCTGGCTGGAAGTTTCATCAGAAAGCAGCTGATCACATGCAACCTTCTCTGTTAATTTGACACACGTATAAGTGTAAGTCCTTCAGTTGTACGGAGGGGTTCAAATCATGAGAACAGAGAGTGGGAGGAAAAGAATATGTTCTCTTTCCTTGTCTCACACAGGCAGATATGCTGTTACTCATCCCTCAGAACCAGTATTATTTCCTTAAATAAGGATTCTCAAGGAATTTATTACTGAATTCCGCAAATGAGGAGCCGGCATATCTCTATTTTTTACCACAAATCCCTAGCCTATACAAAAATTCTCGTGAAGTTATATGGGATAAAACGATAGCATTTCTTATGAGTATGTTCTCACATTCACACATAAAGCTGTCCAAAAGCCTAATATGGTTCAGTTTCCACAGTGCAGAATCTGTTAATTGGATCCGCCTCTGTTTTCCAACTCACAGCATCCTGCTGTGCTAAGTATCTAATATAAACACTCCCCACTGAGACTCCTCATAAACCCTGAATTTTTTTTTCCTCCTTGAAGTCAGCTAGTGAATTTAGATGGCCTAAATACTAAAAATAAACGTGTTTTTTAATTCCTTACCGACATAATCCAATCCTGCACATAGACTTTAATAACGATTATCCATTTTTTTAACCTTCCCCAAAAGACTAATGCCATGTTGATGTAAAAAGTACAAAGAGAGAAGGGCAGGGCAATGTTTTGGCAATCTCAGATATTACCTTCAAGAAATGAGACCATGTTCTCTTCACAATTTCCTGCAGTTGTTGTTTTAACTTTAATGCTTATTGAAATAAGCATAATACAGGAAAAAATGCAAATCTTTTTTTAAAAGATTTTATTTATTTATTTATTTATTTGAGAGAGAGAGAGAGAGAGAGCGTGGGGCAGGGGCAGAGGAAGGGGGAGGGGCAGAGGAAAAGGGGGAGAGAGAATCTCTAGCAGACTCCTCGCTGAGCTACAGAGTCTGACAGGGGGCTGGATCCCACGACCCCCAGATCATGACCTGAGCTAAAACCAAGAGTTGGACACTTAACCGACTGAGCCACCCAGGCGCCCCAAGAATGCAAATCTTAAACGTGTACTGGGATGAAATTTTATAAGTTTATCACACACATACGCCACCAAGATCAAGATAAAGAACCTTGCCACGTCCCGGAAATCTTCTTTATGCCCCCATCTAATCATTATTATCCCATACACAAAAATAACCTATTTGCTTTTATCACCATGGATTAGTTTTGCCAGTTTTTGTACTTTACCCAGTGTCATACATTTTGTATGGCTAGGTATTTCGCTTTTTTTTCCCTTGTTACTATGTAATTATGAAATTTACCCATATTGGGGGCACCTGGGTGGCTCAGTTGGTTAAGCATCTGCCTTTGGCTCAGGTCATGATCTTGGGGTCTTGGGATCGAGCCCAGCATCGGGTTCCCTGCTCAACGGAGAGTGTGCTTCTCCCCCTGCCCCTCCCCTCCCCCCATGCTATCTCTCTCTCAAATAAATAAATAAAATCTTAAAAAAAAAGAAATTTACCCATGTTATATGCAGCATTTCACTCTTTCCTTCTTGCAAGGCATTGCAGTATATGAGTAGTTTCAATTATGAATTCAATTTCTTTAATAAACACAGGAGTTTTGAGATTTTATGCTTTGTTTTATGTCAATTTTTGTAAGTTTGTATTTCAAGATTTGTCCATTTTAACTTAATGGCATTTGCTTATCTTTTCAAGCCTATGAATCTATAGTAATATCATCTTTATAGTCCTTGTACTAATAAAGTATGTTGCTTTCTTGTTATCTTTTTCATAATTTGTATTTCTAAAGTGTTCATCAATCCTACAAATTTTTTTTCAAATAATGACATTTTGATTTGCTGTTTGTTTCTATTTGTTTGATTTCAGGATTTTATTGGTTTATGTTCCTTATTATTTATTTTTCTTTTAGAATTTTTAGCATGAATTTGCTATGGTTTCTGTCAGACCTTGAGAAGGATGCTTAAATAATTATTTTTTTAGAATTTCTTCTTGATTTTTCTGTGATTTTCCTTTCAGCTTTTGTTCCATTGCATTCCACAAGTTCTAATATTTTTAACTAAAAGAAAATAACATTTTCTAACAGCTATTATGATTCATCTTTGACTTACGTACAATTTAGAAGAGTATACTTTAGGTTTCAAACATTTGGCAGTTTACCTATCTTTACTCTTGTTATTGATTTCTAGATTAATTCCTTTGTGGCCAAAGAATAGCCTATGAATATTTTCAAACTTTCAAATTTTGTTATGATTTACTTCATAGCACAGCATATGGTCTATTTTGGCTAGTAGCATTGGGAGATGATTCTCTATGGGTCTCTTGTGTTTCTGTATATCTTTAGAGCAGAGGCCCTCACTCCCCTTATTCTAAACTATACTTTGAAGGATATTTGTATAGCAATCAGCTTTGGAAGACAGAGATAGTGTCTTCCTCCAGAACAAAAGGCAAGCTTTCTTAGGAACTTCGAAGACTGTGTCCCGCTGGACCAGCCAGCTGGCATGCTTACTATCCAGTGTGAGAGTTACAGCTTCTAAACTCATTTGTCTCTTCTGTAACACAACTCAGTGCATACTACATGGCTTTCTTCAAGTCATCTTGTATGAATTGCAACTTGGAGAACGAGCACCAAATACGCTGATGCTTGTGCTGCTTACTGTAATATGAGTAATAAAACCCAATGTCTCTGATTCAGGACTCTCATTTCTTCTGCCAGCCTCTGTGAAATCATAGCACACTGACATTTTAGGTTAAAAAGAGGGTAAATTGGGATGAAATCAGTAAGATGGCAGAACAGGAAGCCCTAGAACTTCCTTCTCCCTCCCCACCTTGAAGACTGACTCAAAATTAATACATGAGCCAATTTCCCTTGTAAGAGATCCAGAAACCAGGGAAGAGGCTCCTTCACCCCAGGTAAGTGCAAAAGCAGACACATCAAAGTTGGTAAGAAAATTCATGGCATTCATTCTCCATAATCCTTCCACCACCACCTCCCCCCAGCTCAGTGTGGCATGATGGGGGAAAACAATCCCAGCTTCCAGCTTCTCCCTGGGGAGAGAAAGAGAAGACTGAAACATACAGCCAACATTCCAACTTTTTGGTGGGTAGGGGACGGTCCAACACACTGGGTTTCGTCTTCTGTCTCAAAGTGTTGGTAGGACCCAGCATGCTCTGGACTCACGGGGAAGTAAGAACATAGGAGAGCTGGGTGGTATGCTCCTGGTCCAGAGGATACACAGTATAGCAGATAGGTGCCAGGACCATTCAGGAGCCTCTTCCTCAGGTGACAAAATGGCAATGATAAGTCCTTCACTATCAAAAACTATTTTAAGTGTAAGTTGATTAAACCCCAGTCAAAAGACATAGAGTGGCTGAACAGATTTTAAAACAATGAGATACAGCTATATGTTGTCTACAGAAGATCCACTTTCGATTGAAGGAGAAACACAGCTTGAAAGTGAAAGGATGGAAAAAGATATTCCATGCAAATGCTAGATAGCAACCAAAAAAGAGCATGGTTGACCATAATTATATTGGACAAAGTAAATTTTAAGTGAAAAACTATTACAAGAGAAAAGTATGGACATTATATAATTATAAAAGTGTCAGTTGACCATGAAGCTGCATCACTTATAAATATATATTCACCCAACATCAGAGTATCAATATACAAAGCAAACATTGACAGAACTGAAAGGATCATCTGTCTGGATTTTCCATCTGCTATGAGAGTGAAGTATTGAAATACCCTTCTCTTATTATTTTATTGTCTATATATCAACAGCAAACAACCTAAAAAATATGCGAGAAAAAAATCCCATTTACAATAGCATCAAAAAAATCAAATATTTAAAAATAAAATTGAAGGGAAAGATGTATACACTGAAAACTACAAAACATTGCAGAAGGAAATGAAAGAAGACACACTTAAATGAAAGACATCTTGTGTTTATTGATTGGGAGACTTATTGTTAAAATGTCCACATATACCCAAAACAATCTTCAAATTAATGTAATCCCTATCAAAATTCCAAAGCATTTTTTGCAGAAATAGAAAAAAAAAAACCCTAAAATCCATATGGAACTACAAAGCCAAAACAATCTTTTGAAATATGAACAAAGTTGGAAGCCCCATGCTTCCTGAATTTGCAATATATCACATAGCTACATTAGTTAAAACGGTATGGTGCTTGTATAAAGACAGACCTATCAACCAATGGAACAGAATAGAGAGCCCAAAAATAGATGCATGCATTCATAATCAAATAATTTCAACAAGGGTATCAAACTATGGAACAAGGAAAGGATAATCTCTTCGACAAATGGCTTTTGGGAAAACTGGATATTGATACACAGAAGAATAAAACGTGATCCTTATCTCATACCATACACAAAAAATAACTCAAAATAAATTAAAGACTTAAATGTAAAACCGGAAACTCTTAAAACTCCTAGAAGAAAACAGGAAAAATGCTTTACAACATTAGTCTTGGCAATGATTTCTTTGATACGACACCAAAAGCACAGGCAACAAAAGCAAAAACTGACAGGTAGGACTACCTCACACTAGGAATCTTTTGTATAGCAAAGGAAACAACATAGCAAAAGGCAACCAATGAAATGGGAGAAAATATTTGCAAATCATGTGTCTGATAAGGGGTTAATCTCTAAAATATATAAGGAACACCTACAACTGAAAAACAAAACACAAATAACCCAACTTAAAAATGAGCAAGGGTTGGGGCGCCTGGGTAGCGCAGTCTTTAGGCGTCTGCCTTCGGCTCAGGGCGTGATCCCGGCGTTGCGGGATTGAGTCCCACATCGGGCTCCTCGGCTGGGAGCCTGCTTCTTCCTCCCCCTCTCCCCTGCTGTGTCCCCTCTCTCGCTGGCTGTCTCTCTGTCACATAAATAAATAAAATCTTTAAAAAAAAAAAAGAAAAAAAAATGAGCAAGGGATTTATATAGACTTTTCTTCAAAGACATGCAAATGGCCAAAAGACAAATGAAAGATGCTCAACACCACTAATCATCAGTGAATTACAAATTAAAACCACAGTGAGATATCACCTCACACCTGTTAGGATGGCCGTTATCAAAAAGGAAACAACAGAAAATAATAAATGCTGCTGAGGAGGAGTTAGAGAAATTGGAGATACCATTGGTGCAGATGCAGTAGGTTGAAGTGGAAAACAGTACATGGAAATTCCTCAAAAAACTAAAAATAACCACTGTATGATCCAGCAATCCTACTTTTTGGTATTTGTCCAAAATAATTGAATATAAGATCTCAAAGAGATATTGGCATTCCCTTGTTTATGGCAGCACCATAGCCATAGATTTGGAAACAACTTAAATATCAATTGATGGATGAATAAATAATGAAAATGTGTAGAGACATATAATGAAATATTATTCCGCCTTTAAAAAGTAGGAAATACTGTCATATGCAACCGTACGGATGGACCTCAAGAACGTAATACTCTGTGAAATAAGTCATTCGCAGAAGAGCAAACTTTGCATGATCCCACTCACCTGCGGTATCTAAAGTAGACAGATTCGTAGAAGCAGAAAGTAGAACGGCGCTTGCCAGAGGCTGGGGAGAGGGAAAAATTGGGAGTTACTGACCAAAGGATATGAAGTTCCAGTAATGCAAGATGGAGAAGTTCTAGAGGTTTGCTGTATAACAATGTTTGTGTAGTTAATAATACTGTACTGTACACTTAAAAATCGCTAAGAGGGTAGATTTCATATTATGTGAATTTTACAACAGGAATTAATGAACTAACTAATTAATTATGCGGATAAACTACTGATATAGACAACAATTCAGATGAATCTCCAGGGATGTATCCTGAATAAAAAAATCCTACTCCAAAAAGTTACTTACTTCACAATGTTGTTTTTATATATTGTTTTCCAAATGACAAAATTTTAGAAATAAAGGAAAGATTAGTGGTTGTCAAGGGTGAGGGACAAGGGGAAGGAAAGGTGGAAGTGAGTATAAGAGTACAGTGGAAGGCATTCTTGGGTTGATGGAACCGTTCAATGTCTTGTCTACAGTGGTAAGTACACAAACCCACACTTGTCATAAAGTAGCATAAACCAAAATACATGAACAGATACATACGAGTACGAGTAAAACTGGGAAAATCTAAATAATATCAGTGCAATCCACTGATATTATTTCAATATATTGAAATATTATTTTTCATTGAATATATATTTTATTGAAATATTGAAATCTTGAAATATTATTTCAAGATATTAATTTCAATATCTTGATTGTAACATTATCCTATAATTTTGTAAAATATCATCATTAAACTGGGAAGAATATAAAAGGACCTTCTCTGTACTATTTCTTCCAATTATATGTGACTCTACAATTACCCCAATAAAAACTTTCCATGAGAAAAAAGTGATGTAAAGTCTCAGACCCTTTACAGTTCTTGACAATGTTCTCTATACTCTTATAAGACATATACTACACAGTTGTTGGGTTCAGTATTTGTAAATGTATTTTTAGATCAAGTATGTTAATGAGTCTGTCTTGTAGATCTCTACTGATTTTTTTTGTCCTTTGTTCTAACAGTTATTAAGATGATTTGCCTATAACGTAGGATTTTTTAAAATTTTTCCCTCTAGTTCAGCCAAATTTTAAATTTTATATTTTGAGGCAACATTAATAGTTATAGACATTCTTAATATTACTATATCTTCCTATTAAATTAACCTATTATGATAAAATGTTGCTCTTCATATTTTGTAATACTTGTATCATTGAATTTATATTATTTTTATATTAACATAGTTACACTAATTTTCCTATAGACCAATCAGCAAAGCAGAGCCTAAGGTCAAACCCAGCACACAGCCTAGTTTTGTACAGCCTGTGAGTAAAGAATGGTTTCATATTTCCAAAGGTCTGCAACAACAACAACAAAAGAATAATATGCAACAGAAACCATATGTGTTTCACAAAGCCAAAAATGTTTACAATCTGGGACATTACAAAAACTTTCCAACTAATGCTTTAGGTAATGTTTGCATAATATGTCTTATTCTATTACTTTAGTTCTAGCTTTTCTGTGTCCTTATAGATAAGGTATTCATCTTACTTTTAATCCAGTCTGATAAGCATTATCTTTAACTGATGTACTCAAATTATTTATTTATTTATTTATTTATTTATTGTGATACTGAATATTTATTTTTTTAAATAATTTTTATTTTGTTATATTAGTCCCCATACAGTACATCTCCAGTTTTTGATGCAATGTTCCATCACCGGCCTATCCCAGTCCCCCACGCCCCTTTTGTGACTGACTTATTTCATTTAGCATAATGTCCTCTAACTTCATCAGTGTCACAAATGGTAGGAATTTTTTTTTAAGATTTTATTTATTCATTTGTCAGAGAGAGAGCACAAGCCCCCCTCCCCTCTGAAACCCTCAGTTTGTTTCCCAGAGTACAATTGGAATATTACTCAGCCATCAGAAAGAATGATTACACAACATTTGCAGCAACATGGACAGGACTGGAGGAGAAAATGCTAAGTGAAATAAGTCAAGCAGAGAAAGACAATTATCATATGATTTCTCTCATTTATGGAACATAAGAAATAGGAAGATCAGAGGAGAAGAAAGGGAAGAATGAAGGGGGGGTAAAAAGAAGGGGGAATGAACCATGAGACACTGTGGACTCTGGGAATCAAATTACTTATTTTTAATGTAAATATTGATGTATTTGAGTTGAAATATATCATCTCAATGTTTCTCAAATTCTTCCATCTATGCTATGAACGATTTTTCCACTTGTCTGCCTTCTATGAGAGCAATCAAGTTTTAGTATTATTTATGTTTCCCCCTCTATTAACATGTCATTACATTTATATATTATGTGTTTGTGTATCTATGTACAAATACATGTATTTATTTGTTTACTGTAGTCGTTAGCCTGGATATTTAATTTGCATTATGAATCTATTAAAGTCTATTTTAATTTAGTGCATTTATCCATTCCCAGACAATGCACAAACTATGTTAACTATATTAGTTTGCTCAGGCTGCTGATGGAATATCACAGACTAGATGACTTAAACAACAGAAAAGTATTTTCTCACAGTTTTGGACCTAGAAGTCAAAGGTCAAGGTGCCAGCAGTGTTGGTTTCTGATGAGGTTTCTCTCCTTGAGTTGCAAAGAGTTGCCTTTTCTGTGTCCTCACATGGCCTTTGCTCTGTGAGCGCATGGTGAGAGAGAAGGCTCTGGTGTCCCTCCCTCTTCTCATAAGGACACCTGTCCTATTGGATCAGGTCCCTACCCTTAAAATTTTATTCAACTTTAATTATCTCCTTAAAGGCCTTATTCCAAATAGTCACATTGAGGTTTAGGGCTCCAACATATGAATTTTGGGGGGACGCTACTCAGTCTGTAACAGACTCTATAATATTTTAACTGCAATTATCCTTCTTCTCAAATTTGTGCTACTTTGCTATATGTTCTAATATTAAACCCCACATGACATTAGTATTTATTTTTTAATAGACAGTATCCACTTATAGTTATTCCCTTATATTTATACTTCACTTCACTTTCATTTCTTCTCACAATTCAGCCAGGCTTTCATCTGCAATCATCCTTATGTCAGAAACATTACTTTGTATTTCTTTCAATGAATGCTGGTAAACACAAAGTATTGGGTATTATTCATATAGCCAAGATTTGGAAACAACCTAAATGTTTATCCATGGATGAATGGATAAAGAAAATGGGGTCTATCCATACAATGAAATATTATTGAGCCTTAAAACAATCCTGCCAGGAATGCCTGGGTGGCTCAGTCCATTAAGCGTCTGCCTTCAGCTCAGGTCATGATCCCAGGGTTCTGGGATAGAGTCCCACATATGGCTCCTTGCTCGGCGAGGAGCCTGCTTCTCCCTCTGCCTGCTGTTCCTCTGCTTGTACTCTCTCTCTCTCTCTGACAAATGAATAAATAAAATCTTTTTTAAAAACTCCTACCATTTGTGACACTGATGAAGTTAGAGGACATTATGCTAAATGAAATAAGCCAGTAACAAAAGGACAAATACGGCGTGATTCCCCGCATATAAGATATTTAAAATTGTCAAACTCATAGATGCAGAGTGCTGTGGCGGTTTCCAGGGGGTGGAGAATGGAAAATGGAAGTCATTTTTCAACCACTACAATGTTCCAGTTACGCAGATGAATAAATGCTTGGCCTTCTGTATAACACAGTACCTATGGTTAACAATACTGTACTGTCAACTTCAGATTTTGTTAAAAGACTAGATCTCATGTCAAGTGTTCTTACCACCCTAAATAAATACACATATAAGTAAAATTTTAAAATTATCTGATTAATAAAAATGTTTTAATTTTACTTCTTTTGGGGGTTGGATTGGTAACACAAGCAGAAGGAATAGAGAAGGAGCTCTGCTTTATAGTACTGCTTTAAAATTCAACACATTTTCATCTTTAAGAGTCTTAACTGAATAGTGGAATGGTGTGCCTTAGAAGTTACCTCTAATTTTGAAAAATACATTTTTCTGAGAATAGAAATAATAGATAAGCAAGGAGTTTTTGTCCTCAAAACCTTGTTTATATTGTTATTATATCATGTTTTTTTCCCAACTATTTTCCAGTTGTTTGAAAACTAGTGCTATCCACTCCCTGATTTTTTTAATGAAATTTCTATGGCAACTCTGTAATGAAAATACAGCAGAGAACTCATGGGAGGCATGAAAGCACTGTCAGGATAAAGCATGCTATTTCACTTATAAAAATGTGTCTACTATTAAGGTCTCCGGGCACACAGACAGCACAGAATAATTAATAAGTCAAAAGAAAAGCAAAGTCACATTCGTTTTCCACCCCATGCCATTCTAGAAAGGCCAGCAATTTTGCATTTTGCCTACTCCATTTCCATACGCTCTTCCGCTCTTCCGTTCCCTTGAAGTGTATGTTAATAGCTAGGGAAAAGGGGGGACAAATAGGCACTAGGAAAACTGCTACTGTTTTACTTTAAGTACCGAAAGTCAACGGTGACAACTTAAATCATCGGGATCGTGTGCCACCAGGATATATTACTGTAAATTCTTGGGATTGCAAGTACCTGCTCTCAGGATTATACAAACAGAATGCAAAAAGAAGAGACTCACAGTTAACGAGGGAGTCACACTAAAAAGTTAACAAAGTTAAAATTAAACTCTTAGGAACTTTTTGAATCAGAAAATAAAAGGCTCATTTGAAATTTTAAGGAGCAAATTACTTTCGTGTTCATCAAAATCTGTCTTCTATTACCAGTGTTCTCTTAACTGGAGTGTAATCTCACATAGACAAGTTGTATTATTCCAAACAAGGCTTTTAGTTCCCCTTTGATTAGTCACCTTCCTTTTTAATATTTACCTTCTATCAAAGAGTTTCTGTTATTAGCCACCTGGTAAGTCAGTGAATCTCAGAAGCCTATTAGATCAGTTGTTTAGAATAATTTACACAAAAGAAATGGCTTTTAAGTTAAACACTTGAAATTGTTTCACTTTTATCAAATTTTGTGTGTGTGGAAGGGGAGTGCCTTGCGTTGAAAAAGAAAGTTATCAGAACGATAGGAGAAGCGATCATAACCAATCTCTTTAACCAAGGCCCCTTGAGGTTAAATTGCTCTAGGTCATACAGCAGTGCAAAGCCTAAAACAAAAGTTTACTCAGGCTCCTAGTGCCTCAAGAGCTCAGAGGAACAGCATCCTACAGAGCTGAGGCTCAGCCCTCTGCGGAGGGAGCATCAGTCAACTGGCACTGCTAACCTCCGAGCTGGCACGGTAAAACTTGTTCTTGCAGTGCAGAAAAAACTAGAAACTGGTAACAACTATTATTCAAACCAAATGGCTGGGATGAACGGGCCACCTCGAGAGTGAGCAGTCAGGAAGGCGTCTCCTCCAGACTCCCGCTAGTGCCCCCTATTGGCAGAACCTGCCAGGGAGTCCTCTAGCCAAGATAAACTAGGGTTTGCAGAATCCCAGCTCCAGTATCACAAAGCAAAGAATAGATGGAATCCAGGGATGGGTTTGGAGCTGCAAGGCAATGCTCACCAACCAGGACACTTTGGGACGCATTCAATTTCCCGGAGGACACTGACGTTTGAGACCTAATCAACATATGCATTGAAAAAGTAAGAGGGAAGGAAGATATGGCAGGCAAGCTAGAGTGTCTGCAGTAAACACTTAAGAATGTAGAGATCACTGCAGTTCAGTCACAGAGCTGTGACACAAACAAATTACAGCTCGAGAGCCAAAAGTGATCAAAGAGGAGTTTCATTCCATGACCTCTTAGATGACATTAAAGTGACTGAAATAAATACTCTTCAGAAGCACCCATTAAAGTGCCCTTTGTTTCCACTCCACTTTTCTCATAGGTTTCTTTCTTAACCATGCTCTCACTCCACCCAAAAGGGAAAAAAATCTTCCTCTACTTCCAGTCCCTGAGGTTTTCTTTCTTCCCCGTTCCCACTGTGTCATTAATTATATCATTTGGACATTCATTATAATTAATTAATTAATTAATTAATTATTAACTACATTCTTTCCCTATAATACATTACTATTCTTCATTGTGATCAATTGATTGCATTAACAACCCCAATTCTTCACCCTCTCTGTATTTATTCTCTTTGGCACAAAACTCTATAGCTCCCACTATCTTAACACAGATCTTGGCCATGTGATTTGTTTTGGCCACTGAAATTTTGGAAAGTGGGACACAGAGCCTTGATGAAGCATTTGCCCGTTGGGATATGCTCATAGTCTTTCTTTTTGGCACCATGATGAGACTATGTCCAGGCTAGCCTCCTGAAGGATGAGAAACACTTGGTCCAGATACTGCTGTTATCCTAGCTGGTCACCAGTCTACACCAAACTTGTACATAAATCCAGTCGAGATCAAAAATAACCCCATCGAACCCAAATGAAACCTCTGTCTCTATATTGGTGGGGTAAATAAATTATTATTACATTAAATTCCTGAGATTTGAGGTGATTTGTCACACGGCATTGTCATGGCAACAGGTAACCATTATACTCTTTAACAGAAGCAAAACAGAGTTGGCAATTATAATATTGATAGTTTGAGGAAAGAAGAAATTGTGTGAACATGTATTCATTGATAGTATCCTCTGTTACACTTCAATAAAATTAAAGCACTCAGACAAAAACAAGGACTAATTCCAAAGTAAGAGACAGATGAGTAACCAGTTTACAAGATACATCAGATTACTATCTATACTTAGAGTTGATTCAGAGTAACTTCATTTTTAAAATCTTCAAATAATATAATCAAGCTTTTCATTACAATTTCCTAAAAAAACTTCTAAATTTAATGGAAAATGATGAAGAAACAATGATGTACTCCAAAATTGGCTTTTTAAAATTTTGATCAGATTTTGAAAATATTTTTTAGTTCATTTATCCTTTTATTCATAATTATCCATTGTTCTCAAAGACCTTTACATGCCCTATTAAAGAGATTGAATGAAAGATGTAAATCATATTAATAAAAAAAAAGAAAAGATGGCACTTTATTTTTACCCTGTTCAGTCTCCAAGAAGAGCTTTGGATAAATTTAAAAAAATCACTCTGATCTGTCTGAAATCTTTTTCAATCAAGTTTTGTTGTTTTATTTTGCTTTGTTACAAAATTGGGTCATTCTGGGGAGGAAAAAAAAATGGGCAACCCACCTCTTTCCACTCAAATTGAAGACAACTGAAGTTTTCAGCAGATTAGTCATGATGAATACCAAGAAGAGAAAGAAGTAAAAAGATACAGACACCCACCAATACGCTTACCTGCCCCAGAGTCTACAACATAGCCTCATATCCACAGTGTATAAAAAAGAAAAAAGAAATGACTAATTCAGGCCACAGTCCATAGAAAGTTCAGTGATTCTAAGAGGCCTTCCCTTTCTATACCACCACCTCTTTCCTTTGTAGACCTAGTCGTATTTCCCTCACCTGCTGCACATAGCCAGGACCTCCACTTTGTGTTAAGCATCAGTTAGAATGAACATTTTTTGGACAAGGGAAAATTACTGAAGTAATGAGTAGAGAAGCCATATAACAGGAACGGAAGAATAAATGACACAGGCCCACAACTGGGGAGACTGATCGAAGAGATAGAATAACAAATCTAGAAATAGACCCAAGAACATCTGGGAAAGTAGATATGATAAAGATCACATTTCAAATCAGTGAGGAAAATTTTAATAAAACTGAGGCAACCAGATAGCTGTCTGGAAAAGACTGAAGTTGGACCCATACCTCAAACCTTACCTCAGGTATATTAATATTAATGTTTTAAGTATAAGAAAATGAAATTTAAAAAGTTAGAGAAGAAATTTAAAAAGAATTTAAAAAATAATCTCAAAGAGATCTTTCCAGGCTTAATATCTAAATTCAATTTTGCCTTAGCAAAATAATTGTTTAATTGTGAAAGCCCCTCTCAAAAGTTAACTGACAGAGTGAGAAAAAGCACTTGCACATATATTATAGGCAAAAGGTAATTTCCCTAATCCAGACAGTGTCCTATAAATCAAAAGCAAATTGCAGGATAATGTATACTATGCTTCCATTTGTGGAAGCATAAAAAAATAGGCTTTAATATATGAATTTGTTTTATGTAAGTGAAATATCTCCGAAAATATGAAAAATTATTTAATTACTGATTGTCCTCAGGGAGGGAAAATGTGTGGTCAGGATTCAGAAGAGAAAGAGTTTCACTCTGCAATTCAATGAACTTTTACATAATAACCTCTATGAATATATTTTTCAAAATAGGTAAGTAAAAATTGAATTAAACTTTTTAATTTCTAAATAAAAAATAACGGGTATCCTCCTATTTGAATCAGGTTTGTTGCCCTACACAGAAAAAACCCCAAATCTCAAAGCTTCACACAACACACAAGGTTTATTTCCCACTCCATAAAGTCTGATACATATTGGACAGTCCTCATATGCCTAATACCCACAATGGCTGAAATCTGTGGCCTTGAAGATTGGCTGCAGTGGAAAACGGGTATGAAAAGATGTATTGGTTCTAAACTGTCCCAGCCCAGAACTGACACACATCATTTCTACAAACAGTCCATTGGCCAGAACCAGTCTTACAGTCCCCACCTGACTACAGGAAAGGTCTTGAAAGGAAGACCATGTGTGGAATACTGGTGGTCACCCCTGCATTTTCCTCTGTCAGTAAATTAGTTGTCAAATAAAGGTCTTACGGAGCGCCTGGGTGGCTCAGTCGGTTGACTGTCCAACTCTTGATTTCTGCTCAGGTCACGATCTTAGGGTCATGAGATCAAACCACACCTCGAGCTCTGTGCTGGGCATGGACCCTGCTTGGAATTCTCTCTCCCTCTCCCTCCTCCTCCCCACTCACTAGCTCTCCCTCTCTCTCTCTCTTTCTCTCTCAAAATAAGCAAACAAACAGACACAAATAGAGGTCTTAGAAATTGCAAGCCTCATACTTCATGTAACCTCTGTTTCATGTGTTTTTGGTTTTATCATGTTAAAAGGGCATATTAGTACTCCAGATAAAGACACATAGATGAGACCCCTAGGATGTCTTAGAAGACTTGGCTATATCTTACGTTAAATGTAGGAGAAGGAACTTTGACCTAGCAGTGAGAGTAAATGTACTGTTGGTCGATCTAGATTTGGGTACGCTTTGAGTGTTTGAGTTTAGTCATTTTCAGCCGTGCCAAGTACAACGAACAATAGTAGTCCACACAGTGGTTGGCCAGGGTTTGGGGCATATGAGCTCATGCTATCCATCCAGTCCAGATCCTTCGGCCAAGTTTTCACATGTACAGCTAGTGAGGGCCACTAAGTGTATTCTACCTCCACAAATTATAAAGCGAGTCTAAAAGAAAGCTAAGGCAATGTTCTGCCGTCTATTTTTATCCTGGAAAGAACTGTTTGTATTTGTACTTGATTTTTGTCTCTCAGTTCAACTCTGAGTCCATTTGGCCAAACTGAGCTTTATTACTTTGCAGCAAGAGAAGTGAGGTCTCCCAAAAAGTAGAAAGCAATGAAATAGATGGCTCTACATTGTCTTTCCAGATACTGTGGAATGAAGCTTAGGGGTGATTTAGCAACATAATTTCGTTTGTCTCCCTTTTGCAAAAGTGTTTATTTACCAGAAAGATTCCTGTATCCAATTCTGAAGCATGCCGGCTGTCTCAAAGAGAGACTTAGAAAGACAGAAAGCTTTGGTAATTGGGACCTGTATTGAGGGATTACTCCCCAGGAGAAGTGAACAAAGAATTAGAGAAGAGATTGATCAGCATTTCAGCAGAGGAACCAAAGCAAGTGAAGTGTATCTTAACGTATCATTTTAATGAGGCATGAACGTGTCTGCAGGAGTAGCGTGTGAACAGGGCATTTTGCCCCCTAAAAACATGCTATTTTTGTTTACCTATAGTGAAAACACCATAGGGTCAGGGTGGGCTGTCCCAAGTAGAATGTTGAGTCGTGAGCACACCCTACTGGTTTGGTGTGAGACAACAATAAAAAACAATAGAAATTCTCCAAGATTTTTTTTTTTTTTTTTGGTGTTTTTTGGTCTGTTTTTTTCTTAACTATGAACATAACAAAACACAGCATTTTGTAATTTTAATACCATACTAAAATAATCACAATATGTATACTATGTACATCTTATTAGAGATTAATATATATAATATATGTATTTCAAGAGAATCAAGTCTTTTCTGAGGTTTCAGATGACTTGATACGCCTTCTTTCCCTCTTTCCCTGTTTAGGATTCTTTTAACACTTTCAGTTCTCATTTATTTTTGGCAGACTTTGGATGCACCCCAAGGAGGACTCTTTTGAAGTGAGTCAGTCTGATCCTGGATGCACAAAGACACCTGCAGATGTCACACCGAAACACTGCTCCCGACACACCACCTGTTTTTCCTTGTTCTCCTTCAATTTTTGCTTTCATCAAGCAAATTCTTCAAACAGCTGGGTGGTGCCAACGCATGGAGCCCCCTGGGGAGTACATCCCCCCCCCCCCACTAGAAAACCAAACTTAATTGCTCAGTCACATTTGGAGTACTTTTTCTACTCCACGGGTATTCTAATCATGTTAGCCCTATTTAAATTAGAAAATTGCAAAGTTTTCAACCACACGAGATGACACAAATTTATTTAAGTATGAATTTTAGAGAAAGATCAATAGGTAGCCATAATTATGTGCCTAGAAAATAAAAGATTGTGTCACATGATCCTTTTCAACTACTGTCTTTCTGACCAAGAGACATTACCTAGAAAGAGTTGCTCAGTGGATCACAGTGATGAATTAAGAGTTTGGGATTTATTTTTTTGTTTTGTTTTGTTTTGCTTTGTTTTTCACCCAATACTAGTGATCAAGGTTACATGGCTATTTTTATATCATGATTTTACTGCATTTCCAAAGCAATGCACGGGAATTTTATTACTATATTCTCAAGCTCCAGACAATAAGGGATGAGGAGCTGAAACAAAATTCCTATAAATAATTGGGGGCAAAGAAAAGCAAATTTATCATTCTACTTTCATGTAATCCAATCTTTTGTTTTAGAGATCTGAAAACTATATGGATACTGTGGTACAAAAGGAATTTCTTCCCAACTCTCATGTTTTTCAGAAATAAAAAAAAAATTATGACCAAATATTAAACCTCTTCCAGTATAATAAAATAAAATTCAAAAAATCTTGTGCAGGCACAAAATGTGATTAATATTTGACAATATTTGCCCTCCATATGTTTTTGGCTCACCACTAACTCTGACCTAAAGAAGTTCCCATCACATTATTAATTTTACAATAGCAACATTCCTTGATTTGAGGCTCACTCTTTCAAAGCTTGGACTTACACTGTGTTGTTGAAATTAAAATCTGGTAGACAATTGTGTGAAATTGGCAAAGTAAATTCCATGAGTCTAGGTGCTGTAGCTATCTTCAGTTACCTTTATGAAATCCAACATGCATTCCGCTAATCCAACAAAACACAGTTCAGATTATATCCCTCCAAGGCCTTCAGTGGCTTCCCAGTTACCTACAAAATTACATTTCAAAGTCTTATCCTAACATGCAAAGTCCTCTTCAGTCAACTTTTCCATCTTCAGCCCTTACGATCCCTGTTGGGACATACCTACATTCCAGCCTAACTGAATTATTTCCTGTCTCTTTGAATACATCTTATGACTTTTTCCATGTGACTCTGCTGGCACCCCAAAACTACCATTGATCAATCCAAATTTCCTTCAAATCACATTTGACAGCAGTGATGATGACCATAACCATAAGAGAAGTAGGCAGCTTTCCTGAGGGTTCCTTGTGCGCATTGAACAAAGTGCTCTATGCATGTCCTATGAACTAAGCACTTTTCACATGTCATAGTTTATTTATTCCTCTGGACAAGCCTAGGTGGTCAGTGCTGCCATTAATGAGAAACTGAGATATAGTAATAAATAACTTGTCCAAGGTCTCGTACCTTATATGTAGAAGAACCCAGATGGAAAATGCCTTCTCTCTCATGAGCATTTCCCGATTTCTCAAATGTCATAAACCAACTTATTCCTGATGTGTCAGGCAGAACTCGAAGGCTGTTATGTAGAAATTGTAGTCACCAATAATTTTTAGCCAATGGGAAGAAGCCAGTCACAGTTCTGTCCTGTAAACCCAATGAAGTCCAGTTCTCTATCTTCTTAGAGATTCAGCTACCACCAGGCAGGGAAGCTTCCCTTTCACCAGAACAAGAATCCAGAAGCAAGACTGGTTCCCTTAATGCAACCTGAATTTTCTGTATTGGTGGTTAGATGCAATGCATTTTTTTTAAAAGATTTTATTTATTTATTCGACAGAAATAGAGACAGCCAGCGAGAGAGGGAACACAAGCAGGGAGAGTGGGAGAGGAAGAAGCAGGCTCATAGTGGAGGAGCCTGATGTGGGGCTCGATCCCATAACACCGGGATCACGCCCTGAGCCGAAGGCAGACGCTTAACCGCTGTGCCACCCAGGCGCCCCAATGCAATGCATTTTTAAAACCTTTGCTGGAATAGCAGTTCTTAGAACATGATTCCCTAAGAAAATCTGCAAGATCAAAACTATTCTGTAATAATAGTCTGCCTTTTATCAGTGTTTCAACATTTACACCAATGGTACAAAAGCAAGGGTGAGTAAAACTGTTGGAGCCTTAGCACAAATCAAGGCAGTGGCACCAAACCGTACTGGAGTCTTGGGTTCTTGACCGCCAGTGCATTCACAGGGGAAAAGCTCCATTTAAGAAGGTCCTTGAGATAGCAATAACATTTATAAATTTCATTAAACCTAGACCCTTGAGAACATGTCCTTTTAATGTTCTGTGTGCAAAATGGAAAATTTCTATGATGTACATAGCAAAATGTGATGGTTGACTCAAGGTAAAACACTTGGGTGATTGAGTTACAGCTGAACTAGATTTTTTTTTTTTTTAATGGAACACTATTTTTACTTGAAAGGGGAATCAAGACACAAAATATGGTTATTCAATCTTGAATATTTGGCAGGCACTTTCTCAAAACTGGATGAAGTGAGCCTGCTTCTTCAAAGAAAGCAATTGATAATATTTGTTGCCAGCGATAAAATTGGATTTTCGAGCAAAATTTAGAATTTTAAGACTTTGTCTTCTTCACCATATTGGCAGTTTCCCAACATTTATAACTTCCTCATGAGATTAGTGGTTATATTAATGACTATGCTTTTCTTTTTTATATTGTGAAATAAAGTGCATTAACATTTGTAAGATCCCCAAGAGTCAATGAACCAGTATTTCACAGTGACCAATGCATGGTGCTACAAAATCACACCTGGATAAAAGATCCATTCAAAGTGCAAGATAAGCTAATGGATTTTAATGGAACAGAATACAAAATGTTCATGGGTTTCATTTCAGATTACACATTACAATGAACCTTCAATAAACCGCCACTGCTTATGCTGTGATGTAACACCAAAAATATATACCCAAATTTTCTGTAAAAATTGTAAACTACTTTTTTCAGCATCATAAGTCAGATGAGTTATGAAGTCAGGCTCTCTTCATAGGTTTCCACCAAAACAATATATTTTATGGACCAAAAGCAAAAACATGTGAGAATCCTGGCCTCTTCTAATAATCCAGACATCCGACTAAGGAGATTTTCAAAAATGTTAAACAGTGTTACGCTTTCCTTTTTTTTTTTTTTTTGCTTTTAAGAATGCAGTTTTTTCTCACAGATGTTTATGTTTAACACAATATTTTTATCACTATTTTTAAATTAATAAATATTTTAATTTTTTATTTTCAATTTCATAATGTACATTCTCATGGGATTTTCAGTAAATTTTAAGAGGTACGTGGGTTCATTTTTTTTTTAATTTTATTTATTTATTTGACAGAGAGAGAGAGAGAACAAGCAGGGGGAGCAGCAGAGGGAAAGGGAGAAGCAGACTCCCTGCTGAGCAGGAAACTCAATGCAGCTTGATCCCAGGACCCTGGGATCATGACCTAAGCCAAAGGCAGACACTTAACCAACTAAGCCACCCAGGCGCCCCTTAAGGTACATGGATTCTGAGATGAAGCTGATTATATAGGTCATCATCTCTAAAGATAACGACTACGCCTTGCTGGATTCTTATACACTATTCTCAAAAGAATGAATATGTACAGGAAACACACTAATGCACATATCTTGAATATTTTTAATTTCACCAATGGGCACCCAGTTTAACACTTACTGTGAGATTTAGAAAACATTTAACTCACGAATTAGAACCATTTCAGTTCTGACATTCTGACATTCACTATGTGATTAGAAAAGTCTCATATGCTGACCAAGATGGAGATAGGAGTATATATAGTAACTGGGACATGGGCTTTCTCATCAGAATTCCAGCTGACAACACCTGGAGTTGAATTCCCCAATAGAATTCAGAATTCAGTGACTGAGTTTTAAATTCATCATAATAAGAAACAGGTAATACTATACCATCTATGCTGAAGTATTTAAAGTAAAATTATAGACATTCTTTTTTTTTAATATTTTATTTATTTATTTGACAGAGATAGAGACAGCCAGAGAGAGAGGGAACACAAGCAGGGGAATGGGAGAGGAAGAAGCAGGCTCCCAGCGGAAGAGCCTGATGTGGGGCTTGATCCCAAAACGCCAGGATCACGCCCTGAGCCGAAGGCAGACGCTTAATGACTGCGCTACCCAGGTGCCCCAAAATTATAGACATTCTAATACCCAACCAGATACCACCTGTTTTGAGTCCCTTTCATTCTTTTTATATTCCTCTTTCAGGATACTAGATATCTCTTCTGTCACTTCTTTATTGAAAGATTTTGCACATTTATTTTATTCTCTATTCTTTTCACAAAATTTGACATATTACCTATCCAACCACTACAAACCTAAAAATAAATGATAATTGGGTAAACCAGATATTAAGAAGCAAGAGCAAATTAACTATGAGTGCTAACAGGAAGCTGGGCAGATGGAACATACAATTTCAGGAATACACAGAGATCACTAGTAAATAGTAAAGAAGAAATGGATATTCCAATGATAAATGAAATACACAATGAGTACCTAGGAACAGATATTATTTGACCACATAAAAGTGAAAATAACAAACATTCAAAAACAGTCAGTAAAGACTTTGTAATTCAGCAGGAACTCAGAGGTGGGACTGGAGTCCTGAGAGTAAAATAAAATGGAAAGTGGAGTTCATAATCTCAGAGATATTTGACTGTTAATTAGTTACGAGTTTAAAGACCCGCAAACAAGGGAACAAGATAATATTCCAGTTGCCAGTCTATCAGAATACATAATTAATAAATAGATAATTTTTATTTTAGTGAAGAGATGACTTTAAACATACTGGAAATTTCACACTTACTATGTGAGTCTATCAGTCTACAAATAAAGTAACAATGCTTTCATATAACATGGATAAAATAAAATCAGGACAGTTTCTAAACTGTAGCTCTTAAAAGCATTTGGGAGAAAATAATTCAAACCCAAGCACAGATTTGGAGTTGAAAAGAAAAAAAAAAAAAAAGCTGGATTTTAATCCTCGCTTGACACCTTCTAGTAGAATCTTGAACAAAGTATGAAATTTCTCTCAAACTCAGTGTCCTCATTTTTAACATGGAAGATAATATCTTCCCAATAGGGTAGTTAGGAGTATTTGATATTATATGTATAAAAAGCCTAGTACACGTAAGTGTGTTAGTTCTTTCTTAATTTTAATATTAAAGGTCATTGATTTTGATCAAAACACTGTTTTAAAAACTCTCTGTGGGGGTGCCTGGGTGGCTCAGCCGTTAAGCATCTGCCTTTGGCTCAGGTCATGATCCCAGGGTCCTGAGATCGAGCCCCGCATTGGGCTCCCTGCTCAGCGGGAAGCCTGTTTCTCCCTCTCACACTCCCCTTGCTTGTGTTCCTTCTCTCACTGTCTCTCTCTGTCAAATAAATAAATAAAATCTTAAAAAAATAATAATAATAAAAATAAAAACTCACTATTATTGCCGTTTCTAAGAAGAAAATATTTCCATGTGCCATGGCAGCAAAAAACAAAACCAAAAAAAAAAAAACCATGAAAGAAAACAAAACACTAAACATTACATTATTTAAAGTGTATTTGGAAATGGAAAGAGCGAGTGCTAACTGTACTGCAGAAACATGATTCTCATTACAAGTATGCTCAGGAGTTTTAGTTAGCATGCAACAAAGGCTTCAAAGAGATTAGAAATGTTGAGCAACCAAAATTCAGAAATATGGATAAATTTTCGAATGGGAGTAGAGGTAAAGAAAAAAATCACTTAAAACTTTCTAAGAAGTCTAGAAAGACAAAGCCTGAAAGAGATACAGTCGAAACAAAGAGTAAAGATAGATGAGTTTCATTTCCTTGGAATTTCCACAAGAAGAATTTACACTAATCTATTGATGAATTAAAAGTTCAATAATTTCCAGTATCTCCTGTATTTTACCTTGGAATAATACATAAATCTTTGACTAAATCCTGTCTATTTCTTTACAAGTTAAGGTCATTTAAATTTTTTTTTTTACATAATGCTATCCTGCAAGTCAAAGAACTTTGAGATACATTATGAGACTACTTATGAAAATGTTAATCCCTTGTTGTGACAAGAGTATTTCATACTGTCCTAGTTCTTCTTACCTCCCTCAAAAGTGGTTATGTACATGGATGACAGAAATAAAAAGCACCTACCCTGTGATGATGACCACACAATTACCTAATCTGAATTGAAGAAGAGAAATTCTTCATGGTAAGTTAAAATTCTCTAAGCCAGCTGTCTTCAAACTTTGGTATGCATCCACCCATGTATACGTTAAGTCTTTCCAGGGGCTATCTAGACATGAACTTTCAGATTCTCAGCTTCCATGTGTTTAAATTCCTACATACACACTCTCTTAAATTGATCCTCCGAGAATAGACTTTTACTAATGTTCAAGACCTCCTGTCCTCTTTCCCTCTCAAGATAGTACTTGCGCATTCTGCGGTCCTTTATTCCAGCATGTGAAAATTTCTGGAAAGCCAAACAGAGGTATAAAAACATTAATATTGGTGTTGAGAAAGAAATAACTAATGACTGGTAATAAATGTTTCCATAAGTCAAGTAGATTATAATTCTTTGTTTCGAACAAAATTAAGGCAAGACCCAAGTGGTAGTGATCTATTATCAAGATTATTTTTAATAATCTGTGATTTGGAGTGCTAACTAGGAAGGACTGAAAAGAATTATGCCAAATTCTAATAATAAAACTTCTTCTGTTCCTACCTGCTTATCTATGTGATAAGGTTTCTGAACATGTACATCTAAGCTAACAAAAAAGATATAATTAGAATTGTGTTTGAACTCTGTCTAAACCTAGCAACAAGGAATATTTAGATCCATAAATTAACATTTAGAAGTTCCATCCATTAAGAGATCTATAAAAAGATGCACCACCAAATATCTTATTCATGTATTTAAATATTGTCTGTCAAAATTCTAGTATATAGAAAAAGTTATCAATGTTGAAAAATAAAAACTACAGTGAAAATACAATTCAGAAAAAAAAATCTTTTATCAAGATTTACAATAGGAAATTCTAAAATTTTATGTTCCAATTATGCATAACGTACGTGTTTTCTTTTTACATAAAAGATGTAAAAATCTTTCATAAGATGATCAGTAGAAGGCATTCAAACATAAATATACTTTCTATATTTTTAATATAGATGATGGTTCATATCAAGTTGCTTGAGTATTTAAATTCCATGAGATACAATTCAAAAAATGAAGTAGTTTTAATCTAGTTGTGATCATTTACCTTATGTTGGAAGGATTTTTTAAAGTTTCAGTATTTATATTTATGATGAAACCTTTAGAATGGGCAGTTAGACACGAAGTTATCCACAATCTCACAAATTTCCTTTAGGGGTCAGTGAATAAAAGTTTGAAGACGAGTGCCCTAGTCTAAATCACAGACACCAGAGGATACTTGATTGAGACTGATACGAAAACCTCACATTGATCACTACAAACAAGGAGGAAAAATAGTGGTCTTTTTTTTTTTTTTTTTTTTCAGTTCAGTGACAATCTCTGGTCTCTGTCTACGCACCACCGAAGATTTATGATTTCAAATGATTAATCAGCAGTGACCGTGATTTGTTTTTAGAGAAATTCTCTTTGAAATGTACCTTGATCTTGATAAATGGCTGTGGGTTGATCTACCCAGGAAAAACTGGCACCCAAATCTTCAGTTGCTTTGAGGGGGCTCCGTGTGATTATTAGATTTCAAAGCCACGAAGCTGCTGCTAATGTCCCACGTAAGAGCTCGAAACACGATGGTTTGCGAGCACCTCCTTCTTCCTCTACTCTTTCCTCTCTCCCATTTTCTCCAATGCCATCTAAAATACACGCTGGTTTTCTTTGAATCAGAAGTTTTAGCAATCAGAAAGCCACGTACTGCAATCCATAGATCTAACTCCAACGTGAAGCGTTGGGCAGTACGACAGCTGAGCACCCAGGGTAAAGCACAGCTCTTCGAAGCATGTAAAAATCAGACTGTCTATAAAAGCAGCATCAAGTCTTCAATAAATTTTTCCATCGCATTTGACTTTTTCAGGAGAACAGTAAGACGTATAATACTTTCCTTTTTCGAGCACTGACATTGATTACTTTGTACAAATTGAGTGTTTGAAACCCAGAGAACCACTGCAGATACAGTGGAGAAAAGTCAATTGCTTTTCTGATCGCTTTAATAAAAGCTGTAGAAATTCTTTATATTTAACATCTGTACAACCAAAAAGAAGTGTGTGTGTGTGTGTGTGTGTGTGTGTGTGTGTGTGTAAATGGGACCTCCAGCTGCTCTTAGACTGAAGGGATCTCCATGGCATCAGCAGACAGGAATGATATTTCATTCACCCTTTGGCCATGGTAAAGGAGTCAACAAGATCCACATGGTTGTTCTGGGTGTTAAAGTGTGTCTGCTTTGTAATCGTTGTCTGAGACCCGAGCCCTTGCTTTATAGTGCTTAAATAATTGATTTCACCCCGCCTTCAGTCAGAGTTAGAAAACCCCAAATATTTTCCCATTAATCCATAGAGTCGGGCACTGCTTATGCTGTTGGGTAGTTTCAAATTCATGGATTCATGGGAAATCACAGAATTTACAAAGAAACTCATTTTGGCTGGGAGCAAAAATAAAAGCCTCGTGTGGATGATTTCTTAATGTGTTGAACCAGTGCGATGTACGGATTGATATGGCAAAACAAGAGTATTATTAAACTCATAAAAGATGCAGGCTTATGCTGGTCTAGTGCTGAGTAGATTATTCCATACATAAGTCATTGTTATTTTTTTTTAAATAAGCAAATTTACCAAAACAGTAAGGGTCTAATAAAAACAGAGGAAATCATCCACATGTTACAAAACATTAGACGACTGGCCCTTAAGATCAATAACTCCCTTATGAAGAACTCAAAGGTGAGAAGACGTTCTGAATGTTGGAGTCACCAAAAGAAGTAAATTTAATGGGAATCTATTCCTAGGAGGAAAGCATTCCGGATGTTCTTCTGTCTACTGCTCTAACCAACGAAATACAGATTTTATTCACTGCTGGAAATAAAGGTAGATATATCTTTATTCACAGCAGAAATACAAACCTAGTTTCATCATTTGTATTTGATTATTTGGCATTCTGAACGAATTTGAGGCATATTACAAACTAAAGCACAGTATGAGATAAATCACTTAAGGATAAACACAACGAAGTTTTCCGAAGGAGATTGGAATAACTGCTCTAAGACGTCTGAGTTGAGTAGGTTACCATACTAGGGCAATAAATTTGGCCGTAAGGCTTTTGACAGCAATCCAAAGGACAGGAAACATATTGGGTTGCACTGTTTTCACATTTTGCCATTAGAAAGTATAAAAATTCATTTAAGGTCACTATTTCCCCTAGAATGAAAATTGTGTGTATGCCTTTTAACCAGTCATGTGGACGCTGTGTACATGCAGACACGTGTAGTAGCTGTAAGGAGGTGATATGTGTGTCAAGATGGCAGACGCAGCAAGCGCTGCAGGATACAGAATGGACAATAATTGAGTTCCAATCATTGGTAAACTGGATATTGATGCTTGCAGGAAACAATAAGCGCATCAACATAACGTTATGTAGAACAAAGAATCTGCTGCTCTTTAAAAAGTGATTCCTGGGCACCTGAGTGGTTCCGTCGTTAATGCTCCGACTGTTGATTGCCGCTTGGGTCATGATCTCACGATTGTGAGATCGAGCCCCAAGACAAGCTCTGCACTGGGTGGGGAGTCTACTTGAGACTCTCTCTCTCTCTCTCTTTCTTCCTCTGTCCCTTCCTTTCCCCAACTGGCACGCTCTCTCTCTCCCTCTGTGAATTAAATTAAATTAAATTAAATTAAATTAAATTAAATTAATAAAAGAGATTCCTATGCTGCTGAATTTAGTAGAAAGTGTGTAGGGAAGAAACTGTTTGCTTTTCTAAAATTAGCTTGGAAATTTTGACAAGCATGTTTTAATTTTAGTGTTTCTCCTTAAGATAATTCCACAAATAGGAGGAAAACTGCCATCACAGATTTTGAAAAACGGTATTTATTTTTTAAATTCCAGTATAATTAATATACAATGTGATATTAATTTCAGGTGTACAATATAGTGTTCCATATAACACCCGGTGCTCATCACAAGTGCCCTCCTTAATCTCCGTCGCCTATTTCACCCATCCCCCTCTGGTAACCATCAGTTTGTTCTCTAGAGTTGAGTCTGGTTTTTCGGGTTGTCTCTTTTTTCCTTCAAAAAAACAAAAAAACAAAAAACAAAAAGCCATGATCTGTGGTCATGGCTCCGATCTATTAAATCTTATCCGTAAAACTGTGTGAGGCAATAAACTTTAGTGTGCGCATTACCAGGTTTATGTATTTGTAAAGAAATAATTAGAAAGATCTTCACATATCCTATTAAAGTGCTTCTTCATCAACCCCAGGGTAGCTCTTTGCAGAATGGATAGAGGTGATCCCATTACCCTTTGTAGACATGGCTGAGCAGAGACCTGGTGCAAGAGTTATCCTCCTATGGATTTCAAATGATAAATCTTTGTGTCACTTTATGGTGTAAATTATGATTGGTTCACTGCCTTGCCTTTTTATAATTTTTCCCTTAACTTAGCAAGAAGAAGATCACTATCTGTTTTTAAGTTAATGGAATTTTTGCATGGGAAGATTTATGTAATGGAAGATAAGAAGAAATATGTGTTTATTTTTAGCAATACTTGGTGAGAAAAGGCAGAAATCAATTACTTTGTTAAAAGAAAAAAAAAACTGTTTCCATGTGCAAAGAAACATACATTTTAAGCAGATGTAACAACATGTCCGTTGACTTTCCTGGGGTGATGATTGATTCCAAGAAGGAGGCCCTTTCAGAGGTACAGCCTCTGTACGGAATTCAAGGGCACAGGTAGCATCTCTGGAAGACCTACCCATTTATATCTTTCTCAGTGTCCTGGCAGCCACCACAGCTGTGTAATAATGGCCTCAACAACATAATCCTTTAGAGGAAACGAGGGCACTCAAGATTTCCTGAGGTCAAAATAAAAAAAGAAAATCTGGCACGCAATACCATACCTTTAACTTTAAAAAGAAAACAACCAACAGCAATAAAAACCTTTATCATAGTTTTTTAAATCAGAATTTTTACTTATTTTTTTTTTTTTGTAGTAGGCTCCACGTCCAGCATGGAGCCCAACAGGGGGGTGGGGGGCTTGAATTCAGGACCCTGAGATCAAGATCTGAGTTGACATCGAGTCAGACGCTCAGCCAGCCACCCAGGTGCCCCAGAATTTTTATTAAAAGTACAGATTGCCATTTTGCCTCAAACAATTGGCAGCACTACAGAAAACACTGAATCGTTCATTCAAACAATATTTTTTGAGCACTTCCTTGCAGTGTGCCAGGCACCACTGAGCACATTTGGAAGATAGCATGGAACAAAACAAGCTCTCCTCATCGGGCTTCTTTTCTAGGGATGGGACAAACAAGAAACAGGTATGTATGATGTTAGATCATGATGAGTGCTAACAGAAAGGATAAAGCAGGAAAGGAGAATGAGAGGTATTGGGGGTTGTGTGAAGGGTGCAGTTTTCCATGGGGGGATGGAGGAAAGTGCCCCTGAGAAGGCCTCTGTGGAGTTAAGAGGGAACCAGCTGGAATATTCCAAGACCATCATGGAAGCCAATGTAGAAATGGTGATAGAAAGATTCAGATTCTTCTAATTTTTAAAGACATTAAATTTATTTAGGAGCATCTGGGTGGCTCAGTCGGGTAAGGGACTGACTGGATTCTGGCTCAGGTCATGATCTCAGGGTCCCAGGATCCAGCCCCATGTGGGGCTCTACGCTCAGAGGGGAGTCTACTTGAGATTCTCTCTCTCCTGTGCCCCTCTCCTGCTCCCTGCCTGTGAGCACTCTCTCTCTCTCTCTCTCTCTCAAATAAAGAAATCTTTTTAAAAAATTTTTATTTAAAGAGTAGAGGAAAATCAATTTTATTTTTACACAATTGCTGGTGAGGTGGCAACATTTTTAGCAGTAGGAAATGCTATGTCTCTGAAAGCAGCCCTTTCATCTGGAAAGCTGGAACAGAGGGAGCTATAACTCACGTGTCTTTCTCTTCTCTTACACCTCGATAGTTTTCTCAGAAGAACAGACGGGAAATTGGTACATTTCAATGCTCAGAGTAATTTTTGCTTTATGAAAAAGACTGTTTTCAGAAACTGCAAAAACCAATGTAAAAAAGAAAAAAATATATTCAACTGATATATGGAGATAGATTTGACTCCTATTACTAGGAATAAGTGTGCTACCATCCCGTCTTGGCAGTGTGAACCTGTTTAATGAGGAGAATATCAAGAAACTTTTCATAATAAAGTACACAATCCAAAGAGCCTTTCCTCATAAAGGGACAAGCTGTTCCCTCCCCGTGATGTTGGTCATCCGTGTATTGTAACAAAGAAGCATTTACTTCTCTTCCTCACTCCTCCATCCCTCCCTACCTGCAAAGAACAGGCCAGTGCCCAAACTGAGTTCTTGTAAATGCATGGGTTATTTTTTTTAAAGCAATACTCAGTAGCCACATGAAAAAAGGAAAATACGTAAATTTAACAATAAGCATGGGGTGCCTGGGTGGCTCAGCTGGGGCACCTGCGTGGCGCAGTTGTTCAGCATCTGCCTTCGGCTCAGGGCATGATCCCGGCGTTCTGGGATCGAGCCCTGCATCAGGCTCCTCAGCTGGGAGCCTGCTTCTTCCTCTCCCACTCCCCCTGCCTGTGTTCCCTCTCTCGCTGGCTGTCTTTCTCTCTGTCAAATAAATAAATAAAATCTTTAAAAATAAATAAATAAAAACCACAATAAGCAATAAGCATTAAACCACACGGTAAAAGGACACAGGAATAAGCAAAAAATGCATACGGAAAAGAAGCTATCTCATTATTGGGTGAAACGATCCCAACTAGACACATTTTCATGACAGATTCAGAGTTCTGAGCCAAAAAACTCGCAAATAGTAAATGTTGTAAAATGTAAAATTATGGGACCAAAAGAATCTTCCCATTTTTATTGAAGTATCATTTACACATAGAGGGTCTATACTTTCCCTTTTTTATAAAGCTTATTTTCTTTCCCTCTTCATGAAGTAGCATGTATTTATGGTGGTTTAATCTTAGGGAAAGCAATCAGTGTACAGGGATCTCTGTTCTAAATTAAGATTATTTTGCCAGATGTTAACCAGCTCTGACAGCTTTTTTTTTTTTTAATTTGACTATGAACATATCATTTTGCACCTAATTTAGCAGGGCCCTAAAGGAATTGGAATCTCCTATCTCCAAATATAAACACATTTTAATTGCAGTCCTTGAAGATACGTTAGGATCCATGCTGGGTACCTGCAACGCAATGCTTTCAAGTTAAGCTTGCTATTTCCAGATTTGTTAGTAAAAGAAAAACTGGATTGTTAAAATCACATTACAGGTGTTTCATTATTCCATACCATATCCAATAAGGAGATGGTCTAAATTTCAAATAAATTCTGCTCAAAGCAACCAAATCATAAATATATTTTCATTATTTTGCCGTTAGGTAACTCAAATATTCTATTATTCAATTCATTTTAAGGACTTTCCAAGTGTGTTATTTTTCTAAACTACTGGTTAAGTAGTTCTAAAGCACTTTCTCTCAGCTGAGACTAGTATTTAAGGACCTGCCTCAACACACAAAATACGAATTTTGTTATATCTAATTATGTTGAATGTCGTTTATAACTAATTTGGTTTCCATTGGAGATTTCTATACCAAAAAAATAGTGAATTGAAAGAAAGATTAGCTATATTTTGGCTCTATTTTAGATCTTCTGAATGATATTGATATAAAATCATCTTCTATGCCCCTCTCACTCATGCTATTTTTACTGCGTACAATTTGCAGTTTGAGTTCTGAGATACTGTTGGGTCTGGGATTTTGCCCTTCTTATCAGCGAGTACATCCCTGGGCATTGAGTTTGCATGGATTCCTCACATCCACCAGGTTCCACAGGGGACACAGAGGGCCGGTCTTATGCTCACTGGGTTTGCATCACAGCTGCTAAACACAGCTTGGGAAATCCAAGCACGAAGCAAGCCTGCTCTTTGTCCTCTCTTAACCCTATGAAATGGCCCCGGGTGAAGAGTGGTCAGGGCCTCACACTGTTGGCAAACCCCAGTGAGTAGTATGCCCAAGGACGCTCGGCATGCATGGAAGACTGCCTCTACCAACTGATATTTGAGTGAAGTTCGATTCAAAAAATCCTGACTGAGATTGATTTCTAGTCATCTTGAGAAAAATCTATTCATATTCTTTCTTTCTGTCTCTCTGTCTCTCACTCACACACACATGCACCTCTTACATGGACTTAAAATCAACTGAAACCAAACCCTTAAATAATAACCTACACACCTTCTGCCTGTTCCCAAGTCAACCAAACTACCTCAGGGATAAAAGTAAAGGTGGCTTTTTGTGTTTGTTCAGTTGTTCGCTTATAAACAAAATGTTGCATGGATTAAGTATTTGGGGAATGTCGTCCCCTGTTCTTTAGGACTGAATTGAGGTCACCTCATTCTTCACAGGACACCAAAATACAAACAGCTACCAATTTCCATCATTAGGATTATAAACCATATTTAAAATGGCAAAAGCTGCTAGCAGTTGAAACAAAATACTGCTGCTCTCTGTTCATACTAATCTGGAAACACTTTTCCAAATTAAAAATAAAGTCATATGTTACTTTACCTTAGTATATATAGGTAAAGGTGTTCACACTTATCAGATTATAAAATGCACATGTTTTTCTGTGAAATTTGGGCTGAAATATTCTTTGGCTCTTGATCTTATATTCCAGCTGGATTGCCTAATTCCTGGTTTGTACTTTAAAGAATAATATGTGAAAGAGAATGGCAGCGAGTTTAGTAAAACCTAAGCAAGAAACAACATTCTGTTTCAAAAGATGTCTTACGTGCAGTCTATTCACCCATATTTGGGGGGTTTTACAAATATCTCTTTGTAGGACAGCTTGCCTTTTAAGTGAATTAGAAAGATAAGGTCTATAAAGTGGATCAGAAAAAATAAAATTATATGTTAAGTGGTAATTTTTAACTTAAATACATGCATAAATGTCTACTGTAGGCCTTAGAGACTGGGTAATATACTTAACCAAGCCTCATTGTAGCCAAGCATCTCCAAAAGTTGTAACTGCAGTAATTGTAGAAAAGGTCTGGAAAGTAGCCCAGACAAACGTACCCCTTTAACATAAATCATCGAAAAATGTTCTTTTAATCTTAAGAGAGCATAGTTTCTTTAAAGTGAGAAACAAAATCAGGGTAAAAGAAACTATTATCCATAACTTTACTCTAACCAGCACTTCATGAAGCATAATTTTAATTTCATTAGACCAAGAAACTGCATCAATAATACCACCTTTTAAGTAGTCTTGCTACTTCTTTGGGTTTCTTTACTGAGAATTGCTGTCTATGTATCCAGCAAGGATTAATTACACCACTGCATCTTAAAGCTAGAGCAAAAGACAAGACTGAAATGAGGTCTCTGTTTTCAGGAGTTCCCATTCCAGTGTAGAAAGGAACTCATAAAAATCAGTTATGATGTCGAATGTGGTAAGACACCTGTAAGGTGCAGCTGGAACCACTATGTTCATAAGCTCTGAGGACTTGAACTGCACACTAGCTCTAAAGCAAGCACCTTTGGATGACACACCAACTTGTTCTGAGTATTTCACTACAATTCAATCAGGTTAGTCTACATGTTTCCTTATACTCCGCACTTGCATACCAGAAAGTCACAGCTTTGGGGGCGCCTGGGTGACTCAGTCGGTCACGCGTCTGCCTTCAGCTCAGGTCATGATCCCAAGATCCTGGGATCCAGCCCCGCATCAGGGTCCCTGCTCAGCAGGGAGTCTGCTTCTCCCTCTCCCTCTGCCCCTCCCTCTGTTCATTCTCTCTTCCCCCCACCCTCAAATAAATAAATAAAATTTTGGAGAAAAAAAAAGAAAGTCACAGCTTTTTTTTTTAGAAGCAGATCATAAGAACTCAACAATGACTCCAAAAAAACAAAGTCAAGGACTTTACTGTCCCAAGAGTTAGGGCATAACTTTGATGCTTTGATGTGTGAGTCCTCAAATAAAATTGTAAGAGTGATGAGTGCTTATAATATAAGCTACAGTTTGTTGAGTGTAGATACTACACTAGCCCTTTTATGCTTTTTTTTTTTTCACTTACGCCTCAAAACACTGCTATAAGACAGACACAATTGGGATTCATATTTAGGGAAGGCCCCCAGACTAAAAAAAAAAAAAAAATAGGTAATGCCCCCAAATCTACATCAGTCCTGGGAGCAGTAGGATTCAAGCCCAGGCTTGACTATCTCTTAGCTGTATGATTTGTTCACACCCTTAACTAAATGGGTATCTTTTTTCTAAATGTGCCAAATGTCATTCTTAGGTATGTTTTCTTTTTCAAATTTTATAATTCATAGTCTCTGGAAAAAAAAAAAGATGTTTTTCTGTGATCTTTAAAAGTGGCAAAAAGTTGTCTTCAGAAAGAACACTCTTTCCCTAAGAATACCTTAACAAAGGGCCACAAACTCGGCAGGTTAAATAACAGAAACTTACTGTCTCACAGTTCTGGAAGCCAGCAGTCTCAGATCCAAGTGCTGGAAGGATGGGTTCCTTGGGGGAAGGGAGGGCAGCATAAGGGAAAGTCTGTTCCATATCTTTCTCCCAGCTTCCGGTGCTTCACTGGCAATTTTAGGTGTTCCTTAACTTTTAGGTCTCTGTCTTCACTTTCACAAAGCATTCTCCCTGTGTACACGTCTGTGTCCAAATTTCTCTTTTATAAGGACACAGCATAGTGGATTAGGAGCCCATCCTACTCTAGTATGACCTCATCTTTACGAAATACATCAGTAATGACCTTATTTCCAAATACAGTCCTATTCTGAGGTACAAGGGGTTGGCCCTTCAAGATAAGAATTTGGGGAGGATGCATTTCAACCCACAACATTATCCAAAATAAAGTCAATGTTCACAAAAATTAAATCTAATAGAAACAGTTCCATCTAAAATTTCACAGCACACTACTCACTACTCTTCATGAAACTTCTCTGTTTTTTTGAAAAGATTTATTTATTTACTTTATAGAGAAAGAGAGAGAGAAAGTGATCGTGGGCTGGGCAGAGAGAGAGGGAGACAAGCAGACTCCCTGCTGAGCCCAGAGCCTGACAGGGGCTTGATCCCAAGACCCTGAGATCATGACCTGAGCTGAAACGGAGAGTCGGATGCATAACTCACAACATGAACCTTTTCTCTGTTTTAATTCAGCAAACCACAGGTGCAAACTCAAAACATACAGGTGGATAATGATAGGCATGGAGCTGTGGGGTACAAGTGAATAAACACGGATGGTGTGAGTTGTGTGGACAGCTGTGAAGCAGGGACATGCAGGCCCCAACCTCAGAGGGAGTGGCGTCTCAGTGCTAACCAACTGATGTCATAGAGAGAACTCTTCAGGACCTTTTGGGAATTCATATGTTTATGTGTAATCACCCATACTAAACATAGGTTCATACTAAACACATACTACACACACACACACACACACACACACACACACACACAAGCATCCCATACTGTGTGAACCACTATATAAGTTGGCAGATTCTAGTCCATAGTTCTGCAATTCCCAGTCCCACACGTACATTTCCACCTCAAGCTTCTCGGGCTGCACTGCCCCGTATGGAGATGTTCCAGGGATCTCTTCTCTCTGCACAGTCTTCCTTGGCCCTCTCAGGCCTCAATACCAGCTCTAAAAAATTAGTTTTTTAACGTTCTTTTACCCTGGCTTTTGGCCTCTGCTCCAGCCCTACATTTCCAACCACTAGCCAGTTGGAATTTCCAACCCCAAATGAACTAATTATCTCTCATACTCCCCAGTGTCCCCTGTCTCCTTAAAGGGCACTATCACTGCCCACGTCACTTTCCACATCACGGAAAACTAAGGGAACTCTTTGACTCCCATCTTGTAACTTTGTATCTAACAATTGATAAATCTGTTCCAGAGCCCTTTTCAACAGTTGGGAAGTTAAATAATGCTCCCACAGATAATCCTTTATGTGACCTGAATGTGAATTCATCCTACTCTCTAGAGTAGCTAACAACCCGGAGAGAAAATTAAAATGCCAAGCAATCTTCCCAGAGCGTTTTTGCGGCGTGCAATTGCCCTTGGAAGCCAATCGTGTGTTTTGTAGCGAACACGAAGCTGGTGATTTAAATGTGTAATCTAAACTTTAAACCTTTTAATGCTTCCCAAGAAGTTGGCCCTGTTAAATAGCACACACATGCACAAATATACACATTAACTAATAAACAAAACTGATATTCACTCCCAGAGAAAGAGAAAATGTTTTGAAAAAAAAAATTCTAACATGGATTCTGCCGTCTCCAGCAGAAATAGGTTGCTCTGTGGATCTGTTTGTGCGGACAATGTCTTTGAATGGAAAACTGATTTCTTCCCAATCCCACTAACTGCTGAGTACAGACTCAGAGAATATCGTTTGAATAGGAATCAACCTATTACATTTCAGAGCACTGACAAGTCTCCCTTTAACCACTCTGTGCCATCGCCCCATCCCTGCTAACGTCACATTGCGGTAGTCCTCAGCCGGAATCCTCACACCACCTTCTAAGCTGTCATTGTGAGCATTTTTGGTGGTCCTGAGGTTAGTTTCGTTATATACAAATGATATGCAGAGACGATTTTGTATTTTTAATTAATATTTAATTTATGAGAATTACAAAGAGTGAAGTTCCCCTGAAAATTTTAAATTCAGCCTGTAAATGTTATTACATTTTACAAAGACTTTTAACCCTTAATTAACTGCTCTAAGGTATTTCAATATGTGTTTTTAAGATTAACATATTCCATTTCCTTGCAAATATGGCAGTGGTCTGTCATAATAAACAAAACCTTCCCACACACTTAGAAAAGTCTTATAAATCTAATAAATGCTTTTGTAAATGAGGTAATTCTTAAGGTCTTTTAAATGTTTTTAATATTAGTTGTCAACTTACTTTTAACTTGAAATCACAAATATAAATTAATTTTTCAGGTACATATTTTAAAACTGGTTATAAGATACCTAAATATCTTAGGTACTCACAATACTCAACATACAGAGATTTTTGCTTAACAGCACTAAAGGATAAATATGAGTGTGGCTTTATTATGTCTCTAATACCTAATTCCAAATCTCCTGCGTCAAAAATATTTAACTATTAAGGGAAAAAAATAGTGTCTTTGCACATTGAGGTTGTCTCCCCTAGTGTTGTAGTAACTTGTTCATCATGCAGAAATTGTAGCAACCTGAAAAACTTTTGTTTCAGACACCCAAGCTATTCTGTCCCTAGGGCAGACCTATACTGTTTCCAAAACTAACTCAGCTATTCTTGTAGCTCTTTTTCTCTTTCTTTTTTTTTTTCTGATACACAAGAAAAACATTTAATTTTTTTCTAATGGCCAACTTGGTCAAAAATTGTATTGGAAACAAGGAACTAAGGGCTTTGGGGTTTATTCAGAGATGGAAGACTTTGAAGGGTTTTGAGTACAGAAATGGCTCCCTTGGTTGCCACCACCAGGAGAGGTGAAAAGACCAGGGGGCGTATGTGAGGAGCAATGGCCTGGCATGTCCCATGGAAAAGCTCACATCTAGTCAGTGGGCAGTAAGGAATTACTAAAGGTAAAACATTTGTAAAACAGAACCATTATTTTCACAGAATTTGTTAAAAGTGCTTTCAGGCCAGGATTTATGGGAAAGTATCGTAGTTTATTCAATTAACCTTTTTAAAGTCCTGAGACATATTTATGTCAGAAAGTAAAGGTTAAAATGCCATTTCTTCATAATTCCATTTGTGTAAGATTCTGTTGGATCACAGAAAGTAGAAATTTTAAGTGTCTTTCAAGATTTTTGAGACAGTAAATAAAAGTTTGCTTTGAAAGCATATGACGTTTTAAAAGGAAAAGATATTCAAAAATAATTTTGGTGATTTCAAAGAAATTGTGGCTGGCCAGAATAAGATTTTATGTAGCTTCAGACATTTTTGGTTTCGTTTTTTAAAATAACTTCATAATTTGTAGAGATACTATACTTACCATGTTTTCAACTTTAAAAAAGGCTGAAGGGGAGGGGGCTAGAGGGATGGGGTAACTGGGAGACGGACATTAGGGAGGGTATGTGTTGTAATGAGCACTGGGCATTACATAAGACTGATGAATCACAGACCTGACCCCTGAAACAAATAATATATTATATGTTAATTAATTCAATTTAAATTTTAAAAGAATAAAAAAATTAAAAAATTAAAAAGGTTATATACAATAATGATAGATGATAGATGCAGATCATTTTTAAGTTTTTGTTAAGTTGTTTTTTTTTCAAAAAAGATATAATTAGGGAAAAATAAATAAACATACCATCCTCTTAATTCTCAGAGGTTTTGAATTGTTTTCTCCAAGAATCAATGAAAACCCCACGTTTTAGGCCATTTTAAATTAACTAATAATGCAGTAGAAAATACAGAGTAAAAATGATTTCCTAGCCCAGATTTAAAAAGCCATGTACTCTATCAGCTCTGGAATTAGGAAATAGTTTTCACTTTATCACATTGGATGAATGCAGTCATTTGTTCAATAACTCATTATAGAAGCAAGTAAATATAATTATTGTTTCTTTTGCCATTTAAGTAGATCAGAATTCTTCATCACAACCTAAAATGTCAGATTTTATCCTATTAAGCCAATTAATGCAAATTTAAATATTCTTAGCTGCTCTCAGGAAGCATACACTTGGAACCTCATCAAGTTATAAAAAGAAAAGTATGAATTTTGCTTCAAAGAAACTACTGATGTTTCATAGAGATTTTCAAAAAAAAAACAAAAACAAAAAGCTAACAGAAAAACACATACTCTTGAGATGACCTTGGGATAATTCACACCAGAAAAAAAAAAAAAAGACTTAAGGAACCAAAAAAAATTTCTCATCTGGGAAAAATATAAGCAAAAAGGTCTATAGATTCACAATATTTACAAGTAGACACCATCGGATACATGGTTAAAAGCATCACATAATAGGTCAGGGATAGTCTCAAACCTGAGAACACTTCATGGTTCAAGACCCAGACAGAAATGTAGCAACTGGAGCAAGGCACACATCACTTCCCCCGTGTAGGATCTCACAAAGTCCCATGTATGCACACTGCTGGTTGGAGCTGAAGAGACGCTCCAGATAGCATATCCTTTCATTATTTTATTTTTTTAAAGATTTAGTTATTTATTTGAGGGAGAGAGGGAATGCGCGCATGAGCAGAGGAAGGGGCAATGGGACAGAGAGAACCTCAAACAGACTCTTCGCTGAGCTCTTGGCCCACTCGGGGTTTGATCCCAGGACACTGATATCATCACCTGAGTAGAAACCAAGAATTGGACACTTAACCAACTGAGCCACCCAGGCGCCCATTTTATTTATTTTTTTAACATCTCTGTTGAGTCTTTCAGAGAGAGATTCCCCGGTAAAACACATGACACATTAATTTCAATAATTTCCTCCTAAATCTTTTTTTAAGTAAGAATGACAAGAATTGTATTAGTAATACCTATAGGAATAAAAATTCCCATTGCTAGTTGTTTCTAACTTCAGAAAAATATATACCAATGAAACATGTCAAACATGACTCTGATACGTAGTTTGTTCTAAAATAGGCACATATATTCAAATTAAATGATATTTGACTGTGGCACTTCTTTAAATACTACTAATAATGGCCATATAGTTATGTTTATATGCCACTTCAAACTTCTCATGTATTATTTACATATATTTATAATATTGTTAAATATGAAATTAACATACATTGTCAAACTTTAAATCAATCATGGTCAAATTGCCCATTCTTTCCAGAGAAAATTCTAAACAAAGTTACTACATAAGTGCTGTACAGCTGTCTTTCACAATATTCTCAATAGTCTTAATGGGACTTTCTTGGAACTAGACAATAAAAAAGAAATTGTTTTATAAGCTGCTGGTTATTTTCTTGGTTCACAGTTTTAAAATTGAGTTGGAGCCAGAAGTTATGTAGCCAGAGTTACTTGTCAGAGTTTAACTATTATTTATCTAATTGAAAATAATTGAGAGTTATCCAACATTAAAGGAGGCTGAGAATTAGAGTGGTTAAGTGTTTTTAAAGTAGGAAAGTACAGTATAAACAGATTCTATCAATCACCCTGGTATGGGGAACATTAATGTCTTAACTCCCATCAAAATCGCAGCCTTGAAAGTCCTGAGAGTGTGCAAAATTTCAGAAATGTGCCCCTCTAGCTTTTCAGACAACATTTACACACACGCGCACGCATACACACACACATTCATTATATGTTCATTTTACATTTAAATTGAATGGGAACACAAAGATAAGAAGATACACAATCTGAGGTTTGAAAGTCTATATAGATAACATGTCAACTAGAAATGGAGCACTAACACCAGCATGGATACCGTCCATTAAATGTAGCAAACACACACCTATACACACACACACACACACATACATACACACGCACAGAGATGAAATCTCACTCCCAAAAGGGAGTCACCCCTGGTTGTGATTGATCTACTCAGGCATAATTTCAGGAGAAAGTGGTAAGTAGAGCAGCCCAGAGCCAAGCCAACAGCAGCTTGAACCCTGCATCATGTTTATGAACACCTGCAGCTTATATCATATGCACTTTCATTTGAAACATTCAGCTAAATCTGTAAAATTATTGTAGTATGGACTCATGCTATGTCACACCGTGACTACCTTTGATCTGGGTCCATGGGGAGCATTTATTCATGTGGGCAGCCGCAACAGCTGTAAATACAATGCTAATACATCAAGGTATTGAATTTCCCTCTATTTTCCAGCTGAAATCAGGGTTTATCTGCACTACATTTCCCATTTAGTATACTTCTGAATTTCTTACGTTTCAAGGTAATCTACCAAAGGTAGTGGTGTAAAAACTGTGACCATCAGGTTCCATTAGAACATCGTCAAAAACAATTTTCTTGTTTCTCTTTGGTAAAGAGAATTGACTGTTGCTAATATATCTTGACCTTCATATTTTTGGCCTTTTTATCTTTGCTGTAGTTCATAGTTGTTTATTGTTCACTTAACCACTCTTTATGTAGCTGTAGTTCATGGTTGTCTATTGTTCATGATTAATGATGCATGAAGTGGAAGGTGAACTATGCCCCAAGCACTCTATGTCCATTCCCATGTGATAGAACAGAGATAAAAAGACAGGACAGTAAAATAGAAAGTGAATGAATGTATTTGTACCCATGGACTAGTAAAAGGAGATGTCCCATAAGACTAGTGTCTTCTGGTTTTATGGTGCACTTCATCTAGTAAATTCCCTTTCATACTCCACTTGCTATTCCTCCTTCACTGTGTTCCATCTTCAAAGTCAAACTAGACCAATTTCATCCTTTATGTCTCCACTGCCATCCCTTCTGTTCAGGCTTGTAGGGCCTCAAAATTAGATGTTATGGGTGACATGACCAACTTACTTGCCTTCAATCTTTCCTTCCTCCCATCCACATGCCATATTGTAAAGAAGGATTCTTGTGCCATTCCATGGTTCAAATATTTTCATTTAGTGAGTACTATTGCCCTGAAAACACAGATCAAACATCTTTAAACTGACTTTATTCTGTGGGGAAGCAAGGAAAGGATTTTTTAAAAGCCCTGATTGTATTTATAGTCAATAATCCTATAAGGAGACTACACCTCTGTCCCTCCTCCATTTAGTCAGACTTCATAAGCTTTTGGACAGCCTTACTCTCTAAGTGTGGTTCATGAACCAGTAGCAGCAGCATTACCTGGGAGCTTCTTGGACAAGAAGAATCTTAGGCCCCACCCCAGACAGCTCAGTCAGGATCTCCATTTTTAACAAGGTCCACCTCTGCACATGAAAGCTTGAGAAGCAAACTTTAGGGGAAAGGTGGTATTAGGAAGAAGATTCCTAACTTCTTCACTAATCTTAGGCCACCGTTCTGCTGGCTTCCTTACAGTTTTATAGTCAACTGGCCTGATTGAATGCATTCTATAAATCAGTCCTCTTCAATCATCCACAGAGTGACACCAAGTTCACTTTTCACCTGGATCCCTGGCCCGAAACCACCAACTTTATATCTTACATGAAATAGGTAAGAGTGAAAAGTATTTATATGAGGCACTGGATAGGAATATTAGGGTTGGTTTTTTTTTTTTTCAACAAAAATAAATGAGACTTGTTTAAGACTGAGAGAAAGTGTGAGAAGAATATTGCGGATAGTGTTTGGGCAAACAAGTGATCCTCAGTGGGACAGAGAAAAGGTTAGGTGGGTCATTGCCAACTAAGATTATTAATCTTGCCAACACAACCTTGTGCCCTGTCCTCCCTGTGACTCTATTACCATTATTTCTGCTTTTACTTTTTTTCCTTGACAGAAGTGCCTGGAAGAAAAGGTTCATTTCAATTTTTCTTTATCCACCTCTGTTCCGAGACTTTCCTAAAGCAACATGCCAGTACAGAGTGTCCCATAGTCCCTAGAGTTGATATAGGCCCAAGCTACTTGTGACATTCCAGGAGAACCAACATCAGCCCCCATTCTCTCTATTCTCTGACACAAATACCATCAGTTTTCCAATCCCATGTCTTCTCGGTTGTGACTGAAATTCCCTTTTTGAGTTTTTTTATTTAAATACTTCACATTGTTTAAGGCCCAAAGTTAGGAACTCTATAATCAACAGTCAGAGCAAAATCTTTTAATTTTAGTTCTAGAATACTACTCCTATATATTTTGGAATGTTTATCACATTATGCCTTGAATAGTAGACAAGTCCATTCTTAGACCACAGTTTTTGTTTGTGTGTGGGGGGGGTGAAGTTTTATTTGTTTAATTTTTGCTTAGAGACCATGTCTTGCATGAATTTTAAATCCCTCAGAGTAGATAACACTGAGCCTTAAATTCTATCATTGCTCAAAAACTATTAACTATATGAGTCAACAACTTGAACTCTGTCATTTTCTAAATCTTGATGTATTCTTTTTCCTAATTGAACCAATGCATTGTGTTTTAAAGACACTGCCCTCCATTCTAAGAATACCTTTCATTAAAGGTCTGAAAATTTATTTTAGGTATTGTATATTCCTTATAGAGAAATTACATACATGAAGTTCTTTTTGATAAAAATTCTGGCTTCAAACTTTAAGATCATAAACGTAGCCTAAACTTGTGGGATGAGCAACATTCTACTAACTTTGAGCTTTGAGTTTTGGTAATTTAACAAGTTCTACAAGAGAATTTTATGTTCTGCTCCAACTACCTTATATGGCCAGAGTAAATTTTTCAGCCTCAGTGGACAGCCAGAAAGTAGGTCCAAAGCTCTGATAATGTACACCCAGGAGAGAAGCACAGTCTTCTTTTCTCCCACCAAAAACACTGACTCCTACTGCAGCTTCACAAATCACCAAGTTTTGCTGGAGTGGGTTGTACTGAATGTGCATTTCATATCTAGCGAAAACACTGGGCTGATTTTCACACAAAAGTTTTAAACATTGTAAGTTGCCAGGTGTCCTCTGTGGTAAGAATTATATCAGTAGTCTTTATAGACTTTTCTTAAGGTTTCTATTTTTAAAAAAAAAAGTGTCAAAAGAAAAAAGCAGTACTCAACTGTATCAATATAATCTTTAAAAGGGGCATTCAATGTGTTATTTGTTTCTACAAGTACCACAAAAAGTGCACATGTATTTAAAAACCATAAAAGTCAGGGCATACAGAAAGACCTCACATTCTATTATGAAAGAAACAAAACAAAGGCAAGATAAATGTACACTCATTTCAGGAGAATTATGTAGGGCAGAAAATGCAAAATGAATTATAAGGCAATTCTATTCCTTCATTTCTATGGTTACAAATAATGTTGAACCATAAAGAAAGGCAAAAATGCTCTCTCCTATTCTCTTCCTCAAACTTAAATCTGTTTAATGTTTATACTTCCAGTAATACAATTATCCTTTAATATAATTAAATTGATTTTTTCTATTTCAAAATTTTCACCTGCACTAAATTTTCTGAATGACACTATATCAAGAAAGAAAAGTGTCCTTATTGACTTGTTCAAATTATCAATCTTTAATTTGCCAACAGGCTAGTAAAAATTATGATTCATCTTCTAAGGAAAAATGAGAATCCCATTATAGAAAATGTCCTAAAGACTGCTTAACTACAATACTGAAAACCAAAGTGGAATGTTCCAGGTGATCTCATCTATTATAAAATTAGAGTCTTTCTGAATAGGACTTCATTATAGATGTCAGATTTTTGTAGGAGTAAAATTGAAGGTAAATTTTATTTTTAGATCATAGTCTTCTTAGGCAAGATACTCTCCTCAGACATATTAAGAGGAGAACACCAAGGAAAAGGTAGAAATAATATTTTAGCCCAAAGAATGACCAGCCTTCTGCAACAAATTAAGACGAAATCACAGATTTAAATCTTCATTTGTTTTTATAAAACTCAGTTGAATTTTCAATTTTTCCCAAGCAATCCATGGTATAAAATTTAAGGAATAGGAAACAAAATACATTTACCACCTCAATTTTCTCTGTTCCAGAAAGATGATGAGTTTCCAGATATGAGATGCAGATAATAAATAACCTGAAAAGTTAAGCTTCCAAAGGTAAAACACAGTTGATTTCTTCCTCCCCAACCTCCATTTCCCCAGCAAGTTTGGCTCTTGATTTTTATAATTTTCTTTTTGTTGTTGCTGGGAAAGGCCTGTCCTTATCTTTCCCAAACTATATAACGTAGACATGAAGTTGAGGAAGTTTCCCTTAGGATCATCCTTCATTCATCAAATGAGGAAATTATAAATAAGGAAGTGGAGTCATTTTGTCTAAACTGTCCAGCTCAGTAGTGAAGAATGGCAACTAAACCTTTAAATTTGTTCTAAAATTCCCTGGAAGGAAGAAATTCTTGAAGTCAGAATGCCAGTGGGAGTATGAGAAAGTATCTCGATTACCTGATTTAAAGTTGGCCTACATAATAAGAAAAAAATCCATCTGTGAATGTGCTGGGTCACAAAATTACCTGTTGCTGGTGTTTTCACTATTGTAAAAAACTCTTACACAGACATGGCCTGGGAAACCCCAAATATTATACCAAATTATTCATAGTGATATTTCATTGTGATCAGAGTGAACAATATTCTCATATAGATCATCTCAGAGCCTTGCCTTTATCACCAAAGCAAATGTTTTTACATAGATGATAGATAGATGATAGATAGATAGATAGATAGATAGATAGATAGATAGATGATAGATAGATGATAGATAGATAGATAGATAGATAGATAGATAGATAGATAGATAGATATACAGATAGATATAGATAGATAATAGATGATAGATAGACAGATAGATGATAGATAAAACAGTATTGACAATACCAGAAGTGGACATTAAATTCCTCATATACAATTTGTGTATAAACTATTTTTTTTAAAGATTTTATTTATTTATTCGACAGAGATAGAGACAGCCAGCGAGAGAGGGAACACAAGCGGGGGGAGTGGGAGAGGAAGAAGCAGGCTCATAGTGGAGGAGCCTGACGTGGGGCTCGATCCGGTAGCGCCGGGATCATGCCCTGAGCTGAAGGCAGACGCTCAACCGCTGTGCCACCCAGGCACCCCTGTGTATAAACTATTAACAGCTAGTTTATGTCATTTAACTTTTTTTTATTTCAACTGGACACAAACTTGGTGTAACGTAGAATCACCCAGAGCTTTGGATGGCAATTCATACGACAAAGCCTTACGTCAACCCTAATGAATCAGAATCTCTGAAACATGAGTAATTTTTCTAAGTTCTCCAAGCAACTCGGAAGCTATCTAAGGTTTGGGAACCACAACAATTGCGCAAAGTATTGACTAAGATGCTGTACCGTGTGTGTGTGAGGGGGTGGGTGTGGATGTGTAGAGGGTATAGGAAAGAAATGTGTGTTTTAGTTTTAATTTGGATTTTATTTAATTTTTTTAGAAAATAAGCAAAACTTCCTTTCAATTTTTTTTTTCAGTAACACTTTGATATATAGTGTCTCGAAAATTGAATGTCAAACATTTTGGTGTTTTAAGACATAGAAAATGTTGGTCAATGTAAAAGAATGCCTTTTATTTCAATTTGAGTAGAGCATACTCAGAATTTAAAACTAAGACTTTCCTTTCACCATGGAATTAAAAAAAAAAAAGAACAGTAAGACATTAAGTCGATTTAGTCAGACAAAACAGGAACTGTTGATGTTATGTGAGTAGCAAAGAGGATATGGCCTTACGCATTGATTCGGGATCCCATGCAAAAGCACGTTTGTAGCACATAATTATCATTGCAGCACTGTATTACTTTGTGACACAGATGACATTACCAGAAAGAGTTTACTAAAATTCGGCATCAGAAATTTAAGTCACAAATATGTACTTGATAATAATATTTTCTTTTTGTTGGGGGGGGCTGTTTAAAGAATATATGACTTATGCTATGCATTTTAGAGAAGTTGAATTAACATGAATTTGTGTCAAAAAATGTTAATGTTTGGGTTAAATAAGAGAAAAATATATAAAAAAAGAAAACTCACGCTTTAATTTTACGTAATCGAGGTGACGATCGAATATGATTTTACGTGCTAAATAATGTGTACACCAACCTCTAAGAGCAGAAGAAATTTAGAAGTAGAGAAAGTAATCTCTGAAATTGCCAATATAACATCTATTTTTTAAGTCACAATAATTCACTTTAGCATAAAACACAGAATATACCTTGTTCAAATTATCCAGAAACTTGTTAAAGAATAGATGGGGGAGTATACTCTTTGCACTATTCAAAATATGTGGCTCTTAATTTAATACTGAAGATATTCCCCAAGTTACTTGGATTTATGAATGACCTGAATGTTATCTCCATCTGTCTTAGATTGGGTTGGGTGGAAACAGACTGTGAGCTGGTGAGAGGCATACAGAAATTTTACTAGAGACAGCTCTGAGAAAATACCTATAAAAAAAGTGGGGAAGGCAGGATTAGCAGAGGGAAAAACTGAGTACACAGTGGTCTTGAGACCTCTGACAATTCTACTAGGAGCTGTGGCACCATAATGGTCCTTCTGAATTGTCCCAAATACAAGAGAGAGGGTGAGGCTTTGTGGGTCCACCCACATCAGCCAGTCAGCCAGTCATTGGTTGTGTGCTTCTCTTCCACCTGCTGGAGGAAATGTAACTGGAAGTGAGACAGTTGTTTGGAGCTACGGCATTTCAAAGGGAGACACTCAGTTGTAAGAAACCAACAGCTGACATACCAATAAGTAAGTACATTAGCCTAAAGAATGGGTCTGAGTCCATTATAATTCAATGGAGTTGATAATAATAATAATAATAACAATAACAACAACAATAATAATAATGGATCTGAGTAGAAAGAGCACCATTGTATTCCCTACAATCCACTCTTGTACTACTCAGATCTACATGCTTCTTGGAATAAGTTTGTCCCACCAGGGAAGAGCTTTCTGAGGCCCTTAGAAGAAAAGGCCACCAGAACAAACTGTAGTCCTGATCCTGCAGTGGATTTCAAGGTCATGGCTGTTACTCACCAGCCCTCTACTCCAGCGCACATTCCGAATTTCCCGCATAGCTCGTCTGGCATTTCAGGTTGTCTTGCCTGGAGGGGTGACACAGACCCTCATTCCCAGGGAGTCTTAGCCCCTTCTCAGGCCATGGTTGTTCTATTATCCTTTTACCATCAAAGTGAACACAGTAAACAAAAGATGCCCCAATGGATTACCTGACACCAAACCGTCTCCTGTACCCCATTTACTACAGTGACCCTATTTTCTCCTGATAATCAAGTTAAATTACCAATGCCAGTAAGATAATTCATCTTCTTGACTGCTGGCCTCTTAGTATGAAAAGTCTAAGTGATCAGTCAACATGTTTTGCTTAAAGGTCAATGAGAATCTTATTGTGTCCCCTGGTAAAAGTTCTCCCCTTTTGAGAACTAGGACCTTTATACCAACAGGGCATCAGGAATATGGGAAACACAAAATGGGTCACTAAAAGTAATGCTATCATTTATACTTCCACTTTTTAAAAAAGATTTTATTTATTTATTCGACAGAGAGAGAGAGCACAAGAAGGGGAGCTGCAGAGAGAAATAAAGAAGTAGTTTCCCCACTGAGCAGGGAACCTGATGTGGGGACTCGATCCCAGGACCCTGGGATCATGACCTGAGCTGAAGTCAGATGTTTAACTGACTGGGCCACCCAGGCACCCCTATACTTCCATTTCTGTTTCCTGGGTCCATATATTCTAGTTCTGGGGGCACAGCATCCTGTAAATGTTCATCCTCTCAAGGTGTTCTTTTAGACCTGGTGACAGGTGCATCTTTAACAGACCATTCTTTAAAAAAAAAAAGAAAGAAAGAAAGAAAGAAAGATTTTATTTATTTATTTGACAGAGAGAGAGACAGCCAGCGAGAGAGGGAACAACAGCAGGGGGAGTGGGAGAGGAAGAGGCAGGCTCCCAGCGGAGGAGCCCGATGCGATGAGGGGCTTGATCCCAGAACCCTGGGATCATGCCCTGAGCCGAAGGCAGACGCTTAACTACTGAGCCGCCCAGGGCTCCCCTTAACAGACCATTCTATTTCTATGTCAGTCCAGTAGCTTACAGGTGGCACGGTATGTGATAGGTTCATATGCCCACTGTGTGCTTCTCTCACTCGAAAGTAAGTTCCTTAGTATAATGCAGTGCTATCTGGGATCTTCTATTGGTCGATCAAAGAAGCTACAAGCTCTCCAATACTGCCATTGGCTGAAGGCAAAAGAGGCAAACTCATACTCAGAACAGGTGCCGATCCCAATCAAGATGCTTACTGTCCTCTCAAGGTGAAAGGGTCCAATACAGTCAGTTTGTTCCCAGTGGTTTATTGGTCTCAGGTGGTAGACAGGGGCTCAGTATTGGTCTCTATTGCTGGCGAGTTTAACATTCAGCAGTGATGGTACTTCGATCAGACGTGGTGAGTCAGAGGCCATGCTACCGGGCCCATTCATAGGCTCCATCTCCACTTCCATAACTACTTTCTATATCTCAACCAATATGCTGGCCCTCAGCTACTTAATGACAGAACCTCACTGAGATCTACTGGCCAAGTCATTTTGTATACTTGTTTGTTTAATGTCTTGTCAACGATGGATGTTTCCAGTGGGTGTTTACATCCGATACCAGCACAAGTACCAGGACAAGGACATCTTATTGCATAGCAATCCCTACAGATCCATCACCATGTCTTTTCCCAAGACCTCCTCAGCCAGATCTTCCAATCTTTCTCTTTTTTGCATCCCTGTTCATCAGTGCACCCATGAGCCCCTTTATATTCTTACTTTGTTTCATTTTTCTATTCATATAAAGTAGATGACTGAGTGCACCACCCAGAACTCTGCCCGCCGGAAGGATTTCTTCAGTGATGTCCTGAAAAAGTGGGATAGAGAGTAGCAGTTCCTCTTCAGCTGCCACCAATATACTAAGCAAACTCATTAATGAACCAAACTAACCTTTTCCTCCTCTATAAGATGGTCATAAGGGACCTCAACACCCCCGTGGAGCCAGGGGTGAGAAGTGGTAAATAAGATGGTAAGAGGGTTTGCACCACCCACTTGTACAGCTTGCTTGTGCCATCTGGTCCTGTTTGTGCCTGGAACTTGTGGAATCACTTCCATTTATATTGGATTACTGCTCAGCTTGCCTGAGCTTATGACTTGGTGGGTCAGCACAGTCTTGCTAAAGAAGGGCATCTCTGACCACAGCAGACTGGTGACTTGCTGTTCCATGGTCATGTCTCTACAAAGGACCTACAATATTCCAGTTGCTACTTTCTGAATGGTATAGTTTGTTGCACTGTTGCAGGATCCTTCTTCAGAGGAATGTGGCTTCTCCTTCAGTTAATGGGTTCCAGCTCTGAGAATTGGCTCAGGTACAGAAACTGAGTAAGGAATCATGACTTTTTATTGGAGGAGCCATCTTCAGTCTCCTGCTTATCCATCTGTAATTTTTCCCGGTTGTATAAATTAAATAGTACCCTTATTGACTGCCCTTCACTCTTGCCTGTTGGAATGCCATCTCTATACCTCTCTGAAGGTTGGGCTTTCTTGACTGCCTCTCCAAATTTGCCACTGATTGTAATAATTACACACACCTTGCACCACCACCTGGTCTTTATTACTTAGGAATCCTATTATCAGCATTGCTGGAAAGGAGCCCAGCTCTGTTATAGCACATCCTACCATCAGCCCTGTCTAGATAAGGACAGATGTTACTGAACTTCTCAATGATGCTGATGTCACTCTGTGGAAGATTTATCTGTTACAAAGTTTGCCCAAGAAAGCCAATTCCATTGAGATTTCTAGCTTAAAGCAGAATAATACCATTTAGAAAAAATATATATATGTATATATATTTATGGGAACTAAGAGACTGAACAACCGAGAACACACAACCACATTGTCTTCCAATTTTAATTATTTGAAATGCATTATGTTTTTCATTGCTGAAACAGCTACAGAATTTTCTGGAGAATCATTTCCTTCCACTGAGCTTTTCTCAGGTTTTCAGAGGCTCTGGAGAGTTAGTAAAACCTGACAGAATCTGCATTAAGGAAAAAAAATGAGACTTTATGTCAAGAGCTGAGATTCCCCTGAGATGAATATATGCAAAGAACAATAATGATATCGAGTACCACGGATTGTGGATTAAATAAAATGTGACATTTTTCTTGGGCAGGGCAATTAGGGCAACATGGAAATTAGAAACTGATAAGGACATTTAGGTTGCTTTTAGTTTTTTTGTTTTTTAACCATAGAAACTACTAGTAGATTATTCCAGGTGGGCTTTAATCCCTAGTGTTTTCCCAAATTTCAAATGCACACCACCAGCACTATAGTGGATTGTGCAAAAAAGGCCGTAGAACGCTGAAGTTTCATCATGGAATGTAGTGGCCTGAAATTAATCAGGTAACTACAAACTAAGTAGTTGCTATTACAGACTTGCTTTATGTTAATTCTATAATTACTCAGGTGGAAATACAGGTAGAAAAATCATTGGAAGAGTCTTTGATAAATATTTTCTTTTAGAATCATGTTTGCTTATTTTTCACATAGAGTTTTATGAAAATTAAGAATATTAGAGCTAGGTGGATAATCTAATAAACTTCATCTTACACATGAAGAACCTGGGACCCCAAGGTCTGTCTTAAATCAGATGTGTCTCAGGCAAAAGGTTCGTAATTCTTAGTGAGATATGCAATTTCAAGTTTTCTTCTTTGAAAAGATGTAGAATTGACATTTTGACAAGTAAGAAGGTAAATGACTTGATTATACAATATCACGTATTCAATGATTTCTCAGAATTCCCAATAAACCATGTCATAATTTCTTAAATATTCAGAATTTTACTCAATTTCAGCCTAAGGAGTACCTACTCCTAGTAAAGAGTAAGGAAAATAGTGCCTTATTTCCTAGAAATCATTTTTTTTAATCTAATGGTTCACTGATTAAAAAAAAAACATCAAATAAATGTTAAAGGACAAAATATTAGAGTCTGTGCCACTAAATATACAACCTCAATTACATTTCTGTCTTCTATTTCCTTAAAAATGTGAATAACTTTAAACTTGTAAAGAAAAAAAAAAAGCAAAGAAATTCTCTTGGCTTTAGAAAAATTAATGTGTAATATTAGCCTATGTTCTGAAATTTTCTTTTAAAACATACCTTACATCAATTTACCTCAAAATTTATTATTCTGGAATATTTCAGAATGTATAGTCTTTGAATTGGCTTTTAAAGTTTCTCAAGACTATCTATAAAAAAACCACTAAACGTATTTCATGTACTCTCCACTTCAGATTTGGAATTATTCTGTAAGGTACATGACAGGAATTCACAACAGTACTTTCAAAACTATTCCGAACCTCCATCAAATGCGAGAACAGAAACTCCGTCTCCATATGCCATCTCCAGGGGACTAAATCAGATTGAGATTCTTTATTTCATCGTTTGACTTTAAATTTAAATTCAAATTTTGATCAGTATTCTTTTGATAACTCAGTAACTATGGAACCTAAGCAGAGAAACAAGCTCCTTGCTGCTCCTCTGCAAGATGGTAGTACTAGCAGACCTGTAAGCCTGTTCTCTAAAAATCATAGTTCAGTGCATGTTTTTGCTGACCTCTCTATTAAAGTCACTCCTGAAACTGGAGACTTTAGGCAGTGACAAGTTGATAAGCAGAAATAATCATCTGATAACTCATGTGTGGGTTTTTTTTTTTTTTTAAAGATTTATTTATTTATTTGTCGGAGAGAGCGCGCACAAGCAGGAGGACAGGCAGGCAGAGGGAGAAGCAGGCTCCCTGCTGAGCAAGGAGTCCCATGTGGGCCAGGATCCCAGGACCCCGGGACAAGGCCTGAGCCAAAAGCAGATGCTTAACCAACTGAGCTACCCAGGTGTTCCATAACTCATATTTTTTAATGTAAAAGTAAATATTCACTAAATGCTAACGAATTCATGCAGGAATCTAAATTAAAAAGAGCAGGGGCACCTGGGTGGCTCAGTCGTTAAGCTTCTGCCTTTGGCTCAGGGCGTGCTGATCCCAGGGTCTTGGGACCAAGCCCCGCATCGGGCTCCCTGCTCCGCTGGGAAGCCTGCTTCTTCCCCTCCCACTCCCCCTGCTTGTGTTCCCTCTCTCGCTGGCTGGCTCTCTCTCTCTGTCAAATAAATAAATAAAATCTTTTAAAAAAAATTAAAAGAGCAAAACTGTTTCTTAAAAAAACAAAAAAAACAAAAAAACAATCTCTAAAACCAGTAAATCAGAAAATGGATTCAGACTGCAAAGCATTAGCAGCAAAATCATTCCTTAGAAGCAACAATCTGTGATACGGAAACTGAAGAATGTGATGAAAAACAGAAAACACAATCCCATCTATGGTATCAATTTAAATGAACACAAAGGAAACATGGGTTTTTGTAACTAAAAGCATTCTATAACATTCAACACTCACTTTTTTAAAAGTAATTTTTTAAAATGTGATCTCCATGATTATTCATGAGGTAATTGCTCTTCTACTGTTTTCAAAGACGACTTTCCCTTCCCATAAAAAGACTGAAAAATACAAAGGGAGATAAGAGACTGAAGGGGTTGGAATTAGACGTGGTAGGTTGTAGCACACTCAGAAGTTTGCTCCTGGGATGAGTCCAAACTTCTCCGAGTGATACTTCAGATTCCAGAGGAGCCTGAAGAGCATGGAAGTCATGCCCACTGCCAATGACGCCCATCCTCGTTCACCAAAATGAACACAAGGAAGGAAGTCTGAGCATGATATCTAGTCATGCTGACTGAAGGCCACACGAAATGACCATGGCTAACATTTCGGAGGACTTACAAAGGCACACACACTTTCTATACACTAAGAATATTAACACATTGGATTTTCCCAACAACCCTGTGAAGATTTACAGGTGAGGAAACTCTATCTGCAACAGATCGATAATTTACCCAAGTCCCACACGTGGTATGCAGCAGTCAGGATTTAAACACTAGGAGTCTGGACCCCAGACTTGTACTCTTTTTATTTTTTTAAGATTTTATTTATTTATTTGAGAGAGAGCACGCACATGAGTGGGGCGGGAGAGGCAGAAGGAGAGAGAGAAGCAGATTCCCCACTGAGCAGGGAGCCTGAGGCAGGGCTCAAAGGCAGACACTTAACTGCTTAACCAACTGAGCCACCCAGGCACCCCCCCCCAAGACCAGCACTCTTAACTACTGTGACATATTCAAAAAGTTAACTATACATCCCAGCAAAGTATAGTGTCCTATGAACAGACAGAAAAATAATCTATAAATCAGTCCCAGTCACTCAAAGGGTGTATGTGTGTATGTATGTATTTGTTAAATACATGCATATGCACAAATATATATACATATATTAAATGGATACATGTCCATTAAGTCTATTGTATTTCAGTTATCGTCTTTTCAATAGATATACACACTTTTAAGGAGAGTATACAACCAGTTTGAATTCTATAGTTTCTAACTCCAGTTTACAAGAATTCTAAATTTAGTTTCTGTAATTCAATTTAATACCTTCTCTAAATCCCTCTTCTCTCTAATGCATAAAGCTTTGTTTAATCATCCCTCGGGTTGAAACTCAGTGAAATTAGAAATTACTCCATAACTCCTGGATAAACAGGGTAAAACTGGCTGATAAGGTCAGTTAGCTCTGAATTCAAATCTGGGGAGTGCTCCGTATCATATTGCCTCTGTGGACTAGCAGTCGCTCTGTCTGGTCTTTGAACATCAGTTCCTGGATCTGAGGGAGGTCTGCCGATAACATGGCTTCGTCGTGACTGGTAGGACCCTTTCAAGCATCTCACGCCCCTCTAGTTATGGGAAGCTTCTATCATCCCAGGGACCCCAGAGTCTCACAGAACTCTCCTAGATCTCTTCTGTGTTAGACCATCCTGGCCGCCATTGCTCTGCCCAGCTGGGAACAGCTTTGGTAGGGGCTTCCTTGGGAGGATTATTTCTCCCCAGGCTGGATCCTCTCTGTTCTTGGATCCGCCCAAATCTATCTGGGGGATATTGTTCCTCTCCCCTACTGACCTGGCAGAGCTGACCAGGATAGCACCATCTTTTCTGAGACCACACCAATACCTAACCCTGCAGTGCTTAGCTTTCCTCTGTTTCTCCTTTCTCCTCTCAGACAGTGAAATTTTATCTAATTTTGAGAGGAAATCTGCCTCTTAGAGTATCATGAATGCTTCCCAAAATCACAATATATGCATAAACTCTAGGCTCTGATTCTTTCAGGCTCTTAAATTTTTAGAACACAGAAAGTTCATTATTTTTTCAAAAGATAGTCTCTTCCTGGGATATGAAAACTGCTTTCACAAATTTAACCGTGAAGCTGACTGCCAGAGTTCAAATTCCAGCTCTGTCCCTCACTAGCTTTATAGGTATTTAAATGCTCTGCTATTCCGTTTCCGTGTGTGTGTGTGTGTGTGTGTGTGTGTGTGTATACATACACCTATATTATGCATATACATATGTAGTATATTATATATATTACATAATATATTTGCTACTTAACTTATAGAAATGTGATGAGGATTATATAAATAACGGAAGGCACTTGGAGCACACGAGGTACATAAAAGCATTGACTATTATTATTATCGATATTATTATTAGGCAAAAGTGGCTAAAGAATCTCAGACCAAGAAAAATAGAGGAAAGAAAAAGCTGGCTCAGAACCTAGTAGTTTCATCCTGACCCAAATTTTTCTTACTTAGTAAGAATATTTTATGGCTAAGAAGAAGAAATGTTGGTTTCTCTTAAAATTAATTAATTAATACCAAGAGATTTACTAATGTGGTATGTGTCATGAATGTAGTGAAAGAAAAATATTAATTCAATTTTTTTTTCTTAAAATCCACACTATTGTCAGCTAATCTCCTAGTGGGGCAATGAAAAGACATTCTAGAATCCACTAGGATAAGGAAACTGTATTTTATGCTTTCTAAACTTGGTGAAATCTTTAATTTTTTGACAAATATTTCCTGAGCATCTCACTATATAGTTTTATGCTAGCTGCTATGCTGCATACCTAGATTAAGATATATAACACTTTTTCTTTTATTTTCTGGAGGTTACAATATAGACAGGTGAACAGATATATACAAAACTAATTAGTCTTTAGGATAAAAAGCACTTTAATTAGGTCCCAAGTTTCTATAAAAGGCAGAAGGTGCATTTAATACTGATTCAGGCAAGATCCAAAAAGACTTCATGGAGAATGGGACATTTGAGCAGAAACTCAAGAGAAGGATATATGCAAAGGAGTGCTGGTAAATTCTCAATAACTATCTGAAAAAATATATATGTGTATATAGGTCTACATATGCCTAATTTTGTTATAAAAATTACTGATTTTAAACATATGTACCACACAATGAACAAATAATAAAATATACTATACTCTTTATTATAATTTCCGTATAGACAGATTCTCACAGAATTCATTCACTGATTTTTGCTAGCTTCTGTGTCTACAGACAGCCTATGTTTGTAATTAATAAATGAACATAATTGCAAATGTCCTATGTTGGGACTTCAATAGTTTGTCTGTGATATGAACAACTTTACAGGTTTGATAATAGTTTTTGAAGACTAAAGATGTATTTCTTCATTTTTTGTGCTCTTTCTATGTAAAAACCACAAGCATGACATACCTTCGAGTTTTATCCACATTATTGCCGTTTTCCTCCTGATTTTTTAAGTCTGGAGACAACAGAATGATAAATCCAACTCTGATTTTTAGTGCTTGCTGATTTCCATGGTATAGTACTCCCACCATGTCTGATTTCCAGCCTCCAAGTTACACGATGTCAGTGAAAACAAAGCTGAGAAGAGATCTTCAGTGGCACAACGATACACTGTAGACGCAAGTAGCAAAAGAACATAGGAAAATAGTAAGATGCAGTAAAACAATTAGGAAGTCATAATTTTTGAACTTTGCTTGCCTTTGTTTTCTATATAACTTATTTAACTGCAAGTTTATATAATTTGATTTTTTTAGATGGCTATGTTAACAACTGTCTCATAAAATTCCTGAAAATTTACCACTTGACTCCACCACACCAGCACACCACTCCAGCTCCATGACCACTCCAGCACACTAGTGGATATTTTGTTTATAGACTATCCACATGCCTGGATCATTACCCTAATTTACAGATGAAGAAAGAGGATCAGAAGAGCTAAGTAACTTGTCTGAGGTCGTTCAAGAGCTAAGTGGTGGAGTGAAGATTTAACCCAGAGTTATATGATTTCCGAAGATCTCTTATATTCAGCAATTCGTGTGAGCACTGAACTGGGAAAATAGAATATATGTACTATTTTATAACTGCTGATTCTGTGTGTGTGTGTGTGTGTGTGTGTAAATATAGATGGAAATAACAATTTCATTTCCTGTGGCAATGATATTTTGTGGAACCATGGTGAAAATTCTTTAGTGTTTGTAAAATATAATCATTTAATGATTCCACACACTTAAAGTGTATATCACTATGTACGAGAGACAGCATTTGGTCTGAGATTTGTGTTCATTAAAGTCTGAATATGGAGAGTGGGGACAGTATTAGACCGTCTCTCACTTCAAAGTTTCCATGGCTACTGCTGTCTACCAAAAAGAACACAGAGAGTGGCTTAAACTGATTCTCAATATGGATCTTTGGAATTTTGATCCGCAGGGGAAGAATGGGAATTTCAGAATGAGGAAATCAATCACGCAGGAGTCTAGAGGTACGCGACGTCAACAGTGAACGAGCCAGCCTGACGCAGGAGAGCTTGTGTAGACTATAGGAGGGAAGAGCGTGTGATTGGGAGACAAGGCCAGCAGAATGTTGAAGGGTATTTCTCTCAGGCTAGGACAAGCTGAAATTCTGGTTTGCAGCAAACCTGTTAATTCAGTCCTTTTCGATTTGTAAAAAGTAATCACCCCCCTTTTTGGGGGATGGGGAATTCGTAAGTGTGTCTCCAAAAGAATTATTTTTTCCTAGGATTCTGGCCACTGGAAAGTCACCCCAGTCTTTCTTTTCTAATTTACTTGACTGTCACTCTTACCTCCCAAAGGACGTCCCTGTCAGAGCTTTGCCATCAACCATTTCAAGCACCTGCTTTTCTGTCTGTTCCACTGAATTTTTCAGATGTCAGAGCGACTGCTCCCTAAATCTTAAACTTGGTATATCTTAACAGACCCCTTCATCCAGCACTAGTTTGCACCAACACTCAGATAACCAATCCCTTCTTGCTGCCCAAAAAAACATGTTATCATAGGGCAGTTTTAAAATTCATCCTCCATTCAGATTTTTTTTTTTTTAATTTTTACTTTCATCAGCAAATTTACTCAAAATGGATCAGAGTTCCTTTTTGTAGACCTTGCTGAAGAAAGAATATTGGTAGATTGTGATTCACTTTGAATGCAAAAAGTTTAGACTTGATCTTGTAAGACCATAGAAGGCCCTCCAGGGAAGTGACATTACCAAAGCTGTACTTTAGAAAAATAATTATGATAGCAGCATGCTGAGAGTATTGGAGAGATGAGAAATTAAAGACAGAGTCAGGGTCAAGGGACTATTTCAACAGTTCAGAATTAAGATGATAAGGATCTGAACCAATGTAATAACAATGAATATGGAAGGGAGGGCAAATATTTGAAGTTCATTTTGAAGTAGACAATCAAGGGCTCTCTGATGGATAGGAAGTGAAAATCAGCAGCAGAAGTTAGTAAGTGGTGAAGCTAGGGGTCAGAGAAATGAGCTGGCTTGCATCAGATTGAGAGACAAGAGTGAGAAGCACCATATACAGAAATGGCCTGCAATATATTGAAAATATGGATCTAGTTAAAAATAGAAACTGAAATGCAAGGGAAGAAATTGGATTTTTTTTCAGCGAAGTAGCATTGTCATCTTCAGTGGAGAGTAAATTGTTGGTATTTTAGTAAGACTAGACCATCTTCAATATGTATTAAACTAAATAAAACACTTTTAGCTTCCAAGGGTGTATCCTAATATTAAGGAGAACTGAATCTGACCATATCCGGGTCATTTACAGAGTAGCAAGTACACTAACAATATTGAGGATCAGAAATCTTTGTATCTCATTAATTTTTAGGTATCAGAACTTTGAACAAAACAAGCCTATTGTGATTATATCTTTAATTATCCTTAATATAATTTAATCATTCCATTTCCCTGCTCAAAAATTTTTAACTGGCTCCATCACACATAGGCAAAAGTCTAAACTCCTTAGTACTTCATACAAGACTCTTCATGATCCAGCCTCCATCACTGGTCTGATTTCTTCCCCCCACAAATTCCCTGCAAGAGATGCTGAATTAGCATGCACTTATCCTCTCTATGAACGATTAAGCCATTAAGTTCCTTATAGGTCCTTCACTTTCCAACTCGATGATTTGGTTAGACTCCGTCTCAAAACATACTGAGAGAAAAAGAATTTGAAGGAATGAGGGCGAGAAGAAAGGTACATTCTAGCAAATGAGGAAGAGAAAGATAGGTTATATTGCCAAGCTGCCTAACACCAAGAGGGAATTACATATCAGAACTAAAACAGAGAAAAGGAAAATATAGAGATCTAATAGCTAAAAACAAGCCACCACAGCCACCATTCTTCCTCGAGGTGACACTGTTTCTAGCTATCTCACCCCTTCTTGTGGATCGTGTGAGTAATTAAAAATAGAATGTCAACAACCTTTCTTCTGAGAGAACTTTAAGTTTGGTAAATAACTTTGGAATAAATTCACTTCAGTTTTGTGAAATCTTTGAAAATTTACATACTAATTGGAAGAGGTAAAAAGTTAGCGACCATAAAAAAGATCGATAAAATAGCCGGCCTTTTTTTTTTTTTTTTTTTTTTTTTGCTGCGAATGTTGTTTTCTAATCAATTATTTTGAAAGTTAATTCTTCAGTGTGGTGAAATTCTCCAGTACATTCGGCACCATTAATTCAACTCCCTTCCTATAGACTGCAGATTCTTTTTGTTTACACTAACTTCACCAAAGAAGAATGTCGTTACCAGAAATAGAAGAATTATTTCTAAGTTAACAACAGAATACAGAATTTCTAATATCGATATTAATTTTAATGCAATGGGTTTAGATTTGTAAGAGTTGGGGAAAGAAATCAAACTATTAGCTACTTTTTTTTTTTTGTAAGTTACTTCTAAGTCAGAAGCATTCAGGTGGACTCTATTAAATATGTCATCTCACTTAATTTTCATCCCATGATAGTACTCACTTGTAAAAATAAGAAAACAGAGGTTCCAAGATGTTATTGTCCAAGACTGAACACGCAGTAAGTAGTAAAGCCTAAGCCTGTACACTGTCTAATCTAACTCCAAAGTCCATGTTGCTTTGCTTTATAACTTTGCTTCCAAAAACTGTTTTGAAAAAAGAAGGCTAGAGGAAAATGGGTAGAAAATACAACTAGTACAATAAATCTATGTGAGAGAGTTTACGATCATCTCAACAATTATTTTAAGTGATTTTCAGTTTTTTAATAATTTACACTTTTTTAACACAAACTTTACTAAATTCATTTTTCTAAAATGATGACAGTCTGGAATCCTTTAGGCTACACATTTGTAATGGCATTAGTTCTTTACAGTGGATACCAGGACACCCTATGCAGCCCCCTCTCCCCCAGGTACAAAGGACTATTCCTTCAGTTCTAGGAGTAAAGCCAGGTTCTGGTCCAGAGCTGTCAGCCCTCTCCAGAAATTGCCGCATGATGAGGTAGGCCATGCCTACTTTCTGGGGACAGACTATATCCAGTGACTGTTTGGTGTAAGAGAATATCAGCTTAGCACCTACAGTGTCCCAATGTAGGACTACTCTTGTCAATGTCAGGTTCTGTTTCCTGGCCTTGATTCTTGAGTTCAGCCACAAAAGAATTTAGAGCCAAACTCTAAAGCAAGCAAAGGTTTAATAGCAGTTTAAGTGAAAGTACACTCTTGAGATGGGAGAGTGGGCAGGCCCAGAGATGGCAGCTGAACCCGAGGTCAGGATTATCTTTTCTTTTGATGTTTGGATAGGTTAAGGGTCATAGCTAGGGCAGTTTTTGACTGAGGTTACAGCCAATCATTGAAGGGACTAGGGGGAGAGGGACTTGGCCCTATGTGACCCCGGTGGGAACTGTCATGGCAGCCATTCTCTGCTGGGGGAAGGGGGGGAGACCACAGTATAAATGTATTATAATGAAGTTATAGGTTACTGTTGGGCAGTGGTCATTGGGAGCATGCGGTATCCCCTGAGATCCGTCCCGGCTGTTTGGAACTTGGCCTCCACCCTTTTATCAGTGGGAAAGCACTTGCTCCCTGCTCATATCTAGCCAACTGCCTACTCATCACTCTGAAAGGCCATCCCAACTCCAGAGTTTCCCACGGAGTGGGATGAGGCCTTAGTTAAGACCGCCCTACAGCCCATCACCTTCCTTAGCCCAGTCACGCTTCCTTTCCTTCCCACATAGGTGTGGAACCCAAAAACGGTCCCCTAATAAACTGTCTACATGCTAATCTATATTCCCTAGTCTGCACGTAGGAAACCAGACCTACAAGATTCTTCCAGTCCAAAATATCTAGTAAATGAAGAAATTGGCCGGTAATATCACCCTGGCTGGAAAAATTAGTGTCATTCTCAAAAACATTCACAAAAAAGGAAATAGTTTAATGAGAAAATCGGGCTCATTTATTTTAAATTATGTAATCAATAGAGAACCATGGGTTTGGCAAGTTTAAGAAACCTCTGATCAGAAAGAGAATTTAGTTATAAGAGCCAAAATGAAAAATGCATAGAGAAATATCTTAATTTGTTATAGTTAACATTCTTTTTAGATAAGAATAAACTAGTCTGATTTTTTATTTTTGGAAAAAAAAAAAACTTTGATATTAATGAATTCCTTAAAAATTGGATTCCGGGAAAAAAAATAGGAAGATGCCAAATCAGGTTTTTTGCTGTTTTTGTTTTTTTTTTTTTAATCTACATTTGGATTTCTGTGCTTCAGGGAGAAGCAGAATATGAAATATTGCCATCAAAATGCCAATCTTGTCTTTGATTTTAATTGATCTGTTATCACTGAGGAACAAGTTGTGTTCCATGTTTCAGTTGAAACCTGCTGCTTTTGCAGGATCACAGAAGCAGTCATGACCGGTGAGTCTAGCTATGGGTATGAACCAGTGTGAGCTCATTCATCAAGTACACCATCCTCACCTGGTTCTTGGTGGTGACTGTGCCAACTTCTCTGTGTTTTCACTTGCCTTCATTACACAACACTGCCCTAAGATGCAGAGAAGTAAATCAGTATGTTTTTATGCAATATCATAATTCATAGAATTTTCCATTTCTTAAATTTAACTCCCACAAAAGAAATTAACCACAAATATATGTAATTCAGTTTTTTTAATTCTGATTCAATATAGAGCAGAATATTTACTGTTTTCATTGAGATTTCGGAATAATAGTCTTAGCGTCCATGCTGTAAGTACTGACATAAATAAATTCCTCTAAGTCATTTGGGTCCGAGGAAAGCACAACTTTAAGTTGATTTGTTTTCTAAATCCAACCCGAAACCTTTATTTTACAGATCAGAAATACATTTTGAAGTCCCCAAGTATAACGTGAATGTTCTCCAGTGTTTGCCATCTTAACACAAATCCGTATATGATTATAAAATAAAATACATCCTTATGCCGATGAATGGGTATTGTAAAAAGAGCTTAGGCTCCAAACATATTTATCAATTTTGGTAAATATTTCTTTCTCACAAACAATCTTTGGTATCGATTTATACTAATTCAAAACCAAGAGAGCACCAATCAAATGTGTAAATCGTTCTCTGATTTATCTTCCCCCTTTAAAAGATAGAAGCTTCTGAAGAATTCTACCACCATAGCGTCGGTGCATTCACAGGTGCAAGCTTCTGAGAGTGTGCTCTTTCAGAAATGCAGACCAGGGATGACAAAAGAAGTGACAGGTACTCTGTTCCATAGCCCAGTGTTACAGGAGTTGAATCCTATGTTGTAATGAAATCCAACCCAACAAGCGCTATGTGACTTTAAGGGAATTTATAAATGATTGAAAGCCAAACATATTATTAAATATGTCTTTCACTAGGTGAAACTGACGAGAAAATTTTTCAAAAAATCCTGTTACAAATGTGGTCCAGAGTAAGAGCAGCTTACACAAAGACAGGCATAAAAATGTTCATTTATGTGATGTTACTGGAGAAGCAGAAAAGCTCCTTTTCTCTTCCCTCCTCTCCCCCTAGGCTTGAAGGCCCTTATTAAAATGCAAATGTTCTCTGGGTGGATTAACTTTCTGAGTAGAGCCCCAGGGGCAAAGGAAAACAAGTTGGCTGAAATAGCTAAATTATCCATATACTATTAAAAGCAAAAAGTTTCATGAGCTCAACTCCACCTCAAAATGAACCAACTGAAATAGCAACAATATTATCATTTATTTGATTGCGATGTGCCGGGTACTGGGCTATGTTTTATATAATTTACCTCACTTATTCCTTAAATAATCCAACCTAAGAGGTATTACTAGTATCTCCAGTTTGGGGTAGCTCTGAAATTTAGAGAGGTAAGTATTTTCCTAACGTTATAGAACTAGTCAGAAGGAAAGTGAACTCAAGTCCCAAATCCGTGACACTGACCATTACATAAACTGCTTCTCAAAATATGGCTCCTCCATCTTCTCTTTATTCTCTCCTACCTTGGAGGAAAAGTTTACATGTTTCCTTTCCAATGGCCGTCTCTGCTCCCCATCCTACCCATCCATGTAGGGTGTTGATCCTATATCTCTCCATTTCCTCCTCACTCCACAGTGTCTATCGCTTGTGTACAATCAGCTCCATTAACTAACTCCCTCTTCTCTGCTTTGACCCCCTCCATTTGACCAAGAAACGTATTTACTGACCTTCACTGTCTCTTACGATCACCTTTCTCTACTTCTTTCCTCTGACAATGTCTTGGATAAGTATTCCAAAAAATGTGACCTCCATTTTTTCATCAAACATTTTAAACAATTTACAAATCGGTTTCCAACAATAACAACAAATGATGCCTAGAGTCCTTGTTGATTTTTCCCCATCCCTGGCCCTTCCATTTCTCTACTCCTTTTACCTTTCCCGCCTGCATACAGTCAGGAACCAAGATCTTGGCGAATTCTTTCCTAATCACATTTCCCTTTCATTTCTCCTGAGATCACTAGGCTTGACGGGTTCAAAACTGATTCTGCCATCTTAGTCTTTCATTGGCGCGTCTTCCACTTTCCCAACAGAGAGCATAACACTCCTACAGAATGTAACCTCCCAAAATAACACGTGGATCGTAAGTTTGCTTTTAATCCAAGCCTGTCAGGCTTTCTTGAGGTCTCAAGATAATGTAGAAACTCCTCCAGCAAATTTCCAAAGCTTTCAAAGTACGAAATCTGACTGCAAGTCACTTTTCCTTCCCTTCCATCTCTCTACAGAACATGTCTTTTTAAAGCGCTCCTTCCTTCTTGATTTCCATTATCATCCACCAGTACCCTTTACTCTTCATGGCCCAGTGTTTGGACACATAGTGCTTTATGCTTTACTGCTTCTTCAGTGTTGCTCACACTGTTTCTGTCATTTTCCTTTTATGCTGCTACCCTCACCCCCCATTCAATGCGGTTTCCTCTGAATTTTCTATTTTATCCAGCAGATGTTCCAGCATTTGGCTATTACAATTCGTTTGACATTTTAAAAGTATTCTTTCATCATCATTTTCAAGAGTGTATATCTTGCCCGTTGAACCAGATCTAGCATTTTTTTGAGAGCAGTGTAAGAAGGGTGGGTCATTTTCTGTATGTCTCTGTCCCTACCCCATACTGTGTATAACATAATGCTTTGCCTACATAGGACATCACCATACATTCGTTGAATAAGTGGTAAGTAATATTAAGTTAGGATTTTATACTAATTCACTAAAGAATTAGCAACCATCTTTTAATGGAATCCTGTAACAAGTAAAATTAATTTCTCATTAAAACGTTTTTTGGAAAACAAATTATGGGAGGGCGCCTGGGTGGCTCAGTCAGTTAAGCATCTGCCTTGGTTCAGGTCATGATCTAGGGGTCCTGGGATTGAGTCTCACACTGGGCTCCCTGCTCAGTGGGGAGTCTACTTCTCCCTTTCCCTCTGCCCTTCTCCCCCCCCCCACCTTGTGCTCTCTGCTCTCTCTCATCCTCTCTCTCTCAAATAAATAAAATCTTTAAAAAACCAAATTAATGGATTTTCTCCCACTTTTATTACCCCCACCAAATATGGTATATTTCTTTCTTTTTTCCGTGTGTGCATTTTATCAGAAGATCTTCTGGGAGCTTAGTCTCTGTTAAACAACTTACTATAACATTAATTAAAGGAAACAGATTCGGTTTGCTAGAAAATTAAAAATCTAACTTACCTCGAAGATGACTCTACTCTGGTAGAAAAAATAAAATGCAAATGTATAAATTGGTTCCATAAAAGCTTACATGAACACCAGAAACAATGGTCTGAAAATGAATCATGAAGTCAGTTTCTCCAAAGACAGGTTAATACTGTTACAAGTCTTTCCATTTGTTTCTTCTATAATTCTCATGACCCTGGTTGTCTAAGTGCTAACATCACACTCATCATATCAGTGCCAACTTAGTCTTGGCTTAGTTTTTGAAAGACTACATTTTGCATGCTCCATTTGTAAGGCTAATTTAGACAGAATTAGGGTACTATATAAGCACAGTTGATTGTAACCAAAGAAAAATAAGAAGTCTTTGCCTGGACTTCCACCCCACCCAGTAGTAATGAAGAAAGCACACATTTCTTCATCCTTGCTAGGGATGGAAAGTTGGGCCTTACACCACAACTCAGAAATAATAGAACCATCCTCCACAGTGTTAAGAGACCATGTGAAGGGCAATAATGAGGCACTCTCTCCTTCCTTGCCAGAGTGTTATAAATGGAAGTCTTTTAGGAAGCCTGAAGTCTACCCCCACCCAGTACTAGCACAGAGCCCCTGCTTCCCTTGTCCATGGAGGTCAGGTAGTGAACCTAGACTTCCACTCCCACCTGACAGTAATGAAACAGTGCTCACTTCCTTTGCCAAAGAGGTATCAAAAGAGGTCTGCAAAAATATATGATTTAAAATAAGATCCAGAGTCTGATGCCATTATGTCAAAATGGTCCATATTTAAATAAAAAACCACTCATCTTACCAAGAACCAGGAAGATCTCAACTGAATGAGAAAAGACAATCAATAGACACTAACAACCAGATAGCACAGATGTTAGAATTATCTGGCAAGGATTTCCAGGAGCCTTCAAAAAAAAAAAACACGTCCACAAGCAATTATGAACATATTTAAAATGAATTTTTAAAATAGCATATTTTAACAAAGAAAAATTTTAGAATTGAAAAATACAAAACCTCAAATAAAAACCCTCAATAAAACAATAGAAATTACCCAATCTGAGCAACTAAGAAATCAAATGGATTAAGAAATAAACAAACAAACAAGGACACAGGAGAATATAACAAAACATTTAACTTTTATGCCATCTGAGTCCCAGAAGCAGAGGAGAAAGAGGATAGAGCTAAAAGTTACTCAAATAAAAAATGGCTGGAAATTTTCCAAATTTGACAAAAGACATAAGCCTGCAGATTCAAGAAACTGAGCAAACACCAAACAAGGTAAATTCAGAGAAATCCATATCAAGACACATCATAGTCAAACTTCTGAAAACTTAAAAACGAAGAAAAAAGTCTTAAAAGTAGTCAGAGAGAAATGACACATTACATACAGGGCAAAAAACAATGGAATGATAGCAGATTTCTCATGTGGGTGCATGGAAACCAGAAAAAAAGTGGTGCAGTATTTTTCAAGAGCCGAAAGAAAAGAACTGTTCATGCAGAATTCTATATTCAGTGAAAATATCCCTCATAAGTGAAGGAAGGCTCCTTCCTCAGATAAAGGAAAACCAAGGACTAAAACTTAAACCATTACCAGCATACCTACACAAAAAGAGCGCCTTAAGGAAATTCTCTAACCAGAAATAAAATGATGGAAGAAAGAATCTTGGAACATCAGGAAGAAAGAAAGAACAATGGAAAAGGTGAAAATATGGGTACCTACCAGAAGTTTCTCTTCTCTTGAGTTTTCTAAATTATATTTGATGGCTGAAACAAAAATTATCACACTATCTAATGTGATTCTCAATGTATGTAGAAGGAATACTTAAGACAATTTATTATAAAAAGGGGAAGTAAAGGGACATAAAGACAGGTAAATTTCTACCCTTAACTAGTAAAATGTTGAAACCAATAGACACTGATAAGTTGAGCCAAAAAACCCTACAGCAACCACTAAAAAAGCTATACAAAGAAATGCACTCCAAGACACCATAAAACTCCAAATGTCAAAATTATAGAGATGGAGAACAGATTGTTGTTGCCAGGGGTTAGAGAGATGATGGAGAGGAGGTACTAGGGTTACTGTAAAAGAATAGCATGAGGGAGATCTTAGGTGATGGAATAGTTCTCTATCTTGACTGCAACAGTGGTTACATAAATCTCCACATATGATAAAATCACATCCAACCACATACACACATTGTGCCAATGCCAATTTCCTGATTTCATGTCAAACTACAATAATGTAAGATCAACCATTGAGAGAAACTGGGTGAGGTGTATAGGGAACCTGACTTTACTATTTTTGCTACTTCCTGAGAATGTGTAATTATTTCAAAATAGAAAGCTTTTTTTACATGCAAAGGTAGATAAGACAAGCCTAATCAGAACTAATTGGCTGTGGAAGGAAGGAAGGAAGGAAGGAAGGAAGGAAGGAAGGAAGGAAGAAGGAAGGAAGGAAGGAAGGAAGGAAAAAAGAAGGATTAAAAAAGAGAAATTCAAAATTGACAATGAGTTATCACTGAAGTAGATAAAATTTTATTTTTATTTTTCCACATTTTTCATTTTTATGTTTCATCTCATAAGACAAAAGAAATATTACAATGTTCATGGAAAATAGAAAATGTCACAAGAATTGCAGTATGTTGGAAATATTCATTTTAAATTAGTCCAGTAAAACATATAACAATTTGGAAGTTACACAATGTTTAAGATAGCAGTTCTCTGGTACCTATCTGAAAACTACGTGGCAAAAATAAATGAGTAAAATAAAGCAGCTTGTTTGCAGAGGGGATACTTTGAATAGTTTCCCCTTGGATTTTGCATTCAACAGTTGCTCTAACAGCACAAATTCAATTAAAAGAAGTATCATAGTTAATAACTGAAATACACTTTTCTTGTTGTTAATAGGTAACAGCCTCGACAGACTAACTGCAGAGAGAGAAGATGACAGCAGAGAATAGAGAATGAATCATTGGCCCTTGCAGAGGGTTAGCGAACAAAGTAATATTCTTTCACTCCATTCTTTTTTTTTTTTTTTTTTTACACTAGTCAGGAAGGATTCTGTGGTTTGCAAGGAAGAACTTCGACTGACACACAGCTTCTGCGAGATCTCAGAATAAATGTAGGTCTGGCCACTCCAAATGTGTGTGCAGCATGTTGCATGTGTATGGAAGTGTTTCATTTACTTGCTTCTCTTTTTTAACTCCCCAGTAAGGAGAATGAAGAAGGTGAGTCCATTGAAGCTCTACCTTTCTAGACAGCATTCAAGGGAATCCTTTTGTGTTTACAATCATTTAAACCTCAGCTACCACTTAAGAGAGTGCCCAAACTCTGGCACTATGATTGAGTGTTGTTTTTATAGCCGTGATACGTTAATGCTGGTGCCACAGACCAAAATATTTATATAGTGAGTCTTGTTCATGGCTTTTGTACCAGAAGGAATGCTGCACTTACTTCTTGGTGCCATCTTAAAATGGGGGTAAAGGGAATTATAAAGTATTTTAAACAAACATGTTGCTTTCCATTTTCACGGGAGCAAACATAGGCATTGGTATGTCTTGAAGGAGACTTTTTTACATTAGAGATCCTTTTCATCTTGGATCAGTAAAACACGCTTGACTTACATGGCTTTAACTCAGTGTGTTCTTATAGTACGATGAGTGTATAAGATGACTTTGGGCATCTTGCATGACTACTACCTCCGGCCCCTAAATTTAGAGAACTTCACTTAAGGTTAGCTGGTATATATGTGTCATGACTTTTAAAATACAATACAAAAATAATTCGGATTTCATGAACTATTTTCCCAATTTCTAGCAGACCTATCACTAACATTACTGGCCTCAGTTTCGTTCTTCCCCCACTCAAAGAGATCTCACTGGACATGATCTTCTAAGAGGTCAGTCCTGTCCACATCTCCCCTGCAGAGCTGGGAATGCACAAGCAACTGACTTCTGAGTGGGTGGCAGACCACAGAACCAGCGCACTCAGGTTGGCCTGGGGGAACGGGTATCTAGCCTCAGCCAAGATTTTTTTTTGAATTTTTATTTTGCTTAATTTGAAACATGAAACGAAACAAGAAATAGGAACTGATGATGGTCCATGAAAATGGAGGAAGCATCGAACAGCTACATCAAACCATGTTTAAGAAAAACAAGCTAAAAAGTCATTTGAGAAAAGAGAACAATGGAATAGCTCCACCAAGAAAGACAGTGATGGGAGAGGTCACATGACCCTGAGACAGGTAAAGTCTCTTTTCATGTTACGTCCCTGTGATTCTAGGCTAATATTAAATATCTTTCCAACAAATATCTGTGAAATCATAGAACTAAATAACTCTTCACTTGAGCTAGCTTGAATCTGTTTCTTTCCTTTTTTTTTTTTGCAAACAATACAGCTTTGACTAAAATACCATCCATAACACAAATAGAGAATTTAAAATGTTTGCAAAGCTCTAGGCAAAGAAAATATTATATGTTCTCTTCGCGGATCAGAAGCAAACCCTGAATCCTTGCAAGTAATTTATGAAAGAAGATCTCTCAGGAGAAGTTAGTCCAGGATAGAGGGAAGCAGAATGGGGAAGAGGAAAGAGCCAAGCCAAGTGTTATTGCAGCTGAAGTCCCAGATTTAGCCTGATCTCAGAGGCATGGTGGAAAGGAAAGTACATCTTAGAGGTTATTCTCTGCCTCAGCAGCTGGGCTTTGTTACCTTTATCCCAGTCAGCCACTGGCTGTAGAGTGTGCGTGTGTGTGTGTGTGTCTGTGTGTGTGTTCTTCGGACATGGAGAGACTTCACCTGCTATTCTGGCTTTCCATATGTGTGAAGCATTTCAGTGGCCAAGTGCAAACCTCTAAATAAGGCACACCTTTAGCCGTGAAATGGAAGCTGGAGGATGGGCGCACAAAACTAGGGAAAGGGACTGAGGGATTCTGGGTGGGGCATCGAGAGTGGAACTGTTTCCCTACTGAAACAAAATACCAGACAAGATTCTCAAAACTGGAATGATCACTCTGTTGGTTTAAAAAACAAAAAACAAAAAAACAAACTCCACAATCGCTGCTAATCCTTCTTCCAAGAAATACATTTTAATTACTCTCACCTGAGTGTGGGCTGGAATTGGTGACTCTGTTCTAACAAATACAATAATAAGGCAGAAGAGATGGTTTGTGACTTGGAGACGAGGGCATAAAAGGCAAAAATGACTTCCTGTATTCCCGCTCTCTCTTGCTCTTTCTCTCTCTCAGATGATTTGTTCTGAGAAAACCAGCTATCACGTCATAATCAAGAGAGGTCCACGTGGTGGGGACCTGAGGTTTTGCCAACAACCATAGGAATCAACTTGGAAGAGAATCATCCAGGCCTGCTTACTGGAGATGATATGGCCGTAGCCTATATCCTGACTGAAATCTCACGAGGAGATCCTAAGCCATACTCCCCAGCTGAGACTCTCCCGGATTCCTGACCCCCAGAAACTTATTGAAATAAAAAATGTCCATTGTTTTAAGATACTGCAGGTTAGAGATGATCTGTCATACTGGAACAGATAATTAATACAAACACTCAGTCTCCTGTTGATAGACCTGGCTTTTTGTTCTGTTTTGTTTTTAGGTGGCAAGGTAATTGCTAGGTCATTTATTTTTAACAGAATGCAGCAGAGCCGCAAGAATAGAATGACACCTAAAAATGCAAATAATTCTTGCTTCCCTTGTAACCAACAGTCAGAGCCAGCTCCTCCTGCACCTAAAAAGCCTGAGACCTGAACTGCTTGCAGGAAGAGGACAGAAAGCACCAGCCAGCAGAGTTAGCTCACAAGCTTGTGAGAATGGGCAGGAACAAGTAAGATTATGGACTCGTAAGTATTGGCCAGGACAGGGGCGAGATAGCTGAACTAGAAGTGAGAATGTCTGTCCGGCAGAGTCCTGCTTTGAGAGTCAGTAACAGCCGTCTGATCCGTCTCTCTGTTCCTCGGTGGCTTCATCCACAAAGCGAGAGTAAGATCAGTTGACTGGGTGGTCTCGAGGATGAGATGGGTCAGTGGTTCTCATGGGAGGCGGAGGGCATTTGGCAAATGTGTGGGGGCAGCTTTTGTTGTCAACATGATTAGTGGAGCGCCGCTGACATTAGTGCGAAGAGCCAGGGATGAGAGCTGTCTGGTGGTGTGACGGACAGAGCGGTCCGGCAGGGTGCAACCCGGCTCCCATGCCGCGAAGTTTCCAGTATCCTGCCCCGCGGCTTATGATTATCTGGCCTTAGAACATTTTACATTTTACATTTTACATACAATTGCCAAGTTCTTTTTAACTGATTTATGAAATACCAAATTTTACAGGAAAACCGCTATCACCAAATTTATAAATATTATATACATATTTAATATATAATATAATATACATTTATAATATATAATTATAATATACATTATATATAATATATACATACATTATATAATATACATATATAATAATACACTTATATATAATACGTATAAATATAAATTTATATTATATTAATATATGTTATATACAAGTTTATATTATATTATATAAATATATAAATTTTATATATACATACATATATGTGTATATATACATATATATGTATATATATGTGTATATATATGTGTGTGTGTGTGTATATATATAATTTTCCAAGGGTTGTTTAGCATTTGTAAGTCATGCCCTTGGGAACCCTACTCTGGATCTGGGCCTAGCTGATAAATCACTCTTTGCAGCTGGCACAATCATAGTGATTCCAAGCACACATACAAATATTGGACCACTTCGTTGTATTTCTCCCTGGGTTAGATTCTAAACATTTACCTGTTGTTACATATATTAATTCTTATGCATTTCTTTTCTTTCCATTTTGTATATTAGGACTTTAATTTCTTTAAAACCTCTTCCCTTAGATACATTGTATTACTTCTGTGCTTTATTTCAGGAGTATAAAGAGAATATTATAAGTTATTTACGTTCAAAAAGAAGCACTGGATCTACTATAATTGAGAAACACTAATTGTGGAAAAAAAAGATTTGAAAAACCAGAAGGAGTGATGCGAAGAAGTTAAGCTAAGTCTGTAAGCCGTTATCTACAGTTGCTAAATCCAAAGATGTCTGAAACCCAGAGGCAGTTTTACATTCACCTGACCATAAAACCTGACTGGAACTTAGCTTAGTGGGTAGACACACATAACCTGAACTGACATATTATTTGTAGTATGTATGTATGTACATATTTAGACTTAATCATATAGTTTGCTCCTGAAATCTTAACGTGTTTGATCCTGGGGTGTTGCCCCAGGTGCCAATGAGGATATTATGCAATATCCAGAATGTGTTCCACCGTTTTGCCTTCTTAATATCTAAAATATTCTGAATTTAAAAAATACTGGACTCAGAGTATTTCCAAAAAGAGATTGTAGACTTACGCCATTATAAGCTGCTAAGGTGTTACTATTTGAGATCCAGACTTGAAAAGGAAGAACAAACCTGGACGTTTCAGAATCCCGGATGTTAAGTGATATTACAAAGTCTAGTCATCAAAACAGTATGGCACTGGCACAAAAACAGACATATAGATCAACAGAACAGAATAGAGAGTCCAGAAATAAACCCATGTGATTTATGGTCAATTAATCTATGGCAAAGGATCTGAGAATATATGATGAGGAAAATACAGTCTCTTCAATAAATAGTGTGGGAAAACTGGACAGCTACAAGCAAAAGAATAAAACTGGGCCAGTTTCTTATACCATACGCAAAAATGAACTCAAAATGGATTAAAGACCTGAATGTGAGCCCTGAAACCATACAACTCCTAGACAAAAACATAGATAGTAATTTCTTTGACATCAGCCATAGAAATATTTTTCTAGATATGTCTCCTCTGGCAAGGGTTACAAAAGCAAAATTAAACTATTGCGACATCAAAATAAAAAGCTTTTGCCGAGCAAAGGAAATGATCAACAAAAGAAAAAGGCAACCTATTGAATGGGAAAAAATATTTGCAAATGACATATCCAATAAAGGGTTAGTAACAAAATATATAAAGAACATAGTGCAACTCAACTCCAAAAAAAAAAAAAAAGAACAAAACAAAAAACCTCCCAAATAATCCAATTAAAAATGGGCAGAGGACCTGAATAGACATTTTCCCAAGGAAGATATACAGATGGCCAAGAGACACATAAAAAGGTGCTCCATATCACTCATCATCAGGGAAATGCAAATCAAAACACAGTGATATATCACCTGACACCTATCAAAATGGCTAGAATCAAAAACACAAGTGTTGGTGAAGATGTGGAAGAAAAGGAACCCTTGTACACTGGAGGAATGCAAATTGGTGTGGCCATCGCGGAAAACAGTATGTAGTTTCCACAAAACATTAAAAATAGAAATACCATAAAATCCAGTAATTCCACTACTGGGTATTTACTCAAAGAAAATTAAAACACTAATTTGAAAAGATATATGCACCTCTATGTTTATTGCAATATTAGTTACAATAGTCAACCTATGTCGATTGATAAATGAATGGATAAAGAAGATGTGGTCTATACACAATGGAATGTTACTCAGCCGTATAAAAGAATGAAATCTTGCCATTCGTAACAACATGGATGAACCGCGAGGGTAGAATGCTAGGTGAAAGAAGTCCCTCAGAAACAGACAAATACCAAATGATTTCATTCATGTGTGGAATTCAAGAAATAAAACAAAGGAAAAACAAAGGAAAGGAGAGACAAAAAAAACCCAGACTCTTAGAGAACAGACTGGTGGTTGCCAGAGGGGAGATTTGGGGGAGGCAGGGAATAAGTGAAATAGATAAAAGGGGGTTAAGGGTACTCTTCTCTTGATGAGCACTGAGAAATGTAGAATTATTGGGAAAAAAGAGGGGAAAACCCCCACCTAAAACTCGAAGTATGATTTCAGGGTTTGTTTTGTTTCAGTATTTATTAACCGTTATGTTTCAGGCCCTGGGGACTGCACCCTGGAAATAAGACCTAGTAATTCTTTTCAAGAAACTTTTAATCTAATAAAGATACATCCTGAAAACAATTGACTGCCATGGAACGTGCGAAAGGGAAAAGGAGGTCCCGTAAATCGCGTACTGTTGCATCATGGAAGAGTGAACCATCGGGCAAGTTAAAACACCTAATTATCACCTAAAAATATTTATAGTGCTTTTTTCTGTTTGACTCCTTCTTATTTTTGGAAATAAGCCTTTTTGACATTTTCATTTATGTATCCTAGTTAAAGAACTTCTCTGTTCCAGGAACCTTCTATGTTTCAATATCAGAAAAGTCATAAGATATAATGTTAAAAGCAGTGATTTTTCAAATGAGTTCTGAGACTATAAAGATTCTCAGGGAAGCCAAGCCTTGAGTGCCTGGTAATATTACTAATCTCTGTGCTTTGTAGCCTCTCACAACTCCCTCTCCCCCTCTGTGAGCCCATAGACAGACTTCCTCTACCCATTCAGTCGTCTTAAAATTATTCCCGAGATCCCTTAAGGACTCAGCTCCCCTCTCAACAAATATGCTTATACCTATATCTCCTAAGCCAGCAGGCCTCATTTCTCCCTTCAAATCACCCCCTTCTCTTGTCTTCCTCTGACATGACCCCAAGGCTCTTTGGCTACTTTGAATGCCAAATCTTGGTGTCAAGATTAGATAAAATCCTCTAAAAAAATCCTAAAATGATGACTCAGTTATGTTGAACTTACACCATCCTATCAACCATGGAGAGCTGCAGATAGGGGCAGAGAGCCTGTGCTGGTAGCTCACCATTTGTGAGCAGAAGAAATCCCTTCTAAGAATGTGAAGAGAAGAGGCATCAGCAGTATATACACCAGGACCCAAGAGCTCAGTAATGCTCACAGTTCACAATGAGGAGAGCAAGCAGTTAAGTAAGCAGACACAAGAAACCAGAATTTGAAGGATGATTACAAAGTCAGGTAGCAAAATAGATATAGAAATTTTAATCCAATTAATAATAAAAATACAAAGAACTCACATTTACTGTGTGCATACAGCATTCTAAGCACGAGATTAAGTGACCCTTGTGGATTTTCTCATTTAATCCTTAAAATAATTGAAAAGGTGGATATTGTTGCTATCTCTTTTCTTCTTTTAGTTGAGGACTCTCAGACGGAGAGGTTCAGTGACCTCCCTCAGGTGACATGACTGATAACTAGCGTCGCTGGGATTTGAACCCTGTTCTCTTTTACCCTAAAGTCCTACTTATAAACCATTATGCTTTACTGTCTTTCACAATGGCTCTAAGTAGTGTTACCAGAAATATCTTCTTTGAGGGCACCTGGGTGGCTCAGTCGGATGAGTGTCCAACTCTTTGTTTCGGCTCAGGTCATGATCTCAGGGTCATGAGATCAAGCCCTAAGTGGCACTCAGAACTCAGCGGGGAAGGGGAGCCTGCTGGAAATTATCTCTCTCCCTCTCCCCCAGCCCCTCCCCCCTGCTCTTTCTTTCTCTCTCCTCTCTAAAATAAATAAACCAATCTTAAAAAAAAAAAAAAAGAAATATCTTCTTGGGTGCAGAAATTACTACAAGAAATATATTCTCAGAAATACACAGCCACGAGATAGTACCGTATAGGCCGATGCTAGAAATCAGTTTTATGGAAATCGTTAGCCATCGGATAGAGGTGAGTGAGACAGAGAACTCAATTTGTTCATGAAAGTGCTTTATGAAGGTAGCTTAATATATGAAATGTAGATTTCAGAGTTGAAAACTATTTAACAGAGGCATTTCTGGTTTCCAAATTTTTGTCAAGGGAGATGAAGCAATCCTACTTCTCATTTAGGTACAAAGGAGAAAAGGAAATTCTCTTAGAAATACAATATTACTAATTTCACTCCCTATGGTAATGTACAATAATGAACTGCTATAATGGGGAAAAAAACCATCAATTTTTTCCTAATTAGAAAGTGTCCCTCCTTATATGATAGCATTGGGAAACAGAAAAGTAGCTAATGGGTTCAAAACATTTAAAATTGCTCTTTTAGGTCTTAGAATCAGAATGTGCTTGCGAGTTTTATTTAAGGCAGGGTCTGGACACATCACAGGAAAGGAAATTATGTATGGGACAAAGTGGGACAAAACAGCATGAAAAATGGCAGATAGATTAATCTTTTATGCAAAGCATATCTTAAAAACTGGATCTAATCTGTGTGTTTGATCCAAGGCAAAACTGAGTTACTTAATATAAAGCACAGATTCTAGAGGGTTTTGTCAAAGAAACATTAAACACAAATTTCTTAGAGCATTAAACGTACTTAGAGTATTTAAGATTTTATCGTTAACAGCTTTTTTGAAGTATAATTGACATACAAAGAACCGCACACATTTAATGTACATGGTAATTTGATGGGTTCGAGTATATGCTTATACCAGTAACCACTGCCACAATTAAGGTAATAAACATATCCATCAGCTCCAGAAGTTTCCTCCTGCCTGCCTCCTTTTTTAAAAAGGTAAGTATTTTAAAGCATCGAATTTATTTACTGTGGGCATATACAATTTTAAAGTCTTTTTATATTCTTGTTTTATGCTAGCATTTTCATTTATTTATTCAATTATTTATTCAACCAGCCAACAACAAATATCAAGTACCCATGAAGTATCAGACGCAGCTCCGAAATCTATTCAGCACTTTCAGAAAACAATTTTCTTTTTTTTTTTTAAGATTTTATTTATTTATTTATTTGACAGAGAGAGACAGCCAGCGAGAGAGGGAACACAAGCAGGGGGAGTGGGAGAGGAAGAAGCAGGCTCATAGCGGAGGAGCCTGATGTGGGGCTCGATCCCGTAACGCTGGGATCACACCCTGAGCCGAAGGCAGACGCTTAACCGCTGTGCCACCCAGGCGCCCCAGAAAACAATTTTCTATATTAAATCTCTTCTTTCAAAACTTCACATGATGCGCAGTTTGGTCTGGTGCACTTGGATGTGCATGCTGTGTGTACGTGTGAGAATGTGTGTGTGTACATGTGTGTATATGTGTGTGTGCGTGTGCACACAGGCTCAGGTTCTATAAATGGAATGCTAGTAAATCTGCAAGGTCGTAAAGCAGTTTTTATTTCTCACGGTTGCTTGTACAAAACACTGAGATTACCTCGGCATTAAGAAAACAAAAACCTGTGAATGTCAAATCGTCAAGATTTTTAAGGGCATTTTTCACAGCCAGCACCTGTTTCTCATTGTGGTTTAAACCATCATTTTTCTTGTTCTCTTTGAGGTTTTACAGCTCTCTGTTAAGCTGCGATAGCTCTTTTAAGTTTACCTTGTGGGTCTTTAGCATTACTGCCTAGATTAAGTCTACCCATTGCTACAAAAGCTGCAGAAATACAGAATCGATTCCTTATACGACATAAAAGAAGGAAATAAAACTCTCCAATAAACTTTAGGGAAAATACATGTAGTTTTGCTCCTGTATTGATGACAAGTATGTAATTACAACTATATGGCAAAGACGATCTATATTGCCAGATAATTTAATTAACTGAATTTTATTAAAATGATCATGAAAATTATCAAGCTAAGCAGACAAAAGAATAAGCCGGAAGCTTTAATGGGCTCCAGAATTAAAGTGAAGCAATTTCTAAGAGACAAAAAGACATTCATTTAACTGAAGTAACATCCTGCATACAAGGAAATGTGGATCATGCACTTACTAGAAATGTATTTTTAAAAATTAACTTCCAATGTAAATGGAATATTTGTGCAAAGAAGATCTTCAAAAGAGATCAACTTTATTTGATTGCCTCCTTGGTACTAACCTGATACAGTGCATGATTCAAGGTATTAAAAAAGGTTTCTGTCCATGAAAAATATAGCTTGGACTAAGAAAACACTCAATGAAACAAAAGATACCTTCCCTTCCAAAAACAACCTGCATTATTTGTATCACTACTACCAGTAAATAACAACCATATGTTTCATTGTAATTTATTCATAATGGATTTAGAATATTAGCCAACCACCATCATACTTATCATAGGAATCAGTTTATCAGTAGATTTAAAGATGTGCACCTAATAACAAAAAATTAGAAACAAAATTTTTACAGGAGAAGATACAATAATGGTATATCCACGCTTTGGAATATTACAAAACCATTCCATTAAATTATAAAACTTTAATGACCTGAGGAAAGTTTTCATCATACAATATTAATAGCAAAGGGGTGGGGGAAAGGATTAACATTATGAAACCAAATTTATAAAAAAAAATGGGAAAGAGTGATGCCAAGAGTTAACATTAGGGAAAATATTTTATAAATATTATATTATATTTATTATATATTATATTATTATAATAATATATATATTATATAAATATAAATATTTATAAATATAAAAACCTTATCAACACTCCTCTGAAATTTCAGCAGTAGGCTTTATCAACAGCTTATTCTTACCCTTGTCGCATATGTTTCATATGTTGAAAATGAAATATCACATGTACATTTGGGGTTTAAATGGCTTGAGGGATGCGTGTATACTTTTTGAAACAAATATGAAACCAAATTCTAAGTCAAAGACGTCATATCAGAATTCTTTTCCTATTCAATTCTATTCTAAACCTGGACTATGTTGCCTGAGCCACATGGTTTTTTCTCTAAGCACGTGGTGAGGGTTACTTTCATAGGGTTTGGGGAGGTGGGGAGAAGAGGGCCTCTGTGTCCTAACACATGAAAATTAGGTGGTCGCAATGTTGGAGGTGAGTCCAAATTGACCAGAGGTTATGTGCTTAAGCTTCCGTTGCAGTCTGTCATCTCTCCCAGAATATCGCCAAAGAGGGTTCTGTTTTCTTTCTCAGTAATTATCACTGACATACATCTGGCAACTTAATCCACGAGACTCTTCCTGCGGTTCCATAAGTCAAACTCACCTTACACTGAAGCATCCGTTGCACTTTATTTTCCACGTGCATAGGCTGCTAGCTGGGTTCCCACGGGCTCTGATTTGTAGGGACTGCTTTCTCTGGAACTAAAATACAACTTAACAACTGTAGTGCTGGTAAAAGATGATCTCCAGGTACAACATCCCACTTGCCGCTGTGTGGCCTCTTGCAACAGATGAGTCCACTACATACTATCATTGTAAAGCTGTATTAACTTTATTGCCTGATGTGACATAGGAGATGTTTGAGGAAGGAGGGGTCTATGTCATAGATCTCCAAATAAAAGGTTCTTGGTGTGTTTGGCAGGAAGGGAGTTGGACAAGAAGCAAAGGTTGTGCAGAGAGAGTAACATTGGACAAGAGGGAAAAAAATCTATTAAGAAATTGATGATAAAGCTTGAAAGACGATGGTGGTCTGAGCTGGGGCAGTGACAGTGGGTACAGAGCGGGTCGATTCAACAATGAGCTTGACAGCGCTAGGTGGTGGCTAGGTGTACGGTGTGGTTGGAGAGGGAAGGGCTTAGCATGCTTTGCAAGTTCATCACTTGGTAGATTGACTAGCCGAAACAAAAGAAGAGAAGAGAATGTGAGAAGAGAGAATAGTCAAGGTGAATTCCATTTAGGTGGTACTTGTAGAACTTTCAGGTGGATGGTCCAGCTGAACTGAACTGGAGCTCGGAAGAGCGAGGCCGGAGGTACGGAGTGTAGAACGACCAGCATATGGACGGCAGCTGAAGTCATGGAAATGCAGGGGTTGAGTCAGGAAAAACCTATAAAGAAGGAAGAGTGAGCAGAAAAAAATCAGCCCAGGAGATGCTGAAATGCAATGCTCAGATCGTGGACAAGAATAAAGGCGACCTGGGAAACAAGGAAAGGGGGAGTTTCAAGGAAAAGCGTGGCTGGTACCATCAAGATATTCACCAGCAGCGATACAGTATCACATACCTTTCTTTCTCAGAAGCGGCTGCATCAGCCCAGAGTCTCAGAGTCCTGACTTGTAAAATAGCCTGTGGTTTGCGGTTGACAAGGAGCTCAATGAGCACCAACACTTAGAAACCTCTACCATGTCAGTGCTCCTCAGACTCTAATGTGGACATGAATCATTGGGAGGCTTGCTGAAATACAAGTTCTAAGTTAGAGGTCTATTGTGGGGCCCCAAATGCTGCGTATCTAACAAGCTCCAGGTGATGCCGATCCCAGCAGTCCAGGAACTCCACTGTACTGCAAAGTGCTAGACCGGCTAATGCGAACACGGGCCGCTTTCATAGGAACACCACATCCAGATCAAAGGAGCCCCTAGTCTCCATTCGTGTGATTTGTGATGCCATTTGAAGACAAGTAGTGAACACAATGATCCCGCCGTGTCATACGAAGTTTGGTATGCTTTACTTGCAGAAGGTAACACATAAGGGGAATCTGTAAGTTGTTTTCCAATACTTGAAGGAGATGATTTTAGTTATTTCACAGGTCAGATCCCGGACTCACGCACAGGAGTTCTAGGGAGGCAGATTTGCTGTGTGAACTGCTCAAGAGAATTCTGAACCAACGAGTCCTGTTTTCCCTCTCCGTGAATGTTTTCAAACAAAGCTTTAAATGTAAGTGCTGGGAGAAATCTCAAAGATGCTTTCGTTTAAACTACTCACTGATTTAACAGATGAAGAAAAAAAATTGAGGTTTATATGTAACACACGTTATGCTGTAAAACCGGTCAATGCATTAAAGAATTGATGACCTCAAAGGCCATTTTTTTTTTTTACTCTAAATATCTTCTATGTTCATAAGCTAGAGCAATTACATATAAATATTAATTCTAGGGACCAGTTTTATCGTCAACTTGTTAAGCAAACAGAAAGGAAATTCAGTGGCTTTTTTTCCTTGGGGCTTCTGAGACCTATTAGGAATTTGCATCTATAATATCAGGGCCCTGTCCAGGTACTTAATCATAGCTTACACACGGGTCAATAGCTGCAAAATCATCTCAGTGACCCAATGAGGACTTGAGAGATCTTAGAAAAGTAATTTGGATACTGACTTCTACATTTATTTATTTAAAATTCATTGAGAAATTACTCGATGTGAGTTAGGCTGGTTATTGGGGTTATTGATGAATTTATTTCTATGGGTTCAGTGTGGGACTGATGGCTGCCTATGAAGCTTGAGGGCTGGACTGAAAGGTTCAAGCCGTTCCTTGTCAAAGTATTTAAGTATCTTTGGACTAAAAGTTGATCAGCTGTAAGGACGGGGTGACAAGTTGGCATATTCGTGACTTTATCTACCCATCATCATACCTGATGGAAGTAGCAATAGTCTGGGGATCGAGGGTAGAACATTTCATGACCTGCTTTGATTCCAGGATTTTTGCTGGGCACCTATGGTTTAGGTCTTTTGAATAGATATTGGGTAACACTTTTAATACAGTCCTAGAAGAAAAATGGAGCTTGCTTTATGGAAAGAACATAGGCTTTGTTTATTCACAGGCTAATTTTAAAAGCAGATGCATGTGCGTGCAGAATAGTTCGCCTTTCCCATGAATGGAAACCAAATATGAACCTCAGGATTTTCTTCAAATGTTTTTACATGCCAGTGTGCGATGCCGAGCAAATTACTCAGTCCTGTCACATTCTCGCTTCCTGACTCCATCTCCGGCTGCAAAGATTAAGATGAAAACTTTCCACAAAAATAATCATTGCAAAGTAGTTAAGTATCTTTGGATAAAAAAACAGTTTAAAAACAAATCACTGTGATTTATTACCGTGCCAGTCAAGACTGCAACAAGACTTATGCCTCGTTAACAATTTGTATGCCTTTATTCCACAACGATGATGATACAATGTATTGTCAAACTAGATAAGCCTTATGTAACAAGGTTAAGCTTTTCCCTGAGCAAATCATTCACACTCTGCTATCAAAATGCCTGATGGTCGATCAAAATGTATTGATTAAATTATTGTGGCTTCCAGAAGACTTCCAAAGACAGTCCACATAGAATTGCTCAGTTGAAGCCTTTTCATTTTCTCCTTTTTGCTAATGGGCAGTTCTCACAGTGGTAAAGTACAGTAGCCTCTCAGGCACTAGGGTATTGATAAACTCCGCTGGAAAGAGCGCACTCAGCTTCTTCCCTGAGCCTTCTGTTCAAATACTGGCACATCACGTTTTCAGATCACAGCTTTAGGACTGAAAACAAAGCAAATCAAACTCCAGCCAATGAATTATTCATGTAATTCTTATTCTCCTTGTAATAGATTTCCTTCCTGATATATGTGACCTGTAACTGTTGACCCGTGCATACTTACCTGAAATTAAGAATGCCAGTCTGGAAATTTGGAAGATAATCACTACCATAGGTACTATCTTTAAAAAAATCGCATCTGGATTAGGAGATATTAATGTTATTACTTGTTCAAGTTAAATATGGAACAATAAATAGGAAGACATCTTATTTTCAAGATTTTGGAGGAGATTTCTTCTCAAAATTTATCTATTGCTTATTATTATTATTATATATATAGACATGTAATTCTACAAGAAACTAAGTTATTTTGTACAAAAGATATTTTATATCTATCTTTCTATCTGGGGATGTCATTGAAGCTGGTTGTATATCATTAAATACAGCAGAAACTTAAATAACTATTAAAACTAATAATTTTTTGGTAGGATCTCTTTTGGTTAACATAAAACTCAAATAGTATTTAGTGAAATGTCATATATTTGACTTATATCAGAGCTATCAGTTAAGGGCTTAATCCTAAGCTCTTTTAAAAGAACTAAATTTTGTACTTCTTAGTAAAATGTTTACTTATTAAATGGAGTTAAAACAATTACAAAATTTATAATAATTTGAATTTGTTTTTCCTAAATGGGAGATAAAAAGTACTCATACAAAACTGTTTTAAATTCAGCTTGGAAAAGTATCGTACTTTCCCCGAGTTTTGTGGAAGAACTTATCTCACAACAAAAGAGAATAGGGTGCAATCTTCGTCTTCTCTGCAAATGGGCAGAATATCCACAACCCACCTAGTACTGAGTAGCGTTAATACCTTTTTAAATTAAATCTGTAACAAGATTTAAATACAAAATACAAAAGCTTTCATGGAGTCACACAATATTTAGTTATTAATTAGAAAAATGGAATTAGCTTATTTCAGTAACAAAGAACAAAGATTTAAGGAAAAATTAAATTATTGCTGGAATCATAACAAATTTGCCATATTGAAATATTATCTAACATCAGAATAATAACAGTGAAAGAGAGTCTGATTGCAGACAAAAGTCCAACAAAAAATTCATTTGCTAACAGCATCCAATGAGAGACATTCTTCATACTATAAACTTCAGAGGATGAGAGTTTAAGAATAAAAGAGCAGCTTTATGGTGAGGCTTAGGGTAATTCCCAGTCTAATGCCTCTTTCTGAAATCCGGATCTGGCATCCTCAGGAAAAAGGCTAACTTTGAAGAGGAGCAGTCAGAAGAGGTAGTGTTCTCTTTTCTCTGCTGTGAGTGAAGGGCAAGGGGAAATCGTTTCTGGGGAGATTTAGATGAAACATGGAAATGGAAAAGTAGAGACTGATGGCCTCAGATGAAAGTATAGCCTCAGGGTCTTCACACTGAGTAATGAATAAGATCTGAAACCTATTTTATCTGCCCCCTGTCCCACTCCAAGAAGAATGGATACAGGCTGCCGCCAGAGTGAATCTCAGGGAAGACACTTTGAGAGAGAGCTGAGCAGAACTCTTCCTTCAAAGGTTGCACATTCCGAGTGCTCGCAAGCTCCTTCCTCCAAAAGAAACAAAACTAAATAGAATATATTATTTGATCCTCAAACTGTGGTTCCGTTTGGCAAACAATTTTAGAAAAGTAAAAATGGAATCAGGAATTCACTCTTGCCACATCAGAGTAAACAGTAGTCTGGACACATGCTATGCATTATGTAAAGGATCAGAAAAAAGTTAAAAGCATGGAAATTATACAAAAAATCTTATGTTTAAAAAATAGAGGAAGGAGGGAAGGAAGGAAAGGAGGAGAGAAGGTAGAGAGGGAGGAAGGAGAGGAAGGAGTGGGAAGAGAGGGGGGGAAGAGAAAGAGAGAAGGAACAAAGTTTGGAAAGAACAATAACCTGAAAAACTGATGAAAATTTTCTGAAGTACTTCATGATATAAAAGAGTTTATTAAAATATAAATATAAAACATTATTATTTAATTTTATATTAATTAAATGTTTATTAAAACACAAAGCAAACAATATAATTAACACAAATGAGCATGGTTATTGAAGAGGTGGGATAAACTATCAGCTTATATCTTCTTTCTTAACAGGATATTATCGGATGATTGAAAAAAAAGCTAGTGCTTAGCAAATGGTCCCGTGCTTTTGATGTTTTCAGTCACATTTTTTTTTCATAGCTTTAGCAAGACTGTTTAGAAACATTTTGTATTGGGGCACCTGGGTGGCTCAGTCAGTTAAGCATCTGCCTTTGGCTCAGGACGTGATCCTAGGGTCATGGGATCGAGCCCCGCATCGAGCTCCCTGCTCAGTGGGGAGTCTGCTTCTCCCTCAGCCGTGCCATCCCCCTCAAGTAAATAAATAAAACCTTAAAAAAAAGAAACAGTTTGTGTTGATGGAACATTTTCCAAAGTATATGTTTTTTTGTTCTATTTCCTTTTTTTTTGTTGTTCATAGTTTCAAGTGAAGGTATATATGATGGTTTTACTAAAACATAGCATGTATGACCTCATTTAAATGAAATAATATGTATCTATTAGTCAACTATCTCCAAATAATGTTGCATACCAAACACCCTCAAAATCACTGTGACTTACAATAAGAACCATGCATGTGTCACCCGGGCACTTGTGGGTTGCCTGGACGCAGCAGGGCTCGACTCCACCACACTGGTTGGGTTTAAATCTGCACCAGGCGTCTTTTAGACCAGTGAGCTCTCTGGAGCATATTCTTCTTGTGGTGATGGCAGGAGTCAAAGAGAAGCAAACCCAGCCATGCAAGAACATTTGAGCCTTAGCATGGGTCACAGGCACTTTTATCCTGTTGGTTAGAGCAAGACAAACTGCAAAGACCAAATTCAAATGGGAAAATACACGCCCACTACCATTAAGCCAAGGCGAAGGTGTCAATGTTGAGTACGACTAAAGGGGACGGAACTGAGTCCATGTATCACACCACCCATTCGTTTGTGTACATACCTATGTGCGTAGATAGAAGAGATTTGCACTAGGGTGACAGAATTTTAGATGATTTGTTTTTTGTTTTTCTGTTTGTTTTGTTTCGTTTTCAACTGATTCCTTGTTTGTTCTTTTTATCTGGGGGATATTTCTAAAATATTTCAGTGTATGCATCTATACTTTTTAAAGATTTATTTATTTGAGAGAGAGAAAGAGAGGGCGCAAGTGAGCTGTGGGAGGGGCAGAGGGAGAGGGAGAGAGAGAATCGCAAGCCGACTGCCCGAGGAGTGCGGAGATCGATGTAGGGGTCCATCTCAACAACACTGAGATCACGACCCAAGCCGAAATCAAAAGTCAGAGGCTCAACTGACTGAGGCACCCAGGCGCCCCAGCATCTATAATTTTTAAGAAATAGCTTTATTGAGATATAATTCAAATGACAAAAATCCACCCTTCAAAGTGTAGAATTTAGTGGTTTTTAGATAATCTGACAACCAATCACCACTATCTGATTTCAGAATCTTTTTATCACTCCAAAAAGAAACCCTGTGTCCATTTGTAGTAGCCCATATCCCTTTCCTCCAGCACCTGACAAATACTAATATACTATCCTTCTCTAAGGATTGTCTATCCTGAACGTTTCATATAAATGGAATTATATATTATGTGGCCTTTTTAAATGGCTTCTTTTACTTAGCATTGTGTTTTCAGGGTTCACTCATATTATAGCAGGTATCAGTACTTTATTCCATTCTATTGCCTAATAATATTCAATTGTATGAATATACCGCATGTTTATCCATTTATTGTTTGGTGGTTTCTATTTTTTGACTATTATGAAAAATATTCTTATGTATTTTGTTCGCAGGATTTCCAGTTCTCTTGAGTATATGCCTAGGGGTGGAATACTGATTCATGTGTTCATTCTATGTTTAACCCTTTAAAGATCTGCATAACTGTTTCCTGCATGGCCACATTTTATAATCCCACCAGCAATTTATAAAGATTCTAATTTCTCCACATCCTCGCCAACACTGATTATTATCATCTTTTTAATTCTAGCCATCCTGGAAGTTGCTGTATTTATTATTTTATTGTGGTTTTCATTTGCATTTCCCTAATGACCTTGGCTATCTTTTTATGTGCTTATGGCCATTTGTATGCTTTTCTTTTCTTTTCTTTCTTTCTTTTCTTTTCTTTCTTTCTTTTCTTTCTTGTTCTTTCTTTCTCTTCTCTTCTTTCTTTCTTTCTTTCTTTCTTTCTTTCTTTCGAAATGTGTATTCAAGTCCTTTGCTCATTTTTCAATTGAGTTAATCACCTTCTTATTGTTGAGTTTTAAGAGTTCTTTATATATTCTAGAGAAAGCCCTTAGTCAGATATATGAATTGCAATAATTTTCTCTTACTATGTAGGTTATCTTTTATTTTTATTGTGTCCTTTAAAGCACAAAAGTTTTAATTTTGATGATGTTCACTTTATTTCTTCTTTTGTTGTGTGTGCTTTTGGTGTTATATCTGAGAAACGACTGCCTGATCTAAGATCGTCAAATTTTTTTCCTATATGTCTGAATTTCATGGTTTTGTCTCTTACATTTAGATCTTTGATTCATTTTGAGTTAACTTTTTCTATATGGTGTGAGGTAAAGTCCAAATTCATTATTTTACATGTGGATATCCAGTTGTCCTAGCACATTTGTTGAAAAGAATACTCTTTCACCATTGAATTATCTTGACATCCTTGTCAAAATCAATTAACCACAGATGTGAAGATTTTGTTTCTGGACTCTCAATTCCATTCCATTGCTCTGTAAATCTAAACTTATTAAATTTACCACTGCATTCTTATAGCTTTATAGTAAATTTTGAAATCAGGAAGTGTGAGTCCTCCAACTATGTGGTTGTTTTTCCAGATTTTCTCACTATTTTGGGTGCCTTGCATTTCCAAATGAATTTTAGGATCAGATTTTCACTTTCTGTAAAAAAAACTGGTTGGGATTACACAGGTAAATTTTAAAAATGATAGTTATTAATCTTAAAATAAACTTCTGCCCAAATACTAAATCTCTTCCTTAAAGTTCACCTGAGCAAGATTCACTGTACGGGTTTGGCAGTTACGAAAGAAATTGGATTTGGTATAGGTGGCTGTGCAAATGCTTTCTGAGGTCGAGTACAAAAGCATGTAATTTCATTTTGACAGATAGGAGAGGGAGTTATTAAAAGAGGTAAATGCAGGAACAGTGCTTCAAAAAGAGAACACAGCCTGTGCGAGCATATGCAGGAATATTGGTGTTTACGGGAAACTGTGAGTATTCACCAGAATTGTACATGGGGTTTGATGATGCAAAATGAGTCAAAGGAGGTAAATGAGATAGAGATTATGAATCATCAATTGCTGATGTCTGTATTTCACATACTAAAGGCTTTTAAATTCTGACTCACAAAAATTAATCATACTATAGAATGTCTCCAAAATATGAATAACACATAAATGAATTATTAAATGTCCTTAACCTGAATAGAAGTGATAACTGAGATACGGTCGGTAGAAAACTCATTACCTGGGAAACCAAACACGTAGTGTCAAAGTGCTGCTAAAGAAGAAAATCATGGGGTGCCTGGGTGGCGCAGTCATTAAGCATCTGCCTTCAGCTCAGGCCGTGATCCCGGCGTTATGGGTTCGAGCCCCACATCAGGCTCCTCTGCTATGAGCCTGCTTCTTCCTCTCCCACTCCCCCTGCTTGTGTTCCCTCTCTCTCTGGCTGTCTCTATCTCTGTTAAATAAATAAATAAAATCTTAAAAAAAAAAAATAAAGAAGAAAATCATTGTCACTTTAAGTGACAAAGAACTTTCTTGTCTGCACGCCGTAATTATGGTGACAGGTGCCCCAACATAACCGGTAGACTGGATTGATTACAACTAAAAAGTATCCAGCTCCTATTTACTAACTCTTTCATCTGTAAGAGATATTTGGAATCTTCAGGGGTCCTGATGTCATATTCACTGCTATATTTTTTAAAAAATCATGTATTTGTTAGACTAGAAGCCTGCGAAATGAAAAGAGGGCAGGTAATTATAATCAATAGGACAATATTTATAACTGCAATATTCCTGGGAGCATAGGGGAAATGGCTGAATTCTAGTGGGAGTCAAGGAAGAAAAGCTTTGCTGAGGAGTGGCATTTGAGCTGAGATTTGAGAAGAAGCTAATGAGATAGGTAAGCACAGGAACGATGCTTCAAAGAGAGCACAGCGTGAACCGGCACCCAGACGTGGGCAAGTACTGATATTTTCATGAAACTGTTAGGTGTATTCATTCACTGGAGCTGTATGTTAGGCTTGATGGTGCAAAATGAGCAGAAACAATAAGATTCTAATAAATTCTGAGTGCCATGCAGAGAATTACAATTTAATCTCACAAAGTTCAATTATAAATTTTCCACCCCAGTGACGTAATCAGATTTGTTGGAAGCCCCCCCCACCAACTCCCGCCCTTCTGTGGCACGAAGGGCAGATCAGAGGTGAGTGAGACCGGGGGCCAGAAAACTGGGGAAAGGAGAGTGGGCAGCAGAATGTGGCTCTAAATTGGGGCAACAGCTGCAGAAATGGAGAGGGAGACGCAAACACAACAGATTTTTGGAAAGGTAAAGCCAGTGGGACTTGCTGACTGATTGCATACGAAGCATAAAGGAAAAATAGGATGTAAAACAAGAGATCAATTATATTTTCAATTTTCTACTCCTTCCTATGAACGTAAAGGATAGTGATTGTACCTTCAAATGCATTTATAACATATAATTAAAATAGATTAAAATGTCAGAATCTTTTTAGAGATAAGGGTATTTCATTATGTTAAATATATGATATTAAGTGAGACTTGTATTTTCTGCCTTTCCTTAAACCCGAGCACAAGCTTAAGTGAATGCACCTGGAGAGAGGGATGTGCTGAGGAAAACAAAATCAAGCCAGGGTGTTTTCACAGCATAAATTCTCATTACTTTGTCATTTGTACCTTTCCAAAATGCATACACTTATTGCTAGATGAGAACGGGAATGAGATCTAGAAAATGAAAACTAGACATGAAAGCCTGCTTTGTGCCAATTAAGGATTGTTCTTTTATTTTAATAAAAACCACAAGGTAGCAAAACAGTCCATCTCAAGGGACAAAGGGCACGAATCAAAGATATCACATTAAAAACATTGACCACAGTGGTGGTCAATACAGACAATATTTTTCTGGAATTCTGAAATATGATGGTCACATGTGCCATTAAAACCTGGGCTGATTTTTTTTTTTTTTTAAGTCAAATACACAGTAAGGTCTATGAGTGACTAAGCATAAAGCAGTTAGCCCTCACATTCTTCCCACTCACTGGCAACAGCCTGTGGGACTACCTTTATAGAGCAATTTGTTTTGGTTTTTAATATTTTATAAGTAAACAAGAAATAAATATTCAAAAATAAGAGGGAAAGAAGGTGTTCCACTCAATGGTTGGAGGCGCTGGATCTTACACAGTTACACAGGTCATTTACTGTCAGATTTACTCCAGCGCTGCTATGCTTGTGTGAGCTGTGAACTGCCGAGGCAGAGACCCATTTTCAGTGGAGCAGAGTGGAGCTACACCTAGTAGGCCTCTCCAGGGCTGGGACAGAACCATGAAAAGCTAAGTCAATAAGACAACAGGTGTATGTTCATTTTATTTATTTGGTCTCCACGTGGTTGGGCACAGGGTAGGACCGCTGGGTGGAAAAGTACCCAGAAAGAGGACTGCCCAGACCTAGAGGAGGAGTCTGAAGACAGCAGAGCCCTGGGCCCTAGCCCTCTGGACCAGGGAGAAGGGCGGAGATAAGACACAAGCCCTGCATGGAAATCCGTACCGGAGGGTGAGGATCCGCCCCTTAGGTAGGGTGCCAGCTAAGGTACGTGTAGTCTGTGTGCCAAACCAACTCACGCTCATCCCACCTAACATCGACCACTGCGAATGAAGACAGCGGGAAGTTACAAGGTTCTTTTTTTCAGTTTCATACTGCCATACAATCGATCGCTAAGTATTTCATATATCACATAAAACTTTCAAGTCAGGTGCAATTTAATTTACCAGAGATCAGTGAGATAAAGAAAACGGCTCCAAAACACCAGAGACAAGAGACAGGGACACCTCAGCGCTTTTCTACCTGTCTTTTGAATGGATACAGGCCTTTGGATAATGGAAATCATGGTTAACGTGAAGCTTGATTACTTTCACTGTCTTGGAATTCAAGAGACAAATCTTGCACGCGCGCACACACACACACACACACACACACTCCATTTCTCCCCAAAATAGCCACATTTTTTTTTTTTTGGTGATTCAGTACATTTTTAATTCAAATAGTCACCACATAACCTAGGCACAATATTAAGCATTGTACAAGCAAAGTATTTTACTGATTTTCATTTCAATTGCCAAAGAGTACAATAAGTGAACTGGTTAAAGGATATACTTCTGTACATAAAAATATCCACGTATTTATACAAGGGTATGGAACAGAGTTTAAAGATAATAAAACCAGAACATCACAATAAATAGGATGTGTTCCTACAGGACAGCAGAGCACGCTTAGTCAGGAAGCTGTCCAGTCTCTTTTCAAGGTGCTTTTTTCTTCTGAGCTAGGCTCACACTTCCCAAAAGAAGGGCTAGGGTTTAGTCACGACTGGATCTGAATGTATGTTGCTTGTTTATTTGCATCTCCAATAATAGGGGCAGAAGACATGATCATTTATTTTCAAAAAGTCTTTGTGACTTATCAAATTCTATTGATTTCCCACTTCAGTATTTTAAAATGCAGGTTAATCTAAACTCTAGCACCGTATGAGAATGAAATACATGTATTTTTTGTCAGAGCAACAATATTTTATGTCATCTTTGTTCCTCTGGCTATAACAATTCTGTTTAGAAAAATTTACCACACTAAAAATAGTCGATCTAGGTTGTCATAAAAAAGAATATTAAATACCTTTGGTAAAAATAGATATATTTAACAAGATTAGAAAAGCAAACAGTTATAATGTCAAAAGGAGAATATAAAAATGTACACAATAAAACAAATAAACCAACTTATAGATAAAGTGAAGATAAGGCCACTCTTCTTTTCAGGTTTGTCTCTTCCAAACCATGAATGTAGTTCTCTTCTTCTAAACGGTAGAAATTTTAGTAAGGAATATGGAAAATCCAGTCTTTCCTACCAGCATGACACAAGTCTGATTCATAGCGACACAGTTCCTTTTTAAGAACCAAGTTTGTAGAACATAGAACACTCTGGTTTATATATGTGAATCTAAGGAAACAATTCCAGATTTCTGTGATTTTAGGCCCAGCACATGGAGCTTGAGAGTTAAGCAAGGCAACAGAATCAGGTGCTTATCTGCACACAGTTTTTTCCTGTACTGACATTAGCCTAAGCCGTAGGGAGACCGTGGATACACACAGCACAGCTAGCTGAGGAAGGGCATGGGAACTCTGTAACTAGCTAGTGATGGACAACATTTCGTTTCTCTCCACGCCCAAAGACTTTTCTCCCGTCTTTTGGGCCTCCTCTCAAAAGAGCTGTTGCACAACTTCTAATTCCGTTCGGTGTCTCCTCTTTTAGAACACTCTGCCAATCCTGCAGATGAAAGGTCCCTGAAGCAAACAACTGAGATTACGGATGGAGATAATGAGCAAGTTCTAGAACAGATCAGCCACGGAGCCGCACTGTTCTGGGAGAGGCCGCGCGCGCTGATGCATGAGGTTATCCTCCCGTGTGCCCTCTGCACACACAGTCACACTCCTCGTGGTGCTCCAGGGCCACGTCTGTGAGAGATTTATGCAATCCCCGGACCCCACTCTTTGGTCTCAACTGAAGGACCTGAAAGGGAACAACATATAAGCAAGCCGTTGTTAAAATCAACCAACATCTGTAACTTTTGATTCCACGGACAAGTAAAATTCCAGCAAAGACTCTTGGGGCCCAAGGAAGACTGACGAAATTTTGACTTTTTCCTAGTGAAGGCATCATGAACACACTCCCCTACCCCTCGGAGAGATCCTAAATGATCATCATATATGTTTTAATATCAGCCACTTGGAAGGATGCTGTCTCTGCGTATAGAGCAGTCCTTCCATTGAAAGTCTCACTGCGCGCTTTTTATTTTACTCCCCTGACAAACTGGCAGAGAAGTTCACCTCGACTGAGTATTCTGAAACCCCTACTGCCCACTCCTTTTTCCGTTTGTTGGTTTCTTTCACTCATTCATTTTTTCACACATGTAACAAATATTCGTACTTGAAGTGATGCAAGTACTACAGTACCGAGGAAGGAAACGCGATCACGCTACAGCTGAGTTTGCTCAATGATGCCACTCGTTAATTTTCTTGGCTACGCTTCAAGTCCTCTATAAACTTGATGAGACGGATTAGATGTACTTCATAGACATCAGCCTCCGTCACAGCTAACTCTGTGCAGCTGGATACTTGTGCAGTATCCGGCGGTTGAGCGATAGTAACAATGATGCCTCTATTAAATGAAGTTCATGTGCAGTCTGGCTTTTTAATAAAAACATACAGCAAAATAGACACCGATACTAAAGGTATTTCTTTTTAACACTGTGACAGGAGGACACAGCTATGCATTCTATAAAAGATTATCTGAAGTATTTGATAAGAACTCCCTATTCAGTGCGGATTTGTGTTTCTTATAATAGAAACAATAATGTTTCAGGAACTGTGTTTGTTCGGATTATGAACAAAGACCAGAGCACATAATAATACGAAGTGGTCTAGTTTCTCTGCTGTCTGGGTAAGACAAAGATAACTTCATGGAGCAACTTCTAAAAGATACCCTTCCTGGAAATGTTCGTTAATCCAAAAAGGCACAAGTCAAGTCTTATGACTGTTCCATTTGAAGATTTAAAAGAGAAAAGTAGAGAGTGTATACCTCATTTGGAGTATGTGGTCATATCAAAGGTTAATCAGCTAACATTTTTTGAATGCTTACTGGGTGCCAGGCACTGTAATAATGTTTTTACATACTTTAACTCACAAGAATTCTATGAAGTAATTTATAATTATTACCCCTATTTTGCACATGAGTGAACAGAAGCTTTAGAGAGAATAGGGACATAACCAGTATTTGTACTTTGGCCAAAGATGAATTATTAAAGTTAGAGTGATCGATAATAATTTTATAAAGACTCAGAATATATTATTAGCCATATATTCTACTTATTTGGTAACTTTCTTCCTAGAGAGATAAACTGCAAAGTCTTGGAATAGTTATGAGAAATAGGAAACTTTTAAAGCAGATTTTCTATTACATTCACAGTTCTAGAATAAAAATTACTAAGACTATATTATTTTAACATGAAACTATTGAATACTACCTTAGGTGTCAGTCCATGACTTACCATTTTGAACAACTTGAGGCGGCATCAAAATGAACTACTCTTAAGATACTGCTGGTATACCTTATCAAACTTCTGTTCAACATTGTTTCTGGAATGCGTCTGAGTGGCCAGATAAACTGCAATACTGGCCTAGCCAACGTCTTTAATTCCTATCTTCACTTGTATACATTTTCCCAGTTAGTAGAGGAAAAATGACTATAAAAGGTAAGGGCTAGAGAAGCTACTGTATACAGTCCTACCAGGCAGCCATGGGAGGCTACGATCTTACAATCGTCCTTTCCTCTCGACGTGCTTATGTCAAGATGCGGTCACCAAATAAAAGCACCCCCACCCATGACCGCACCCCCACCCCCAGTCTTCCTCTACTGACATTTGTGGAGATTTACAATTAGCAGAAGAATCTCATAATGTTCTAGTGATATTACATCTTAGATAAGAAATTCTAATACATGGAAGGCAGCTTAATTAGTGCTTTCCTTCTTAATTCCTTTCCAAAGTTTTGTTTTGACTTTGGAAGAGAAAGACAGACTTGGAAAATGACCAACAGGTCTCAGATAATATGAAAGAAGACAGTTTTCAGGACACAGTTTATGACAGCGTCAAAGAAAGAAGGCAGAAGCACATCTCACACAATTTTGAAAGAGAGGTTCAAGCTAAAATTACAAACCCATGAAAAAGTAATTCAGGGAAAAGCTAAAATCAGAGGCTGTGGAAGAGAGTAGATCAGGTGCAGAAAGAACCATCAAGAAATAGACGAACATGTGCCACTGCCTACACTGTGCAAAGTGCCATCAAGTTATAGGTGCCACAGAACCGTGGGGGATGGGACTCATGACTAGAGAAAGGCCACTGAATTATATACTTTTTACCCAAAACAGATCTATGCAAAAAGAATAAGGCCATACTTCATGTTACCAAAAAAAAAAAAGTATATAAAGATATAAACAAGGTGAAAATCATTAGGCTAATTGAGGATGGAAAAAAGAACAAATACAATTCTATGGTCGGAGTATCTTATAGATATTTTTGCCTGAAAGGGAATACTTGTCCTACCTCTGGGCAAAATTCATTAAATCTTTATTGATCATTTGCCATCATCAAAGTCACGGGGTGGGGAGGAATGAAGATGAGTTAAGAGAACAGCTAACATGTATTAAGGGCTTGAAATGTACCGGAGCTGATTCTAAGTGTTTGGTCAGCTCCTTGAATCCTCACAATAAGGTATGAGCGTGAGGTGTTCACTTCACACACGAGGAAATGGGAGGCACAGAAGGTGAAGTCATTTGCTCAAAGTCAAAGAGCTGGATGTCTGGCTTCGGAGTCTGTTTTCTTAAGTATTACACTGCAATGTGATCTTTGTTCTTAGTTCTCAAGTTGGTAAAAACAAATAAAAACAAATAATTATGAAAGAGCAAAAATTCTCTAATGGAGATCTCTCTAAAGTTCTACACGTGCCCAGCAGACGGACGGGTTATGCTGGGACGGGCAGGAAAGTAGGAAGTGTTTCAAGGAAGAGGTAACACCTAAGTTCATACATATGTAGGGCTCTTGTCTTGCTTTCTGAAAAATCCTACCTGGAAGATAGAAAAATCATTAAAGAAATTGGGGGGGGGGGGCAAAAATAAATAGTATCCAATAAATAGTATCTTCCAATAAATAGTATCTGGTAATCGATACAAAAGCAGTAAGAATCTTAGTAGTCGTAGATTACGCTACAGTATCAAAACTTGTAGCAATAATATCATCCTATATATTACGAGCCTTTTAATTTTCTAAACTTATTTTCTGTACAATGGCTGAAGCCACTGAAAATGGTAAAGGAACCAAAACAGGGAATAACTGTAATCATGACCTGAGCCTAACGCAGACGCTTAACTGACTGAGCCACTCAGGTGCCCCAAATACTTTCACTTCTTTAGGAATAGCAGTACTAAACTCAGAACTTACTTCCAAAACACAGGACTGAGACAAATGTAGGCCTCAGAAATGATCAGTTACACCAAACAAATAAGCCCTTTTTTTCACAAGGTAATTTGTTAACAAAAACCTATCACAGAAAAATTAATGATTCCCACAAAGCATTATAAAAAATTAAGACATGATTGTTACTGGAGGTATTTGTGAGAACTGTGGAGTATTGTATTTCCACACACACATGCCTTAGAGCTATTTGTGGGAAACTCGTACGAGGTGGTCACACAATTAGATAAACACCCATACTCGCATGTGCGTACGTAAGGTTAAACATACGTAACCACCGCACCCAAAGACTAAAGAATAATGGAGTGACGTCATTCTGGAAGAAGGCCAGTGAGTTTACAAGCACTGCCCATAGTCTTTCCTCACACAAGAGTTTTCTCTGAGATGCTAAAATAGAAGCCACATACTCTGTGGCAACTTTCTTAACAACCCAAAAGCCAATGTTATTTGAAAAGAAATCTGTGAGTATAGGACAGACGAGGGTGCACTTGACCTGAGGACTGAGTTAGCTGACCAAAAGCATGATGTAGGCTCAGCATCTGACAAGCTTCCTTAAAAAAGCTACTATGACTAGTCTGGGTTTTATAGCTCTCAGGATGGTGGCTATAACTCCAAGAGTTGTTGGCTAAATCGGGGTCCCCAAATACACTGTATTTAATAGGGATGTGCTTTAGAAAGCACACAATTAGATGATTTTAGGTGAGGAAAGATCATTCTAGCTTAATTCCTGTTCTCATCACAGCCTTTCATAGTCACCAATCAATTCTAACACCTGCCTTGATTTTAAGGCATTTTATTGCGTCTGCTTGGAACTGCCATATTAAGGGTTTTTTCTTGACTCTCAGATTCCCGGTTCACAGAGTAGAGGGAAGGCTGGCCTCTGAGCATAGCCTGGCTGGAGCAACCTGAGCCAGGGAGCTCAAGATTATCTCCTTCCAGAAAGGGGAGTGGAGACTGCTCCCAGCACAAGGATCTTGAGAGGCATGGGATGCAGAAATGAGAGTAGAACATGAGTAATGGTGGTAAACAGTCCTTTTTTTTCTTTTTCTTTTTTCTTTTTTTTTTTTTATCACAGACAGCAGTTTGGGATGTGACTTTCCAAAAATGGCAATCTACTGATTGCCAGGGAATAACACAGCTGGGAAAAACCTGAGAGGTTATCGTATTTTACATTTATTTCAACAGAGGTTAATTATCTTGCTAATGGTTACAAGTTAGTGGTAGATCTAGCATGGAAACAGGGTCCCTGGGCTATTGGCATCCAGGGCTTCTGGATTCCACTTTATCAGCTGCCAACACAATATCAGTGCAGGGTGGGTCAGCTGTGTCATAAAAAGTGCACTTGATGGCACCGGGAAGCTTCAGATTAGGTAACAGGTGAGTTTTACTGATGTCCTTACGCCCATGAAAAAATCATTTTATTTATTAAGCACTTATTTATTCTGTATTATTCTTTGGGTTAGTGGAAAAAATACAAAGTAATGAAATGAAGTTTTACCGACATGCAGTTAGAAGGGCCGATTTCGGCGTGGTATGATATAAACATTTCGTAAAAATTAAGGTTGCCTCATCAAGAATGTTTTGCTTCCTGATGAATGAATGCTACATGTTGCTCCTGGAGAAAGGGTGGGCATAACTGGGGATATTCTAGCACGAATGAAAATTTGGAGTAAGTTCTAAGGTTCGCAAGGCTCTGAAAAACAATAATTACTAACATTTAGTATTTATATTTTCCTTAATTCCGTAGTATAAAGAGATGAAAGGAATCCATAAAAGGTTTAACGTGCTCTTTGGGGTGACATGAATAATAGGAAGATTGGTATAATTATGAATACGTCTTCTTGGGATTTATGTTCCCGTATTGTCCCAAATGGAAAAATAAATATCAAAGATCTCCTTTCTCCAACAGAGATAAGTCTGTCTTTAAAATATCTTCCCTTCATATTTTGAAAAGTGTAACGTTGAAAAGCTTCACCCATTTCTCCCCCTGCAGAACACGTTTGTTTTTCTGTAAGACAGATGAACACGTCACTGACCACCCATGTTGTACAATCACAGGACAAACTTTCTAAATCTTTAATGCCTGGGTTTTCAAGCCAAAGGTCCTAATTTTAAAAAATGAAAACATGCACTATTTTGTAAACCTTATTTATTCTGTTTCCACGAAGGCTACGTCTCTTCTCCAAACAAAAATTCATTCCAGATACACGGTTTTGTTATTTTTCTTAAGACACAAAGGAACCCGAGAAGAAAAGGGTCTACCTACCTCATGATATTTTTTAGTGACTTTGCTCGGGACACACTGACACTCATTGCAGTTGTGGAGACAGCAAGCACAGTTTCCACCACAGCGTTTAACCAGGAGACAACCTGGCCAGAAAATGGTATCGGTTCTCTTTAGCTCTTCCCTTATGGACACCGAGAAGTTACGGGGCGTGCAGCTGTACAGTCTTACCTCCTCCTTTAGAAGGTTCAGGTCCACCACTGCAGGGCATAAAAGAAAGCAAAGAAAAATAACATGCTCATGCCCTGAGCCTGAATTTATTTCATCAAGATCTTTTCAGAGAGGACTCTATTTCACCAACAATATGCCCAACAAGGTCCCTTCTTACTTTAAGGAGGTTGGGGGGCTCCGTAGCTCGTGAGTTGGACTTTCATTTCATAGTCCACAAAGCTTCATTATGACTTACTGACCATTGAAGAGATGCCATTGTGCAATATTAAGAACAGAGCCAGCAAAACAGTTGAGAGCTATAAATAGGAAACTTTGTAGAGAAAAAGAGGGCTACACCTTTTAACCCTCATAAAAAAGTAAACAAGGAGAGCATTGGCGGGAAGAATAGAATGTAAAATGATGAATGCTTGGATTAAAAAACAAATGCAATTTTTAGAAGGATTAGAAGCTCATGCAATTAACGAAGAACAATTTACAGAAACTTGCTGCCAGGACTTTATATAATTTTTCTGGCAATGAGACTCAGAAAATGCAAAAAGGGCATGAAGGAAATGAATTTTTGAGGACAGCTGAGTAGACCATGAGTGAAAAAAATGACACATTTTAAAAGGGTTGAGGTTGCTGAAAACCCCTGCTTCCGGTACACTGAGTAATTCACAATGTTTGAAATTCAGTTTAACTAGGCTCCTTCAGATTTCTATTCTTCCCCTTCTAGAGGAGGGGAGAGATGTCTAATTTATAACAATTGTCTCTATTCTTTTAGCAAGCTGGTTAACTATGTGATGTTTTATTCTTTAAAAGAATACCTACTTGTGAAGACCAAACAAAAATATCCTTTCATCAGATTGTTGTAGTAAATTCTCAAAGAATCACTGTTTTTAACTATAAAATGATACTTGCCTCAGTTAATTTATATCAAAAGAGCACGTCATATTTAATATGAATTAATATAAAACATGAAGAGTACTTAATTATTATATCCTCGAATTTGAATTTCTGCTTTATTACTTTGCCTTTTTTTCCCTAGAAATGTTCAAATAATAGCAATTCCAATAAAATTGAAGAGTTTTGGATAACATACAATTCATCAGAATTTTTTCTTCAAAAAATTATTAAAATTTGGAATATTATCTAAATAGAATAAATCTGGCCAAATACCTTTTCACTAATATTAGAAACATTATAAACAAGAATTGAAAAAAAGAAACCAATTTTCTGGTTAAAGATGGCTTCAAGTAATAATAAGCACTGTGTACTGCAGTTCTAAAAATTAAGTGTCAATATTTGAAAATAATTTTAAAATGACAAGGTGATTAAGAATCACATGCTTGTTTTCTTGTTGCTTGTTTTACAATTCTATATTTACTTGTACATGTGATCAGGTTTTTTCTAAAATGTGAAAGGAAGCCAATGTAAGCATTTTCAGGAAATATATGATAAATCATGCACATGCAATTGTAAATTATAAGCACATGCCAACTATACGGGTGACCAAAACCTTGGTCAAGTATAGGGAAGCGCCAAAGAAAGGCTAATTCTACAGGTTCATTTCAACATTTTATTTAGCTAAAAAATTATTTTTTTTCCAACTCAATAGAAAATCACTGTTCTGAGTATTTAAAGATTTCCCTTTCATCTGAAAAATGATCCTGTGAAGGGAAAGCTTTTAAATATTTAAGAGGAAATGAGTTCATTCTTTTGAGAGCCATAAAAGGCCAACTTATCTCTAATAAAAGTAATGAGATAATTGAGTTGAGTGATGTCACATATTTCACCTGATTTCATTTGGCTGAACTAATAGTATATGTACATACTGCTCTTTCATTGTTAAAGCTGCATATGAGTGTCTCTGAATCTTTTCTCTAGAAGTGGATATCTAGGCAAGAAGGGTTTAGAAAGTCGAAAACATGCACATACATACAATACAAAAGCCAGTTGCCAAGATTTTCAATGCTTATTTAAGATGTATACCTCTTTAGAATGTGAATGAAGCTCTCAGCTTCAAAGGCTATTCATCTACCTCAGTTTGAAACACACTATTTCATGGAACTAGAAAATGAGACTGTATATGTTCACTTTAAAATGTTTACTTAACCACAATAAAAGGTTAGATAGATTTCCCCAGTGAGCTGAGTTACGATACCTGCTACAATGTGAAAATTTAAACACACTTGCAACTTAGCTTCCACTCATTTATCATGTTTGACACAACAGTCAAAAGCCCTTTTTAAGTGCTGGGTAAGCCTGACTTAGAAAATAAGGTGTTTTCTTTTTCTGCAGTAGCAGGTATGAATGAAAACCCTAAGCCAGAGGAAGAAAAGGAAAACAAAAACAAAAACACTGAAAAACCTTGACACAGTGCACACTACAAATACAATTAGGGATTTTCAATTTGGCATATCTTATTTGAAATGTAAGCTTCCTACCCCTAAGGCTTCAAACTCATCTAAGCGTCATTAAAATAAGTCATGTGACTATAATTTGATGTCACAAATTCTCCAACCATTGCGCAGAACTTGTGGGCAAGAAAAATGAAAAAAAAAAAACAAACAAAACAAAAAACCCCAAAAGAAAAAGATCAAAAAAGAGAAAGAAAGATCATGTCCAACACATTTTTTTTTTATATATATAACTCAACTCTAGTCTTATGGAGGTTTCCCACCGTAAAATATTTGAAAAATGAAAATCAGTGTTTGGGTTCTTTATTTCCTTTCTGTCAGTACTTCCTAAGACAACACACGTGTTAGTTGGTCTTTCTAAAGAATGAAGATTTTGAGTGTGACACCATTAAAGTCATTTTTCTTAATGCAGATTTTCTTGTTCAGATTCACCAGTATTGCAAGTTTTACTAAAAAAGCTAATACTGACTGAAAAAAAATCATGGATACACTTTGTTAGTTGCTCCTTCTTTTAAGATATTCAGCCCAAGGATATTCTATTACTGTAATGCAATCTGAGGGTGGTCTTTCTAAGACGAATGTGGTAACACTGTGATATGTTTATTCTGTGGAAAATCAATTTCGATGTCTAATTAGAAGCTTTTAAACGTTTCACTCCTTGTTCCTTTGTAGAAAGACTCTTGGGAGGGGAGTTGGTTTTGTCTATATAGATGTTATCCCACACCTGCATTTTAGTTTATGTAGAGTTCCAAAAATATACACTGCTTTTCTCACACTTACTGGACGCTTAAAAAGTTAATAGTTTTGGCAAACTGCAAGGGCTTCAATTTGGAAAGTGCTAAATGAATATTTGAAAGATCTGGTTCAGTGCTGGATGCTTTTAAATACATGCTAGCCTCTGGCCAAATCTTCACTGAGCACCAGGTGGAGAGGTGCGGGCATAGAGGCCTAGAAGGGAGATGATGAGGCTGGAGTCCTGAGATCAGCTGTCAAAAAAAGGATCTGAGTTTAGAACCTGGTTTACTCCCTTTGCTTTTTCCAGATCAACATGATAATCTACTTCAAATCTAACAAAGGCTCTATTCACAAGTGTTTCAGCTAGCCTTGCAGATCTTCATTTTCCTGTTCCTAAGTGGGAGGGAAGGGAAGTGTTCGTAAGTTATTCATCAAGTTATTCATCAAGATCAAATCTTATAAATATGCAACAGCTTTCAGCATTTGGACAGGATTCGGCTGCCCATGTACCTGAACACCGATTTCAAATATTGCTGAGAGGAAACCACGTCTGTTGGCATAGCAAAATACCACGGTTGGGCAAGTCTGGACATGACCTGCTGAGATTAAAGCTCTTGATCCAGAAGGGCTGCAACTACTAGCAGGAAAGGGCAGGAATCCGGTTTCTTTCTGACAAGATTTAGAAGAACAAGTCTGGTGCAATCTGTCCTTGTGAATTGCTCAAACTAACTAAACACTGTTCCTTCCATATAAATTCTCCAGACTCATTCCATTCTCTAGAGAGACCCTGGGTAGATGTCAATGTTTCTGAGAGCCTGAAACACATTTTTTGAGTGCATTATGATTAGCCAGTTATTTCTATTACTGTTTCATTTGCGTCTGATATGGATACTTTCCAATCCTAATGTTACAAGGAAAATTAGCTAACCTTAGGGACGACTCGGTTAACGTTATTTCCAATTTCTTGACCATGTGAAATTAAGTTTAATTATCAACACTTTCATTCTTGAACAGAGATGCACTCATAGGGTCAAACGATCATTTCGGAGGCAAATTTATAGACAGAACAATTATGATGGTGTGGGTTCCCTTCGGTCATTTTTTTCTTGCTTTGAATCCTATCTTGGAAACTCCTAGTTCTATTTTGTGATGAACCACTGTTATTTTCCACATTATTTATAGAAGTTTGTAGGCTTAAGAGATTGAAATTAATATAACCCTGACCCATGGGGTCATGGTAGGTAATGATTTTTATTTCTGTCCCTTTTCTAAGGCCCAAATCTGGTTTAGCAGCTAAAATAATCTCCCTCTCATCTCTAAATCAATATACCCCAAATATTAGATTTGAATAAGCAATGAGTCTCATGAAACATAATAGAGGACTTCACCAAAATGATATTTTTGAATTAAAGAAATGGCAAGAATTTTCAGCAAAAGTGTTCCGTTTAATCTTTCAAACCCCATGAATTATAATTGCTTCTCTTTGTAGGCATTTTTATTTAATGTGTAAATATTCTCAACTGTTACAAAAATGGGTTATTTACATATATCATGGAAGGATTTTAAACTCAACTCCTTAGAAGCTATGGTGGAAGAATCCAGAACACTAAAATTGCTAAAAAAATTAAACGAGGTTCTAATCTGAAGAGAGAACTTACCTCTGGATTTTCTTCCAAAAACAAAAGCCTTGCCAAGAAGTTGCCAAGTTGGCCTATATAGATCTTCCAAGTCCAACTGCCATCTGTCTGGTTCAAGATACCGAATGAGATCTTCCAAGGTACTAAACGCAGTGACAGCATTATTAAGCAGATCCAGTGGCAAAGCTGAAGGGGGTAACACGGAAGGGCTCACGGCCTCTGTGAATTGCTGAAAGTAAAATGAATCTTATGTTAACTGTTTTAAAAATGACAATGTATTTCTTCTGGACTTAGGCATGGAGTAAGGTAAACTGAGGCTGAAAATGCAAGGGAAGTGAAATGGTATTCAACCCAAATTAGAAGTAATTGCTTTGCAAAGACTTCATCTAGATGAATTCCAATAGATCTCTGTGCAGTCAATGAGAGAGATGTTAACCTTCATTATCACAAGCCATGGCGGATGTGGGTATCTGTTGCTTAAATAAAAAGGAAAACGTCTCTGTGGTTCAATTAGGGACTTACAATGGAAATTGTAATACCATTTACCCAATTTTTCTTTTGTTTTTCACTTTCCATTTTCCTGAATCTGGAAAATCACCAGGTAGTTATGCAAATGAGTGCCAGACAAATTAAAAACTTAATATAAAGTAATTAACCCACGAAGAATTAGAAAACATAGGCAAAAAGCCTTTCACATTGGAGAAGAACTTGTTAGTCAAGATAGAGAACACCCAAACCATAAAAAATAACTTTGATACATTTGCCCATGCCTTTTTTTTTTTTTTTTTTAAACAGTATTAAAAGACAGTCACTGGGAGAATGGCCTGATAAATGACATAACGGTCACAGGATTAGTGTCTAGCATATACCAAAAAAGCCCAACAACTCAGCAGAGAATGGGCAAATTCCAGACAAGAGGCTTGAATGGCCAAACGACACATAAAAGCATGCTAAAATTCATTTGTTATCAGAGAAATGCAAAACAAAGTGAGGTATTATTTTACATACAAAAAAGGAGATACTATTTCATGTACATGAGATTGGCAAGGATTTAAAAGAAAGGATTGCCAAGGATGTGGGTAAATTGGAATTTCTCTGTTCCGCCTGCAGAAGTGAGTATAAAAATTGGTACAACCACTTCAGTTGATTTAATGGATGTACACAGGATATTCGAATAAAAGATTTACAGGATCCATGTCTTTGTAATTCGCTTTTGAGGTTTACATCTTTTTATTTGTGCACATGGAAATACGTGCAATGATATTCATCACAGTGTTGTTTGAAATCGAGAAAAATTCAAAATAATCTAAATGCCCAGCTATAAAGCAATGGATTAAAATACATCATTTTAAATGGGAAGCAACAAATGAGGCAATAATTTCAGTTAAAGTTCAAGAACAAACCTGCCCCCACAACCACCGACTTTTAAAAAGCGGACTAAAGGTAGGGAGTGGTAGATCAGAACTGAAATCAAAATAGGCGAAATAAATACATGATCAAATGCCCAACTTATTTTTTTATTATTTATTACTTTTATTTATTATTATTATTTTTGCAGAGGAGGGGAGAGGAAGAGCATGGAATAAGACATTTATGTCAACTGATGTTTATTACAGTAGTATTTACAATAACAGAAAGTTGATGACAAATCTACATTTATAATATTGGAATAGTTACTTGTACTGTACTCAAACTGAAATGATGTACAGTCATTAAAAATTAGGTCCTCTAAGAATTTTCATTAATAAAAGAAACGTCTACGATAGTAAACGACAAAAAAAAAAAAATCCCCAAGCTATATAAATATGCCTTGATTCAAGATACATAAATATATACAACATACATGTCCATAATTTTAACATTTTTATAATAAATATAGGTTCCTTTGAGAGATCCAGTAAAAGTTATAACATTTGTTATAATAATTTAAGTAACCATCATGTAAGCTCTTCCTTTTCATCCTGATTACTTGGACACCCTGGACCAGAAACTGGAAACAACGTACTATTTATAGCAGCTGCTAACTTTGTTGACCTGCCTTCAGTCTTTGCTTATTCCCTTTATTCTCTGCCGCATAACCCTGGGTTAATCTACCTAAAATAAGTTATCACTGATCATGTGATGAATTTGAACAAATGCCTAGAGTGATTTCTCATCTGGAGGATAAAATCCAAATTCCTTACCCTGCACTCAGCATCCTCACAATCTGACCTCTGCTCACCTTTCCCATCTAATCCTCTACTCATCAAAGACATGAACATTTTGTTCCAATCAATCCAGTCTCTTCACTAACTACTGCACATGTCATATTCATCGCAGACTTTGTACCTCTACCCATGCTAAATGCTGCTCCCCTTCCCCCATATGTGAAACCCTCCCTCCTGTGATCCACACAGTAAATCTTTACCATTTATAATGGTCTCTCTTGAAACACGATTCATCCATGAAAATTTCATTAATAACAGGGCCATCATTGGCCATATATCTCAATTGTGTCAATTTGAAAAAGATCCCCTTTCTGGGCTATCCCCTGGGCACATGGTTTGAAAAGCAGAAGCTGCTCTGTAAATTAGAAAGTGGACCAAAAAAAAAAAAAAAAAAAGGACCACTGTTCTCTGGGGTAGGCATACCCCTGCTGGGGCTCATAGCTTTATGGGTGCAGAGCCCTCTCTGCCCACAGAAGGGGGCATTTTTATACCACACAATCAGCAGAAATGAATGTGGTAGTCTTGGGTCAACACTGATTTAATTCTTATTTTAAAGATCTAATTTCAATAATATCAAGAGTCTGACTAAAATGTTATTAGCACTAAGATGTTTTCAATTATTCTATCCAACTTTTGAGAGTAGAAACCAAATGTAATACATTTCTATTTACTTTCAGTATTTTTTTAGTTGTCCAAGAAATGCAATATTGCTTTGATAGAGAGTACCATTACAGTTAATAACTATATTATGGATATAAATAAACAATTATCTAACAAAAGCTTGCACTCTTAATTCAACCAATTTGGTAATACTGATTAAATTTATAATGTGAAAAGGTTAATGCAAATGTTTTGCAAATTTTTAAAAGATAAGCTAAAATGTATGTTTATGTAAAGTGAAAATTAAGGGTTGGTAATACTCAAAGAATAACTGAGTTATTACTCATGACTATGACGATATAAAACAAATCAAATGTGTCATGATCTGCACACCGAAAGTAAATACAGAAAGCTAAAACAAAAATATATTCTTCATTAAAATGTCAGAGTGCAGATGTATATTTTAGGTATGATATAAAATTGTTATTTAAGCTATTTTCAATTAGACCATAACCCAAGCATGGGTTGGCTTATTTTGTTTCCACGTTTATTTGAGACTCTCTGCATAGAGTGTTACTTTTGAAGCAATGAAAAGTTCCAACTGATATCAACACTGCTTAGATAAAAGTACGAAGTATTTATACAAAAGAAAGCAAAACAAAATAAGCCTGTGATATTGAACAAACAAAATACGCACACCTTGGGTTCTATGAAGTATTAGAATACCGATCCCCTGAAATGACAAAGATTGAGAGAACACCACTTCGCATACATGACTGCATGTATGTACTGGTCAATGTCATAAACTTCCAAGTTTCTAAATATTTAAATTAAAATAAGATAACTTTTTAAGACACACACACAGCTGTCCCTACCCCAAAACAGGAGGGGATGATCAACTTCTTCCCCTGGATTCTAAGAATCAATCTTTGGACAGAACAGAGGAAGCAGTGCTTTCGTTAAGGGCCTTCTCATGACTCTTAACCACACCCACCGATTCAAGGAACAACCAAGTTGTTCACTTTTGTAGTTCTGCTTTTCTAAGCCGTCTAAAGGGATTCTCAGAGAAAAGGGGGAGTGATGGAAAAAAACAGAGGAAAAAAATGTCCTCTGATTTTTTAAGTTTTAGTTTTTCCTCTAACCAAAAACTACTCTTTTTAGTCTAAGTCATAGCCTTTTCTCCAAGATTTAGTGTCTAAAGAATTCTAACAATATCTTTTGTATTTAGAAATACTTATGTTGGGCTAAGTGCCTTGAATTGAATTGGAGCTGCACATTCTCCACTTCCTCTCTCTTCCATCCATCACGAAAAGAGATACTTATTACTTAAGTTATGGGTTGCCCTAAGACTATTTAGCGGATGATAATGGTCAGTAATGGAAGGCACAGTTTCTTGGTGTCCTGTAATGTAAACTAAATCAACACCCTTAGTGAGCCAGAGAAAAGCTTTCCTGCCATTACGTGCAGGGTAGCAGTGACAACCTGGTGATTGTCTAGTCCCAGCGTAGATGTTCAGGTATGTTACTTGGAGGGATAGATGGTGAAAGAGCAGAAGGAGATCTGAAATCTCTTTGCAGTGAAGTGTCCTGTCAAACAATGCCTTTCCAAAATGTCAGTGCCATGTGACCCTCAAGAAGGGTCCTACACAAAACGAGGTCTTTTAAATTTCTTGGTGAAAGTCATTCTGAATGAAAAAATGATGTGAGAGAAGAGCCCTATCAAGAGCCAGTGAGTCTAGACTCTAATCCTGGAGCTGCTCACATTTAGGGAAGAGCATTTGGGCAGATACTATAAGCCCTCCGAGCCTCAGTTTCCTCCTCTGTAAAGCAACAGCTGCTAAACTCAGTCACCTCTAAGTTTCTTTCCAGGTTTTAATTTAAGAATTCGGTATAATTGTCAGAAACGAGAGGGTTCATTTTCTCCACATCCTTGCCAACACTCATCTCCTGTCCTCTTGATGACAGCCATTCTAACAGGTGTGAGGTGATATCTCATTGTGGTTTTGATTTGCATTTCCCTGATGACTAGTAATGTTAGGCATCTTTTCATGTACTGTTAGCCATTTGGATGCCTGCTTTGAAAAAAAAAATGTCTATTGAGATTCTCTGCCTATTTTAAAAAAATCAGATTGTTTGGTTTTGGTAATTGAGTTGTATGAGTTCTTGATATATTTTGGATATGAACCCCTTATGTGATATATGGTTTGCAAATGTTCTGTCCCATTCCACATGTTGCCTTTTCATTTGGTTGACTGTTTCTTTGATGTGCAGAAGCTTTTTATTTTAATATAGTCCCACTTGAAAATTTTTGCTTTTGTTCCTTGTGCTTTTGGTGTTATTTTCAAAAAATCCTTAGGCACTGCTGTGGGAATGTAAATTTGTTCAGCCATTATGGAAAACAGTATGGAGGTTCTGTACAAAATTAAAAAGAGAACTACCATATCATCCAGCAATCCCATTCCTGGATATACATCCAAAGGAATGAAAACAGGATATCAAAATATATTTACCCTATGTTTACTGCAGCGTTATTCACAATAGCCAAGATATGGAAACAACCTAAGTATTCACCAATGGATGAATGGATAATGAAAATGTGGTGTATATTTACAATGGAGTATTAGTCAGCCATGAGAAAGAAGGAAATTCTTACATTTATGACAACTTGAGGATGGAACTTGAGGGCATTATACTATGTGAAGTAAGTCAGAGAAAGACAAGTATTGTATGATTTCACTTACAGAATCTAAAAAAGCTGAACTTGTAGAAACAGAGAATAGAATAGTGGTTACCAGGGGTTGGGGGGGTGGGTGGACATGTTGGGGAGATATTGGTGAAAGGGTACAAATTTGCAGTTAAAAATTAGTAAGTGCTGGAGAATATGTAACACTGCGATCATAGTCAACAACACTGTATTACAAACTTCAAAGACGTTAAGAGACCTTAAATGTTCTCACTACAAAAACAAAACCACTCTGTGATGTGACAGAGGTGTTAGCTAATGTTTGGTGGTAATCATAGCACAAAGATAAACGTATGAAATTTACCCATTGTACAACTTAAGCTCACACAATGTTATATGTCAATTATATCTTGATTGTAAAAAAAAGAAGAAGAAAAAAGAAGAAAAAAAAGTCCAATACAGATTCAGCAAAATTTTGGAAACCTTCAAAAACAAAATATACTCCTTAATAAGTATGTGATGGGGTGGAACTCTATTTTTTTTTCTTTAAATTTTCCTTGTTGCCTTAGATTATCAGTAAATTTTGGAAGACACTGCCCCATGCTACAACTAACAAAATTTGACACTGATTTTTTTTTCCTGCCCTGAGAGTGCATACAAGTTTACCCTGCTTATTAAGAATCCAAATGTCCCTAGAAAGGCATACATATCTAGCTTATGAATGGAAGCTGTGTGACTCTAAAAATCAGAAGAAACCAGGTTCGTGTCTAGAGAATTGGTATTAGCATGTTTTCAAATACATATAGATACATGCCATGTTGTGAGCTGAACTGTATCCCTTTAAAATTCATATGCTGAATTGAATGAGGTACCCTTTAGTACCTCAGCACGAGACTGTGTACAGAGATGGGGCCTTTAAAGAGGTAATTAAGTTAAAATTAGGTCATCTGGGAGGGGCCTAATCCAATAGGGCTGGTCCTTAGAAGAGGAAATTTGCCTACGGACATGCACAGAAGAAAGACCACATGAAGGCCACAGGGAGAAGAGAGCCATCTACAAGGCAAAGAGAAAGACCTCAGAGGAAACGAATCCTGTTGATACCTTGATCAGGAACTTCTAGCCTCAAGAACTCTGAGAAAATAAGTTCTGTTGCGTAAGCCACCAATCTGTGGTATTTTGTAAGAGCGGCCCTAGCAAACTGGCGCGTGGTGTGTCATCATCAACTTCTCATGATCCATTAGAGCAGCCAACAAAGATGAATTTTATACTATACCCATTAAATCACTTCACATTTATTCAAAAGCTTGCGAGGTGGGCACTGGAAACAAAACAGACCAAAATACTTGTCCTGGTGAAGTTTAACCTTTATAAGCCAAGTATTCCCTATTATAGGAGAGATATCTCCCTCCCTATTGTAAGAGTGATTTATTCTTTGCCAAAACAAAGAATTGTTTTGAGACATTGGGAATTTGCTCCTGTGGATCAGAGAAGTAACAAAACAGTATCACACAAATCCTGGCGAGCGAGGACCATGAAAAGCGAATTTAATATGAAGGAATAACTGAAAAACAAATATATTTCTGCTTTTATTGTTGAAAAATAACTGGTAGCCCCTGTGTTCAGACCAAGTAATGGCCATCTGAGGTACCAGCTCAACACAGCAAGTTTAGCTGCAAGAATGAGTTCTCTTCTTGACTTCTCCAGTGCTAACTTTTGAAAAATCAACATTTTAGTGTTTTCGTATTTTATTATGGCTACTCTAAATATTTTATGCATTTATTATCATCTTTTCCTTTTTTAGAAAAAGAAAAGCTGACTCTCTGTTTGGAATAGTACCATCCAAGTTGCTTATCATTTCACAATAAATAGTTACGTATCTCTAAAAAACCATAGCTTGTCTTTTTATTAGGATTTTTGTAGCAAGTGCAATTTTAAAAATACAACATTTACAATGAATCTTCCCTGGACAAACACACACATACAAATGTTTACTCTGAGTAGCATAGCAACCACTGCAAAACTTTTAGGGCCTACAAAGATTTATGCTGCAGCTTTCTTAGTCAACTGCATACAGTACATTTCAAACTGATAAGGAGCCTTTCACTTCATTCATACCTAACAGAATGGTTAGGAAAGCGAATAGGTTTTATGACTGTTGCAGTCATGCAAAACAAATAAAATAATAATCCAGGTGTTGAAAGAGAAGAAAAAAAAAAAGGTTCAGTCTTGTTACATCACTTCTTCAGGGTTCCCTCGATCTCATTTATAGAATGTGGAGCTGATAATAATGTATATAGGTCTGACTTTTTAAAGAGCTTAGGAAGCAGACAGGGCATGCAGACAAAAATGCCTGCCAGGAACAACTGACGGGAGGTTCTCTAAAGACACAAGAATGCCCTGGAACAATTCATTTAAACATGCTTCTTTGTCCTTCCCCTTGTTCTTATCTGAATTCATCCAGAAAGCTATCTTGGTTATGTTTTTAAATTATTTTTAAGCCAGCAAAGAAAAGCAAATGCCTGCATTCCTACTGGAGAACAGATGTTTTAATACTCTGTGGGTAATGCAGATTATATATTTAAGTGAGAAATCCTAGGGAAGGTGGCCGATTGTATTCATATGAAGTCTTAATATTGAGAGGTTCTTAACTGAAATAAAACTTGACATATTTATACAAGCAAGCGTAGTGACAGGCCAGAATGAAGAGCGAGAAACGTTTATCAGCCAGAACTTAAAAGCAGTGATTTCAAGGCTTAAATCTGAAATTAACCTGCAAATGCCCAGGGCTTCCAGGTTGCAGGCAAACCCTGAGCAGCAGCACGGCCTGCCCATGGAAGAAGTAGAGCACTAGCTTTGCCAAAAGTGTTGCCTTAAAGAAAGTCATGTTTATGTTCATAAGCACGGCTTCTTACTAAATTAGTGGATGAAATAATTGCTATTGGCCAGATTCCTATCAGCATGAAACTTGAGAATTACCACCATCTGACTAAATTGGCACATTATGACACTGTTACCCTCAAATCCTCCTCACCTAAAGCGTTTGTGGCCCGCAGGCACCCCAATGAAAAAACTTCACCCTGATGCCAATGCCTTAGATGGGAAGGTCTCCCAGGAGCCAACCCGTTACCAGGGGGCAGGCTGATTGAGGGCTGGTGAATCAGAGTCTACACGCGGGTTTTCCACTTCCTAGGTGAAAGTGTGGATTAGAAGTAATAATTTATATTGAAAACTAGAATCCCATGGGACAACTAAATAACATACTCTCAAGCACATTTTCCACAGTGGCATCTGTGGAAAGCCAAAATTAAGGGTTTTTTTTTTCCTACTAAGAGTTTAAAAATTATTCCTCCGAATCAAAAAATGTGACGGCCCATAAAAAGCTGAAACAACATCTAGCAGCTGCAAGTGTTTGACAACAAAGCATCACATGAATTTTTTCCTAATCTTATTACATTGGATGCCTGTAAATTTGCTTTGTTACAGTACCTGAGAAATGATCAAGTAAGGAATTCCAAATGAAAGAGAATGTAAACTAAGAACTGTTAGAAGAAAAACACACCTTCGCTGCAATACTTGAACTAATGTCCACCTCCACCCCAAATCCCTAAGACTCTTTCTTACAGAAATTTTCTCTTGTAAGTTCAGCATTCAATGTATCATTCAATAGCCAATAAGGGAAATTTTCAGGATGCTTTGTGAAGATCTAGCTGAGAAATGATGCTTTATATTGGTAGATATTTTCAATTATGTGTTCAATAAATTTAATAATGAAATAAACCCCTCAACTTCATTTGAATTTTGTACAGGTGGAAGACTTTCTTGAGTAAGAAACAATGGCACAGAATTATCTTGATCACTTGGTCATGAAGAATGCATTCACACTCTGGGACGCCTGCATGGCTCAGTGGGTGAAGCATCTGCCTTTGGCTCAGGTCATGATCTCAGGGTCCTGGGATCGAGCCCCGAGTTGGGCTTCCTGCTCAGGGGAGCCTATTGCCTGCTTCTCCCTTTCCCCGTGCGGCTCCCCTCCACTCATGCTAATAAATAAAATCTTCAAAAAAATTAAAAAAAATAAAATCTCTTGACATGGTAAGAAGAGTGGGAGCAAGTAGCTGAAATTGGAGATAGTGATAAAACAAATCCCTAAGGAGATGGCTGTGTGTGTGGGGGGGGAGGTGGGGGCAGGGAATAAGATAGTCTAATGGAAGTAGTTCACAGGTATGTAAAGTAGAAAGGTCATCAATGACCCCCCACCCACTCCACTCACCAGCTTGAATCCACTGGTCCATTTTTTCAGTCTTCATCCTAATTTACAAGGAGCTTTGCAAGTTTTCTTCCTACCCCAACAGATGCTTCTCCTTAGCTCTGTTTGCTGGTTCTTCTCGATCACCTAGCCTCCACATGCTGGAGTGTTCCAAGGCTCATTGCTTGGACTGCTTCTATTTCATGTACATTCTTTCCTTCAGTGATCTCACATAGTTTCAAAGCATTATGTGTGATTTACATGCTGACTATCATCAAATCCCTATTTCTAACCTGCACTTTTTCGCTATCACAGCAAATGGCAACTCCATCATCTGGAGTCATCTTTTGTGCCGCTCCTTTCCCACATCCCACATCAAATTATCTTGGTTCTACATTTTGCCTATGTGTAGAATCTGACCCCTTTTCACCACCTCCACTGCTACCATTTTATTATTTATTTTTTAAAAAAAGATTTTCTTTATTTATTTGACAGAGAGCACACGAGAGAGGGAACACAAGCAAGGGGAGTGGGAGAGGGAAAAGCAGGCTTCCCGCTGAGAAAGAAGCCTGATGCGGGGCTCGATCCCAGTACCCTGGGATCACGCCCTGAGCCGAAGGCAGACGCTTAACTACTGAGCCACCCAGGCACCCCTCCACTGCTACCATTTTATAATCCAAGTTACCATGAACAATAATTTAACTGGCCTTGTCAACTGAATTACATAATAGAGCTTTACACGTTCTACCACAAATGGGAGACATTATATTTTTATTATTTAAATTTTTCTAGAAATACGTATCTGCTTTTCAACTTTACATTTTTCAATTATGGCTTCTACTTTAAACATTCTACTGATTCCTTAACAGTAAAACCTGATGGAAGTAGTTTGTATGGATTTTACAAACCTCTCTTAACCCATTATGCTTTCTGAAAGTTGCTACTTATCCTGCCACGGAGTACATTCTATCTGGTCAGAAAGCACTCAGTAATTGTCCTACAGACTGCAGATGATGCAAATTGTGTTCTCTTCAGAGGAGGACAGCCATGCCCACCAGGCAAAGAAAACTGGGTGTTCCTATAAATTACATGGTGAACATCTTAACTATGTGTGTGTCTGTAGGGATAAGTGTTCAAAGCAGAGACACTATCACCTCCCTTAGAAAATTGTTTTAAGGACTAAGTAAAACAGTACGATTTAAAATATTAATAAATATGTGAGCATTATACATATTAGGAATTACCATGCATATTTTTATTGTATATTCCATTAATCACATTACATCAACTTTAGTCGAGATAAACAATTATTTTTAAAAAATTTAGTTCATGATTTATGTTGGTTTGTGCTGTATGGAGTGACATTACCTATTTAGTCAATGTTCACTGATATCCCCACCCAACATTCTTAGAACACTGACATGGCAAATCAGAGCTTGTCCTGCCCCAGAGGGGAAATCCTTGTTCAAACTTCTTTCTCTGTTTAAGCAGATTTATATTCAGTAGCTCTTCTCAGGGGAGAAACAGGCATTTCACAAGAGCGAGTTCAGGAAATGCAAGTCTAGGTATGTTTATGGCCACGAACAGCTCTATGCTGAGGAACTTAAAATATATATATATATTAATATCCTTAGCTCACATCTCTAATTTCAGTCTTCTGAATCCTTCTTCCTTGCCTATAAACTCTTTACGTGAAATTAAACAAATAAAACCCCACCAAAAATGCAGGATTTCACTAGTCAGGCCTACTGTGTGACTGTTAACTACAGTGTGTAGGATTGTATTAAAACAAACTCCTTTAAAGTAACTATTCAGCAAAAAGTGCTCACTTCACAGACGGAGGCAAATATGGATGACAATTATCTTATCAAGCGCTAGATCACTTCCTTTCACCTTTTTAATCACTCTGTGACATTCCTATTATGCCATTAAGTCTTCAGTGCTCATCCCCAAATCTGAACACCTCCAAAAAAGGAAAGCGTAAACAGTTTTATGTTCTTTCCTGATGCCCTTTCGCATTGGTCACTACACCAAAACGAAACTGTGTTACAAGGCCAGAATTCCGGACACATCTAAAGGAATCACTCAAGGCCAAAAAGAGCATAGAATATTCTTGTGAAGAGTTGCTGTCATTATCCCCAAACACACCAGGAAAGTTGGTATATTCTGTTGATGTAAGCGAGATATGACTTTGAAACTGGGGGCAGATAAAAGCGAGATCGTCTCACAAACTGTTATATGACTCTCATGTGCTGGCACTGAGGTGATGAAGCTTGATCGCCGTTGTGCGGTTCTTACTCCTTGATGGATAAGCCAGTGTCCCCTGGGTAAGGACTCCCACAGGGCTTGAAGACTAAGTGCCATGAGACCACTTCATTCCACTGGAAAAATTAAGGGGAGGTTACAAAGAAGAGGTTAAAGTTCATCTAGAGCTCAGAGAGTAAGAAAGGACTTACACAGCTTAGAAGGAAGCACTTCCGGTATTTACAATGAGCCTGAGCTGGGAGAAGCAATGGTGCTGGGTTAAAAGGCCGAGGAAGAGCAGAGCTGAAGCACTGTCACTGGGGTGGGGAGGGTGGGGGGGGAGAAGCAGATGCCAGGGGGGAGGCTGTGGAGGCAAGAGAGGGTCTATGATTGATTAGGAAGCCTCTGTGTGCGACAAGCTATGGAATTTGGATCTAATCACCCAGCAGCAGGAGAATCCAAAACAATTTTAAGGAAGGTGGGATACAATCAAGTTTATATTTTTGGTTTTCTACTGCTCTTCTCTGTGAGTAGGTGTTCTAGATTGGGGGGAAAGGGTGTGAAGACTCTGGTGGAAGCCATAAACAATGCTTGGAAATCGGAACCTCTGTCCATGCTGTTTCCCTTTGTCAGGAATTACCTTTCTCCCTTCCTCATTTGGCTAATGGTGACTGATGAATAAAGATTCAACTCCTCCAGGAGGCTTTCACTAGCCACGCTTTTCTCTCTCTGTACCCCTGCTGCTAAGCTGGTTGCCTTTTTCCTCATCCTCTGCCACATTTCCCAGGATACTGAACTGAAATTATTGCACATCTCTCTCCTGCTTGCCCAGAACATATTTCAGAGAAGAGGATAACTTTCTTACATCTCCTGGATAACTCTGATCCCTGGCAGAAAAAATATGAATGAAGTATATATTTTTTAAAAAAGTATGCTTTATAATCTGATGAGAACTGTTGAGGAAAAGAAATGAAGGGAAGGGTGTCAAAGTCTATGACTGTGGTAGAATCCACAGAGACTGGTAGCTGGTGGAATAGGGAGTAAGGAAAAGAGGAATCCAGAAAGCTATTATATATTTCTAGCTTGAGAGAATGAGCTGAGAGACACAGATAACCAGCATGGACAAAATAGGGAAGGATGAAAGAAGGAAAAAGGTTTGTGTTGGGTCATTTGAAGTAGGGGAGCTGTGGAGTAATGGCATGGGGACGTCTAATGGACAACTGCAAATACTTCCATGCCATGGAATACTAAGGACTGGCTAGGGATAGAGATTTACAGTCACTGACACATATAATGTTAGTTCGAGCCACGGAATAAGAGAACAAACAAAATGAGAAGAGAAGCTAATCAAAGAGAGGTAACTGGGATTCCCAGTATTCGGATGCCGGGCTAAAGCACAGGAGCCCACACCGGTGCCTGAAATAGAGCAGCCAAAGGGGCCAGGAGAGACCCTGCAGGCCCTGGAGGCATTGGCCATTCTGCAGCCAAAGGGGAGGACAGTTTTGAGATGTGGAGATGGATAGCAACATCAAAGTGATGGAAAGATCAAGAAGGAAGAGGGATACAAATAAGCCACGGTAGTTATTAAATAGGTGGTCTTTTACACACTCAGGAAGAGAGAAGCTTCACTGAAGTAGATAAGGAAGAAAGAGGCGTAGAGAAAAAGGAGCGTAAATGGAGAAAGTGACTAGAACATTAACTTCATTAAGCATGCGGTGAGAAAAAAAAGGAGCCAGATGAATGGGTTTTTGGGAAGAAAGATTCCAAAAAGGCTTAATATAATAAGGGGAGAAATCTGCGTGCATTTGCAATCAGTAAAGAAGCAGCCTGATGAAGAAAACAAGACAGGAAATTTGAACACAGAGGAGGGTTAATATCCAGTGCAGGTAAAGACAGGGCATGACTATCATCCTGATAAACTGCATGGAAGAGTAAAATGTCACAGCATTTCTGAAAGGTAATGTAACAGTATTTTCCACAAGCTTTAAAAATGCCCTTTTCCTAAGATCTTATAATTTCCTATTTAGAATTTTACCCTAAGAAAATAATCAGAGGTACAATTTAGGGCTATTCATTGTAGCATTATTAATAGAGAAGAGTAAAAATAAAATGAAGTAAAAACTTAAATGTTCATAATGGGAAGATTGTTTAATAAATGATTATCATGTACGTATGTATATACAATGACGATTATTATATTGTCAGTAATTTTACTGTACATTGGAACACCGTAGAAATGAGCCCTAACAGCTTAGTGATAAAAATTACCTGCGAGCTAAACTAAAACGCGAACAAGACAATTTACATTCTTGCATTTGCATTGTGCAAAGAGACGGAAGAGCAACCAGCTTACCATCTCTCGTTCATTGTTCCCTAATTTAAGGTTAAAAAACATCTAAAAATAGACTCTTCAGATGTCACACTGACATGCACGGCACCTACTGGCCGCCTAAGTCTTGAAAGGGAGCAGCCAGCATTAAGTAAAGAGATTATTGGACAGCTTTGTCAGTACACGTGAAATTGAGCTGTGATTCTAAAAAGTGTAACATTCTCATATTTAAAGAAGGTAAAATCCTACCAACCAGAATCAACTAAATAGATTATTAAAATAACAACCATTTTCTGTATGAGGAATCTAATGCATGGATTGGGAGGGCTAGAATACTCAGGCGATACAACGTTCAAGGTCAGTTTATGGGTATCTTTCCATGTTTTTTCCTTTGTCTTGCTCTTTACCTTGCCCCTCCACCTTGTCACCCTTTGCCCTAAATACCTGATGCTCTGAAGTGATCTTTATTCTCCTCACCCCATCTCACTTTCTAAAAAATCCTCATTGTTTCAGCTGACTTATACAAGATATTAAGGGGATAAAACTTGTGAAACTATAACTGTTACCCTACAGATAAACAGGTACATCCGTTACGAATAGGTTAATTACCCAAGGGTCATTCGCATGACATAGAGATTCATTCAATTATTTGACATACTGAGTACCTAATATGGGTCAGACACTATGCCAGATGCTGAGGATACAGCAACGAACAAAATACATAAATATATATGCCTTTAGGAAGCATATATTCTACTGGAGAGAAACAGATCATAAGTACAATGAATGAAACAAACAGAACATTGGATGGTGAGATGTATTGTAGAAGAAAAGTAAAGTTGGGAGGGGATAAGAGAGACAGAGATGGTTCTAGGGAGAAGGTGACATTGAAGAATAAAGGAGGGTAGAGTATAAGTCACGTGGCTATCTGAGGACTATCATCCTAATGCACAGGGCGGCAGGGCAAGTAATCGGAGGCAGGAAGTATGTCTGTTCTATTCAAGGATCAGCAGGGAAAGGACACTGTGGCTAGATTACAGCTTAGAGATAGCAGGGGGCCAGATAATAAAGGACCTTGCAGGTCACTGTCAGGATTAAGAATTTTCTCTGGGAGAGCTAGAGGTAGAGTCACCAGATAAAATATAGGATGCCCAGTTACATCTGAATTTCCGATAAACAACAAATGATTTTTTAGTGTAAGTGTGACCCAAAAGTTACATGTTTGTTATTTAGCCGAAATGAAAATTTAACTGGGCATCTTCTGTTTTTATGGGCTAATTTTGGTAACCCTAGAACAGAGCCATTGGAGAGTTTCAAGCAATGGCGTGACATTACCCGACTTACGTTTGTAGAGGATCCGACTGCTGTGCTGAAAAGAGACTGCAGGAAGGCGAAAGCGGAAATAGTGAGGCACTTAGGAGGTAGTTCTAATAATCCAAACGGAAAGGTTGAAGAGGCAGCTGTATATTCAAGAGATTTGAGGTTAGATGTTGGGGCTGGCTACATAAATTTGGGAGCCAGTGGTCTACAGACAGAACAAAAGCCACGAGATTGGGTGATTTCACCAAATGAGTGGGTGTTGGTGAGGAAGAGGTAAGTACCATGGTTTCCCAGTCTGGATGAAGTGGTCTTAATTCAAAAGGGAGGGCCCTATGGATGCTCCCATAACCCCAGGTCAGAGGGAGGAGCAGACACCAGTAAAGGGGACTGAGAAGGAGCAGTCAGTGAGGCGGGAGAAAATGGAGAGTGTGGTGAGCTGAGAACCAGGTGAAAAAGTGTCCAGCAGAAGAAAATGAGGATCGGCTGGGTCACATGCTGATGACAGGTCTGAGAAAAGGTGGACAGAGACTTTCCACTGGATTTGGCAATATGTGTTCCTAGGAGACCTTAACAGGTGCAACTTTGGTAGAATGGTGGGGGCAAAAACTTGCTGAGTATGAGTTAGGAGAGAATAAAAAGAGAGCAATTGGAGAGAGCAAACAAAGAACTGTTCTGAGGAGCTGCTGACAGGGAGACCAGGAAACAGCTCTGTAGCTGGATGGGGATGTCGGATCAGGAATGACATACTGCTTACAAGACGAGAGAAAGAGTAGCATGTTTGTATGCTGAGGGGAATGAACCAATAGGAAGTCAAAAAGACGGTACGTGTGTGCATGTGCACGGAAAAGAAAGAAAGGGGGAAAGAGAGAGGGAGAAGCATGCAGATGCACCCCTTGAAGAGAAGGAGACAACAGGATATGGAAGGGATGCAATGAGGCAGACACCCCAGTTCTCCAAAGTTCACCCAAGGTCACAGGAAGGCCAGGTGTCAAGGTACAGATGAGATAGATGGGTAAAGAGCATGGGGAGAGCTGGTGAAAGTCCTCTTCTGATTGCCTGTATTCTTATGAAACAGGAAGCAAAATTATCATCTGAGAGTGAGGATGGGAGAGATGATACTAGAGGTCTGAAGAGACAATAAACTCTAAAATGGCAGTTGTGGCGAGTGGGAGAGAGGATGGGCAGAGAAACTGTAGGATGATTGTCCATCAGCACTACTGAACATTTGAATAGAAATGAAAAGTAATTTCAGTTAGAATGACAACAGAATTTCATTTGTGGACACCGTTCATGGTGTGGGGGTGTAACTCCGTGGTTCGGTATTTCCAGAAGTTTCTTAAATCAGGAGCGCTTGCCAAAATGCTCAGGGGAGGAGACCCACAAACAAGGAGTCACAGTAGGCAAACACTGTAGTGATGGGGGCAGAGAAAAGCTCAGAGCCAACCCTGAACACAAAAGAAGACAAGAGTTCAAGGAAGCATGTCCACAGCGAATCACGAGAACCTCCCATGTGTCCTGAGATTAATGAGGACTTCCAGAATGTCGTTGCTGAGGCCCCGTAAGAGCCTGACTAGAGGAGATTCAAAAAGAGTCTATACTAATCTAGTTTTAGAGATTTTTAAAGACAAACTGGTACAAAAAGTCTGTTATGAAAAAGGTAAATTTAAATATCAGAAACCCAGCCAGACCCCCAAATCCCCACTTGAATCAAGCACTTGGGTTATTTAGTCATCACAGTGAATTCAGTATGTTTCTTCTTATTCCATGTGAAAAAAAATGCTGAAATTCAAATTCTAATTTTAATCACCTTTCTGACCGATTAGCCTAAAAGAAAAGCATTTGGTTAAAAGTATTAACTTCACGAAAACTTGCAACGTTCAGCGTAAGCAGTGTAGCTTCTAAAATTGACAAATCAATTTTAATGACACTGATTTAAGTCTGCAGTGAACCTGATGCCACTTTTATTTTCTGTTTCTCACAAATGGTGACTTTAAAATAATTCATCTTTCTAAATGTCCTTCCTATTCACTGATGTGGAAATAATTTCTGGCTGCTGCTGATTTTATGCAGAATATATGGAAATAATTATATACTAGGACCAGCGAAACTGTGGTTTTTAGATGCTCGGATCAACTGTGGTTTCAGGCTGTGCCACCGCTGTTCCCAATCTAGGAAGTGGTGAGTTTTGTTTTGGGGTTTAAAGTATAGAATTATATAATTGTTGACACCGAGCTAACCTCTTTCTTTGATATTCAGAGCATGGTATAATCCTGTACCAACTGCGTAAAGCAGCTTCTCAGTGAACTTTGGAAATAATCGTGTTTTTCTGAGTTTTACCGCTCCAACCTGAAAGCATTTATTTCCCATGCTAGCCAAAGTCAATGAAGCTGGTAAGATGCGAGGTTTTCCCTTTAACCAAACACAGAGTGCAGACAGGAAAACTTATGAATCTTTAACAGAGCCCAGAGAACCGTTTTTCTTTTCTTTTCTCTTAACTTTTTTTTTTTTTTTTAAGATTTTATTTTTTTATTTGACAGAGAGAGAGCACACACGAGGTGGGTGGGGGCAGAGGAAGAGGGAGAAGCAGATTCCCTGCTGAGCAGGAAGACTGATGCAGGGCTCCATTCCAGGACCCTGGGATCCTGACCTGAGCCAAAGGCAGATGCTTAACTTAACCGACTGAGCCCCCCAGGTGCCCCGAGAATTGTTTTTCTGATTTCACTAAACAGCCATGTGCAAAATGAGGATGAGGCCCTTAATTCTTCACTTGACAACTGTGCACTCTGAAATGCTAAGTGATGTACGCATCTGGTTTTGAAAATATTTCTATAAAATTTTACATAAGACAAGAGACTCAGATAAACCAAAAGTATCTATGTGGAATGGTGGAGCAATGACTGGCTATAACTGCAAAATACTCTACGTAGATAACCAGTGGAAGGCTACGAATGTGGTCCAAGCCCCGCATGGGCATCTAGGTACATGCGTGCAGGCACACGCCCGGTCAAACCCATGAACGCTGTTCTTACTGAAAATTAGGCCGCTTATGGGATGGCTGAGAAACTGGAGAAGCTGAGTATAGTCTGAGGTAGTAAAAGATTATGGGACATCACTTAAAACTGGAAGGGATATTTTGAGACAACACTGTATCATGGGGAAAAAACATGGAATTTTGAATCAGAAGATCTGGGCACGGACCCGGATCCATTATTTAGTATTTGTGGCTGTGGTCACTGGCAAATCACTTATTTTCTCTATGTTTTAGAATACTTATAAGACAAAGTTAAAAATAAATAAGCTACCTAATTTACTGGGTTGTTCTGAAGCTCTAATAAGACGATGTGCATAAATACATTTTATAAGGTAATAAGTGGTCATGCATTACAAGTAATGGAGAAAGTCATTAAAATCACTGCATGCAGTTTCAAAGGAAAGATTAGGACCAGTAAGAGGGAGTTAAGAGAAGAAATTTTTTTGCTTAATACAAGAAAGAAATTTCTAAAAACAGTATTGGTTAAAAATGGAGGGGCCTCAACAGCTAAAAGATAATGAATTCATGAGTTTTGGGCCAAAGTCACAAAGTCATTTTGTTTGGGAAGCAAAGGGATTGTGAATCAGATGGAAGATATGCAAAACTAATTTAAAGGTGTCTTCCAATCTTGAAACTCTATGAATTTGGTAGGATAGAGTCCAAATGTTCAAACATTAATAATACAAAGAGAATCTGCAGCGTAAACTGGCCACCAGATCAGCTGCTTTGTGCTTTGCAAATCCTACCCACCCTGAATTTTCTTTCTTTTTTTTTTTTTTTAAAGATTTTATTTATTTATTTGACAGAGATAGAGACAGCCAGCGAGAGAGGGAACACAAGCAGGGGGAGTGCGAGAGGAAGAAGCAGGCTCACAGCAGAGGAGACTGATGTGGGGCTCGATCCCGTAACGCCGGGATCACGCCCTGAGCCAAAGGCAGACGCTTAACCGCTGTGCCACCCAGGCGCCCCAACACCCTGAATTTTCTAAATAAAAATATTAACTTCAAGGAGTAAACACAGGAATTTGCATCAGTTGTTCATTGAGATTTTTAAAAATCACAGTTACCTATTAAAATAAACGTGTTAATGCATGTGAAAGTATTGTGTAATTTGAAAGGCATGATATAAACCTAGGTATAGATATCATGATGTTACACAAAGAAATGGGTACTGCAATTAATTCACAGTGTTAATGCTGGGAACTTGGACATTTTTTATTACTTTATATGAGCTGCATTTTTTTCCTGTCTCACTTTAAAATTTTAGTTCCTATGTAAGCATCAATTTCACATCTTGATGGTGGCAATGATTTCTAAGGTAAACCACTAAGGGTTTTCCCAGGATTAACATCCATATTGGGCACAGGGCTGCTGTTCCCCAGCTTCAGGCTCTAGGACTCTGGTTTACCACAAAAGAATCCAGAGGCAGGCATTTTTGCAGCCAGTGCTACTTATGACTGTGCTATTGGTTATCACAGAACATGTGCCAGCAGAGCCCTCGTGAAAGATATTATTTATCACTCATTCATTTACTTTAAATTCATTAACATTTTGGAGTGCTTACTATGTGCCAGGTGCTTTGCTAAGAAGTGAGAATACAACAGTCAATAAAAGTCTGGCATGACAAGAAGGGTAAGAACTGCAGGCATCCCTGTAAAAAAAGTATAATCATTAATGTTTATGTTCATTTTATGACAGATTTTTCTGGAACCTAAAAATTTAAAAATGAGCACATCAAGTTTGACATGCCTTTCATACATCCAAGCTAATTCAAACATGTATTTTCTTTTTTAAGTAATCTCTACATCCAATATGGAGCTCAAACTCACAACCCCAAGATCAAGAGTCATGTGCTCCACTGACTAAGCCAGCCAGGTGCCCCTACGAATTGCCTTTTTCTTTCTTTCTTTCTTTCTTTCTTTCTTTCTTTCTTTCTTTCTTTCTTTCTTTCTTTCTGTCTTTCTGTCTGTCTTTCTTTCTGTCTTTCTTCTTTCTTTCTCTCTTTCTAGATTTTATTTATTTATTTGACAAAGAGAGAGAACAGAAGCAGGGGGAGCAGAGGGAGAGGGAGAAGCAGGCTCCCCGCTGAGCAAGGAGCCCGACGTGGGACTCTATCCCGGGACCCTGGGATCATGACCTGAGCCGAAGGCAGACGCTTAACCCAATGAGCTACCCAGGTGTTCCAAATTTTCTTTTTTATCAAAGAATATAATAACAACAGCTTTATGAAATCAAGAAGCAAAAGAGAGAAAATACTGTGAAAAGTGTAACAACATGAATAAAAAAGTTGTTTAAAATAAGACTTGAATTCTAAAGAATTGATTCACATGTTAACTGAAGAAAAATCTGTTAAAGTAGTGTAAAAACAGATTTTATAGCAGTTAATAAGTCTTAAAAACAAAGTTCTACATATTAATTATTTAGCTTTATTTAGCATTATGTATACCCCAACAAAATTGTTCTAAAAATAATAAAATATGTTAGTAGCGGTAACCTTACAAAAATGCAATACAAAGGTAAGTCTCAAAATAAATTAAAAGCATGGACTCACTGCCTAATACATGTAGGAATGGTAGCAACAATGTAACACCCTGTCTATGATGGGCTTAAAAACTAATCTCCATTTGGCCATCAACTTTCAAATCTATTCTAGGAAGGCCTGGAAACTTTGATATGGCTAATGAAACCCTCCCGTTTATTATTCATAGAGATCAAAAGGGATATATGAAAAGTAGTTTCACCACGGTTAACATCTGTAAATATTTTCTCTCAATCCCAAGGGTCAAGAAAAAGCCTAGTCTTTGTCTCTGCTTAAAACAAATGTAACAACAGACTGAAATTCTTAATGTTCTCAAAAGTATAGCACTGGGGATGGGGAGGTGAGTAGGAAAATGATTAAACAGGTATTAATACCTGTATGATTTACAAATGGATAAAAAATTTAAAAAAGACAGATTTTATTGAAGCCACAATCCGAATATAAGAAGGAAAATACAATTGTATTAATACCATTTGTTTATAATATGAATAAAATGATAGTGTATTTGTGGGATCCTTGAGCCAATTGCCAATTAGGAATTGAATTAAAATGTCAAAGTCACACTCCACGACAAACATTTAGCATTACGAATATCCCTAAGAAATTGTTCTTAAGTAGTAAAACATATTAGTAGTGGTAACTTTACATAGATGCAATACAAAGGTAAAAATCACAGAGCAGATTTTTAAAAACAAAAGCAAACATGTCAAGATCCGAAAGCTTAAGAAGAGCAGGGAACCAGGGGAGCATGCATGAGCAGAGAAGTGTTTTGAAACCACGGTATCTCCCAAGCAAAACGTCTCAATTTGAGTGACAGGTTATTTTTACCAAAAATGCTTTATCTTCAGGCAGAAATGCCATTCATACATAAAGAGTAAATAGCACTAACGGCCCCATTTCATGTAGTGTGCATTGTTCAGGAAGCCTAGAGACCTGTCTAAACAATGAAAAACTGTGCTTTCCAAAACCTTTAATCTGTGTTTCCAATTATACCATGGAGAGCACAGAGAACGAATTTCACACTCCCACATTTCATAAGTACTACCACGGGACAGCTACCCATACATAGTAGCTCTAGCCTCTTCTTCGGTTTCACTGAAAACAAAAAGATAGTCGGAGGGCATGAAGCAAGCAATCACTTTTGCCTGTGTTCCTGGCCACTGGCGAATAGTTACTGGGGACAAGCAGACTCTGGACTGTTGGTTCAAAAACCATTAGTTGATCCTCACACTAAAAGACTGATGAGTTTTTCAAAACTAAGTGTGAAAGCAAATTAAACCAACAGTGTATTATTGCACACACATGGTCCATTTAATTTCAGAGAATGCAAACAGGCCTTCTAATAAATAGTTCCTATCATCATTAAAGTAACAGTACCATTCTGAAAAGTGATCATTGAGGACAAGTTCCTAAAAAGGAGTAAGTTTTGAATAAGGCAACATAGATGGGAGGCCCTGAATCTTGATTTTCTAAAATCTATTTTAGGTCTTACAGGTTATAATGGAAAAATTTTTTTAGTATCAATTTTGGGGACTGTAAGAATGAATCCTTACATTTTAGTAGAATATGGTATTTTTCCAAAAAGGCAAGTAAAATGCCCAAAAGGTGTATTCTTTTTTTTTTTTTAAAGATTTTATTTATTTATTCGACAGAGATAGAGACAGCCAAGCGAGAGAGGGAACACAAGCAGGGGGAGTGGGAGAGGAAGAAGCAGGCTCATAGCAGAGGAGCCCGATGTGGGGCTCGATCCCATAACGCTGGGATCACGCCCTGAGCCGAAGGCGGACGCCCAACCGCTGTGCCACCCAGGCGCCCCAAAAGGTGTATTCTTTTATTTATAAATGATACATCTTTTACAATCTAGATCACATTTTTCAAATCCAAGCTGTAACACATTTAGTGAGTTGTAAAATCAATTTAATACACGGTGACTAGGATTCTTAAAAAAAAAAAAAAGAAATGGAAAAGAAAACATAACACTAATTTCATTTACTAAAGTTAAGTATTTCATAACACGTACATATCCCTACGTATCATATTTTAAAACGGGAGTGTGTGTGAGTGTGTGTGTGCGTGCTCATGCATGCATGATCACACTTCAAAATATTTTCTTATGGTGCGGTCTTGGCCAGAAAGTTTAACAAATACCGATTTAGGGAGACAGTGGCTTACAGTCATAACATATGACCTTTAAAATAAAGGCAACACATATTTGTTGACTACTGCATGCCAAACTCTAAGCTAATAATCTCACAACAATGCTATATAAGGCGGAAACTTTCATCATTCACATTCTGTGGGTAGGAAAACTTTCCCAAGGTAATGAAGGTAGATGAGTGGAAGAGTGAGAATTCGAGCCAGATCTGTGGCACTCAAGGTCACAAGAACACAACTCCTCTCCTCAGTTAAGAATCTTGGTCAAGGTCAGTGCAAGGTGCCAAGTCATGCCCGAGAACGCAGAGGAGTAAACACTACCGCTAATACAGATGATACAATTCGTATCACAAAACGTTGTTATAGCCAAGCATTCCTGACTACGTGTTTATGTGGATCCTGATGGCTTGTAAGGAAAATAAACCAGAGCTCACTTTAAACTGTGTTTGTTCAGCTTGATCTGTTGACAGTCATGGGGAGGCTGACCTGCTGGAGAAACCGAAGCGGTGTGGCTGCTTATAGCTCGGAGTCCACCAGGATAAGGAGACGGTCAAAGCCGAGCACACCCGACATTAGAGACACATGCCATCTATTAGAAAGCAGAAGACCCGGCCTGAACTGAGAAATCAAGGTAACTTAGAGAAAAATTAAAAAAACAAAGAAGCACGACATCTTCCCAAGTAAACACAGAGTGGTAAAGTATAGACAAAATTCTTGAAAACTGACTTTGAAAACAACAGAAGTCGAGAATTAGTTTAGGATAGGGGAGCACTTTGGAAAAAAGAAAGAAAGAGGGAAGGAGGGAAGGGGGAAAGGAAGGAAGGGAGCAAGGGAGGCAGGAAGGGAGGGAGAAAAGGCAGAAAAAGAGAACCTTGCTCCTCCATTACTTTGTGAATCTCTAATATTTTCTGTAGGCTATTTTGCTTTTTCAATAAGATAAAAATATCTCTTCATACATCTTCACCTGGATTCCACGTAAAGGATAGCTCACTACTAGAAAACACTCCTTCAAACTCTAAGTGACTTCCAGGTTGCCACGCTGTCCTCTATAGCTTGAAAAATAATGACGCTAAATCTCCTCAGGAAGAATTAGAGATGAGGATAAAAATGCATTAAATGTCTACACTGGGCCACCGCATGTATTAGCCGTTTTGATATCCATACCAAGGCACAGTTACCAGTTACCAATAGGGCCACACATATTTTAAATTGTATTTTTATACACACACACACACACACACACACGCACACATACACACACACACACACACACACATATATAATTTATATAGTTACAGTATTTTTTATTTACAATATTCCAGTGATACACTATCTGGCAGTATCGGCATCAGCTAACTCTCCTATGAGTGCAAAGCATGCTGATCGATGATACCTATCGATCTTTGAATGCTATCAGCAAACTTTAGGCTTTCCCCGGTCGATTTTACACTTACCAACAGACAGTTGTATTTGTTCCCCGAGCCATTTATATCAGTAGTACTTGTTTTTGTAATTATCCTTATTTGAATATTATGAATCCAATCAAATATAAGTTGTTGCCTCTTTGAAGACTTAGACGAATGCTTAGGAAGGACTGCATATAAAATAAGTTACTATAAAAAACCAACAACTGCCGGTCAAGCAGGTATGAGAGAGACAAATGTAAAATATACGAGGGGAAAGCTTCATAAAATCCTAAAGGAATTCTGCACTTAGATTGCTTTAAACGGTATTTTTGGGGTCTCATTTTTACATAAAGAAACCCAAACTGAAAGTCATGATTAAGGCATGATGGCCATGATTTGTGGAAGAAATAGGACTCCAATCAGCATATTCCTACTTAAAGTAAAGGTCTTGGCCCTAAAGGAAGAATGGTGAAATTAAAATCAAATGCTTACAAAATACGTGTATCATTTTCATGATTCTCCGTCTGAACCATTCTAGTCAACTAATAGGCCGGCTATCAGCTCCCATGAGTCCATGAGCTGGCTTCTCTTGAATTCCAAAATTTAAAAATATCTTGAAAATATCACACACATTACTATCTTTTGCTTTTGAAATAGCTTAACTTTTACATATTATAGTTACATTTACTATGTAAATCCCCCCCTACACACACACACCGTACCTGTTGAAACCAAATTATATAAATTTTGCATGAGAGAAGATTTAGTAGCACTAAAGTCATCAATCTATTCTCGAGAAATAAAGGGCTTTTAAGCAATCAATTCTTAATCTTGACATCGGTTTAAAGCTATAGATTATATCTTGAGCTCTTAGCATCCTAAAACTTCATTAATCTCTGTCTCAGAGGCAGCAAAGCCTTATTCATGGATTTATTTATAGTGACTATTTATGTTTCACACATTCACTTTGAATCCCACATCAAGAAGAGTGATTTGTGGAATTATTTTTGATTTTGTAATCTTTAATCTATGATAGATGTTCTACTCTAAGCTGCAAAAATGGTTTTGCACCACACAGAATTTTAGATGAAGATTATGAGATTACCTAGTTTAGAAAAATTTCCCTCCTGACCTAAGTTGGTATGCTGAAGCCATTGTGTGATACAAAAATGTATGTTCTTAGTATTCTTAAGCCATTTTTAAAAAAGTCTGTACTAATCAAATATCCTCCCAATTTTTATTTATGAAATCTTTTCATATAACACTTTCATTTAACATGTCCTATGGCATTGTGTATTTTTATTTATTCAAAAATTTCTTTTTGAGGTTGGTGGATTGTATCAAGGTCACTTTCTGGGTTGTGACATTGTACTACATATAGTTATGCAAGATGTCACTACCACTGAGGAAAATGAGGTGAAAGGTATAGATGATCTTTTTTACAAATGAACATCAATTTACAAAGATCTCAAAATAAAATGCTAAAAAAGTTCTTATTGAACAGAAGTCGACTAGGAGATATTCTATGCTATGATTGAAAATTCTTGATTCGACTATAATTATTTGTACAATTCTTTGTTCTGAACTGTAGGCAAGTTGCATTCCTTCTCTGAGCATACCTCTTCTTTTTTGTTTTTTTTTAAAGATTTTATTTATTTATTTTGACAGAGAGAGACAGCCAGCGAGAGCGGGAACACAAGCAGGCGGAGTGGGAGAGGAAGAAGCAGGCTCTTAGTGGAGGAGCCTGATGTGGGGCTCGAACCCAGAACGCTGGGATCACGCCCTGAGCCGAAGGCAGATACTTAACCACTGCGCTACCCAGGCGCCCCCTGAGCATACCTCTTCTAGGTAAGATGTGAATAATTTCTCAGTTATTATATTGAACAAATGAGATGCCATACACTAAGAACCCAACACAATAGCAGATGTTCACGAAATGGTGTATACTATTATCATTTTTTAGGTAGGTTGCTTTTTATTTCCCAGCTTCACACAAACTTAGTTAAAATACAAAATTAGCTATATTGCCAAGTCAAATGGCTGAATCCTGACGTAAGCGAAATTGCATCTTGCCACAACCTTGCAAAATAAAGGAGTGAAAACCAAATGCAAAGGCCCCACGGCAGAAAGTCCAAGATCTTACCAAAAGACTATATGTCCTTTTAAAGAATCAAGATCCTTAAATTGCTCAGTGACATGGAATTATGCCCTGCCGTTCATGCCAAATAAAGACTGTGGCAAACCACAGGAAACAGTGAAGCCCTTTTATGTAATCAGAAATCCTACTGGAAGAGAAAACATAAACTGTGGATAAATGAAAAGCATGAGCCCCACATTCGGGAAAGCCATTTAAATATGCAGTAGGAATAAACACCTTCCCCATTCAGTGTTATTACAACGACAAACTTTAGTCCAACATACCCCTCTCGCCATGCAGTCATAAAATATTACAACTTTTGGGAGTTCCAAACAATGACGAAGCAGCCTGTCAACATGAAATTCGGAGAGAACTCAGGACCCTGCAGAAGACCCAAGTCTGAGAGGGATCCCCTGTCTTTAAAACAAAACGCTATATGCCTGGGTGGATTTGGGAGTTCTTTTCTTTTATCATTTTTATCAGTAATGGAACGAGAATGCCACAAAGCATCACTCATCATATTCCAAAAAGAAAGGAAAATATTTGTGTCAGAATGTTGAGATGACTTCTGAAGAATCTGTTCCAAAGGATGTGTCATATTTTCATACCGCCTCGCTCAGGTACTGGAGTCAAGTTTTGGCAGGCAGTGTCTCTCTAACAATTCACTGTCTTTCACATGTCTTTTCCTAAAACAACTAATTACACTTAATGCTATTTCATTAACTTACACCCGGCAGGAAAGTGCCTTTTTTTTTTTTTTAAACCCTATCAGAATGTTATTCCTCTGGAAAAAAAGGCATTTCCTCTTTAGCAGTGCTACGAAATTTAAAAGCACAATTTCAGAGGAGGCAGTAGACACTGCCTAGGCTGACTGGGAGCTATCCACACCTATTTCCAGTTCCTTTCTCAGATTTTATCTTAGAGTCTTAGATAATTGTCACATCAATGCCTTTTCCTATTATTCCTCCAAAGGGGGTAAAAGTTTTTAACATAAACCTGGGCTTTCTTAAGCAAACCTGCTTTGGAAGTACTTAAGATAATTCATATAGTCCTTTAAGGCAACAGATGACAGCCTTAATCCTTCTTCTGAATAACTACTTGCAGTGGAGAAACACAAGGAAAGGTACCGGGCAGGTATTTCCATAGCAGATCTTATTCACACTTCAACAAAAGCTGACTTGACTTAACTAGACTGGAAACACCTAGGCAGATACAAGACCTCTGCCCCGGGGCACTGACACAAAGACATCCTGATTGCGGAATTTCCTCCCTCAGTTCACTGGGGCCTTGATGGCCTACAGGCTTCACCCTGCAAACACCTGTGACAGGGCATTCCCCTTGTATGTTAGCCCTTAAGATTTGTGTTTCCTCTTCCATTCATTTTAAAGATTATCAAATGCTTACCGTATTTCAGTAACTGTGCACAAACTGCCTAATTTTCAGCTCAAAATGCCACAGGCCTTCTATATTCTGCTGTGCCACATTTAGCACGTGCTTGATAAAAGACTTCCAATTCAGTCTCGTTTTCCTTGGTATGCTCGTTTTCCAATTTTACTTTCTAATTTCCTTGAAAAAAATTTAGCCTTCAAAGTTTCCTTAATGACACAATTCTGAAAAATTCTTTGGAGCTGAAAAGACTTCGAGGATACTTACAAGTAATTGTGCCGTTTTTCAATACTGATGAAATTTGACTGATAAGTGAAATATAATCAGGGAAATACTGACTGCATGTGCATTTTTACCTTTTTTTTTTTTAATGTGTTTACTTTGAAAGTAACTTTTAAAGGAGCTATGTCTTGTTTGCATTTTAAAGGTAACTGTGGGCTGAAAGTAAAATTTAATCCTCAATATTCATTACCACTATTGTTTACCAAAAAAAAAGGTAAATTCTAATTTAGTTTACCAACTTCTCAAGGCTCTAAAGTATCCATGACATCACAATCAACAGAAATAATACTTAAGGGTTTTTATTTTTTTGAATTGTATTTATATTTTTTAGAGAGAGAGAGAAAGCGCATAGCAGAGTGAGGTGGGAGGAAGGGCAGAGAGAGAATCTTAAGCGGCTCCACGCCCAAAGTGGACCCTGATGCAGGGCTCGATCTCATGACCCTGATATGATGACCTGAACCAAAACAAACAGTTGGATGCTTAACCAACTAAACCACCCATGCGCCCCTACTTAGTTGTTTTAATAAGAAAGCAAAGATGGTGAGAAAAATCTTACATTTGCTTTCCCTTCATCAATGATCTTCCTAGTGTATTTCCCAAACCAGTCCAGAGGCAGCCTGGCTTTACATAGAATTGGGAAAGCCCTATTTAATATCTTCACTTCTACATATGTGACATTCTCTGAGTTTTAATCTGCAAAATGGTGATAACATCGCATTATGGGAATTAGATGATATAAAAGCACCCACTAAGCCTAGTACTTCTTTCAATATATATGTTCATCATTTTCTTCTGCCTAAGTCAACTGTTTCCAAGTTGGTATCATCAAGTACTTCCTTTCCAAAAAATGTTTACAATACACTTCACTTTCAAAAATTAACCTCTTCAAAAGTATATATGCATTTACCTTTTAGTTTTGTTCTAAAAAGATATAAAAATTGATGGTTATATTGTACATAAAATCAGATTCATATGATTGCAAAGTAATCTTAAATAAATAACAATTATGTCATTTTAAAGAGATGAGTAAAATTTTTAAAGCTCTAGTTTTAATGTTCAAAGCATTCAAATACATGAATAGCATTACTCAAACAGATAAATATTTGAAGACTATTTATGAGAATAGCATTTTCTTAAGGTAAGAATCATATGATAAACTGTTCGGTTATAACTAACATGTAAAATGTATGAACCATGACTGGTATGCTAGTGGATACTCCTGGATATACTACTAATATTAAAACAGAGTTCAGGATATGTTAAATAGCTAACCAATATCAAGTCTTATCTATGCCTCCCTAACATTAAAAAAGGAAGTGTGATATTAGCATAATCATGCAAAGCAACTGCTATGAGAGCATATTTTGTCTGACATGGAAAAACAATGGCGTTGTTCCCTAAAGTCAATGACAGAGCATAGCACGTGGCACATACTGTGCCCTCAATATATTGTACAGAGTTTCCAAGTATTTTGTTGATCAAATACAAGCTTAGTGTTTGATAAGGACATTGCTATATGAACAGAGGGGGGAAAAAGGATGGTGATTTTAGCTCTGTTCTCCCCTAAAATGATTGATTCTGAAGGTATTTCTTTAAGTGCATAATTCTTTAAGGCCAAAGAAAATGAGCAAGGAGTCAACAGTGATGGAAACTGAAAGGTAGGTAGAGGTGCAGTCATTGAATTGGTGGACCAAAATTTAGCAGGGGAAAATCGGGAAGCAACCTGACCTGCATGAAAGAGCAATCAAAAAGCTCTGGGATCTGGTGGCATCAGGTACGTATGGAAGTGGAAAGGACTGTGGAGCTAAAAACAGGAAGACTGGTGGAAAATCATGAAGGTGTTCAACACTCCAAATCTGTTCCCCCACCGTGGCAGAAGACAGATTTATTCCCTGCTCAAATTTGTTCCCTGGACAGAATAAAATTGAGGATTTATGGACTGGGGAACCCAAGCAGAGTTGGGAGCAGTGATATTATTCTGAATATGGGGGTATGGAGGGGGTTGAGGAAATGTGTTTACACTTAATGCTGGGACTCTCAGTCTTAATCCACTCAGCTCTCATTTCAGAGAACTGGCAGCCAGGATTATACCCTTAGAAAAGAGATTAGGGGAATCAGGGGGCTTTCAAAGGAATTGACCCAGCTCACAATACAGTGAAGACCTTAGTTAGCAAGCCCATCCGCAGGCACAGAATGTCCAGTTAGTTTTTAAGTGGCCAACTAGAATTCTAGACTTAGCCAAGTATTCATTTAGGGTTGAGGGTTAAATCAAGGAATTTTCAGTTATTCGAGCCCACAAAATTTTATCTCTGATGCTCCTTTTTCTCAGCAAATTCATGGGGGTTTTACTCTTTTCTCAAACAGGAAGTAAACAAGAGAGAAGACAAAAGATCTTGCAAACAAGGGCTCTAATGCAAGAAAATGGCAAAGGGAATGAATATTCAGGGTAACAATGGGGTGGGGATAGGGGAGGGTACCCCAAGGATGACAGCTGTTTGGCAGGTCTAAACGGTAATCAGTCTAAGTTGAAGTTGACCAGATTGTGTCAGCAGAGATTTCTTCTGGTCGATGACATTATTAGAAAACACTAATGTGTCTGACTGTATTTGAGAGGGGATTCATACAATCTGAGGCACAGTTTGGGGTGGAATCAGTGATAAATACATAGAAAGCTACGCAAACCAAAAAATAACACAACTCTAGGGAAAACGAAATAAAACAAGGCAGGAAAGGAAATGCAGTCATTGTATACTTCATGGCTCAGCTGTGAACCATGGTTCCATGGCCACCATAACACACACAGTGTAGATCTGGATCTTGATAGAATCAGGATAGACCAGAGGAGGCAGCGGTGGGATGTGTCTGCACGTGTGGTAAATGCAGGACGGTGGAAGAAAGTGAACACCTCACCTTCCGGAGAGTAAAGTCAATGAAGATGATAGATAATTCTTAAAGCCAAAGAATGAAGAAGCGGCAACAAAAGCATGTTACCGGAAGGTAGAGCGGTCAATTCTAAAAGAATCCCTTCAAAGAACTGGAAGCGCTTGCCTCCAAGGTACAGGAAAATTGTTTGCACAGAGGAAAGTGGGGGCAACTGCTATTTTGTAACAAGCTTAAGAGAAGTATTTGCCTTTTAAAACTATGCGCAACTGTAACTCAGACAAAAATTAAAATAACATGTAAAAATGTAGATGAGGAGATTGAAAGAATATTTCTGGATGGTTGAGACTGTCTTACTGTACTAATAATAGTGTCTTCTACTGCAGAACAAATGAATATCTAGTCTAGAACTGTGCCTCAGAGCTGGAGCTATGCCATATGTGAATTCTCAGACAAGCTTAGTGTGGAACGAGAGCAGAAGGCAGAATGTCATTTATTCTCGTTGCATGGGTAAGAGATACTGACAGTTGACAAAACTGATAAGCTTCAATACAGAGCTAGAAAAGTCAGTACAATAACTGCAAGTATTAACAAATCAAAATCTAGCCATCCAATGCTGTGAGAAAGGACCACTTTTTTTGCAATCCTGAAAAACAGAGAACACATGGGTATGTTAGTAATAAAATATTCATGCAGAATTTCCAATTTGTTCCAAAAACAATTCATGTTTGTTTGAAAATGAAAAGTAATTCCCCAACATCTTGTAGTAAAACTCTCTGCATTTGCTCAGTTTATAGTTTAGAGCAATTTCTCACCCACAAATTCAACATGAGAACATCTTGTATCTGAATCTCCAAGCATGTTTAATGAAAATGCAGATAAGTGGGCACCACTCCAGATACAGAGAATCATAATCTCTGACATCTGATGATATGATTTTTAATAAACTCTTCAGGGATTTTTTAATAATATATTTGATATCAAGTCTACACTAAGTCACTTCCAGGGTTTTTGCTTGATTGCTTGTCTTTTCCTTTAACCTAGGAGTTTTAATATCCCTCTGCTCTCACCAATTGTCTCTTTTTCTTCAAATCTTTCCAAACCACTTATATTATGCTTATTCATGTAGTGTATTTACATAAGTGTATAGGTGTGTATTTTTTTGCCCTCAAAATAAGGTAAGTTCTCAGAGATCCAGGGCAATGCCATATACATTTTTTTAACTTTCTCACAACAAAATATTTCCTCAAATATTCTTCAATGCCTGTTGAAAGACCTAACAGGAGGAGGGATGGGGATACTGAAGACAAAAGTATTTATTTTATCATTTTCAATTGCAACAAACTACTAGAGAATAATTCCATCAGGTTTAGGGCCATATTAACTCTAAGCTTTTAAATCCTTATGGCTTTAGATATAAAATATGAGTCAATCAAACTTCAAGCTTTCCCAAATTCTTATTTATAACTCCTTGTACTTCAATGTGAAGTGGTTTGTCTGCCGTTTACCATTCCTGCAGTAGCACCAACCGCCTTTTTCTTTCTAACTACAAATCATACCATCTGTGAAATTCTTTCTTAGATAGCTAGGAATTAACTGGAACAAAAAGAATCAGGAGAAATGGAAGAGAGACCATGATCTTTACATGAAAGAGAGCACTGTGTCCGCGGGGTAGAAGTTGGTAGAAAAATACATTAAACAGTTCTTAGCCAAGTAAAAGCTTAGTCTCTGTAGCAATTGTGTAATTTCTTTGATGTAATAAAATACTGTCATCTCTAGACTCCCTGCATAAATATACAATTACATTGTATATTTTAATAAAACCTAATCATTCAAAAAGTGTTTCAGACTACAGTATAGACATGAAGTACTTGAAATAACTTCTTTTGTTCTCTAAATACTACAAAACATTCAAAGAACAATTTTTTTCTCTTAATTCTCTCTTAAGGTAAATAAAAATTTATTTTAAAGGTTTATAACCTAAATTTTTCACTCATTAAAATCAATTTAATAAGATAATACAGGAATGCAGTGCAATTTGTTATGAAGATTTGCAATTTTTAAAAATCTTGACATTCTAACACTGAATTTGTTTCCTATGGGACTAGGGTTACGATACTGCTCTAAGGATTTTTATTCCAGGTAGCTGCTTTTTTTTTCCTTAAGAAAATGAATTTGATACCTTGTTTGAGAATTACTTGGAATTTTTCTTAACCTGAACATAAAAGCAAATTTGGCCTTCAGTTAAGACTTTTCTTTACATGATATTAACAGTGAAATAACCTACTGGCACATGCCAGAAGGGACGGAAAAATATCCCCCTCCTCCTTTCTTCCTCCAACTTCAATATTCACTGAGCTGCTTTGTTCTCTGTATCCCGCATAATTAATAACTACTTTGGCAATCAGTCATGCATTCCTTAATGGCACCTCAGGCATCAAGTGTCCTTCTAAAGCCTTCCCCACAGAAACCATACACCCTTCTATAGTGCACGCTGGCCAGGCACTGACTTAACTCTGGACAAGTCATTTACAAAATCACTATTAAGGAAAACCCATAGTTGGGATTATAAAGTGGCTACAATACTTGCATGCCATTCTCTAGCATTATTTCATCTCTGGGTATAATTTTACTAAAAAGATTTAAAAAAATGTGAGATCCAAACAACTGTTGCTAATCAGTGAAAAAAAGAAAATAGCAAGGAAATAATAGGAAAAATTTAGAGCAACTTAAAAGATGAGTTTCACAGATTGTTGTGAGTTAAAGGAGCCTTCAGTTCATTCATCACCCCGCACTCTTTTTCAGGCAAGAAGATAAAAATATATGAAGTCAATTAGTATGGTAGCTCTAATATCTATTTCCCTTAATCTAAACCGATCCATTTATTAATCGAAAAATGAGAGTAAATGAATTGCTGAAAATATTATGCTGTTACTTCTGATCGAAAGCTTAGATTAAAACTCCTGAAAAGATATACTATTCAACGATACTGTTTTAAAAGAAATCCATGGTATTTTAATCATCCTTTAAAATTTTAACCAGATTGGAGAGAGAGAAAAAAATCCTCAAATCTCATAACTATTTTAAGACATATATATTACAAACAATATTATACTCAAGAGGAAACAGTTTTATAGGTAAAGAATAAAATCGCTAAAAAAATTCATATTTGGATTTGTATATTTTATTTAAAAAATAGGTAATTTTTGAAGTAATTGATAAAAGTATCCAATATTTTTATATTAAGGCTTTTTTTTTTTACAAGTAAACTTTTAGTAAGTTCTTTTGATGCTAAAAGAAAAGATGCTATTTTTCAGCCTTTGTAGGTTTTTTAAACATTTTTAAATAATGGTGCTTATGCTACAGCACACAGAGTAAAACATACATAATCTATTATAAATTACTCCAAAATTAAACAAGAAATTTTCTTTTCTTTGTAAGAGATCCGAAATGTGTGCTGGGCTCTCAATGTGTGTGGCCTCCAAACAGAAACAAGCTTGCACTGTTTTATTTCAGTTTTGCTTCATTTCTTCCCAAACAATCTCTCACTGCTAATCTACCAGGCCCTCTTTTTTTTTAGCATGAAGCAAAAAAAAAAAAAAAAAAAAAAATCAAAGACACTATTAACTCCTTATGCACAATCATAAAAGCTGAATATATATTATTTGGCATCCATTTGCATGGATTTATTTTTCATTACTTATTAATAGGGCATAATTGGGGAGTATATTATTTCCATAAATAATTCTTGAAAATAGCATTGAAATGCTACATTTTAAATTTATATACTACCATCCAGTACTTTTTTTTTTTTTTTTTTTTTTTTTAAAGATCTAAACAACTAGCTATAATTTCAGGTAAACACCTCATGCTGAAGTTTTTTCTAAAGTAAAATTCAGCCTATATTATCAACTTAAAATAATAAAAGTGGAAAGATAAATTTTATTTATGTTTTACTCTAAGATAGCCAGGAATCAAGAAAATGATACTAAAATCTCAGTATTACAAAGAACACTATAACTACATATAAAAGAATATGTAAAATCTTTAAATACTAAATCAACATCACTTTATTCAAACTAATAAATAATCTTATTTTACCTAAACGCAATCTCATTCATTAGTCAAGGGAAAAGAGTGGGTAAATCATCTGACAAAGGGGTACTTAGTTTTTAATGGCAACATGTATGGCAACACCGTTTCTGAAAATTTTAACTAATGTATTAAAACAACTACCGCTAAGATTTTATACTAAGGTTGGTATAGAATCAACCACACATAAAGATTGGCTCGAATCAAACATATCCATTCATGCTCCGAAAGTAGGCTGCAAAGTGATCTCCCTTACTTGAAACTATGAAGAATATTAAAATAAACTTTCTCCATAACTGTCCCAGAAAAAAACCGATTAAACTCAAAGTTTCTGTTGGTGTGTGGATAGATGCAAAATAGTAAGTTAATTATAAAAAAGCAGGTAAGCATGATTATACGCATTAATGGTTATAATGTTGTACGTATGCACCAATGTCTTTGCTCCCGATGTTCCACTCCCCATCAAAATGAGAGAGAGAGAGAAACCGGTTCTACTATATCATGACCAGGAGAATATCTGGTGTCGTTACTGTGATTTGCCAGTACTCAAGATTATGAATCAGCAATATTATACAACAGTAACAAAGGTAACATATAGTAAATGAGAAGTTAGTGCAGCACACATGGGTTTAGACAACTCTGAGGGGAACTGGCTGAATTTCCGTGAGACACCAGTGAGCAGCTGCAGTGTGTTTGGGATTGTGCTAGGCACTCAGTAGCAAACCTCAGTTCACGAAGTTAATAGTCCATTAAGGACTTGTGATTCACATCATTTTTATCATCACAAAATTAAGAAACCATTGTGGCCAGTGATCGCCAAGGTCCTATTTTGCAGTGGTGGGTTTGCAGTCAATGAGACCAATGCCTCTGGGAAGCTGGGGTGTGCTAATTATGAAGTTCATCCTTGGCAAAAAGAAAAAAAAAAAAGCATCAGAGATGATCCGGGGGTTGGAGGGGCACATGCCCTTGAGCAAATGCCACAAGAACTTTTAAGTCTCTTCTTGAAAAGGCAAACTTTCTTCCCTTAGGCTTTCATTCATTGATACACAGATAAGATTGATGGATTGGTGCTCTGCTGGTAATAATGTGGTGGGGAGGAGAGGCATGGAGGGAGGGATGTCATTTAGCAATACACAATGATAATTCAAAACATTCTGGAAGGCTTAACAGCAAAATCACTTGTCAAATTTTTACTAACCAAATCTCAGCCTTCTGCGGGAATGACTGAGAGTAGGAGTGTGGCTGTGTGGGAGAAGAGACAGAAACGTGGAACCAAGACAAAGGATAGATGAAGAAAAGGCGGATATAAATTGCCAAAATAAATTTAAACCCAACAGAACCAAAGCTTGTGAGATTATAAAAATCATGTATCAATAATCACCCTGGAGAACAAACTGGCAAAATTAAGATCACCAAAACACACTTATTAGGCAACGCAGGACCATGCCGTCATGTTTTCTTGTTTCTTGCAGTCCAATGGCTGCTGTTTTCCTAAGCATGAGGCAAATTAATATAAGACCTCCTATGTCGTATCTCTACATATCACCATTTTCGGCAGCCCACGACAGGTCAATTCAGGTGCCATGCAAAATGTGGCTTTATTGATGCCAGGAGACTGTTAATTCGTAGCCTACCAAAGCCCACATTTGCAATTTATCAAGGGAATTCAGCAACTACTGAAAAATGCATTGAATTTAATTTTAATGATGTAACCGGTGATCCATCTTTCTTCTAACGTCTCTCAGATGCAGTTTCTGATCTTAACCACGGTAAATCTGTAGAAGCAGGTCAAACCCAGGTGGCAGAGCCCTTCTGAGTCAAGAGGATGAGTGGTACTTCTGCAGACCGTTATGATGCTTTATCTCATTTCAAGGCTCAGGAACCTGTTACACTCTCACCAATAAAAATACAGGTGTCAGTCAATCTTCTGTTAGTTAAGCTGGAGTGAGTGAGTGAATGGTATGATCAACTCAGCGTTCAAGTATTTATTAAGAACCTACAGTGTACCCAGAACTAAGTAAAACACTATAAATTTCCTGTGCTTTTATCTTTACGTATTTTATTTAATCCATACAACTCCTGGGTTATCCAACTAACTAACCCATGCACTCCTAAAATTAGGAAAAGACAACACTTGGTGTCGGCATATATACATATATTTTAGCTTTCATGTCTTATTCTGTACCATGATAGTAGATTGCTAGTTATACATATTTAAATGAATATAATATGAAAAGAACAGTTTATTTGAAATATAAATATCTTCCCAGTTTCAAGTTTACTTTTGTCATAGATTTGGGATAAATATCCTTTATTTTATGTATTATTTTAAACATTTGTATCTATTTGTTGCATCATGCCAAAAATACTGAAAACCCTTATTCGATTTTTCTCACATTGCATATAGTAATTCTGAAGTACTCCTACAAAGATGAAGATGTCACCTAGTATGCTTTTTAAATATGATCAATAAATAATATCACCATTTAAAATAACACAGAAATAGAAATGATAGAAAATGATATCTTCAATGATTTTGACAGAGGATTTAGCAAACCGGCAGGTACACTGGGACCATGACAATGTGGGTTACATGCATTGACACCTGCGCTCTTTCTGGGTATAAGAACAAAGCACATAGCAAGCTTGCGATTCATGAAGCCAATTAGGAAATACGGAATCCATATTAAACTTTATCATATTCATATTGTAACGTTAAGGAGAAATTTCCTTTTTTGGTTGCCCAGTGTGCCTGCTGGCATAATATAAAGGGTACAAGCAATCAGAATATAACTAAAATTATAGCAACAATTATAATTAGGCAAAGTAGATTTCTTAAATTCCAGTGAGAATTTCAAAACTTCTTTTTTGAAACAAAAGAGCTAAAAATATCATTTAAGCAGGGTAAGTATTAAGTAAGTAGGAAAATTGAGAGATCCTCTTTTTAAAATATATTTTACGAAAACATTGATTTTAAAAGGAATAGTAAGTTTACCTTTCTCAATAAAAGAGAATGTTATGTATGTATTCATAAACAACACATTACAAAAAATAAACTTTTGGTGGGTATAGGATAAGAATGATGCCACCTTAATTGGGGGGGAAACAGTACAATATCAAATTAAGAACATGGGCTTCGAGGGCAATTACAGACATGAATCTAGCTAAAATGTCATTAATGTCAAATAATGCTGGGTTTCTAGTTCTCCAATGTATTTATTCCAAGTATATAAATGAATTTGAAAATTAGAACCATCATAATCCCGTGTTAAGCTTCAAAATTTACATCTTTAAAGTGACAGTAACAGCAAAATGCAAGAGGGTATCATATAAGAAAGGTCTCCAGAAAGGCTAGAAAACTAAAATTGCATTTTATTATCTAATATGATTCAAACCTGAAATTCAGGAAGGCATTATACAGTCCAAATTTTGATGGTGATCTAAATGGTAAGCGTAATAAATACACAGATTTTTCTAGTTTTTTCCAAAAGAAAATACTATCTACATATGTAACTTCCCATAAACACTGAAATATCAGACAGTGAGTTGAGGGGGAATAGGTATGATGCAATCTCCTAAATGTTGTAAAGAACAAGTTATCTCACTGCACTGAAAAGGTAATTCAACCCAGCTAATGACCAACAGCAATCGGAAATTTAAGTTATTTGTGATGCCACAGTGATGCTTATGGATAAAAAAAATTAGGCTAGGGAAAGGTTTTTGTTTTTTGTTTTCCCGATCCTTTTTTTTTTTTAAGTAAACGAATAACTAACCCAATTAAATAAGGGGACCTCTAAGTGGTACTTACTGGCACGACAATGTTGTAGTGGATGCAGAACCCTGGTTCAGAAGGAAAATATTCATCAGATACAAATCTTATCCTGATTTGATTTCCTTTAGAAATCTGTTTTCCTGGCACAGTACCAGAACCACACCAACGCCCTAATATCGTTCCATCACTGGGTTCTTCAACTTCTACGAAATCATACCTACAAGACACAAAGACAAAAGAGACATAAAGTCATATGATCTGCTATTTTAGCAATTCACATTCCATGATCATGGATACAATGAATCTATCTATGGACCATAGCCAGGAGTCCATTCCAAGTTTAACTGGGTAAACATAATAAAATATTCCAAAGAAGAGATACAACCGAAAATGCATTCTCCATTAAAGAAAAAGGAGTCTTCTAAGCCTTCCAGTTTTACTGTTAATGAACTTCAAATTCACTGAACAGTCATCTCAACACTTAAATATTTTGTATGCAGCAACCATATCTGACATTCAATTTGTGAATTATTCAATTTAATTTCCATTTGGACATGATAGTTTTACTTGAATCTTAATTGCTATTATCATTGCCCATTACTTTCTGACGGTAACGCTTTAGCCCTAGTCAGACTCCCTGGCTCCCTTTCCTCATCTCTGGTGCAAGCTTTTCTAGAGCCACATCATTACATACACATCCTTCAAATCTCACTTTGTACCAGTCTGCCTATGAGAGAACTTTCTGGGTGTTCTCAGCTTACTGTCATCCTTCTCTTTTTGATAAACACATATTTTCAATATTCACTCTATATGCAAGTGATCCATTTTTTTTAAAGGTTTTATTTATTTGAGAGAGAGAGGGAGAGCGAGTATGGGGGGGGGGGGGAAGAGCACATACCAGTGGGAGGAGAGGCAGAGGGAGAGAGAGAAGCAGATTTCCCTCTGAGCCGGGAGCCGGATGTGGGACTCGATCCCAGGACCCTGAGATCATGACCTGAGCCAAAGGCAGACACTTAACTGCCTGAGCCACTCAGGAACCCCAACAAGTGATCCATTTTCTTAGTCTGTTAAATCCTTGAAGAAAGGAACTGATTTTTACATACTTTGAGTTTACACTGCACTACACACTGTATCTTAAACATAAGGAATACATAATATTTTGCCAACAAATGTTAATTTGGTTTGGAAGGCTTAGATCAGTGTTACTCATCAAGAGCAGTATTGTCTCTTAAGAAAACATTTCAGAAATTTTTGGCTATATTGAAACCAGGGGTGAGGAGGGCATTATGACATGTAATAGGCAAGGTCCAGTGGTGTTCAACAATGGGAAGTCCCGGAAGTGAGTATCTGCCCCATGTTCTCCACACCTTTCAAATAGTTCACTGGACATTCACGTAGGCGAAATTTCTGATATAGCTCATCAAGTCTGGAAACTAACAATTATCTCACATATAAACATAAATGTGTTTTGCAGTTTTAGTTAAAACCAAATTTTCCAGAAATTCAGCTATTAAATAAGTTGAAGAAAGTTTTCCATGTTTTGGAACTTTACCAAGAATTACTAGTTCGGAGAAACATATCATGAACAGGAACATTGCTTATACTATCTGCACAACAATTAAAACAATTAAAAGTATACATATTCAATACCTGTATCTATAATGGTCATCATATTCACAATGAGTCTACTTAAAAGATGCAAGCATCTGACCACTTTTATTTTCCTAGTGTAACTGTGCATGTGTCCTTATGTATTTAAAGCCATTATTTTCACAGAACTTACTTTGCTATTTTTGGTTTCTATAGCACACATGCAATTGTATTTATATTTTAAACAACTGTGCACATAAACAGATGATCACTTCCCTAAACTCATTTCAGAATACTAAAGAGGATACTGCAAAACTTTTCTTAAAAGGTAGGTCTGACATGGTTGAAAATCACTGGTAGAGTTTTTCAAAAATCTAAATTCAGTAGATGCGCGACAACTAAAAATAATATATTTTGTGCAGTATTGAATTTACAGAAGAAAAAACTGGTGAAAATTATATACAAAGTATATAACAGGCCAATTCTACTTATTCATCTTCATCCTGAAGAAGTATCCAGAACTCTCTTATGACATGTAACTTAACCTGTTTCAGCCTCAATTTCCTTGGTCTTACATTGACGACAACGCTACTTAGTTCACAGGGATGTTTTGAGCCAGGATAGCTGGGTGGTACCTAAAACACTGTTGGCACACGGCTGCCATTCAATCAAGCTGTCCTTCATCTCCATCCTGCAGCCCTCACTCCCACCTCCACATGAACTTTTAATATAATCTTTGGAGTCTGAAAACAATAAATAAGAAAACTCAAACACAAACGGGAGAATATCCATTATACCACATGGCGAGTCTGGGGTCATCAATGACAAATTTGTATGTCAACCAGCATCACCATTCTAGGAGTTCGGTGTATGTGTGTGGTGGGACCGAAAAGGGGTGCACTCAGGGGTCAGAGGAGTTGGATAGAACAGACCTAAGTAGCTATTTCAGATATATTCGGTACAAAAGTGGATAACTACCATTTCATATGAAAGGATAATTTTTACTTCAAGATTGTTTACATGTGAAACAAAGCTTTTATTCACAGAGTATCTGTTTGTTCTGTGCTTGGGAGGTTTTTTACCTAAACCTATATAATGTAGGTTACCACCATTGTGAGTTTGAAGAGAGCCAGATTTCAGACCTGCTCAATCATTCTGTAAGCATTTCTGAAGCGCTGACTTGGTGCAAAGTGTTTTGCTAGATTCTTAGGATACAAAGATGAAACTATAGCTTCTTTGGGCCCAGGGCCCATAAAACACTTTGGTGAGTGCTCTAATGAGAGTATGTAGGAAATACTGTGGAATACTGGCAGAGTCAGAGTAATTCAATACAGTGAGATTAAGGTCAGCTTACAAAGGAACATTTGGGCTGTCAGTGAGTCCTGACTGACCCGGGGTGAAGAGAGGGGAAATGCAAACGCACTGTAGTGAGAAGTACAATATATAAGATGCAAAAGCAGAAAGGGGGGGCCGGGCACGGTGGGCTGTGAATAGAGGGTGGGAAACAAAGACATAGATGAAAGTAGGTGTAGGTGGGAAGGCCTTTGGTACTTCCGAGTCAGATGTTAGAATATTGTGTAGGCCAAGGTTGCAAACAGGTAAGCGCGGTTTTAATAGGCTCCATGTTTCTTTTCAAAATTTAAGCTAACATTCTAAAAAAGTGGAATTTCACAGAAAAGTCTGGATTTCTGGCTTTTTTTAAAAATTAAATTTGAATATCTGGTAACACTAATTATCATTAGCTCTGGTATGACTACTTAGATCTCCGGAACCGGTGTCAGCTCCAGAAGGGGCAGTATCTTCAATTTCCTGCCTTATCCCTAACGCCTACGTGCCGGGAACACAGGAAGCACGTATCAGTACTTGGTGAATGAAACAATGAACACTGGACCTTCATTCCTTCTTAGCAACTGAGGCTGGGACCAAGTGGAAAGAGCTTGAGATGGGACATGTTCTTCCTAAGTTTTTAAAGATCCCCTTCTACTCTCTATGTTGCTGTGGCTGCTGCTGTTGCTGTTGTTGCTTTAATACCCAGATGGTCATCTATTTACAGCACCTGCCCACATAGGCATCTGAGTTTGCCACTCTTAGAGCAGATGAAGCATGGCTACGGATGTCTCAATGAGGGAGTAACACTGGCAGAGAACAGAATCACCACACGTTTGAGGGATGCCGGGAAACAAGAACATTACAAGTGTGGGCAGAAAGAAAAGAGCCTGTAACAAAAACATCCTGAAAAGGAGCAGCTGGGGGAAGGTGAGGAAAGCCACTGTGAGTGATGCCACAGAACAGAGCTAAGAGGGAAGGGAAATGGGCACCAGAAGCAGAAGCAGTGGACAGCGCCCACAGTGCCGAATACCAAAGAAAGCTCAATGACGACGGAAACCAAAAGGCATCCCTCAGGCTTGGCAGTTATGGAGTCATTTCAATAAACTGGTTGGACTGAACACAAAGTGTCAAAAATTTACTTCAGTCCATTTTCAAAATAACTATTATCTCTCAAATAGAAACATTTTTAAGACAAAAGAAGATCATATGCAAGAAAACTACAAATTTTTAAGTATTTTTACTATTACATACTTTTCATTTGTTAAAAAATAAACACTGTTATGTACTTATCTAATTTGGAAGCTCTTTAGAAGTATTTAAAAGGAGTTTTTAGCCACCCAAAAATATCTGGATTATAAATGTTAAGAGATTCTTAAGGAACAACTAAGTCCTAACCTTGGCTTTAATTTACACCCTGATACAAAAATCACTGTCCTGAAAATAAGAGATAGAAGCATATTATTACTTTTTTCATGAAGATTTTCTATTGAACTTGATGCCATTAAAAAAAAAAAAATCCGCTAATCTTTATAACAATTTCTGGATTTGCAGCTAGACAGCTGGCAATTAATTCTTACATCCTCATACAAGTCTGACGCACACATTTACCACAGTGCTTTACAAATCTACATAGTTTTGCATTCCATGAAGGTTAAATGAAATGGACATCTAAAAAAGTACTCTGTTCTTTGCCTATAAAACAGCAGAATCTAACATATGCTACTAATTCCTTCACAGTAAACTTCTAAGATTTTTTTCAGAAGTGGTGTCCTATAACAATATAATTCTAAATTTCACACAATTATTCCACCATCAATTTTAATGGTCATACTCAACAATTGTTTAGATGTCTATGGAACTGAAAATTATCACTAACATCACTTTTTACTGAGGCTGTTTGCCCTCTTCATTAAAACAGTAAATCCCCTTGCTAAAGGATATGGTTAAAAAGTAGCAATTTTTTCAAACTTAAATTATATTCAAAATCATGTAAAATAGACCCAGTGAAGATCTACCTGTAAAGTATTTCCATGCCTCATTATTGCTATCTAATCTTCAAAACAGAAAAATTGAAAACAAAAATCACTGACACTTAATTCCTTATTTCCTTTAAATTGTTTGAGAATATATAGAATGTGGTTGGAAAAAGACTAATGCATTAAATCCAGCTTCCTTCCCTAATAATTTGAAGTTTTTCTTTTTTCTGATAAAACGTTTGCAGCTGGAATTCATTGTGGAAGTTGGTTGGTTTATATCCCATAGCATTGCTCAAAACATCAAGAAGAGAGAAAACAATGATGAAAGATGTCTGCAGGCCTCAGTCAAATGCAAAGGAAACGATAAAACCAAGCAACATTTGACACATAAAAGTGAAATCACAAAACATAATCTTCCTTACACGCAGAAATCTATGCATGCCCAGGTGACTGTTCTGGAGACATGGTAATCCTTATAATACACTCTCAGGTATTAATTTCCAACATGCACAACTGCTCACATCAGTATTTAAAGGATTTACTAAACCTATTTTATGAGCCAATCAAACATCACTTTCTCACGGCAACATGATACAGAGCACACAGCGCTAAGTGGTTTATAATGATCACTCCCTTTCTCTAACATACCCCTGGGGACCCATGGAGGATTTATGTTCTTTTATGTTTAACAAACAAGTCTGGTATTGTAGACAAAATTTTCATTCTCATGTGGGAATTTAAAAACTATGAGGGCATGAGGACTGCCTTCTTACTCCCAAGAATTGTAAGGAGTATACCAAAGAAATAAATTCACTGGTAAACATCATTGTCAGACACCCAGCTTCCTTCAACAAAAATAAACCAACCCTGCAAAACAGGTTGTTTCTAGTTCAAACTAACTAAAACTCTGTCAATTAAATCCACCTCATGAATTACCGAACCTGACGGTAGTGTGAAACCCTGCCAGCAAATAAATGTGGATCTTAAAAGACCTAGCTCTGCGAGTGTCACCTGGAGCCTAAGTTTGTTGGGGAAGGTAATAAAATAAGTAAGATGCCTTTTATTCTACAGTGCTTATTGGATTACACTTCAGTTTAGGAGAATACCACTCATATACAGAACAGAAGTTTTAGATCCCTATTTTGGACACCAAAATGTTAAATACACTTTAACATATTGAAAATAATAATAATAATAACAACAATAATTTAAATAATAAAATAATAAATACATTTATCAACTGCTTTTTATACTACAACTCATTTAATCCTTAAAAAAATCACAAAAAACTGATGCTGTTACTGTGTCCATTTTATAGATTATAAAATACAGAAAAGCTAAGCTCCTGGCCAAGGTCACATAGCAGTTACATACAGAGCCAAGGCTTCCACACTGGTAGCTGAACTCTAGAACACAGGCTAACTCCAGAAGTTCTAAGCTGCACTGTGTAACGTATTTGAAATATGCATACATAATTATGTTTGCTTTATTTTGAGGCCTAACTGTAGAGAATTTGTGTCTTTGTTCAAATTGGCTAAAAAGTTTTACTCAATGGCTAGAGAAACATTAAGCACCATTCCAATAAAACTGATCAGTCAACTTGGTAATTTGGGAATATCCTGGGAACAGATATTTGTTTAAATTAATTTGGTAATAAAGCAGTCCCCCTTTTCTGCAAGGGATATGGTCCAAGATCATCAGTGGATGCCTGAAACCTCAAACAGTACCAAACCCCATATATACTGTTTTTCCCTACACATATGTACCTGTGACGAAGTTTAATTTATAAATTAGGCACAGTAAGAGATTAACAATGATAACTAATAACAAAATAGAACAACTGTAATAATATACTGTGATAAAAGCTATGTGAATGTGGTCTTTCCTTCTCTCTCTCTCAAAATATCTCATTGTACTGTACTCACCAGTCTTGTGATAATGTGAGATGATAAAATGCCTACGTGATGAAATGAGGTGAGGTGAGTGACACAGGCGCTGAGAAGCAGTGTGACTACTTGTACTATTGACCTTCTGATGATACAGCAGAAGGAGGATCATCTGCTTCCAGACCTCAAATGACCATGGCTAACTGAAACAGCGGACAAGGGGGGTACTGCTGCATTTATTTTTAGCTACTCTAAATTCTTTACTGATAGTTTGAAACCTACATAGAAAATGGGGAAGTTAAACCACCAAGCATGTTTCAGATGGCTGACAACATATCGATGTTAAATAATTTTCACTAAAATTTGATAGTTCTACCTATGAGAAATGGATATTTGTACATGGTGGAATCGTATATGGTAGGAAATTAATAGGTTAAATTTATCTTATTACTAAATGAAAACACTGCAAATATAGAACTCACGAATCTATAAGGGTGGAAAAATTAAGCAAAAACAAAATATAAGGTGAAAGCTGATGAAGATAGAAACTATAGGAGACATATTCAAAACCAAAATTAGAATTTAGAGTGAAAACCAAAAGCTGGTTCTCAAAAAGGAGAAAGAGACAGGGGGAGTAAGAAGGGAAGGAGAGAGAGAAAAGACAATCAAGAATTTACGTAATTAAGAGTGAAAAAGAAGATATAATCACAGATAAAAATGTATTTAAAATCTCTAGGTATGTTTTATGTAACTTTATGCCAAAGAAACCTGAAAAGCTAAATGAAATGGATGACTTACCAGGAAAACGTAAATTATCAAAATTGACTGAAGTATAAAAAGTGAACTAATAGCTCTAGAAGAAACTGAAAAGAATTCAAACATTTGTCAATAAAAGATGAAATGGTATGGGGTTTATAGGAGAGTTCTATTTGACTTTAAGGAAACTTATAATTCCAATGTTACATGACCACTTGTAAAAAAATGAAAATGGCAAATACCTACCTAAATTAAAAATAAAATAAACTAGCCTAAATTTTGTGGATACAGTTTACAATGCTAAATTATATACTTTAAAGTTGCTAAGGGATTAGATCTTAAATGTTCTCATCACACAAAAGAAATGGAAGTAAGTGTCATGATGAAGATGTTAGCTAACTTTGTGGTGGTAATCATATTGCAATATGTAAGTGTATCAAATCAACACTGTACATCCTAAACTTACACAATGTTATATGCCAATTCCATCTCAATAAAGCTGGAAAATTAAATAAAAATTAAAATCTCTAATAAATGAAAAACTCTTGTATCAAAGTTCTTTCAAATGGCAAAATCAAACATTAAAATCATGACCAATTTTACTTATAAATAGAGGAAAATGCAAAAGCACCAAATAGAAGTTCATCATATATCATCCAACAGTGGATTAAAAGATAGACTACTTCATGACAATTATGGATTTAATTCATGAACATGAAGGTGAATGTAAAATTGACCCCTTAGAATATTAAAAGGAGAAGAACTGCAGGATCATATTAATAAATGCTGAAAAAACATGATAAAATCAACTAGTGAGATTAAAAAATGAGTAAAATGTGAATAGCAGGAAACTTTCAAATCATGGTTGAAATTAGTTAACAGAAACTAACTGAAAGTTTTACATTAAATAAAATTAAAATCATTCTCATTAAAGCTAGAATAAAGACAGGGTTGGCAATTCTCACCACTGTTTTCAGATTTTTTTTTTTTGAGGGGAGGGTGTAGCTATTTATCTAAGAGAGAAAAGAAATAAATGTCATAACAAAAGAGAAGAGAAAAATGATCCTTAGTTGATACTAGATTCTCTAGAGAACAGACTATGGGGTAAAGCACTGATACTGGAAAAGCTTGGGAATAATCAGGTATGGGATGGAGTGGTTTGCAGTATGGTAGGAGAGGTAAAGGTAAAGTATGGTTACATGCTGTATGTATTTTGAAGGTAAATTTGATATGAGTTGGTGTAGTGTATGAGGAAAAACAGGTGTCCAAGATGATTCCAAAGTTTTTGGCTTTTAAAAACCATTCAGAACAAGAAGAGACTTTAGTAAAGTGACTAAATATAGGATCAATATACAAATATCATTAATTTTTCTTTATAACGGCAAATACCAGAAACCGCATAGGGGGAAATGTTTTTCACAGTAAAATTATACCAATGCATAGTAATAAATTTAATAATAAATTATAAACACTATGAGGAAATGTACATTATATACTAAATGACAAAAAGGCATGACTTTACTATCATGTTTAAGAAACAAGACTTCTGAAATATTTGTATAAAACAAAATCACCGCAATAAAGCAAATTTTATGTAGTCCATGTTATGTAGGAGATACCTTATAAATATTAACTCATTCAATCTTCCAATACAACCCTAACCACAGCTACCATTATTATACCCATATTATAAATGGGGAAATTCAGGTACAGAGAGGTAATACAACAGGGCAAAAGCCATTATAGCTAAGACTAGTGGAATTGGCATAGGAACCTGGCTCCAGACTTCAGAGCCTATATTTTTAACCATTATACCATACTGTCCCTATGCAGTTAAACAATACAAGAGAAACTTACTGTCAGCTCAATGTCAGTATTCATAATCCACCGTTAAGAATTCGGATTTAAACTCTCCAGATCCTCCTCCTTAAAATGTGGAAACTATTCATTAACTCTTAAGACTGTGGGTGAGAATCAAATGAGAGAATGTATATAAAGTGTTTACAAAAGTGCCTAACAAACTGCTCAGTAAGTGGTCAGTTTGTGTGTGTGTGTGGTTAATAAATACTATCATTGCAGCCATATATGCAAACAACGGAAGACTCTACCCTGTGGAAGAAGAGACCCACAGACCCTCATACAGTGCTAAGTTGCATGGATCCCTACTTTGACTCATGGCAGACCCCAGAACCAGTTCCCTTTGCCATTCTTCTCTGTGGAAGTAACATTCTCGACTCTTATCTGCAAAACCATATATAAGCAATATATATTTGCTATTATTATTAACAGTTGCTCTTTCATTGTAATAAAAGAGACAGATTCATCAATAGATTGTGAAAATATTGAACACTTAAAATTTTTTTTTTAAAGATTTTATTTATTTATTTGACAGAGAGACAGCCAGCGAGAGAGGGAACACAGGCAGGGGGAGTGGGAGAGGAAGAAGCAGGCTCCCAGCAGAGGAGCCTGATGTGGGGCTCGATCCCAGGACCCTGGGATCACACCCTGAGCCGAAGGCAGACGCTTAAGGACTAAGCCACCCAGGCGCCCCTGAACACTTAAATTTTGTGTCAGCATTTTATACTCTATAAAATAAGCACAACAATAGTATCAATGTTATGACTGTTGGGAGGATTGAGTGACATAATACATCAAAAGCACTCACCTATTTGCTCAGAATTTTTTTCAAGACTGATCAGCCATTGAAATATATGGTTACTTATCCTCACTCAATTATTACCTGCATGTAGTCATGCATTTTTACAGAGACATCACCTCATATCCTTGTACTACTACTTAAATAATGCCAAGATTTAGGTGGCTAATCCATGTTAATTCAGAGACTGCTCCCAAGGCAAAGTATAATATTCGTGTTCTTCCCGACCTTAAAGACTACTTCTAGTTCTCTTTACTACTATCTTGCAATTAGTTAAAAAAAAAAAATCTCATTAACATTTCGGCCTACCTAGTGTGATGCTCTGATGTGTGTGTGGCTGTTTATTAAACACATACTGAGTGAATCAATACTAAATTAGTAATAATTTAATAACAGTTCATAGGAATGATCAACCATACACGTTTATGCCATGCGTCACGCGTCAACAACTGAACAACTAAAGTATTGAAAGAAACTTGAGAAACTAAATTTAAGAAGTGAAATTAATATTCTATTTAGACTAAAGCAAAATTTTTCTCTGATGGATTACCATCTTGTCATTTTCCCTTCTACTTTCAGTAAACAGGGTAAGAATAAAGGCACAGAGTGCTGGTAGAGGTAGGGAGAAAACTAGGAAAAAAAAGTGAGACCTCCTCCAAAGCATCCCAACTGAGCTTCGGATATTTAGGAATATTGAAATGCGAATGTACATTGAAAGAATTACTTTAAGGGCATCAAAATTTAGGATAAGAAGGAAGGAAGGGCTATGAATGTACTCTCTTCTCTACCTAACACCTAGACAACTCCAGGCATTGTTCCCACAAGTACCACTACCTACAGGCTGCTCCTTCGGCATGTGCTTTGACTAGATGAATTTCATTGCCTAAATGTATTTATAAAAGGCCAAGACATCATTAATCAAGACATCTTTAAAGCTTGGTTCTTTCAGTTTTTATCTATACTGTATCATTGTTATCAAGTGCAAATACCAAAGTACTCTAGATACGGATTTATCTAAGTCTAAGAGAAATATTTAAGTATTTTTATAATAAAATTTGGACAGGATTCATATTATGCTTATCAAAGCATTATTGTGATTTCAGGCCTGATTTTAAAAGAAAATATTTAAATGGCTGATCAGCAGCCGAAGGCATTTAGGCTTGTATGTTTAGATACGTAAATTTACTTTTTGGTGATGATGTCTGTGAAAATGATAAAATGAGTGTGTTTTATCAACGTGAGATAAAAATATCTGTCCTTTTAGGTATTAGAGAATTTCAGGTACAGTGCCTGAATATGAGTGTTTAAAAAGAAAACCTTCTAAGGATTTATTTTGAGCATTTATACTTATTGACTAATTATTTATATTTATTTATTTATTTATTTAAGATTTTATTTATTTATTTTTATTTATTTGACAGAGAAACAGACACAGAGAGAGCACAAGCAGGGGAGCAGCAGAGGGAGAAGGAGAGGCAGAAGTAGGCTCCCTGCCGAGCAGGAAGCCTAATACAGGGCTTGATCCCAGGACCCCAGGATCACGACCTGAGCCGAAGGCAGACGCCCAACCAACTGAGCCACCCAGGCACCCCTTGAATATTTATTTTCAATGAGATGATTTATCATCAAAGCATGTGAAAAAAATGTTCTCAGAATTTAAAACAAATTTTAGGCATTCCAGCAAAATTCATTATTCAACATTTGACATCTAAGAACAGATCCACAGACTTGTACTTTAATAAATGTAAACAGAGGAGCAAAGCATTTCAATACAGATTAATGTACTGATTATTTTAAGGAAATAAGCATTCAATAAAAAATGGCTCTAGACTTCAGGTTCCTCTTCGGCAGAATAAAGGAACAAACCAGGTAGTACAGGAGGTCATTTTTTAAAAAATCTTGGCTTTTTCCCCCCTAAGAACCTAATCACATTTCTTTTCGTGTGTGTAGTATCTCAAAAAATATGCAATTATACATAGAACATGTTATTAGAATGTTACCCACTACAACATTTTCTGCAAAATTTTATTTTTTTCCAAGATCTATACAGAACTGTTATCACCAAATATCACAACTGTCTACAGGCAATATCCATGGAAACCAACTTATAAATACCAATGTATTATGAAATGAGAAAAAAACATTTTCTAGTAGAAGTGTTGAGAGGTATGCACTACCCAGTGGAATCCTGTATTGGGCAAGGTCTGCCCTCTGACCATGGGAAGCTCAAATCCCATTAAGGAAAGTGACTGCCTCCAATGGAAATGTTATAATACCTTTCCCTAATTATGTCACTTTTATAGAACTCTTCCAAAGTACCCACTGGTAAATGAGGGAGGACTGCAGTTACCATAGACTACAAGTGCTGTCCCACAGGGCAAATCCTTTTTCTTATTTACTGCACAGCACAAATCACACCTCAGAAGGTCAGCCTTTAGAACATAAAAGTACATTTCAGAATTCATTTGATACAGGCTCCATCTGACTCTTCTGATAAGAAATATATCCCTTATTCCTTATCAGACAGAGTACCAATCGGAGTAGTGCCAAGAAGGAACAATAGAATGGAGTCCAGCATTAAGAAAATGCTTAATAAATGGAACACATTTTCATTACCTAATATAAATCCTATTAAGATTTCTAAACTTTCTAGTTTATGTACCTGAGCTAATTTAAGTTACGACAATGTTTCGAACAACTAACAGAATGTTTACTGCTGTTTTGTTTACTTTTTCAACCTTTACCCCACAGTATAGACTATATGTACATATGTTATGTGTGTGTCTATTTACACATATGGGGGGGTGACGCACACACACATACATATGCACACAGACATATGTGTGTCTGTGTCTGGGGTATAAATATTTACAGTAAGGTTAGAAGAGGTAAAATTCTACTTGTATCACTTTTTTTTTTTTAAGATTTTACTTATTTATTTGAGAGAGAGAGACAGAGACAGAGAGCAGGAGCAGGGCAGAGAGAAAGGGACAAGCAGACTCCCTGGCAAGCAGGAGACTGACGCAGGGCACGATCCCAGGACCCTGGTATCATGACCTGAGCCGAAGGCATATACTTAATGGGTGAGTCACCCAGGCGCCCCTACTTATATTACTTTGATTTTTATATTATCCCCAAGTAAGTATGTATTTATTTTAACAATGTCTATTATCAATACATGCAATCCATCTCTTGAAATACTTTCTTAAAACATAAAAATATATGTAGACTCCAGAGGCAGAATTAGGTAAAGCCGGTATAAATATTTTTTTTTGTAGAAAATTCACTTAGCAGTTTTGAAATAATCAATCTTCACTAAAGAACAAGATTCTGTGGAGCCTAAAATAAACTATTTAATGAAAATCTAGTGACATGTAGACATTAATTACATTTTCTGAGACTTCAAATCTTGACAAAAGAAAAATAATTTAACCTCTTTCAAGGGGAATTTAGAATTTCAGAATTAGAGAAACAAGTGATGCTATTCATACTACATGTTAAAAGTATGAAAACTTTTTGACTTTCATGTTTTTCTAGGGTCATCACTTTCATTTCCAAAGATAAAAGATTTATGGATATATGGAATTATATTTTCCACAGAACTTGATTATAGATTGAGGCAAAAAAAAAAAAACCCAAAAACCCAAAAAACAAAACAAAACAAAAACCTGAAAAAAAAAAAGACTGTCCTTAAGAAACAAAACAAAACAAAACAAATCAAGATCTTCATATGAAAGGAAACATTTCAGATTGTTAGGTGATTTGATCACTGTAATAAGTCCTGCTAAGGAGATTACTTCATATTTTGCAGCATGAAAAGGGAAATAAGAAATACTAGGCTTAGTGCCCACTTGGCTAAATCCACCTTCCTGGGCAATATCCCTAGGCAGGGTTTTTTTGGACTTAGGTTTGTTTTATTTTCCTCTTCTCACTTCTAAAATTTTTCCCTGTGCTCTGTATTTATTTCTTTCCTTGTCCTGTTAAAATTACCCCCTCAAGGTGCTTGAATATCCAGGATTCCTACCGTAGCTTTTAACAGGTTCCCCTGCTACCAGAAAACTCAGCAGTTTTTAACAGTTTCAAATGTATCACTCACTTCATTTCCTCTTTTGCCCAGATGTTTTCCCTTAGAGTTCTCACTCTGACAGAAGAAGTAGGATAGCTTCCCCCCCCCCCTTTTGGTATTATCTCATCACTTTTATTCCTTTATTCAGACATTTTTATCTACCTATTTATTCCACTGAGCTTCAATTCCCCTTCCTGAAAATGCCAAGAATCAATCCTGCATTTCACTTCTTAATTTTATAGACAAACAAACAAGTAGTAAAAATAAAGTTCAAGTGCCAAATAATTTGGCAGAGCGAGAAATCTCCCATTAATACCACTTTAGTAATTTTATAGAATCAAAGAGAAACTAAACCTTATTAGTTCAGAAATGTACCTGAAAAGCTGTGTTAATTCTCACACACATAGGCAAAATTGAGGTCCAACAAGTAGCCACTTACCGCAATTTATGTACTCTGGCTTCACATTACAAAGCTGTTCATATTTTCATTTAAATGTGAAATACACATTTAAATGTCTTTAAAATATTGTATAGCATAGGACAATTCTAAAGATAAACTTAGAATATAAGCCCTTTGAAGGCAGGGATGGCAATTTTCTTTTCTTTTTTTTTTTTTGTAAGTCATCCTGTCCCCGGAGTCCACCTAGTGCATGACACCCACTAAATTTGGTTGACAGTAGAACTGAAGTACTTCAAACTACAAAGGAAAACAGAAGAGAAAGCAGTAATGCCTCTCCTCCCTGCCCCCACCCCCAGCTTCAGGGATCTGATGAAACACAGACAACTGTCCATTCTACTTGCAGGCCTTTGGGCAACTGAGTAATTGTGGGCTACTCAGGGCTTTAGTCATTTGTGAACCTCAACCTGGGCGAGACAGCTATTTCACCAGATGGCAAATGTGATCACATTTCTTAGTACAGCAACTCCAGCAATAATATTCCTGTCATAGGTCAAGAACGTACTTTATATCACCAAGTTATGACTAATGGGTTCCAAGCACATACGGCAGGACATTTCATTGGATATTCTTAGAAATTGCTTAATGGCAATTTTTCAAATATTGAGCATGGGATCCTTTGTTCTAAAATGCTCAATATTTCAAAAGCTGATTGATTATGCCTCTTGCTACCAATAACATTATCTCCATCAATTCGGTTGGCAAATTTTCACTTATCCTTCAGATTTCAGCAAAGCATGACCTCCTCAGAGAAGCTTTTTGTGAGTCCTGCAATATTTTCATGGCATGGCCCACACCACCACACCCATTATTTCGAATTATATTTTTTGCATGCTTGCCCCCTTCTTTGTCGATGCTTTCTGAAAGCCAGGGGCCCAATCTAATAATGTCTCTATTCCCAATATTTAGCACAGTATTTGGTCCATGTATAGCAGGGACTAAATGACTCTTGGATGAATGGATGGATGGAGTTTGTGGATACATAATTTGCTAACATACATATTTTATATACACATATGTGCAGACAGAGCAGGCTACCAAATAGTCATGATTACACATGTGGTGTTAAAATATTCTTATATAACTAATATTTACACTCTTGAAGATTTTTTTCCTTTTTTCTCTAATTCTGGCTATTCACAGATCAACTCTATAATTTATTATCTTACTGTTCCCTTTTTTAAAAAGATTTATTTATTTATTTGAGAGAGAGCATGCGCGCACATGGGGGTAGGGTAAGAGGGAAAAGAGAGAGAGAATCCCAAGCAGAAGCAGACTCACAGATGCCCCACTGAGTGCAGAGCCTGGACGCACAGCTGGATCCCAGGACGCTGAGATCAGGACCTGAGCCTAAATCCAGCGTCAGCTGCTTAATCAACTGAGCCACCCAGGCGCCCCTTACTTTTTTTTTTTTTCAAATCTGTCTCCAATTAGGGACATTTTCAGATCCCATGGGAAGCTCGGATAACTGAGGACACATACACCTCATCCTCAGGGGTGGTTACTGTACTGAATCAAGGACTGGAAAATAGTATTAATTATATCCTCTCAAGTAAACTCAAACATTATTTTTATTAATCATTCTCTCTGACTTAACAGTTTACCTCTTTCAAGGAAGTAAAAACAGGACTGAAGAGGCGTTTTTCCCTCTAACTGTCCCCACCTCCTTTCTTGAAGAGGGGATAAATGAATTATAAAGTAGTATAACCCCCCTCCTCCTTTCCACACACAGACTATCCTGTAAACTGTTAGTTCAAATATTTTTGTCTATTTCAAAATAGTTTTGTCTATTTCCTCTCTTCATACTGAAATCTCATTATTTTAGGCCCCCATTAACAAATCCCGATTATTCTGGTAGCCTCCCCTAAAGCCTCTCTAACCCATACTCTTCCTCCTCCTTCTACACACCATTTCTCCAGCCACCGTGAGGCTTCTCTACCTTAACAGCAGGACTTAATGTCTCATGCCACTTTCATAAAACACACACTGGCAAGCAAACCAAATATACCACATCCAAAACCGTCAGTGGCTATTTGTTTCCCTCTCCATCAAATCAGAATCTTGAGCGTTGTATTTTTCATTTAAATGTAATACATTTAACTGTGGATTATCGATTGACATTTTGAGAGAGTGGTTCACGTAAGACTGTCATTGAGAAACTGATCCCTGTTCAACATAACTCCATGTATGGATCAGATTTTGTCATCTTGGCGACAGGCCACATTCTAGTGGTGAGTTCACGAAGGAAAATGTCAACTTTTGGTGGCTCTTCAGTGGCCACCTTGCTGACCTTCTACCAGACTGTTCATTTCTGTTCGGGCTTCTACACTCAGTATATATATTGTATTCATCACAATTTAGGGTTTAATCTCATGTTACCTTGTTTCTTTTAAGCATAGGTATCTCCGGCTAGTTTAGACGTTCCCCGAAGGTAACGTCTCTGCCACTCAGACGTCCTTACACTTGGTGGGGATTCAATAAGCACGGATTAGATCTCTGATTACAGGACAGTAAACTCTTATCACCTAACCGCAGTGCAGGCAACTGGAACATAATTAAACTTGAACTTTGCACCAATTGTAAAAGATTGATGACCATAAATTCCTATTACCAGCAAACAGTTCTGGGATGGCATTATGTGTTGTAAACCAGTAACCACTTTATTACCAAAATCATCAAATAAGAAATAAATTGTTCATGTGATCATGACTGCATTAACTAACAATCTGTACTCTTTTACTAGGTGTTATTTTTATTTAGTTTTATGATGAACAGGAAAGACAGATAATGATGTTCTTCTTGTCTAGCAAATAATATAACAGCTAATAGAGACAGTGAAAATTCTATTTCTATAGAAAAGTGCGCCTTGGAGCAAATATGTGAATACTAGCTTTCCTACTTACTGGCTCTACATATTCGGACAACTTTTGTATCTTCTCTCAGCCTGTAGCCTGTTTTTTTTGTTTTGCTGTTGTTGTTGTTGTTTTAGATTTTATTTTATTTGAGGGAGTGAGTGAACATGAGCGAGGGGAGGCACAGAGGGAGAGGGAAAGAATCCCAAACAGACTTGACACTGGGCACTGAGCGTGGAGCCCAATGTGGGGCTCAATGCAGGGCTTGATCTCAGGATCCTGATACCAGGACTTGAACCTAAACCAAGAGTTGGAAACTTGACCAAAGGAGCCACCCGGGTGCCCCGCCTAATTTCCTTTGTAAAACGGGGATGATACCTACCATAAACAGGAGTGTCGAAAGATTAGAGTTCATGGAGTAACTAATCTAGTTCAGGGCCTGGCAAACAGTAGGTGCTCAATAAATGGCAGCATTTATTCCACTGTACCTGTCTGTTGGGGTTCTCTACCTGCCTTGGTAATTGAGAGCATAAGAAAAGGAATGCATCGGGGCGCCGGGGTAGCGCAGTCGTTAAGCGTCTGCCTTCGGCTCAGGGCGTGATCCCGGCGTTCCGGGATCGAGTCCCACATTGGGTTCCTCCACTGGGAGCCTGCTTCTTCCTCTCCACTCCCCCTGCTGTGTTCCCTCTCTCGCTGGCTGTCTCTCTGTCACATAAATAAGTAAAAAAATCTTAAAAAAAAAAAAAAAGAACGCATCTGCATGTAGCCTGCAGCTTTCTGGTCCTCTTCCCTTCTTTCTTTGCTTTTTTCCTTCTTTCCTTCCTCTCTTCTTTCTTTCTTCCCTTTTTTTCCTCTTTTTCCCTTCTTCACATGCTACATGGAAAACCTTGAGTAGATCTCTGAACCTTCCCTTTTCTCTTCTAAGAAATCCCTCTTATTAAAAGTTCTTGAGAAATATAAACAAGTCTCTGAATTTTGCTAAGCTCAGAAGAGGAGCGTCATCATTGGCAGCGTGATGTCCAACTATTATCAACACTTATTTGGAAGTTCTTAATCTAGACAAATAGTAAGTAAACTGTGATTAGAGAGATTTTTTTCTCAAAACACCCTAGGATAACATGCGGTGCAGGCCTCATTTCCACTGAGATTAACCTCAATGCCTCAGCAAAAACAGTGCCTACCACAATCCCATGAAATAATTTTAGAAGCAATAAATTATGACTGGTTCCATTTACACAAATATTTTGATATCATGAACTAGCTTGCTTATTCAAACTGACGGACTGAGATGGAGAGCTACAGATAGAAAGGTCAAGAAGTAGATGATGTTTTTGAAGTTAGTGCGTGGGGTTTCTGGTGAGAAAGGAGTAGGGGGGTTAAATCAGCTGCCATATGGGGAAACGATCTGTGTGTCTCAGCAGACAGGGAGCAAAGCATACTTGAGATTTGAAAATTTTTTCAAACATTTTTCAAGGGCTTGAAACAGCTATGGGGAATAACTTTTCTGGAAGAAGAAAAATCTTTGGGCAGTGAAGTTTTAAATGTATTGTGTATAATGGATAAGTCCTTCACTACTTCGTAGCTATCAGCAGCATAGTGAATCAAAAACTTCTTGGTTCCATTATATTTAGGAATTCTTCATGGTCTTGAGTTATTCAGTGAAAAGTTTAAAAATGACGAAAGAAACAACTAGGCACCTGATAGACTTCAAAGCAGTAAAATTTTTTCTCATATTAAATTTAATTCAAAGGAAGAAGATTCTTCTCAAAGACGGGATGGAATGGGGCTGGGCAGTACGCAGGTAATCTGTGACATTACTCACTTAGAAAAGGTATGGGATGACAAAAGACTCTTCAGGACCACATTAAAGTAGTGGCATTTCCAGATCATTGTTTTTACTAAAGTGATTACAATATGGAGTTTATCGGAACTGTAAGAATTTCCCGTAAAATCAATGTCAAATTAAAATCTGAGTTTTAATTCAAAGGATCATATATAAATGAACAGTGTGAAAAATCTGAAGTGATTTTTTTCATAGAAACAGAAAAGTTATAATATTATACTAACTTTAAATTTTCTAAGAACTTTTATAAAACCATTACCTGTTTGGATAAAGGTAAAACAAATGTTAGTATCCCCATATACTTGTGAATATTCTAGGGAAACAAATCTTTCAGTGTTGGAAATGACCTGAATCTTCATCTGGAACCCAATCTTCGATTTTGATAATAATTTATGAATACAATTATTAAAAAGGGTAAGTTAAGTTACCAAGGCCGTATGGCCAGTGGCAAATGTCAGAGCTGAATCTGAAACATGTCAGGTATTTCACGGTAGTGTTCTTCCTAGTAGATTAAACTCTCTTATATAAATAACATGCCAATTTACCCTACCCAAAAAAACTAAGTTTCTGAGAACAAATCTCCTTTGTTTGTGGTCTTCTCTAGGATTTTAATAATGGAATAAAAACATACACCTCTGTATGTACCAGTAAAATGAAGAGATCTGTTGATAGAAGTCCAAGAAGGTATATCTTACTCTGGGCAATGGCATATTTCCATATCTACATAGAGATAAGCATCTCACCAGATCACCTCCTATCTCCTCTGAATGGACATTCACGAAGGCAAAGTTCACTCCATGGGGGCAGGAATCTTAGTGTCCTCCTTCCTCCTTGCCCACCTTTGAGTGAGCATCTGTGACTACACAGAGGTCTTGCCAATTTTCTTAAGCCCGGGGCCAAGCATCCATTATGACCAATACTGCATCAGTCTACTGGGACTCATGATTATGTTGCCTAACCTGCGGTAAACTCAGAATAGGATATTATAGTTGTATCATTCCTTCTACTGAAAACAGAGGTATAGGTATGAAAAACATTGCCAAGGTGGTCTTTTATTCTGTACCCTCACATGTGAATCAGATACAATGAAACCTTTTAAGCTTAACTTGGAAAGATTTTGTTAAATATGTTAGTCTAAACTTTGTTAATTACATAGCAAAACAATAATCCTTTTGTACAAGTTAGACGTTTTGGAGTCACTCTGGAAAAAACTTCAAAGGGGAAATCAAATAATGATTAGAAACAATTTCATCGAATAATTAAAAATAAATCCTAAGTCAGCACCTGCCTGTATTATAAAACCCAGAGGAGACAGCCTATTTAAAGATTGGATTCTTTAGAAGGTCGGCTGTTCCACAAAGAGAGCTGGGATCTGAACACATTCTAATTCTCCAAGAGAGAGGGCCAGATGAATTGAAGAATGTGTGTTATTTGAAAGTTCACATAGCGAAATAATGTTAATAACTTAGTATTGGAGGTACACCTGCATAAAACATGGAATAGCTGAGAAAAGAAAGGCGAGCACAGAATTTTAACAATATATTTAAGATTTGCACATGTAGAAGTCCATTATTGATGACTGGTGCTCTATTGTCCTTGCTTATTTTTTCTCTTGGGTAAGATTGTATAGATAGATAATTAGCTAGGCAGGCTAGTAAAATGGGTATTCCATTGGTTCTAGAAGTTGTCCTTGTTTAAGGCACGGTGCCATATGATGACTCAAACAAGAACTCTCACCATTACCCCAATGGCAGCAAGACTGCAATTAAAAGTAAAAACCAGCCCACACAATGGCATTCCAATATTCTGAAATCCTCAGAGTGTAAACTCCAAAACTCTTTCTAAATCAATGGAAGAATGTGGTATCTGGGCAATGACAAAGCAGAGAAGGTGGAAAAGGAAGACAAAGATGAGAGGGAGGTTTAGGGAAGTAGGAGAGGAGAGGAGAAGATGCAGAAAAAAAAAAAAAGGTAAAGGGCTAGTGAGAGACAAGACACTGGGTGAGCCAGACATGAGTTTGGGAGTTGCAGGATACATTCTTTCTCTACTTGAAATGCTGATTTTGAACATTTCAAAACATAAAACCAAAACATCTCATTAGCTAAGGGCAGAGTCCCTTGATCTCAGACTTGGTCACGTCCCCACCCTTCATTTTAAGCCCTCTTGGGAATGATTTTTTTTTTTTTTAAGTTACAAAAGTAATCGCTACAGAGGTCAAAGGATAGCAGAACTATAAATTATGGCATTGAGCTAACTGTACTCAAAAGAGTTGCTGGAAAGGGCACTGGCAAAATCTTCACTCTGAAGAGAATCTGACTCTTTGGCCAGAAGTGCAGGTAGGAAAAACAGGAAGTGTAAATTTGAAAGCTGCACTTCAACTCCTTGTGGTTCTTCACACTGATAGTGGTGACTGTTATTTTTCTACCACCAGTACCTCTTCCTCTTTCTGGTGGAAAAAAAGAAATAGTTTTGCTTTCAGGGACCATTTCTCCACCAATCACGGTCCATCAATTGGCTTTGGGATGGGCACGTAACCCAAATCTTGCCAAGCACAGTAACACATGCTCCTAGATCCCTCTGCATTAACTGGTCCAGGGATAGATACTTGGTTTCGACCAAGCCGATCAAAACTCTTCTGAGAGCTTTTCTAGGAAAAGTGCTGCATTCTTCAAAGATGGAAAGCGCTAAAATCTTGGCACGTCTGTGGCTTTCTTTCCATTTTATGAAGACAGACAGATAGAAAATGAAGTTAATTGCAGGGAGCTAGTCTTTAGAGGCAGAGAAAAAGAGACAGTTGATGGCATCATTCAGAACCTGGAGAAAGCCCATCCCTGAAATGTTCAGTAACATAATCCAAATATTTCCTTTTTAAGCTGGTTACTTATTTGTGGTTACTTGAAACTAAAAGAGTCTTTAAGTTCTACTTCCATGAATGAACCCCGCTATCTTTCGACTTACACCACTACCTATTACGGAAACTTACATTTTATTATGGCACACCTGTCACAGAATTGTAATATTGTGCTTAGACATGGTGTGATATTGGTATGTATCATCTGTTCTTCTCAGAACCCATGTAAACTTGGCTCAACCACTGGAGAGAAGAGGAAAGCCACCTATCTCTTCTCTATAATAAAACGACCATTTAACATTCTAAATTTTTCCGTGGTTGCATTTAATATGAATATTTCCAATGTCGGCAATGTTGAAATTGGTCATTTTTTTTCCTCCAAAAACTTGTGCCCTGGAGCCAAAAAGGTTATCTTTGAAATAAGAAGCATTGGGGTATCTATAGATTTTCTTTGCACATGTGTGCTTGGGCACACACCCACCCACCCTCCCCACCCACACAGAGCTCTAACGGTGAAGGCGGTTAGAGGAATGATAAGAGAGGAACATACGCTTTCTGTGATCAGATCAATGAGAAAATAATTAGGCAAAATGCAGGTCTGATAGAACAGGTAAACTGTAAAGTTTTGTGTATGAGAAATAACAAAATTCCTCCTAATGATTCCAGTTGTCGTCACGTTCTCGCATCAGTATTCTCTTCCTGAAACATAGACCAGTGTACGATGTAGATCTGCAACATACCCCTTGGCTTCTGACACCGTAAGAAAGGAAGAAAGAAAGTACAAATCCATCAGCTTACTCTTCAAAATTCCCCGCAGTTTGAACCTACCACAGTACAGCCTCCCCTCACCACACCTCCACCTTCTCTCAAGCTCCAGACAAACTCATGGCTTACAAATTATTCCAGGCTTTTGCCACCTCCAGTCTGACTCTACGTAGAGTGCTCATTCCTCTTTACTACGCCGATTATTTTATTCTAATTGGCTTTTACTTATTACTTTTAGGCATTTGTCAGCCAATGAAGTCTTACCCATGCTTCAAGGCCTCATACACGCTGTAGTCCCATACTTCTTTGGTTTATAACTAATCTGTCTCTGCTTGCACGTTTACGTCACTTTGTAGTTAAGACAACAGCAGACACTATTGTTCGCCTACATGGCTCCCTCCGATGCACCCTCCCCTTGCTCCTTAAAAAAGAAGTGATTTACTTAGGTAACCAACCTCCATGTGCTTTGGCCTAGATGGGCCCCTAGAGTAAGTCCTGGGGAGGACTAACGAATGCTCGAAGTCAATCTGGTTTCCCTTCCCCTTGCCAGTGGTTGCGGTAGACATCTTGCAGAAAGTGGCCAAACCAACATCTGTATCACCAAGCAAACCTTATCTGCTCTTATAGTAGGGTTCCCATAGTGTACCTGACCTTTTGGTTGCACCTCTCTTTTTCTTGCCATCACGAACAGGAACGCAGTTCTGCGCTATAGCTCAACACCCAGCTGCTTATACTCAGGCCCAGGTCTGCAAACTCAGGCTGGGAATTATGTAGGTAAGGAGATTCATGTGACACCGTCGGAAACCTAAGCACTAAAACTTAGGATCGCTTATGGCCCTAGGAACTCCTGGTGCCTTTGTCTTTTCTCAATCCTCTTAAGGGGTTCATGAACACATTTTGCTTGGAAAATAAAATTCTTATGACGTACTTACTGGTCTCTCAAGTCATCATCAACCGAGTAAATCAAATTGCCTTCCTTTAACTTTAGCTGTACGGCCATGGAACTAACAAATATTTTTACATAGCTTCCATAAAACAATTGGCTCCTTAAAATTTTATCATTCACAGCTTGCGCTGGCATTGTAAAATTGACATAAAGAATCTATACTGTCTTGGAAAGTTATATCTACTAGAGTGAAACACAAAAAAACGAGTATTTGAGTTTTTGAGGTCTGCAGGGCAGAGTTAACTCCCGCATCCCAATTTCTCCATTATAAATTAATAGCATTTATTTATAGATTGTTGCTGGTAAGATACACAGTTAGGGTACAAACTAGAACACGGTCAACACAGCAATCCAAACATAACCAGTTACAGTAATGACTATACTCTGTGTTTACCATTGTGGAGTTGGTGGCATTTTATTTTAATGGCCTATTTATTTGTCTGTCTCTTTACCCAGACTGTGAGCTCCCTGGGGGCATGAGCCATCTCCTAATCACTGCATCCCCCTATTACCTCCCACAGCGCTCAAGAAGCGCTCCTTGAACGTTAAGAATACATAAACGAGCAAATAATATCACATTGATTTTATCATAAATAGCAGGAAGAGAGGACGACACACAAAATATTTTCTTAATTAAAGAAACTAACAATTTTGGGGCGCCTGGGTGGCGTCTGACTCTTGATTTCGGCTCAGGTCCCAATCTCAGGGTCCTGGAATGGAGCCCTGCTAATGGCTCCGTGCTCAGCCGGGAGTCTGCTGGAGATTTTCTCTCTCTCCTTCTCTGTCTTCCCCTCCCCCTGCATGCACACACACTCTCTCTCAAATAAATAAATCTTTTTTTTTAAAAGCTAACAACTTTGATCATCTTAAATTCTAAATAATTAAAAAAAAGAACGTGTTTACTTCATTTAGCATATTTGGCATTTCTGTCATTAAAATTTTTCCAAATTTTAATGGGCTATAATATTTCGTCCAAAAGAAACTTAGTCGTTTGGTGAAGAGGAACTATTTTAAATTGGGCAGACTGATTAACCTATCTTTTTTCAAATGCTGTCTGTTACGGTCCATCTCTTTGTAAAATCTTATATGTAATGAGTAGATTATTTGCTTTAGAAGAACAAACAAAAGGAAGTAAGAGAAAGAAGTTTTCATTAGAAATGAGTCCTCCTAGGTACACCATATGTCATTAACGTTAAGAGCCACACACACAGACAACACTGAATATTTAGGCATCTTTTACAGCAAATCTCTCACACACACACACACACACACGCGCACGCGCACACACACACACACACACACACACACTCTTCATCTTCCCCTTCCTTATTCCAGGGGATACCCTCCATCATACTGCCTGCATATCCTGTCAGGTTGTTAAAGCAATAAAAATCTAATTTGCATCTGATTTGTAATAATATCAATCTGAAATAGCATAAAAACACAGCTCACTCTTATCGTTTCTTTATAAAAGAAAATTTGCAAAGCCAGTAGTGCTATGGGGAAAAAGTCAAACATCGCAACTGAGTCTGTCCTCTTTTAAAGATAGACTTAAAAATAGTGATTCCGATTTTCTAGACTCTTCTGCGTTTTCACACTTGAGAAAATATTTAAAATGGGACAGTTTAAATTCTTAAAATGCACTTGGGTGGGGACACAATTATTATTAGTTCTACAGCACTGTAATGGAAAAGAGTTAATGTTGCCATTAAAAAAAAAAAAATTGAACTTGAGAGTACCAAGCCTTGTTAAGGAAAAACTTTATTCTGCCTGCAGTAGTCTACATTTCAGTCATATGGTGGACAAAATGAGGCAGAGAAACTCCTCTTGGTATACTAAAACTAAAATTGCTGAACAAATGATTGAAAGAAAACAACTGTTTTTAATGTAATATTGAGCTGTCAAGAAAATAACAGAATTCTTTGGAAGACAGATAAATAGAAGGAATCGAGATTTCAGCGAGGTAAATATGCTTCGGAATCCTGTGAGGATCTGCTGGGTCCTGGTGTACAAGAGCAGGGGTTTGTGCTTAATGAGCCACAGGTGGTACAGGACAAGAGGCCTGGGGCTGGATCCTAATCCCATCCCTTCCCTCTCACCCCTGCTATGCACGTCTCCCTCTGTAAAATGTACCACCCAGCGGTGGACCATAAGGCTACGTCCGCAATCGGATGACTTGACTGCTCAAGAGCCACAAGACGGTGGAATGGTATCTTCAAGCTATTGAGAAAAAAATAAACACACAACTTCAAATTCTATATCCAGTCTGACTAACTTCTAAGAATGAAAGTGAAATAAAGAAATTTCAAGTACAGAAGAACTGAGTATTTACTGCCAACAGGCTTTCACTTAAGAGACTTTTAAAGACTGTACTTAAGGAAGAAGTAAAATAATTCTACAAAAAAAAGTTCTGAAATGCAGGAAGACATGGCTAGCACCGAAAGCAGACACATGGGTACAGCCAAAACAACGCTGCTTATACAAAATAATAAAACAATGTCTTACTTGTGAAGTTAAAAAATACAAAACTAAAATCCTCAGTAACTATACCACATACCAATCGGAAGTGGGGGCAGCTGCAGTGAGAACCAAACCAGCTTGGACAATAAGAATGAAATCATCTACCCCACCCAGTTAACTGTTTACAGTAACAAGACATTACTATTTTATTGTCTTTATTGCCCAGGCAATGTGGTTTACTGTTCATTACAGGAACTGCCCTAAAGAGCCATTAACTCCTTCAGCTAAAAACAGCAACAGTTCACTACCCAGAACTGAACTCACCACCTGAAAATCTTTGTCTTATAGCAACAGATTCTAAACTATTATCTCATAAGCCTTTCCCAAACCTAATCAAATCTCCATAAAGATCCATTTGAAACCAAACTTCAAATTCTCCACAAAATCTGGTTTTGCTTTACCTCCCCAAACACTATTAAATCTGTTGAGGTGGCCTTCTCCATCATCATGGTAAGCAGTAAACACAGCTCTGTCTTATCAACCAAGTGCGGTGCTATCTGGAGAGTGAGCATTCCACAGCAGTTAACATGTTCTCAGGGAATTTTATATTTTGGGGATGGAGGTAAACACTGACTAGCTTTAGATATTAGGTCAAGTAGGCATTTCTAAGGCAGCCATTTTAAAACGACAACTGATGTATACTTTCTAAATCCACAGAAAGGAAAAAAGGGACGAGAAGACAAACTAAAAGAATGCAAGAAAGGAAACTGAAGACACAGAAAAATGAGTACAAATGACGTGTACAAAATAAATGGTAACACTGAATCCAAAATTACATGCATAATAAGATTCAATATACTAGATTAAATTCCTAAGTAGAATACAAAGTTTTTTTACTGAATTTCTTAATGCTACTCATGTTCCTTTCATAAAAGAAAACCAAAACACACATAGACATATATGCTAACATGCACAATGAAGGACGTAGGAAAGTTGAAAGTAAAAGAATGGAAAGAACAATTACCTGATATAGCTTTATTAATATGAGGCATAACATACTTCTTTTTAAAGATTTATTTATTTAGTTTAGTGGGGGGAGGGGCACAGGGAGAGAGAATTCCAAGTGGACTCCTCACTGAACATGGAGCCCCATGCAGGGCTGGATCTCATGACCCCACAGTCAGGACCTGAGCTGAAATGAAGAGTCGGTCACTTAACCAACTGCGCTACCTAGGCGCCCCAAGGCATAGTATACTTTGAAGCAAAAACGAAACATTACTAAGGATTAAATGAGGTTAGATCTCTGAACTTATGTGCACCAATTAATATAATTTAAAAACATATAGAGAACGGTGCCTGGGTGGCTCAGTGGGTTAAGCATCTGACTTTGGCTGAGGTCAGGATCCCGGGGTCCTGGGATTGAGCCCTGCATTGAGTCCCACATTGGCGGGGGGGGGGGGGTGTCCCTGCTCAGTGGGGAGTCTGGTTCTCCCTCTCCCTCTGCCCCTCCCCCTGCTAGTGTGCTCTCTCTCTCTGTGTCAAATAAATAAAATCTTAGAAAAAAAATTAAAACATAAAAAAGTAATAACATATAAAGCAAAAAATGATAGGCCTATAAGGTGAAACTGACAAGTGTATTTATCCTCTGTTAGGAGAATTTAACACCTCTCTCTCAGTAATTGATACATCAAAAAAAATCAGGAAAGATCCGGATGCCATGATGAGCACAACTGTACAAATTGATATAATGGACATACATAGACTTGCACCCCACAACTGAAGAACATATCCTCTTTTCAAGTACATTTGGAAAACATAAAAATCTGAAGCAAATAAAGCCAAATCTTAAATTTTAAACAATCACAAATAGGCCATATATATTTTTTTACCCAAAATAAAGTGAATTCAGAAATCTACAATAAAAAATACATTTAAAAACCTTATACTTTTTTTGGAAAATGAACAATATGCTTCTATATGACTATAGCTTAAAAGAAACAAACAATGGATGTTATAAAAATCTTCAAATGGACAAAAATAAAAATACCACATTATCAAAATTGGTAGGATGAATGTGAAACAGGATTGAGAAATCAAACTCACAGCACTGATAACACAATAACCTGATATTATGAGCAATCAGAAGGGCCCATCACCTAGAGAACATTCTGGCCAAAATATTTAAGCAGGATGTAATTATGAAGACATACTCAGATAAATTGACACTAGGAGATTCTGCAGAGCAAATGGCCTTGACTGTTAAAAAATATCAATGTCATAAAAGCCAGGAAAAGGCAAGGGAAGAGTTATAATAAACAAATGCAATAGGTAATCAATTATTTGCTACTGAATCAAAACATAGTAAGAAAAAAGAAAATAAAGAAGTGTTAACATTTTGGGATCAGGAGAAACTATATATTAGGTAATAGTTTCATATTAATATTAAATTTCTTGCATGTGAAAGAGGTATTGAAATTACATAGGAAATGCCCTTGTTCTTAGGTAATTTATGGTGAAGTATAAACTGTCATGGCGTCTGTAATTTATTTTTAAATGCAGAAATTAAAGAATAAAAAAATTTTCCCAAAGGGGAAAAATACCTCTTAGCAAATAAAAAAGGAAGTACTTGAAATAATAAAGAAAAAAAAAAAACTCCATTAATCATCATACTCAATATTTGTATATTCCAGCAAACCCTTTACCCCCACAGGCCAAATATGGAACAATTTCAACTACAAAGTAAATAATGATAGCACTGGATTACAACACAAAGAATAAAATAAATATCCATGAGTCTATATTGATATAAATGATGGAAGCAAAGAGGAAGGAAGGAAGGAAGGAGGAAGGGAAGGAAGGAAAGAGAAGGCACAGATTTTCTTTACTGAAAAATTCCCAATTTTATATATCTATATCTATATCTATATCTATCTATCTATCTATATATATATATCCTCCTTCCAGGAGGTAGAACTTTCTTTTCTATTTTTTTTAAGATTTTATTTATTTATTTGAGATAGAGAACAAGCAGGGAGGAGGCAGAGGAAGAAGCAAGCTCCCCACTGAGCAGGGAGCCCAGCACAGGGCTCAATCCTAGGACCCTGAGACGGAATGCAGACGCTTTAACCAACTGAGCCACCCAGGTGCCCCTGGCAGGTGGAACTTAATCATTCTCTCCTTGAATGTGGGCTGGACTTAGTTACATGCCTCCAATTAGTAGCTAATGAAAGGGTATTTTCCTACCAGAAGAGCAACTCACCCTTAGTAATCAAGGTTAACATCATCAGTGACAGGTGAGGTGGATAGGATGTACCTTCCAATACGATCTGAGGAGAAGGGCCTATCATCTATTTGGAATCCTTCCCCAAAACCCTTCAGTGTGATCATGAGAAAAGATCTGAAAAACCTAAATTGAGAGCCATTCTACAAAATGCCTGACGAGTACTCTTCAACACTGTCAAGGTCATGAAATAGAAGGAAAGAGAGAGCCTGTCACAGATTGGAGGAGACTGAGCACTAAATGCAGCAGGCTTATCCTGGAAAGAATCCGAAAACAGGTAAAGGACATAAAGTGGGAAAACTGTTGACTTCTGAATCAAGTCTGTAGTTAATAGTATTGCAAGCAAATCAAGTTTTTAGTTATGCAAATGTAACACGATTATGTAAGACGCTAACACTGGAGGAACCTCGGTTGAGAGTATATGTAAATGCTCTGTACTATCTTTGCAATATTCTGTAAAATCTAAAGTTATTCCAAATTTCAAAGTATATATATTTTTTAAAAGCAAACTCTAAAATCAGAAAGAAGACAGGGATACCTACTAATACAATCAACAGCTTAATAAGAGATGGAAAAGGAAGAGTAAAAGAACTAAAAGGAAGAAAGAAATCTTTTCCCAAATCATACGATTTTCGCATAAATCCAAAATAATTCCCAGAACAGCTTATTAAAATAAATAAAAGAGCTTATGGCAAGTTTGCCAGATATAAGATCAGTACTAAAAAACTGATTACATTTCTATATGCCAGCGATATACAATTAGAAATGTACTTTTCAAGAAGGGATTTTAGCAAATCTATAAAGAATATAGAAATAAATCTAAATAATTATGCATAACATCTCTGAAAAGAACATTTGAAAATGTATAGCCAATAAAGAAGACCCCAATAAAAGGAGAAACATAAAGTTCTCCAAGATGAAAGTTATTTCTATTAAGATGTCAATTTTCTTCAAAATGATCTATATACATCCAATGCTATCGCAATAAAAATCACAGCAGGAGTTTTCAAGGAAATTGACAACCTATTTCTGAAAAATAAAAATAGCCAGGATGCTCCAAAAGGAGAAGAAAGTGAGGGGGAGACTGCCCTATCACATAGCTTCGACATGCTATGTAATTACGACATCATCATTTTGGAACACGGAAGGACACAACTTGGCAAAGGAACAGAAGAGCGGCCTGGAACAGACCAAATCCTATGCAGAAGTCTGATTACGAATTAGCCGGCTTTGCACATCACGTGATGCTAAGACACTAATGAAAAACCTCACACCATGGACAAAAATAATACAGATGAATCAAAGACTTAAATATGAAAAGCAAAATTTAAATAGTCAAACACTCTTAATAAAAACTGGGCAAAAGACATGAGCAGACATTTCACAGAAAAGGAAATATTAGCCAGTGATAATATGAAAATTTCTCAACCTCATTAGTCATCAGGGAATACAAATAAAAATTAATACCAAGGTACAATTTTACACCTACCATACTACCAAAAATTAAAAGAATGACAACCAAAAGGTTGCTCAGAATGTGGTACAATAGAAATTTTTGCATGTTGTTGATATAAGTGTAAATTGGTCACTCTTAAAATTAATTTAACTCTACCTAATAAGGTTGAAAAGATAAATGTGTTAAAACAGCAATATGATTCTTAGATATAGACTCAAAAAATTTTTTTGTACTTTTGAACTAGGAGAACAAGCCAAACATTCATCAAGTAGAACATACAAAAAAAGTTGACTCTTTCTACGATAGAATACTACGCATCAAGGAAAATAAGTGATCTAAGCTATCTGCACTGACATGAACTGAATGTAAGACATCGTATTGTTCAGTTCACACACATTATTATTGCACTGGTCTATATTTCAAAACAGCCAAAAAATAACCAACTTACTTTTTATAGGGTAATGTACATGTGGTCAAACAGGAGATGGGAGTAAAAAAACTCAAGACAATTTGCAAGGGCAAGAAGAAGATGTGATCAGGGAGGAATAAAGGGGAGGAGGTTCAGAAATACTGGAAGCGTCACTTTTCTTGAATCAAGTCTAATGCTGAGTGAAGCTCAGTCACAAGTTAAGTGAGGCATGTTGGATGATCTTTTAATTTTTCTTATTTCATTACTAATACACATTAAATACATATACATATAACTCTGTAAGCATACGCACATACATATAATGCCTCTCCTGTAACACAACCCACTAGATGTGCAGGTGTTCGGTGGCCCTCTTGGAATCGACCTGCTGAAACAGGAACCAGGGCAAGAGGCACAAGAAGGGCTAATACTTGGGCTACTGCTGTTGATGTCTCCGACCCAGGAGACTCCTGTCTTTGATCAGCATGCAGGGAACTGCGGTAGGCTAACGTGCTGCTTCGCAAGGAGCGCAAAATCTTAAAGCCTTCCTAAGTTTTAGCAAGATTATGGAATATTGCATAGGAAAAAAATACAGGAGGTGCAAAATAGCATGGTGAAAAACCGTCTACATGGGTATTAGGGAAAAGTGGATTGTCACATTTGTTTAGGTTATAAAATATGAATGAGATCTAGGGCCACTACTTTAGTTCTCTGATCCATGTCCTTACATATAAAATGAAGGGTTGAATGACACAGTCTCTAGAGACAGCTAGGATAGCTTCCAGTTCTCAAAGTCAAAGATTACAGATGTAAGGGGGAAAAAATAACATGAAATGCGTAGTCACGGAAAGAAGAAATGTGAAAAAAAAAGTCATTATACAAATGTTAAAGATACAAACTGTGATGACAGCAAGTACAAAGTTTATTTCATCTGTATTGAAATATTTATCTGTAATATACCATAAAGTGAAAATTCTCTTTTAACTTGTATATCAAAGAGAAAACAACCCGACAAAGAAGCTCAAGTAAAATATTTTCATGATATACAAATGCCATTGAAGTGGAAAGTCTTCAATAAGACCACCCAACCTTGACAAGTGTATTCACATAGGATTTAAAGAGTAATATTTGTATGACATACAGTAGGTGGTCTTTTGCGTGGATGAAATACTCCAGCTGACTTTGGTTCACGAATGCTTCTGGAAGAATTATGATGGATTTCTACCTGGCAAACCATAATGTTATCCTAAACTAATTCTGCTTTCAGAATTGCATTTTTTCCTTGTGATGAAGTATCCAAATTTCTTTAATCCTGTGTGTGTGTGTGTGTGTGAAGGACAGCATCCATATGTGTACCTAGGTAGTATGTACCCATGAATACTGCTTTTTCTTTTAAATACTTATTGTTTATTTTATTGACTTGGCTATCAGGAAGCTCAAATGTAACATTTTTGGCACTGATCATAACTTAGGTTTTCTGGCACAACTATGTTCCTTTATTTGGCTTTTCTTTCTCTATCCCTTATCTCAAATCATTTTATTCTCTATGTACTTTGTGCCATAAGGTACCTTGAAATATTTTCAGAAGTAGATAAAGCTGATGAATGCATACGTACAGTACGTGTCTTCTGACTTTAAAAGAAACATAGCTTAAATAAGGTTGCAAATTTCTTGGATCATCAGAAAAACAGAACAAAAGATGCCATTTAAAATCACATTATTAAAATGAAGCAACTTGAAAGACTTTATACAACAGTTACACTCTGTTTGAATTTCAAGTATGATAACTTACTTGCATATGTCATCTTCTGGGTCTTCAAGCCCAAATCTTTCATCAAATGTAAGTTGTATCCATACATTTTCCTCTGCTGCTACCAGTCTCCATACCAAGACCATATTTCTTGGGTAAGTATGAGGAAATCTTGGGCTGTGAATACTTCCATTAGTAGACACAGTAATAATTCTCTCATGCTGGGGATCTTGTACTCCTAAAGCAAAAATATAGGAAGAGACATACATTTAGCACAGACATCTAAAAAACTACAGGCTTCAAAATAAATGTTTGTTTGTTTGTTTGTTTGTTTGTTTTTTTAATCGTCCATATTTTAACCCAACTATTGCGTATGCCTCATAAGATATAAACCAAGTGCCACTCTTTTCAGAACTCACACAGAAAAAAATGATTATTTTAACATTATTGAGTAAAAACCTGTGTCCATTTATACTCAAAAGAGCATAACGTATTAGTCTTCTTAATTACCGGAACGCCAAACTACCAACTCACAGATTCCTAAAATCACAATAAAGCTGACTTAACACATGAATCTCCAAGAACAAATAAAAGATGAGTCACACTAAAATAAAAGGAAACTTTGCATATAACTCTATTGTTAAAAAAACAAATAGTGAATTTTCCCCCATTCATCAGCTGCAACTTCAGCAATTGCAGCAACTTCTCATTGAGTATTTGTTACTCAAATCACATTATTTCCCATTGATAAAATGCCATTTAAGAATACTGCTCTAGGGGCACTGGGTGGCTCAGTTGGTTGAGCCTCTGACTCTTGATTTTGGCTCAGGTCTGATCTCAGGGTCATGAGATCGAGCCCCACGTGGGGCTCCATGCTCAGTAGGGGTCTGCTTGTCCCTCTCCCTCTGCTCCCATGCTTGCTCTCACTCTCTCTTTCTCTCAAATAAATAAATAAATAAAATCTTGAAAAAAGAACGCTGCTCTAAGAAGCTTCTAGAATTTAAAAGACTGAATACCAAGGGTCATGTATTAGTTAGAAGGTTATTTAGGTTAAAGAATAACCTGTTTTTCTGTTAAAAAAACCCAAAATAATTTTAATAAGTTGTAGTTATGATTCTTAAAGCAGCTTTTTCATTCTCTTAACCTTGGCTATTTCATCAATCTGGTAAGTATTATTTTATATGATCTAACTTATAATCAGGAAGACAGAGTAAAGAAAAATATAAGTTTCAGTGAATATATATAGTACACATTATGAGCAATATCATCATATTAGTAAATGTGCATTAACTGCTATAGAATTTTTATATTAGACAATTTAATGTTGCCATTCTTCTCAGTGCCTGAATTTGTCCTCAGCCACAAGTAACCTATTCAGAAACACGTTCCCTCTCAGTGGATGCTAATATTTAATACTGCTATTGGCCATATTAACTTATATGAAATAATCAATACTTCTTTGATGCATATAATTTAGCACAAGTATATTTCCAAGGAACACAGAAGGATCTATCAAGTTAGATGAATTTTCCTCTATACTGACAATTTATCTTTTAAAAATGATGAAAATTTACTGTTACATTAAGTTAATTACCTGTTTTCAAAGATTTCCTTTAAAATTGGGATATTCTCCACCCTCTAAATTTTCTTCCAATAACCTGCATATTTCAAAGGTGTTTATAGCAGCAGTTTATATCAAAAGTCCTTCTCATTTGGCAACTAATATTTTTTAATGAATTAATTTTTCCAATTAGGTTTATTAAAATTTATTACTTGCCCCATTTTGTCTAAAAAAATGCCTTACATAATCCAAGGCACTCTACAAATATAGCACTGTTTATTTTTTCGTATACAACCTAGAAAACTACATACCTACTAAAAGATCTGAATTCTATTTTTATAACCAGTCAAAAAAGCTCATTGCTAAAATGTATATACTTAAATTTTGTTTACATCTTTTTTTCCCTTTATAATCCACAATTCCATTAAACTATAATTAAACATAATTTAAAGACCAAACATCTAGGTCTTCTTTGTGGTAAAAGAATCGTAAATTTCCTTTTAAGTTAAATTGCTGCTCCCCAAAATTCGTCTTTAAATGCAGTGAGGTTTGCCACCAAACACATATGATTTACACATGACTGTCAAAGTTTTATGTAAATCTCAAACAACTAGGCCTATAATCAGAAAAAAAAGAAGCAACAAACATTAAGTTGTACCAAATTAAGGGACTACATTTATAGTTTTGTTGTTTAAAATATCATAGTTCTAAACATATAACTTTACTGGTATTTTGAGGAAGAGACAAGTATATATTTTGTAACGGTTTTATTGAACATATACTTTTCCTATGTCCAGTGGACAGTATACTCAGAGAAAAATAGCAAGGAAATAAAACACATGTTTGTAGTCAAATTACTAAAATATTATACCATGCTCTTAGCCATGTATTCTAAAGAAGAATAAATCTTGGTTCATCTTAGATGGTGAATTTAGCATGAGAAATGAAAATATATCTAAACATGGACTTAAAAAATTATAATTATATGCCTTTTTACATTATGTTGCCCAGACCCTCTTAAGGAAGAAGTACTGAAAACTAAAATGAACCAAAAATAGAAGAAAAAAAAAAAAGGAAAAGGGAGATTAATAATGTAAATACTAATAAAAACACTAACTCAAAAAGATATCTGCACCCCTCCTGTTCACAGCAGCATTATTTACAACAGCCAAGACAGGGAAATAACCTAAGTGTCCATCAATGGGTGAAGGGACAAAGGAAATGTGCTTTATATATACAATGGAATATTATTCAGCCATAAAAAGGGAAAATGTCACTTGGACCAACATGGATAGACCTTGAGGGCATTATACAAAAATAAGTCATACAGAGAAAGACAAATACTCTATGATCTCACATGTGGAATCTTAAAAAAAAAAAAGAGCTCATGGATACAGAGAAGAGCCTGGTGATCGCCAGGGTGGGTGAAATGGGTAAAGGGGGCCAAAAGGCACAAATTTCCAGTTACAAAATAAATCATGGGGATGTAATGTAATATACAACACGATGACTACAGTTACTAATACTGTACTGCATATTTCAAATTTGCTGAGAGAGTATATCTAGTAAGTTTCTGTTGAAGACACACACAAATTTCAACTATGTATGATGACAGATGCTAACTAGACTTATTGTGGTGATCGTTTTGCAATGTAAATAGGTATCAAATCATGATGCTGTGTACCTGGAACTAATATAATGTTATATATCAATTATACCTTGGTAAAAATAATAATGTAAATACTGTAAGATTGACTATACATATAATTCAATTACATAGAATCATATCTATATTATTTGATTAGTTTATCATTAAGTCAAAGCAATTTCATAATATTTGCTATGCATCTCATAGTATCAGTCCCTTTAAAGATACATTTACTATGACTGAAAGAAGGTAGGAATAAGAGAAATAGCAAGCAATAAAAATTATAGTACTTGAGGGGCTCCTGGCTGACGCAGTTGGTAGAGCATGCAACTCTTTTTTTTTTTTTAATATTTTATTTATTTATTTATTTGACACAGAGAGACAGTCAGCGAGAGAGGGATCACAAGCAGGGGGAGTGGGAGAGGAAGAAGCAGGCTCCAGCGGAGCAGGAAGCCTGATGCGGGGCCCGATCCCAGGACCCTGGGATCACGCCCTGAGCCAAAGGTAGATGCTTAACAACTGAGCCACCCAGGCGCCCTGAGCATGCAACTCTTGATCGGGGTTATAGGTTTAAGCCCCCAACAGAGTGTAGAGATTACTTAAAAATAAAAACAATTAAAATAAACATTATAATACTTGATAATATATTATTAATAAAAAGAATACTAAAAAAGAGGTTTCTAGATAATATGTAACTCATAAAAAAAGATAAATCCATATCCTTTCTCCATATTGTTTTAGGTCGACTGTTGCAGAAAAGAGCTGTAGGATTAAGAATTACATACAATGTTTTAGTGAAATCATTCTACTTTCTAGGTCTTCTTTTTCTTTTTTTCTTTTTGGTAAGTAGGCTCCATACCCAGCATAGAGCCCAGTGTGAGGCTTGAACTCAGTCACCCTGAGATCAAGACCTGAGCTGAGATCAAGATTTAGATGCTTAACTGACTGAGCCACCAAGCACCCTTGGATTAAGAATTAGGTAAAAAAGGAATGTCTCCAAAATTGGTTAGAGTTCTAAAGAACTCTGGTTCCTGTTTCACATGGGCAAGACAGTAGCGACATGTCACCTGTAAACTGACAGACTTCACAGACAGCCTGTGCGATTTCTGATGTGTTTATTTCCAAATATACATTATTTTGAAATTATGCTTTTTAAAAAAAATTTCTATTTTCAAATCCTTACTTGTTAAATATACATATTCATTGGTCTCATTCCTTCTTCTTGTTGCCTATAATAATCCTTGTTTATATTATTTTATTAGTTTGTTTATATAGTTATCTTTGCTATCGCTCTCATTAACTCTCAATTAACAAATTTCAATTTTAATGATAGTCAAAATCACATGATACACAAACACACCCACATGAACACAGTTTTACTGACTCCATGAACTGGCACCTTTTTGCCTAGAAAATCCAGAATAATCTCATCCTAATCCTACTTGATGCTGTAGAAAGAAGATGAACTTGAGCTCCATAGTGCAAACAAACCTCTCCCCATAAATTCCAATCTGTATAGAAGTACCCTGTTTATGTTTCATATTTAGAATTCTGACTATTCATACTAAAGTACAATACTATACCATATTGCACTAAAATACAACAGTATACTAGATAGGCTCAATCTTCTCATTCCCATACCTTTAGGACAATAGCAAAATAAAATAAAGACAATCAATAGCACTGTCTACCTCAAACTGTTTACAAATTACAATACATTTTCACTAAGGAAAAGAAAATAAGGGATTGTTAATATTAAGTAAACCATAAAACAAATATAATTATTTAAGATACGCTCAAGTGAGGTTCTTGAATTTATCCCAGAAGATGATCACTTTATTCCTCAAGGAACCGAATAGTCAAAACTTACATATTGGAAACCTACTATGTTTCCTGTTCTGTTCCAGGTACTTGGGATATCACAAACAAAACAAAGCCTTGTCCTCTTAATGTGACAACTTCTAGGACTGTATGTTAATATCATTCCTAAACTAGGTATACAGTATCTAATATTCAGCTACCAAAACCCACTTCTCAGATGTTTCCTCTTTTAGAATTCCATCTTTGATGAAAACAGAGAGGGAGACACACCATAAGAAACTTAACTCTAGGAAACAAACTGAGGGTTGCTGGAGGGGAGGGGGGTGGGGGGATGGAGTAGCTGGGTGATGGGCATTAAGGAGGGCAACCGATGGAATGAGAACTGGGTGTTACATGCAATTGATGAATCACTAAATTCTACCTCTGAAACTAGTAATACAATATATGTTAATTAAATTGAATTGAAAGAAAGAAAGAAAGAAAGAAAGAAAGAATTCCATCTTTGATTCCCATTGTACATTCCTTTAGGACTGCATATTTTAATGATAATGTATGGGTTTACCTTCCTTACTTCCATTCCTAAACTGTAAAGGCATTTTACCCTAAGTCCAGAAGCTAACCACCTGTATAGCTCTGTGCCTTGCTCATGGCATTACCTCATACATATTGATAGTATATACATATATATATATATATATATATATATATATATATATATATATATAATATCCTACAGCAAGAACATGTCAGAAGACAATTTTACATATTATTTCGATGTTTCACTCTCCATGCCTAAGATCCTAGTGACTGCACATGATAAGGATAAGAAGATTTTACAATTTATACTCCTTCTAATTAAGACCCCTTAATTCATATTTGATATCTTACTCAAAGTCCATCTATTATAACCTACATATATATTTCAGCTGAAGATGATAGGTCACAGAGTACTCATTATTGAGATTTGTCATTTTCTTAACATGCTTGCTTATTTTAAGAAAGTAAAACATGTTTCATAATTTTACCACACTCCAAGAATTCCATAATTATAATCATTATTTTATCTTAACCCTGAAATATGAATAAACTTATGATAAAAGTTGTTATTTTACGCAAGACACTTGATATCAGACTTTACCTTTTATAAACTTAAGATAATCATAAGCTGTTTTAAAGTTTACACGAAATGATAACCATATAAATTAATCACCTTGATAACTGTAAATCAGTATGTATGTGAAGCAGAAACTTTGTCCAAAATATTCTGCCTAGTTAAAATACAATGAGGGAAAATTTATTATCAGGTATCAAGTTTTTCTGATGTCAGTGAATAGGAGATTGCTATGTAAGATAATGCAAAATTGTTCATGTGTACAAAGATTCTAATCTTTGCAAAGATCAAATTAATTGAGCAAGAAACAATGATGTTTAGGTGGAGATTTCAAATTTTTGATTTCATTCTACAGGTTCACTAAGAGAAAAAAAAAAACAGCTTTGTAGAAATTTTGCCATTTCCTTGACCTGACACTATCTTTAAAAAAAGGTTTAAATATTTTGCATTTACTGAGACACACAAGAATTCACACATTAGCCACCTATCTAACTACAAGTGATAGTAAGAAATGGGGGGTCTTTGTTCAGGAAGTTCAAAGCATATCTTCCACATGCAATGAGAAAAAGTTAATATGTGAGCATATCCCCAACATCCCCATCACTACTCTGAAGCAGCCACTGGAAAAGAAGGGCTGGATTGACCCTACCCAGAAGTATGCCTGGAAAACCAATATAAGCCCATTCCCCTCACTCATGGACGATTTTAATGGGCCAACCAGAGAGAATCCAATGGCTTTTCTTCAACAGTTGAGAATGAGATCATTTTGGGTAAAGAAGTGAGATCCAGAACTACTGTAGCCATAAAGCTTGTAATAGAATCCAGTCTGATGAAAAAGTCAATGCACAGAACTAGGCAGATAAACGATAGTACAAAAAATGGAGCTAGATCCCAGCTCAAACAACACAATAAGTTCATCCCATGTCTGGGCTTCTCAGCTACATGACTAAATAAATTGCTTGTATTACTTAAGCCAATTAGAGTTTTGTGTGTGTGTGTGTGTGTGTGTGTGTGTGTGTGTGTGTGTATTTTACATTTGCAGCCAAAATCATTATATAGTGAACATGTCTGAATTTGCCTGGGATGTCCTTCATTTAGTCCTGTGATCCTGGGGTGATTATTATTAGTGTTCCCTTTTCATACTCTAAAATATCTGATTTAACATCATAAAGAACACAGCCAGTAAGGTCTATAAAATTCTTCTGGTACTGAGGCATGAGATATAGAATGGTAAAGATTTGACAGCATGGTATTCTAGCCTTAAGGTAAGGGTAAAAATAACCTATTTTGATTTTACACAATGGGATACAACATTTTCAAATGAAGGCTCAATTATGAAAGATAAACTGGCAATAATCTTCTTACCTATTATGTCAGGGGATAAATAGCCAAGTATATATAAACACAGAGTCTCTGTAAAGCTTTTATTGCACACCAATTAGTAATGAATATGGTTGTATACACACCCCATTATAGTGAACCATGTTTAGGCAATGGTGTTATTTTTTATCCTGTGTTAAATTGTGCATTATTTTAGATACCCCCCAAAGGCCAAAACCAGAATGTAAAATAGAAATAAATTAGGAGTAAGTCACATTACAAAATAAACATTCCCTTTAAAGATTTGCTATTGATTGCATTTTTAAATACTTAATCAACTCTCTCGTTGAATTAAAACTATTATTCAATGTAGAAAGTTTATATAAAATATTAGAAGTTCTGAAATATTTTAAACTGAATACATTTATATGAAATAATATTATTATGACAAAAACTGGCTAGTGTGATTAAGCACAAATTCATAATACATAACAAACAAACAATCTTACTTAAGAGAAAATATGTTCACTAAAGAACCTCATCTGTTTTGAAGACTCAACATATGTCCATTTTCTGTCTGCACTGGACATAGAATTTACGACATTCAGATTGTAGTTTACCATCAATTTCAAATTTGGAAGTAGCTACCTATTTCCTTGTGAACACACAATGGTTAGATACAGTACTTACATTCTGATAGGAAGATGTTTAAAATTCATCAATGAAAATAATAATGAAAAGGTAATCAATACAAACTTACTCTTTCACAGAAAACATGCAGGTAAGGCCATTAGTTTATGCCTTTAGTGAATATTTAAAATATCTTTAAAATTCTCTTTTAGGTTAAGCTTTCAATTAAGCAAAATAAATGATTCCTAAGAAACAATAAAATAGGAATAGATTTATTTCAGTCTTCATATATTCAGCAATCATTTATGCTGAAAAATGAGACTGCTGCTTCCCACTTAATACTAGCATTTCACGGTCACAGGTGAATGCATATAATGTATAAGCCATAAGCCTATGATACTCTTATGAATAATACGGAAGACAGTAAAAATAATAAATTCAATCACTTCTTTACAAATCATGTCCTCCTATCGTATGTTTTAAATGTTATTAAATGTTGCCGATAAGTAATAGTGTTTGTGTTTCCATAAACAATATTTGAGATTTATAAGTTAATATTTGTAGCAAGATCTTTGGTTTCAGCAATAATTCCACATAACGACATCAAGAATAAATGAAGAGCAACTATACTGGGACATGACTGCCCCTTTGAAGGCTAATTAAACAAACTGTGCTCATGAATGTTCTAGTCTTTCTGCCCTGCTGGAAAACACCACTGTCTCACCCCACACCACGTCAACAACTCTTGTCTATCTTGAAGTAACATTAAAATATAAATAAAATATAAACGTGAGGCTTTTAAAAGAAATGAAAGCCATAAGTAAAAAATAAACACATCACTTTTGTGGGAAAATAGGTTGCCTAAATTTTACTTCTCAAAGCAAAGATGTTTTTAATTGGCTTGAATATGCCCATTAACAGCACTCTTTAGCAACGGCTAGCTTTATGACAATAGTTTCAAAATTAAACCAAAGATCCTGAGGGAAAAGGTCTAAAAAGAGACGCTGAACTTAGGTTAGAACAGATTCAAAATACACACTTTTATTTAAAATAGGGACTGAACTGGACTTTAAAGAGTCTAGCAGAAGTTTCGTTTGTGAGGAGTGATTATTCTTCAACACTTCATTATCTCTACTTTCTTCAACTGTAGTCAAAAATACCTATTTCCCTATCTTCTGATCTCAGTGAAGACTTTGAGGATATATCTGTCAGATTGGACACCGTCAGATGCCACAAGATTTGAGAGTCCTTCTTTATGGTATTTGCACTGTTTATATGAGTGTAATCCCCCAGCCAGCAAATGGACCAGCTGCATTCATGACCTCCCAACAAGTAAACAGACCTGTTTGAACATAGCATTTCCTTGAAAATTCTTGTTCATGAAACCCAATTTTGATGTTGAAAATTCTCCACCCATGTTCCCTATGAATCCATCCATTCCTCTTCTGACAGAAATGGAACACTGTCCCCCAAAATAGAGTAAAGATACGGAAATAAATGCTCAGGGGTCAAAAGAGCAGGAGAAAAGGAACAGAAAAAAAAAAAAGAATTTAACTGCAGCAAGTATAACAGTACTAATTATCTTGACAAATGGCACTTAGTCTTATTCTCAAGTTGAGACAGGGCTTTTTAAGAAAGACGTGCATATCACAAGCCTTAAAAACAACTAATCATTTAAAATACATGATCTAAATTTACACACATCTATTTCTGTACAACTACAAAGACTATCAACTATTTTACAGCAGTTATCATACTTGAAAATTCAATTGCAATGTTGCATTCTTGTTAAAGTCAACCAACAAAAACCAAGTCAACCAAAACAAAAGATTTCTGGTGAGGAAGCAATATACCAACAAAACAAAACATAACAAAAACCTGATATAAATATATATTAAAACTTTTACTCACTAACAAGAAACTTTTCATTAAGTACTTTCTGCCAAAAGAAAATACTTATTAATAAAGGATGGAAAAAAAAAAGTCTAAGAAACACAAGAATCATCCATTACACTTTGACAAACACATTTCTACTCTCTCTATACCACAACAGTCAAAATAAAATGCCAGGGGAAATTATTCTTTAACCTTTCAGAGAATACAGAAATGAGAATAGAGACATTTTAGTAAGCACACTACAGTCTGAAGATCATTAGGAATACAAAAACAACACAGGACCATTGGAACGACTAGGTAAAATTTACAAGTCAAAGACAGAAAAGACTCCCATTATGGAAGGCATTCAAATCTGTGCTAGTTCATGTTGAAAAATCAGGTAAGACTAATCCTCTTCTTTAATATGGTTCACTATATCAACCTTAATTATGTGAGAGTACGTTAGAGTACACAATAAGAAAAGTTTAAAAATTCAGAGTAAATAGAAATATATGTTTTGCTTACCTTTTAAATGTTCTTTCTCCTCTTTTCTATGCCAGTCCAGATGCTTGGGTATAGTTCCTCCCTGCCAGTAGATGGAGATAGTAAAATTGAGTCTTTTGGTGACCTCGCATCCTAATCTAGGTGGTTCAGAATCTTCAATCAGATTTTGGAAGTAAAAAAATTTGAATGATTGAAAAGACACATAAAGCTTGTAAAAATTATTATGTGAGTCAGTCAAATGAACTTTTATTCATGGTCATTTGTATCAATCTTTAAGGGAGAGGGTCTTGGCTGGCATAGAAAAAAATAAAAGAAAGAGCATTATTTTGTAGGATATATTCCCTTGACTCTTCATTCTTCCCAGAGCTTGCTCATTTACTCCTCAAATATCTATTGAATACGACTCAACAGTAGCTTACAAGTTACTAGCCAGATGCTTTCACACACATTATCTATTTAAAGTTTTTAACAACCCTGTGAAGAAGTAATTATTAGCCCCAAAAATCTTGTTTCAGAAGCTATATTTTTTAAAGTTCCATATGGTGAGCTGACTCTTGGCTTGCCAAGTTTCTGTAGTCCTCCTGATGTTCAGTTAATGGCTTCTCAGATTTAGGGAGAATGAGTTTCTTCCTACTATTGATAAAGGAGACCTTGAAGTGGTTGAAAACTCACTTGCTATTGATAAATACTATTATGTGTTATTTTGCTTCAAATTAATACAAGACATCTAACAGCTTCCCAGGCAAAAATTCAAAGGCTAAGATACAGACATTTTACAGAGGTTAAATGGATCATCTCGAATAAAACGGGGTTCAGGAGAAGCGCTTCACGAAATTTCTTGGAGAAATTGTGTACTTAAGATCAAATTCAAAGGGATAAACATTAAAATTTGTGATTACTAATAATGGCTTATAAAAATAGTAAAATTAATAACATTTTCCAAAGATCCTAGAGGACACATAGATACATCCTGAGGATGATACAGAAACAGACTGGAAGAACATTCAAAACTGAATTGAATATTAGTGATATTACAAAATAATTGGTTCCACTTTTCTCATTCGGTTTAGTAAATCCATCAAAATTTTAATTAAATAGAATATATCCCTAATCCTTATCGCAGTAAAGTCTAGGTTTCAATACTCCTGGTAGTCATGGTTTGTGACTTTATTTCAACATAACACACTTTGGGAAAATAGGGTATTACACAACTACTCGAACAAAAGTAACACCAATTTGTTCAAGAATGACTGATTAAAATAAAACTACTCACTTTTATATAGTCACCATAATCACTCAGCCCAAATGAATAAAGTAATATTTATACAACTCTTTGTTTTTATAATGATTTTCAGATTATAAAACACTTTCTTTTACATATATATATATATATATATATATTTTTTTTTTTTTTTGGGCTGTCACACAACCTTGAAAACCAAATGTATTATGCAAACTTCATTACTGTGAACACAGTGTTGGTTGGCATAGTAGGTTGACCATATAATTTCTTGTCCAAGCCAAAACAGCTTTAAGAATAAAAGAGGGTGGTATTAATTATGTCAGGACAACAGACAGAAACCATGATGGTCCCCAGAAAACATGAACATATGGCCACCCCAGTGAAAAATGACATTAACCTTCAATCCAGAGCTTTTGAGTCTAAATCCTATTCTCTTTCCACTCTACCATAAGACTTCAGAAAATCTTTCAACCTGGACATCTATGTGATTAATTCTTAAGTATAGGTTTTCCTATTAGAATCCTTATTCAACTTAGCCCACTGAGTAGAACTTTTTTTTTGTTTTCATAAACTTGGTAATATTATTATATTTACAGTACTTAATTTTAAGGTAGGTTAAAACAAAAACAGCAATCCTAAAACCATTTCTGTTTAACTACTTTTTAATGGCTTGTGAGGTGTTTCTAATATTACCAATGAAGCAGGAGACAGTTTGACCAATTATTACTGATTTGCTGGATTCTGGCTCCATTCCATTGCTCAGAACAATAGGGTGACATTAATTCTACTACCAATTATAAATTTTCTTCCAGAATTTGGTACTCCTTTAAAATGATAAACTCCACATTAAAACAGAAAAGATAAGAGATCGTTTAAAATATGTTTAGGGGCGCCTGGGTGGCTCAGTCAGGTAAGCATCTGCCTTCCACTCAGGTCATGATCCCAGGGTCCTGGGATCGAGTCTTACATTGAGCTCCCTGCTCAGCAGGGAGGCTGCTTCTCCCTCTGCCTGCCACTGTTTCTGCTTGTGCTCTGTCTCTCTCTGACAAATAAAATCTTAAAAAAATTTATGTTTAATGATTAGGGTTAAAAATAATGGAAAATGAAACTGTACTAAAAAATAAAGACTGCTTATCCTTCACAATGAATGCGAGTCTCACATATATATTCATTTACTTACTTGATTATCTGGTTTTTAAAGTATCTGCTTGTAATTTAATTGAACTCTAAAAGATCATGGATTTTGCCTACATTTCTGTTTTGCTTGGTTTCCATTGCTTTTTACTGGTATATTGCAACACTCAAAGTATAACATGGTGACTCACACATAATATACAATAAATATTTGTTGCTGGCTGAACTGCCTTGGAATAGGGCCCCTGGTTCACCTGCAAATCTATTTAGAAAGAAAATTTCGTAGATCAAAAGGATGAGATATGGCTTGATTACCGGCCTATCATTATTTTCTGAAGATTGCTGGCTTAAGAAAAATTGATCTGAACAGACACCAGCAGCTGTTGCCAGGTCATCAGATAGATTTCCATGGAATAAAGTTATGTTAAATTCGTATTTGGAATTGCTTTGCCATGATCTCTGAAATAAAACTTCCAACAGCGAGATTTCATCTAAAGAGCATCATATTCAAGGAAAATATGATTTTCCTTTCTGAAATCAAAAGTTAAGTATCTGTTTAAAAAATAACATCTCCATTCTCTTGGCTAGACTTTGGAAACACACGTATACACTAAGCAACAAAAAATGTGAGATTTTTCTCTTCACGATTCCCTTCCTTACCAAAATTCCAGTATCAAAATTTGTTTTAGTTAGCCTTATGCTTTAATTTTTCTGTGCCAGATGACAGGTATCAAGGGTAATAATATTTAGAATTGAATGTAAGTATTATGGTATGGTGGAAGAATACAGTAGAACCATTATGGTAAAGAGCATGCCAGTGGGATGATCTGGACAGAAGAATATAATAATGTAGGAAGTTTTTGAGACAAAAACAAACCTTGACATGATTTGCTAAATAATGTCTATAATCCTCTGTTCCTTTATAATTGCTCCAATTATAAAACTAGGCTTCAGAATTCCTCAAGTATGTTAAACTTCTGAACCAAGTATTTAAAAACAAGAACTATTTTTTTTTATCCTTTTAAACCAATGACTTGAGAAAGTTTTGAGAATCTGATGAAAGATATGGGTGCTCAAACCAGAAAATTATATATCTAAAGACATACTCTCATAGTTTTCACACGATAGCATACAATTTCAGTGTATTCATCCAGCCCCTAAAAACTATGTATGCACCCTTTTATCTATGAAATCAAGGTTAAGAACACTTTCTCCCAAAATAACCTGCCCATTATAAAGCAAAACAAACAATGAGTTCTTCATTCCAGAATCAGGCAGGCTAACAGTGCCATTTTGGTAAAACAGTATCAGTGTAAAAGAATAACTGATTTAGCAATCAAGCATTAAAAAAGAAATGCATTCTGAAGCACTAACTTGAGTTTTGGAGTGAGCTGGAAAAAAAAATACAGATATATGTACATATAATAGGTATTGTATGTTTTTTACATAAAAATAATGACAACATTTCATAGACTTCCAATGCACCTGTATAAAAGTATTTAAAATATTTTCTGGAAAAATGTATCTAAAATATGTCATTTAAAAACAAAGGAAGGGGCGCCTGGGTGGCACAGCGGTTAAGCGTCTGCCTTCGGCTCTGGGCGTGATCCCGGCATTGTGGGATCGAGCCCCACATCAGGCTCCTCCGCTATGAGCCTGCTTCTTCCTCTCCCACTCCCCCTGCTTGTGTTCCCTCTCTCTCTGGCTGGCTCTATCTCTGTTGAATAAATAAATAAATAAATCTTTAAAAAAAAAAGGAAGAATTCTTTACATTCACTAAAAATGTACTATCTGTCCTAAGGAAATTTTAGAGATCTGTTATCAAGAAATGTATACATAAAAGAATACAGCAGATAAGTTCACTGCACTTGTACATTTCAACAAGAAGAATTTATTTACTATAACAGTTTTTAAGAGCAAATGATAAGAGCAGTTGCTAATGTTTGAGCACTAATAGTGGGTTGGAAACTTTTAGGCACTCACATGAACTACCTCACAGTAATGCTCTGCAAAAGACTTGATCATTACCATTCCACCAAGGAGAAAACCTCTAACCGGACCAAGACATCATGAACATAGCGACAACACCAACAACAAAATAACAAATGTGGGTCCCACCAGGGAAGATGCTCTGATGACAAAGCTGTTTTCTTTCTTTCTTTCTTTCTTTCTTTCTTTCTTTCTTTCTTTCTTTCTTTCTTTCTTTCTTTCTTTCAAGATTTTATTTATTTATTTGAGAGAGAGAGAACACAAGCAGGGGGAACGGCAGGCAGAGGGAGAAGCAGACTCCCCGATGAGCAGGGAGCCCGATGTGGGGCTCCAACCCAGGACCCTGGGATCATGACCTGAGCAGAAGGTAGATGCTTAATCAACTGAACCACCCAGGCACCCAAAGCTGTTTTCTTTCAATGCTACCATCAACAGTACCCCTGATGAGTAGTAGCAGGAGTTCATGTATTTTTAAAGAGGTGGTGGTTCTTCTAAGCCATGTAGGTGGGTCAAACAGCATAAAATATATCTCATTTGATCCAAGTTCTTTTGTGACTGGATTAATAGTGATTCATTTTCAGACGATACTTAAGACAACATTAGAAATTTCCCTCTACTATTTTTTTTTCTTTTTAACAGCAAAAAAACCTGTTAGGTCAGGTTGAAAAGCAGTAACACAAAGATTGTACATGTTGTTATTTTTGGATCTTAAAAAACTGTTAGAACAATATAATTGAAATTCTCCACCAGACCTTCTAGTTCATAAAGGAGAGTAAAGAAAGTTTAAAAGATGGCAGTTATATATACTATACATATAGAAATAGTATATATATGTATAAGTTCTATATAGGTAATTAAAAATTTCACTCAACTATATTAACTAAAACAATTTTTTCTTAACAATTTTATAGGGGTGACTGGGTGACTCAGTCAGTGAAGCATCTGCCTTCAGCTCAGGTCATGATCCCAGGGTTCTGGGATTGAGTCCTGCATCGGGCTCCTTGCTCAACAGGGAGCCTGGTTCTCCCTCTGCCTGCCACTCTCCCTGCTTGTGCTCTTTCTCTCTCTCTCTGTCAAATAAATAAATAAATTCTTCAAAAAAAAATTGTATAACAAGTAGGTTCTCTTCTTTAGTCCTTCAGCGGGTATAGTACAGGGAATTTATGGTAAAACAGCATACAGTGGGTACCTTTTAAATTGTCATTGGATACAGGGTCATGTTATACACAGGAATCATCATCACGTCTCTATTTGTTATTGAAGGGTATAAGTGGGATAGAAAAGACAGTCATTAACTGTGATTTCCTTCGTATTTTTTCATGTACCCTCTCTCCAGAAAAAGTATAGTATAATAGTAGACTATAGTGTAAAAGGTCCAATATCATAAAAGTCCTAAAAAGGGGTGAAATTGCAATTAAATAAAATTATTTACTCAAAGTTAACCTTTTAGTCAAGAATAAAATATTTTAGCAAGTGTATTAAGCTGAAATCTTTAGTAAATCATGTACAAACACGTTCTAAGGAGAATTAGATTTCAGAACTATGCCAAATAATGAGGTCAATAAGTATTCACTCACTGTTTGCTGAGATAAGGGCAGAAAGCCTGGGGCCAGGCAGTTGCAGAAGTCCTGGCTCATCGTCACAGATACAAGTGTTACTTACTTGAACTACAAAGCTCTCAACAATGCTGCTAGGTGGTCCTTCTACCTCTTGAACTAAGTGACTTTTAAAAAAATGTAATAAATCTCCATATTCACAATCTTTTCGTGTCTTTTTGCTTCAGGAGATGGTGGTGGTTGGTGGTAGTGCAGGTGGTAGAAAGCTACTATGTTAACATCATGGCCAACATCAAGTGTACTTAATTCAGGGGAAGTTATCTATCAATTCTCCCATTCCCTGCTGTTACCTTAAGAAAAGCAGCAAGTCATCTAGAGGAGGTTTAGAGAACTGAAAAATATTCAACATAACCTCATGAGGTTCATATTTTAAATGATTTGTCTCTCCTGATGTTCATAAGCATGAGATTATAGCTAGTTTTAATACTTTCTCTATATTAAACAGAGTTCCTAAAATTAAAACCATAAACCCAAAGCAATCAATGGGAGTGCTAAGAATCCATGCAAGTGTTAAAAAAAAAAAAAAAAAGTGAACGTTAGATTCAAGCAAAAAAGATCAAATCATTTGATTTACTGACAAAAAGTAATATCATGTGAGAAAATTAAGTATTTTGTGACAAAAAGAGGGGTATATTAAATACAATCAACAGCATACATCTACAGGTTTTCGTGACAGTCATACCTGTCACTAAAAAGAAAGGGAAACATTTTGAAACTTCAAATGATGTACTTTTTAAATCTAAAGTACAACTAATTGTTCAGCTAGAAACTAAATCTTTCATATGTCACCTTAAAGTCAAATAAAATTTTAGCACTGCAAAAATAAATGGCTCTGAAAATGATGCCTGTGCAAACATTGCTATTTGAGGATTATCTGTCACGAGCACTGAAAATGCAAAGGATGGGTCAGCGCATCTGATAGAGGACAGTCTAATAATGTTTTACAATGAACAAAAACACCCAAGGTGGGGGAAAAGGACATGTAAAAATATCTCTCACAAAATTAGAAGCAAACTCTTTTTTCAATACAAAGGTAAGCAATACACATGTTTCCAGAGACTGATTTTAAAACTGTTTTCTATCAATAAACCACCAACCACCAATCGGAAGATAAGACAGCTATGAATTAATCTTTTCATCTTTATATGGATTCTATTTTTTTTTTTTTTTTTTTTAGGAAGGAGAGAGAGAGCGAGCAGGTACATGTGTGCTCAGGTGGGTAGGGGTGGAGAGAGTAAGAGAGAGAATCTTAAGCAGGCCCCACACTCACAACATGGAGCCTGATAATGGGCTTGATCTCATGACCCCAAGATCACAACCTGAGCCGAAATCAAGAGTCCCACACTCAACCGACTGAGCCAACCAGGTGCCCCATGATTGCTTCATTTTTAATATGTTATCTAGCACCACTTTCTATTTCCTATCCTACCTTATCTATCTTAGATTCTGTAGCCCTGCCTCCTTTATACCTGGAGTAGGTTCTTGTCCAAGATTTTATCCTCAGTCTTCTTTCCATACTCTCAAATTTTTGGTGACCTCAAGTACTTTCTGAATTTAAATAAATACCTCTGATAAGCATATGCTCTTTGAATCTATAGCAATAGCTCAGAACTCTCTTCCATGTCAATCACATTCCCAGTGTCTCATTGGCTCTTTAAGCCAATATATCCTACTTCAAACTCACGATCATTTATGAGGGCTAGTCCCTCTTCTACATTATTTTTGCATTCCTATTCACGGAATTACCATGTCACCAGCCAGTTAGACTCCAAATATCATCATTTTGACTTTAACTTTTATGACATTTTATGTGGTCAATTTGATATACTGAGATGAATTTTAAACAAAATATGGTCCAGAACATGGTTAAAGCCCAATACATATTAGTTACTATTGTTCTTGCAGCAGTCTTCAATACGGACTACTCAATCTGCTCACACAGCAATCTTTTTATTTTAATAAAAGTTCAGTTTTCTAGCACTTTGACCCAATAGAGTTTTGTCATCTTCAAGCAACAATGTATCTGTGTACTACTCAGATATATCTTGAAGTGAAATATATTCTATATTAAAATGAACACTGATAATCTCATACTCCTTAAGGAATAAACTTAGGAAGGAGACATATTTCACCAAATATGCCTATCCATGCCTGCTTTTATTAGACCAAGGAAAGGAAGGTTGGTTCTGACTTTTTTTTTTTAACTCTGGTATGGTTTTTGTCACATACACAATAGCCAAATTATGAGTCTTCTGTGTCTTATTTAAGAAACTACACCTTATAATGTCAAAGGATATTCTTTTATATTTCATTCCTGAATGCTCAAAAAAATTCTTTATGGTGTGAGCCATGTTTACTTGTTTATATTTTCACATATGGAGGGCCAATGCTCTAAACATCACATATTACATAGTTCAGACTTTCCCCATTCTTTGTTTCATATATCAAATTACTGTACATAAATGTGAATAAATTTCTGATCTTTTTATTCTTTTTCATTGTATTATTTGCCTATTCTTTTACAAAAACACCATTTAATTTCTATGTCTTTATAATAAGTTTTAACGTGTTGGCAAAACTCATGGCCTTTGTTTTTCTACATCAGTTTTCAGATTAGCAGATAAAGTTCCATGAAATTCTTACAGAATTTCATTGAAATTATGTTTAATTTATAAAATTATTTGGGGAACAGTTTACATAACTGTAATATGAAATTCCCCTACCAGTGAACATGATATTCCTCTGTCCATTTATTTACATTTTATGGGTTTTTTTTCTTTTTAAGACTATTTGAACAATTACAAAGATAGCTACTGAAAAGAAAGGAAACGACAATAAAACTGCCCATAACAATCAATGAGCAATAGCAACCCCACTGTGCCCCTGTCAACTGGAAAATGACAGCATCAGATTTGTAACAACATCCAAAGCCAAAACAAAAGGTATGGAACATAACAAATGCCCTGTGGAAAAAGATATCAATTCCTCAAAAACATCAGATGTTAAAATGTTCTAAATCTTGTTTCTCCTACCTCTCACCGAGACACCACCCCAGTTTAAGCCAGAGCCTTTAGGAATTCCCCAGCTTCTGTTTCAGTAGATTTATTTAACCACCTTCACAAAGATCTTCCACATCTTTTCTTTTTTCTTTTTTTTTTTTTAAGATGAATGAAAAGGTAGCAATTTTGTAGTCAGGAATAGGATAGTTTTTTTCATTTTATTTGCCACAGGGCTCTTCATCACATCACTTTATGTTTCCCCTTAGTACTTAAAACTCTCTGAAATCATCTTACCTAACACATGTTTGCTTTATTGCCCTTCTCTCCTTTCCAAAGATAAGCTCCTTGGACCCAAAAATCTTGCATGTATAGTTTGTTGCTGCATTCCCAACAACTCAAATAGTGTGTTTCCAAAAGGAGGTGTGCAGTATACATTTGTCAAATTAATATATTCATATCGATCAAATGCTATGGCTTAAGTGTAACTATACAATAGTCAGACTGTTTGTCTTAACTGTTCATGATTTTGTAATCCTGTCATCCATCTAGTCACTAAAAGGACTAGAATCCTAGCCAGGAGCCTAAGATAAATTAGGAGAGTCTACTAAACAAAACTGATTGACTTACTTCCCCGTTTCATGCCTCTTCCTATTTCTTCTTTCCTTCACTTCCTTCTACACATTAATTACACATTAACCAGCATTTTTTTTTCCTCTTCTTTTACTGTAATAGGATTTTCTTTTTCCTCCCCTCCCTCTTATTTATTTATCTTACCCAAGGGAATCTCATTAGAACTAAAGTTTGAAGTGTTTCAAGACAGAGAATATTTCATAGTGTTTTAAAACCACAAGGCTGAAGTGAACTTAAGAAAATGTTTTTGTCTTAAATCTTGAATGAAAAGATGAGCTCATATTATTTTCCTCTACTTCTAAGAAAGTTTCCTTTTGAGTATGCCATCTCTGTGAAATTAACTCCTCTCTATAATCTTCCTGAAGGTGTTATCCTTGTTACATTTAAATGGCTTTTATCCTCTTCATCTATAAATACATTGATGTTGCAAAGTTGTTTCCACAAGGTTTATTAATCCAAACTTCTTTTTTAAAATGATATATGGAATGAGTGAGTGCTTCAAAAGAATGCTCAGGGGCGCCTGGGTGGCACAGCGGTTAAGCGTTTGCCTTCAGCTCAGGGCGTGATCCCGGCGATCTGGGTTCGAGCCCCACATCAGGCTCTTCCGCTATGAGCCTGCTTCTTCCTCTCCCACTCCCCCTGCTTGTGTTCCCTCTCTCGCTGGCTGTCTCTATCTCTGTCAAATAAATAAAATCTTTAAAAAAAAAAAAAAAAAAAAAAGAATGCTCAATCCCCATGCAGTTGATATTTAAATACCACCCAGATTAAGAAATCCTTTTAATACAGAGCCATTTCGTAAAGGTAACTAAGTAACTTTTCTCATCAGTACATGTTTCACAGTATTCCAAAATTTAACCCAATTATGCTGCAATCTATGTGTATATTATACCTTGCTATCATTATATGACAAAAAAGCTGTGCTTTGTAAAAATGTTGGAAAATTTCATTAGAGAAACTGTACAAAGGAAAAAGTAATGGCGAAAAGATAACAGAGAACACTGACTGCTGAGTGATTCAAAATACTAAAAGTAAATACGGAGGGAAAATCCAATAGGCAAACAGAATGATTGCAAGCAGGAGCTTTTCTTAGTGTATAATGGATGGTGCAAAGAACACCAATGTGGGAAGAAAAAGGCCACCATCCTTCCTATTAACTGCTCAGTTTGTAGGCAGCTGCAACTTCTCTTAAGTAGATGCCAACATAGGGGTTTTAATCAGCTTATGATGGGAAGTGGTGTAAGAAATTCCTTGCAAATATTAGCACTAAGAAAAAAGGAACTGGAACAAATCCAGGCAATTTATAGGTGAACATGTCTAAAAAGGATTCAATTTAAAACTATTTTCCTGGCAAAGACAGGAAATCAACAAAACAAACAAGCAATCACAGGTACCCAGTGAGTGTAACCAAAAGTTAATGTGTCATTCTGAGTTTCTGATTTACAAATTTGACCAAAGATAAGGAATGATGCAAGTATAATAAAAAAATATAATAAAATGAATGAAGATATTTACTTTTTAAATGGGCCATGGATAAGAGAACTCATCCTTCAGCTATTTTAAATAGACCTTCAGCTATTTTTAAAGCTTTCAATCATCTTTGCTCAGTTTTCGCTTATGTTTTTGCTTATGGATTAATATAATCTGTGTTTACAATACTAAATTCAAATGAAAACGAATTAAAACAGGTTCCAGGAAAATCATTTTTTAAGGAAAATATGCTGCTTAAGAATATACTGCCGAAGTATTTTAGACAGGAGCTTAAATAAAAACTACTTTAAACATATTATTCCAAATTAAGTGGATTCTATAGATGATTTATGAAACTTCTAGGCTAGCCTGTAATACTTAAGGATTATTGTAAATAAACATTGAAATCCTGCTCGTGTGTTGTATATGGAAAGATAAAGTTGACACCCAAGGATATAATGATTCCACACTTATAATTTTGTACTACTGTCTATTATATAACTCTGAAGGCTATTTCTCAAATAGGTTTTCTAATAAGTCTGCAATTTTTTAGTTCTTAATAATTCAATGGCACTTTTAAAAAGAAAAAAAACTAGTAAATTAAAGAATAACAAAAAAATCCTAAGATTACAAAAATAAACCACTTAAGAAAAACTACACATAATATAAGATCACTAAAACTCTGAATTTATCATTGCAGATTAAACGTAATCGTTTTGTCCACTCTGGTTATAACTGGACCACTTTAACACAATAGTTACCTTTACCGTGCTTATATTATGTATAATAATATACTGAAATTTATTTGTATACACACATCAACAAACCCTTATGGAATACAATATGCCACAGGTGTGACTTTCTGGGTAACTAGAGCAATGAGTCTAAGGCTTGGAAGAAATGCAAACAAGATTAGATCTTCAAATCCAAAAAAACTGATTAAGGATTGTTTTTTCTAGCACATACATTACCAAACATTATTGGTGGTATCGCTTTAATGCCCTCCAATTGGAATACCCTGTTGACTCAAGGCTTCAAAGGGCTGGCCAGAGTCTGACTTCATGAACAAAGCCCCTAGACCTATAGCACACAATGATCTCATCCCATCTGAACTCCTGAGGCACATCTGTCAGAGTCACACATTTTGCAGTTTAAGCTTTAAAGCTTGAAGGATATGTTTAAGTTTTATCTCTTAACGAGACTGAAAATCAGTTAAGGCCACAAAATAAATCTTATTATGGTTTCCTTTCAACATTCCATGTTAATGCCACTGGATATAAAATTTCAAATGATTTGATCCTTGATAAAAAAAAATGCTTCGCACACAATGAGCATTTAAGTACACATGCATTTGAGGATTGCTATGAATTACAAAGTTCATCTGTACTCTTAGCCTTCTGTTAAAAAGTCTTACACTGAAAGTATATATAATGCATAACGAAATGTACAAAACTACACAAAACATTTACTATTTATTATGAATGCTTCCCTTCCAAGGTTAGTATTTTCCAATGGCTTTTTACCCATCAGTAGTTACTTCCTAGGGACAGATTGAGGACAAACAGTTTGACCACAGCACTCATCTCCTCACGTCATCCCCCTCTCCCAAAGTGAGGATGCCAGCCAGCCCCTTCCAGGCTGTCCAGTTCAGAATCCTTGCTCTGGTCACTGCTTCCAAAAGTGTGGTATAGTGTTTTGGTTTTTTTTTTTTAAGATTTATTTATTTTATTGAGAGAGAGAGAGAGGAAAAGAGAGTACAAGCGTGGGGGAATGGGCAAAGGGAGAAGGAGAGATAGAATCCCAAGCAGACTCCCCGCTGAGTGTGGAGACTGATGCGGGGCTCCATCTCAATGACCCTGAGATCAGGACCCATGCCAAAATCAAGAATCAGAGGCTCAACTGACTGAGACGCCCAGGCACCCCACTAGCTAGTGGTTCTTAATATGATTTTGGTTAGTACATAAAAAGGACTTGTTCTTTATCTTAATAATTGATAATTCACTTTAGTAGATATTACATATATAAAAATTATATTTTGCTTTCATGGACATTTCTTAGAGCTTCTTTCAACTGAGGGTTACAGAGGGGAGGGGGTGGGGGATGGGGTAACCAGTTGGTGGGTATTAAGGAGGGCACATGTGGTGATGAGCACTGGATGTTATATGCAACTAATGAATCGCTGAACACTACATCAAAAACTAATGATGTACTATATGCTGGCTAATTGAACATAATAAAAAAAGTATAAAAAGTAAAAAATCAGTAAAAAAAACTTTAAGAAAAAAGTTTCTCAACATAAGAAAAAATACTTATTGAATAGTGGCACAGGTAACCATGATTTTGTAAAATTTTGTGAAAGTGTGGTCAAGTTTGAGATAAAGGCTATCAGATCATGAAGATGGAACCAAGACTGGTGTGTTTGTCATTTTACACCATGGGCCTCAAACATTCTTTGGACTTATTATGCTCTTAATATACATTTACAGAAAGCATATGATGGATAGCTCTTGTCACTTGATTAAAAAAAAAAAGAAAGACATCGGCTTTCAGTAAAAGACAGACCTCTATGTCAAGGAGTAATTCAAAGATACTGAAGTCCTAGTGCTGTAAAGATCTTTCATGACTTACTAAATTGTCTGCAATGAGTCACTCCTGGTCAAAACCCTCAAAGCCCAGGATTATCCATGAATTACAACTGTATAACAAATTTGGTGTTTATTATTACATATGCATATATCATCATTTGCAATAGTGGCTCTCCAGACATTTATAGGACTGACCAGGGTATGGCATGGCCAAATACTAGACATGAAGCACCTTCCATGTTAAAATCAACAGCCTATCAGCCCTTTGAATGGTTAGCTGTGATGGGAGACATTAGATTATGAGATATTCACAAAATATGACAACAAAGCATACCCCTGTATTATATAGTTAATAAACTGTCTTAACTATAATAAACAAGGAAGGAAAATTAGTATATAACATAAAGATGGCCATCTTCAAAGAATTTTCAAAGTAAAATATTATAGACCATAGCTGTACGTCAATATTTATTTGAATATTTAAAAGATTTATTAAATATACAGCTTTGAAGACTCCAACATAACAGTGACTTTGAAGTGGTTTCTAAGACAAACCCTGGAAAATGATACAAACTGAAATACAACTGAAAACTGAACCTCACGAAACAGATTTTACACAATCTGGGGAGAATTGCCACCAAGGATAAAGTCAAAGGAGGTGAAATGAAGACTAAATCAGCAGCTTACCTATGATTTAGCTCAAGGAACAAAAAAAATGCAGTCCATCTGAAAAAAAAGGGAAGAAAGATACTGCACCTTCCCCTTCACCTGACCCTCAGTCAAAAACACTGAATTTATGCCAGACTAAATAAACATTCCCCTATTTGATAACTTATTTTTAAAATGGCCAGAGTCATCTTATGAGTCTTCCTAGGCTTTTATATGCACGGCCAGTCAGATATTGCGATTACCAGAAAGCAAAGCAAAAATGATTGATAGTGCAAGTAGGCAAGAGAGCCGGCAGGCCCTAGAATTGCAGGCGAGAAGGCAGACTGCTGTGAGCAGCGTGCCTTCGGGAACACCCCCCCTCCCCCCCCCCCCGTTAACTGCACATGGCGGGATTTATAGACATTTATCATGTCCTCCTTTGGATCAAAGTAACAGAATCTGAGGCAATAAAGATTGAATATACCTCACGTCACGGGAAAGTGCTGGGTCTGAGCATATCAACCTTCCCTCTAGTTTCAGAACTGAAGAGAGAATATGACTCTCATTCGAGACGACGATGAGCCATTGAAAGAAGTCCATGCATTCTATCTGCCAATGAAAACCAGGTCTCACCAGATGTGTCTTCATTCAAACAAGGTAAATGGAAAAATAAATATATGGAGACTATAAAAAAAATACTGTGGTACAAGCAAAGGTAATATTATCCTGACAAATCAGAAGAGAAAATATATCTCAAAAGTGATTTATTTAGCACAGAAAACTTTAAGAAAGAATTTGAAAACTGTTTTATATTACAAATGAAATGCTGAGGGACCATTAACCCCGAGATGAAAATCTATTCCTTACCATTTTCTCACAAAATTTTGAATCATAAAAATATGGGGAAAAATCCTGAAGTAAACATCAGATTATTTATTCTTCTAGTCTCCCCAACACAGCTTTGGAATAGGGATCATTTAATCTTCCGTCATACAGATGAGAAAACCGAATCACAGAGAATGACACGTGACTGTGAAGGCAGGGTTTATATACTGTGTTAACAGGAAAAAGACTGAAGAAGACTATAAAAATTTAATCACTGTGCATATTGCTAAGAATCTTCATTGCCAAGATTTCTTATTTCTCTGCTTAACTCTTCTTTAAATATGAGATTATAACATCAGTCTTTTCTTCATAATACAGAATTTCTAGCAAGACTTTTGTAGTAGTGAATGCTTCAAGTATAAAAATATAGGTTATTTTTCATATTATCTGTTAATATTATCTTTATTAAAGCTATAAAACTTTGAAGTGTTTCTCACTGTTAATAGCTTATTTTCATTTGTTGAAACACCCTCAAAACAAAAAATGCTAGCACAGTTCCTAAGCACAATACCCTCCCCTCTCATAGGATACAAGCTAAGAAACAGACATTCAATTAACAAATCAAATATATCTGTAGTCTGCTTTTGAACAATCAAAAACAATATGTAATCTAAAAAAGCCTGGCCCATTTATCAAAACATCTCAAGTTAATAATTTCAATATCACCTAATAATGATTTAGCTTTCTAGGTATGTAAGACATGGTTTCATTTTCAACATTATTCTCTTTTAATGTAAAAAATATTGATGACAAATTTGAAGGGGCACCTTCAAGTGACCATAACTAAATCATTCTAGGTAAATTATGAAATTATAATGGCATAAGTGATGCACGTAGGTTATTTTTATAAAAATTCTTTCTTCCTTCTTAGTTCCATCCCACATTTTGCAAAAACTATTAGTACATCAGATAACAGCTGAACAAATACTATATGTAAAGCACTGTTCAAGGCATTGTGGTTGTTAAAATACAGATTCCAATATAATCTGGGAATGTATGTATAATCATGAAATAATATGGCAAAGGGTAACACACTACTTCAGATTTTTATTTAATAAAATCTAAATGTCTGGTAAGAACACTAAAGTGCTAAAGAATTCAGAAGAGGCAAAAGTGGAATAAAATGGAATATGCAGTTTTCTTTTCTAAGATCATCCTCTTTGGGTATCCCCAACCAACCCCACTGTCATAATCCATATCTTTTTTTTTTTTTTTTTTTTTTTTTGCTTGGTTTATTCTACGCACCCTTTATTTCTCAGTACAAATGTCATTTGCTCATGGTGACTTTCTCTCATTTACTATGTTAGGACAGGCTCCCCATTAACATGCTCTCTCCGCATCCTATACTTGTCATTCATAGTGCATATAATAAATGCAATTAGATTAATTAGTTGTTTCCTGTTTGTCTACCCAATTAGAAGGTACATTCCCTAGGTACAAGACTCAGTTTGTCTTATTCACCATCATATTCCAGCACTCATCTCAGGACCTTGCATGTGGAAAGCACTTAATAAATACTTGTGAAATTCGCCACTGGGTGGATGGGTAGAATAGATAAATGACTCTCTGTGAAAGGGGAGGAGGTAAAACTAAGATCCTTAGGGACAGTGTGAGCAAGGGGCTGTCGAGTCCAGTCTAATCCAATCATTTTGTGCTTAGGGGTCATGATATCATTGAGGAAAGTAAGATACAACTGAAATATGGCAGACTGAATTTTACTACCAATAAATTTCAATATAACAATGATTTTTAAACATGTAATTAGCAAATCAGTTTAAATATTGTAATTCCTTTGCTCAAAACCATTTATGGCTTCCCAGTGCAGAATGAAATAACCCAAAATCACTGGTCTAGCATTCAAAAACTTTTCAGCTTCCATTCCTTCTAACTGGGATAGAATCTTTACATAGTCTATGCATCCCATCTCCAGCACATATATTCTATAGAAAACAGAGCTAGAACTTTAGAATTAAAGAACAGTGACTTTACCACTACAAGGGATTCCTACAAAGCATTCCTATGTCTAATTAATCTTTGCATTTCTAAGGATTAACAAGCAACTTGACACCTTATAGGTCCTAAATAATGGAAATGTGTCTGATTTTGAACCCTCCCAACCATTTGCTAATTATGTGATCATGACTAATTTAATTCTCTATGTCCCAGATAATTCATCTGTTAAATATAGATAATATCAGTCTCTTTATAGGGGTGTTCTATGTATAGTATATCCTTAAAAATTAGTTCCCTCTTTTCCCATTCTTCTTCCTTTTGGAGGCTTCCTTATTGCTCTTCATTGAAAAGTCTTGATGAGCTCTGGAAGTTTACTTTGAAAATCACAACAAAATTTAATCTTTTTTTTTTTTAAATATTTTATTTATTTATTTGACAGACAGCCAGCGAGAGAGGGAACACAGGCAGGGAGAGTGGAAGAGGAAGAAGCAGACTCTCAGCAGAGGAGCCTGATGTGGGACTCGATCCCAGAACGCTGGGATCACGCCCTGAGCCGAAGGCAGACGCTTAACAACTGCACCACCCAGGGGCCCCCAAAATTTAATCTTTAAATCATTCTCTCTTTAGATATCACAATAAGGAAAGGTCTGTCCCTGCTGGTTGATGGAGAGTTAACTTACTAATTTTTGTTATCTCTACAAGATATTCTGAAAGACTTATTTTTACATTTATAAATCGCAAAATGATCTACCAAGATATGAAATCTATCATCCAATCCTTTCCAGCAAAGGCAGTGCAGATTGAGAAAGCAAAGAGTTTTAGATTCCAATTCCTTGTTGCCTCTGTTCAGTTGCTTACTTTCTTGAATCCTTGTCTTTAGTAAAAACCTTAACAGTGACAAAGATAACAAAAAGGAATACCCCAAAAGGGCAAAAAATACAAACAATAGGGTGTCACTAGCAAACACAATACACGAATAAAATGGAATAAAAAGCTGCTGATCAGATTTCTGTTTAAGCCTTTATACAAACAATGGGGCATTTTACTCGAAATTCCAGTATTCAAAAACATGATTTATGGACATTTTCTAGCTACGAAATAGAATATGCAGATTTTCACTGTTTTGATTTTTAACAATAACACACTGTTTTTCCTTTCCTGAAATAAACATCGCTCCTTCAAAGCCTCCAGTAATCTGCAAAGTACAAATTCTGTGCTGCTTCTCAACTGGCCTTCACCCCTTGCTCTGAGTATCTGACCTGCATCCAAGCACACCCACAAGATAAGGCTCACCTCTGGCAAAGAGTACCCAACCAATCTTCAGGGGGAAGTTAAGGATCTCCATCTTCATAGGCCACTTAGAATTAATCCACTCTGACTCTCAGCAGAAGAATTAAAGACATGTATTCTTCTGAGGGTCCCTAAAGATCCCTTCCCTTCTGTCTTACCTGGAGATGGCCTCCAAGAAGGAAAACTAAACAAGATCAAGAGGGAACCTATGGGAAGGTAAACACTGCAAGGGTAGCTTTCATTTGTGAAAGGCACTTCCTATCTTCTCATCTGACTTCCTTCTCTCTCAGCTATAATGATAATCTGTAAGGCGGAGTTCATGGCTGATCCCAAGGTAAAAGAGACAAGAAACAGACCCCCATATCCAGGCATTAAGCTAGGCTTGTGGGAAAGACTTTCTCTGGTTTCTAAGTCATCACTCAGAAACTCGGTGGGCTGGTAATAAAGAATGTGCCTTTTTCCTGAAGTGTCCTGCTGCTAACAGATCACACACAACCTAGCCAGGGAGGCAGTCAGATTTTACCAGACTAAAGAAAAATCTAACACAGACGTGAGTTTCTGGCCATTTCTCTTTCTAACATGTAATACTTTAAATAGTCAACAATAAAACTAATTAGAACCAGCGAAAGGAGTCTCTGTATTAAAAGAAGTCAAATAACCACTAGATATTGCCTATTCAACACTTCCTACAGAAAAGATTACAGAAATAAAAATAATCAGAAATTTCTATTTGTTTCTATTTTTATTTGTCCACATAAATATCTTCTTATTGTTTTAATCTAAATATTTGTCTACTGACTTGCTAATTATTTACAACCATGAAAAGAGAAATTTTAGTGTTTAATTAAAAACACATTGTGAAATTCAATTTGTTAATATCAAAGACAGCCATACCATATACACATTAGAAAACTAGTTCAATGAAAGGTATTTTATTGAATAAACAGATTAATGAATATGTGAGTTTATTCCATGATGCATCAAGTTTTCCACCCTCTTTTACAAACAGGTTTCAACAATGATAAACATACTGTAACATGGCACCCAATCTATTTCAGATTTCATTTTTATTTCCATAAGATAATAGATACAGTCAATCATTATGCTAGTAAATTCCTCACTTTTGCCCTTTAATTTCTTTTTCTAATTTTATACGATAACCTATGTAATAGTTATTGCTTGCATAGGTAGTTGTTTAATTTTTGTGTTTTCTTTCTTTTTTTTTTTTCATTTTTAGTCCCATTCTTTCAACTTTTAAGTTCTTGGCTCTATTCAAAATTTAGTCTTGGCATCCATAAAGGAATACAGATCAAAACTTTTTATCTCTATAAACAACTGCAAATGAATTAGCTTCAGAGTTCAGTGAATAATCCCTAGTTCTCATGGCTGTTTTTTTTTTTAACATTGAAATATAGATCTACCACAATGTCATATTTACTTGCTTTAGATTAATTAGATAAAATCAACTAAAATAACATGTATTTAACATTTGTGAAGTTTGAAGAGTTTTCACGTTTGTTTCCCCCTTTTCCATGTAATAAGAATAGGTTATGACATCAAAGACTGTAATAATAATTGAAGTGCATATACAGTTAGGAATATATAAATGCATATGCTATTATTTTTACTGGGCCTAAATATTTGTTTCTGCAAGCTGATTTAAATATATACGTATATCTTTATGGATGTAATTTTTAATATCAGAGGTCTGTCATCTACAGCAAGTAAGTTTGTGTTTGTATTTAGAAAACGACTATGACAGATGGCTTTGTTCTGTCGAAGGGACATAATAATGTCTACTTAGGGTTAATTTAAAAGCTCCAATTCTCTCAAAAAATGAGAAAGAGCCCCCAGATTTAACTCTGAAAAATCGTGCTGAGTTTGACAAGCACTTTCATGTTAGAGGCTAAAGAGATGCTTATCTGATCCAAACCTCAAATGCAGGCATGCCAAGGCTTAGCAAACAGGGAACCTAAATTCTCTGCAGCAAATATTTTATGTGAAAGTGATCTTACATATGTACTTGTACAAAATTATTACCTTGGTGTCATAAAACACACTAAATCACCTAATGGATTCTACAAATGTAGAATCTTATCAATGTCTTCTTGGAAAAGAATGACGGGATCTGTAGGCCTCAACATGCTGGGAGTTCAGGCTTGGCTCAGGCAAAAACCTCTCATAAAAAGAATGTTTCCAGTCTAGATATATGTATTGCAAACCTTTAAATGAAAGATATTTTCATAATATTCCTAGCATTGGTGCTTCAGCTGTTGCATATTTGGGGACACCATAATAATAATATTTCTTGAGTTAAATATTTCAAAACGAGCATCCTAACCTTAGCGGAAATAGAATACAAGCAGAAAAATGGACTCATGCATGCATGTGTGCTTATTTGATCTTGTGTCTTCTATTTTAATAGCATCCAATGAAATTCTGCATTACACGTATGTCCTAAACCAAATGAGTGGGATTACGTTTAATTAGCAAACCAACGAAAATGTAGTTTCAACATTTTTCAGACCAAAACAATTCCTTGAAATTTACTGAATGTGGCTTAGGATATTTGTGAACCCTTCAAAAGCAGTACATGTCTTTATCGTTTTAAAATTCTCACAATTTAAATATTAATATCATATAAAAATATAAATTTCATCCTTTATTGCCAAATTGCTGCCATTTCATTTTGTGTAATAAGATTCAGGTCTCTAAATTCCTTATTTTCAGCTTCCAACATAGCAAAATAATTTTGGAAATTCCTCTTAGGTAACTTAACACACTTGGACTAATATACTGAATCTTGCATTACAGTTCACAGCTCCTGGGTTGGCAAGTATTCCCCAGAAAGCTTGCTAAATTATTAAAATTTTGCATTGCAAAAGTCAAGCTATGGCAGGTTTAGCAGGACATGAGACTTGGAGGTGGTGGATAGACATGGAACAGGTACTAAGATGGGGATGAGAAGCAGGGGGAGATCATATAAGATAAATCAAGAGTAACGCAGCAAAGTTGTCTACATAAAACTATTCACAAAACCATTAATAAGATAAAACTCCTACATCATAACTGTTGATGTAAGAATATATGAGGGTACAGGTTTTTAGAGACTTCACTTGGCTGTCATGAAATGCCAAACTCTGTTACGATGAGTATTCATAGAAGACCAAAAGGTTAACTGCTACTTCATCCTGAATGATTGTCCCTAAAAGACTTAACAGTTAGTTGAAACCTTTTTTAAAACTCTGTGTTAAAAAATAGTTGTTTTTCTTATTTAGCAGATTATATAAAATCTTATGAATTCGTATTTGGCAGACACAAACTCTGTTAATAACCCAACTGCCAACCTACACTCACTACACTCTGTTAACAGAATCTTGATTTTGTTCCTCCTCCTCCTCAAAGTGACCAGGTCCTTCAAGGGAGACTGATTACCTCCCCAGCCCAGCAGTGAATCACAAATGAACTAATACAACTATTAGTGGTCTCACTGCCCCTTGGCTAGTGACTGTTCTAGACAGAGTAATGAGACCCAATTCCGGCCAATGAAAGGGAAGCTGCACTCAGACATAGTCATGGAGGAGCTTCTCTTTTCTGTGTCTGGACTCAGCTCTGAGGGGAGGTGATGCCGGGACAAGTCTAAGGTCTAACTAAAGTCTACTGACTAAAGATGATAAACAAAAAAAGGTTTAAAAAAACCCAGTGATGATGTCACTGAGCCCTTGAATTAAGTAAGCCTGAAAATGCCCTAACTCTAGGCCTCTTGTTAGACGAGACAATAAACTGAGTATTTAAGCCATCAGTTGAGTATTCTAGTATCTGCAACTAGAGGTATCCCAAGTGATGACACTATATTAGAATTTTTGTAGGTTTATATACTATACAATGTATCCTAAAACAAAGCCATATGACCTACTCTTAAAAAACATACTTCTGTATTCAAACATTCATTAGATCACATATTCATTAAATGTGAGGAAGAAGATCACCATAAACACTGAGTAGCATCATGGTTTAGCGTAGGTATGAAAATCTGATTAGGAATGGAAATATGCCCATTATTTATTTAAAAGTCTAACTGTTAACTTGACAGCAAGATTTCCTCTAGCACTGCTATTTAATAACAAATAAGGTAGAGAACATAATGAACTACTTGTTTAAATACTACTGTGTCATTCTTCATTTGTAATCTCCTTATTTCTTTTTCAGGAATAAGAACAGGTAATGTACGTCATCACTCAACATGAGCATTAATATTCTGTCCGCAATCACTTATTTTAACTGTTTCTTAGAATGGGTTAACTGACAGTGTCACAAAAGTAATGACATTCTTCAAAAAACAAACAAAAAGAATAAATCAATTGTTCAAGAAAATTAAAGAGTTCATGCTGATAACAGAATAGACAAATGAGTGTCAAGATTAAACTAGCAGAGGAAAAGCGGAAAATTGACAATCCACCCCTGTAAGAGCTGCCGAAGCTTTCTAACAGGAATTTCTCTTCTAAATAATACCCTTTTTTAAGTCTCTTCTCAGTAAATATCAACAGGAAATTCAAACGTGGTGTTAATGTATACATGTACACAGATCTAACGGCCTTAAGAGCTTATGGTAGCTTAAAAACATGTCAAACCAGAGCGGGGGACCACGGAGAGGCCCCCAGCTGGTCCACAGCAATACTTGGTTTTCATCACGGGAGGTATGTAATGAAAATACAGCCCTGCTCTATTACCCCAGTTCTATATTGTCTCTTCATTATGACTTTAACAGAAACATGATATTCATCCTGGTATTTGGAGAAAAATATTTAAAAAAACAAAAAAATAATAATAATTTGTGATAAGTCATTGAAGCTTGCAATTAGCCAACTGGCCACCACGCAAACATTGTTTCTAGAATTCAACTTTTAGGGGCGCCTGGCTGGCTCAGTCGGTAAAGTATGTGACTCTTGATCTCAGGATCATGAGTTCAAGGCCCATGTTGGGCATGGAGCCTACTTAAAAAAACAAAACAAAACATGTTTTTAAAATAAATAAATAAATAAATAGAATTCAGCTTTGTGTACATGTTTACACATGTAAATATTTAAAATTTAAATATAAATTTAAATTAAAAACAATCTAAATATTTATAATTTAATTTAAATATCTAAATATTTATAATTTAATTTAGTTCAAGAGAGCCTTTAAGGAAAGAAAATATTTTCTGATTTTAAGTTCATCTTTTCTGATGATAAGACATAAAATTAGGTTTGAAATCAAAATATTCCCTAAAGAGTATCCCCCAACACGTGATGCTTTTTCTTCTTGGTCCACACCCAGAAATCTTTCCTCAGAAGTCCCTTTCCTGCAGATTCTGCCTAACTTTCTTATTGATTTCCTTTACCTGTTGTTTTCGTTTCCTCTCACAAACTGCAATCTTGTTTCATCTTTTCCTTTTGTTTTGTTTGCAATTCACATCATTCTTTCCTAGTATTTCACTCATTTTCTTCCATGCCCTCCCCCCACAACACAGTCTATGTATTATTGGTCTACTAATTTGTGTGCAAGTCTTGGGTAGCCTCCTACATGAAGTATTCACAGTACGTTGGGAGAAAAAGGGTATGCACAACTCAGATAAGTAGAGAAGAGAACTGTTCATCCAAGAACTACATGCTTGAAAAAATAAATGAGTTTCTTCAAAGTCAATCTGTTAAGTGTTTTGATTTATTCACTCTCTTGGGGGTAGTCCAATGTTGGACTACATGGTGTGTAATGATTCTTTTGTGAGCTGCCCTCAGAACTCTGAGAGAACAAACACATTGTGTGTCTACTACTGTGTGAGGAAGGATTCAGACACTCATTATTGCGGATGATGGCAAACCTCTCATTTTTCATTCAAAGCTATTATCTTCAGAAATCTAGTTAGCTTGCCCAGACAGAGGACTATCCTCCTCTCAGCCATGATTTCTTAACTGTGTTCATGGTTATTATTTTTTCCCCTCATCTTTTCATCTACTCAAATACCCATTTGTGACTACAAAATCTCACCTACAGATCTAGCAGTTTCCCTAAACATCATATTTCATAGTATACATCCAGTCTAATTTATATTGCATTTTATACTTTGTAAGACATGCATATATGTAAGATGTCATCTCATCCTCATAGTGTCCCAGGGTTATTGAGAAAAAAACAGGTACTACTGCCATTGAATATTCAAGAATACTGAGGCTTAGTAGAGTTAAGTAACTTACCCAAGTGCTAAAACTGGGAGACTAACTTGTGTAACTTTAAAGGTCAATGCTCTTCTTAATGGCCACCCTGCCTTTAATATTCATCATCACCTGTCCAGAAGGCTAGTATGCCAATGTTGCACCTTGGAGTTCACATGTAAAACTTGAACCTTTAGTTCAATGGCATAAACTCTTAGGCCAACAGAGCTCCAGGCCATGCAACTCCACAGAACATAAATGGACTAGCTTAGTACAGTAAACTTCAAAACTAAAAGGAGATCTGTCGCTCACAGATATTGTTTTTTCTTTATTCTTGGAGTGTGCCCAATTTTCAGCAACAGCTAGCTTGCCTTTCTCTGAATAGAATCTAGTTCATATATATATCTAAACAGTAGCCTTGCCAGCTTCATTTATAAAGGTCTAATAAAGCTGTATACATATAGCTATTTTTAAAGTGTTGAATGGTTCAAGTATTGGCTCATAAGGGGAAAAAAGTATATGGTGTCTGGAAGTAGGCGTGTGGGTTTTCTAGGTATTTGATTGATTCACTGGTTATTATTTTTACTTATTTACATATGTTTGTCTAAGCAGGGAGTCTGAGTTAATACATGCTGTGTGCTCTCAGTTTTGTGAGTGCCTGGAATGCCCTGGGCCCAGCTATTCGTGTCAAGTGAGGGGACTGAAGCATACAGGAAGGGGGGTGTCAGTTACAAGTGGTGACCCATGCCGCAGAGCAAAGACAAGCAGCCGGGAACCTGATCACAAAGGAAGAGGAGCCTGGATCCTCCCCTAAGAGTGGAAAGGCCAGGAAAGCAGAGGGTATGACTGCTGCAAAGAACAGCATGTTCTTCCTGGGCTCTGAGGTTCTGCTAGTCTGAAAGTGGTGACCCACTTCCGGTACCCGTCATTCCATTTGCGTCAAATTACTGCATACCTCCTAACCTCACACAGTATTGCCTTAGCATCTGACACAATGCTGCTGCCTCTCACCTAATTCATTCCTCTTCACCTTCCAGGGCTGGGTCTCGGCTTTTCTGAAAAGTCTTCCCTAAGCAGCTCCCTGGCCCCCACCACTGCATATGTTCTGACCTGAGGGTTAAGGCTCATTCCTTCTCATCCTTCCAAAGCCCACGAACCCACTTTCGTTGGTTTATTTCCCTGTCTTTGTCACTCAACTGAGATCTCCTTGAAACGGGAGCAAGATCACTCAGCTGTCGTGACTTACCGAGTCAACAGACGCTCAGTAAATGCATTGACTAAAAGGCTAATATACCAAAAAAAAAGAAAAAAATCTTAATCAACTGTACAATGCTGCATGTAAATATTGGCAAAGCAACCCAATAGCAAATATAAATTTAAACCCAATGTCAAATATAAATATAATATGAATACCTTTTATAAATCTATTACATAAACACATTATTTCAATGTTTAAATTTTTCTGTATCCCCATAAATATTCATTTGGTAAATACCTATGCATATACATTACATTCTCACTGAGGATTGGCAAGGCTGCAGACATTACTCTCAGAGTCATGATATTAACCTCAGAGTCACTATTCCTTTAGGAATAGTGATTTCCACCTGGCCAGTAACCAAAGACAAATTGAAATGACCTCAGATTAACCTTTCAGCAAACTTTTATAGTGTTCAGTTAAACATAAGTGCAGATTCAGGCTAACAATATAAACCTTTCCCCTTCTTTAGCACATGTGTCCTAAGATTTGGTGTTGACTAAAGGTACCTAGCTTTATGGCTGAATAATTCACCATTCATTTATACAAGAGGAAAAGCTCTAATTAAAGTTTGATTGTTTCCCACTAAAAACGAATTTTCCATCAACATCAATGTACATTAAAGACTTTTATAACTGGAAAATTTGAACACAAACACAAACGAGTATTCTTACTCTAAACACCACTACCGTGATGAATAGAAGGTTCTATTTCACCTAGACATGAAGCACTTGCTCATTGTCTATCAAACCGGCAATTACTTAGCATTATGTGTGGATTGAGAAGTCTTTCACAAGCTCTGAACGCAGTCAAGACTATACTCAAATGACAGCTCTACCAGCCAAAGAACCTGGAACGTTTAAATTTCCTACTCTTGGAGTTCTTTGTCTATCAAATGCGGAAAATAATACCAGGCTCACAAAACAAATGATAAAATATATGCAAAGCGCCAGTAAAAGCACCCAAATCCCACTGATGCATCAAGAGTGGCGGATATTGTGACAATAATGACAGTCATTTTCTTTGAGTAGATTATACTCCAGTTGAGGCACAATTAACCAAAGTGACGTGTTCCTCAACTCAGCTTTGAAGTCCTGCTAAACTAAAACACATGTCATGCAGAATTAATGGTCTCCCCACAAATAGTTCTTACAGTTTATTTCTAATTTTTGTTGTGTTGATTTTTTGATGACTTTTAAATTTTCTTTGATGGCACCGTCATTTCTCTCACCACAACTCTCATACAAAAATGAAGCACAATCATAACAGAATAGTGTCCTAATCCTTGAAGAATAGTAAACTTGAAGTCCAGAAAAGGAAATAAAAATCTCAAGGGACTATTATGGTGGGGAAAGTTGGACCAAAATTATAAATGAATTCCATAAATGAACTACTTAGCCAAAGGATTTCAGCTGAATTCATAATTTTGCATCAGATGATGCCACAAATGCCATAAATTGAACTCACAGGCACACAGGGCCACAGTATTGTCAGTCAAGCTGTTTACTCCCTGTGCCAGTCCTCTAGCGCAGGGCTCTGGGCTCTCACAGCTATGTACGTGCTGGGGTGTTCAGAGGACTTGCCCTTCTCTGAATGCCTTGGAATGACTCTATAGATACCTGGCACATGCCTGATCACGTCCTAACCACCCGCTCCACCACACAGATTCTTAGGTTCACAGCCACGCAGAAGTCTTAAAAGGACCTTGTAACATCTTTTCTCAGTATTTTGTATTGCAATATTGTCCATTTGAAAATAGATTAACAGTCTCTGTCGTAATTCTTTTGAAATATGTTGCAAGTCTGCAAAAGAATTCTGGTGGGAAAAAAAGGGTTAAGATATGAAGAGAGTCTAGTTCTCTTCACACGAACAGAGCTATTCTGTTCGTTACATATAGCAGTAGCAATAAATGTTTTCAACCTCAGTCCTGTGATTTAATGGCGAGAAGGCTCCTCAAAATACAACAGATAAAAGGAGCTCTACTAGACCTATTTATGAAATCACTCCTCAGCATTAAAAAAAAAAAAATATTCTTGATGAAGCAACAGTGGGGACAATTACTGCTCTCAATGGTCTGTTGGTTTCTACACTTGGTTAACCAGCAGTGAGGTACACTAAGAAAATCAAGGGGCAAGCAAAACAAATATAATTTAGAAATTCAAAGTGTTTTGACGTCTTAGATAGAAAATGTAAATAAAAATACATATAAGCAATATGTTTTAAAGTAATCCACATAAAACGTACCAAAGGTTACATAACTTCTTTCTCTTTCGTAATTTTTTTGTCTCATTAAACTAGCCTTTGAAGCCTTCCCTTAGATTGTGCGCTCCTTGAAGTTCACAACTTTGTATCATTCTTTTTTTCTTGTATCATTCATTTTTTATTCCTAACATCTTCTAAGGTGCCTGATAAATAACAGGTGCTCAAAAAATAAATGGTGAACTAATTAATCATTTATTCATATCCATTATTCCACACCTAAAAGGACATTCATGCCCAAATTTATTCCTTCATCACTCTAAGTATATTAGCAACAATTTTTTGGTGTATTAACGCCCCCTTTACAATTTTGATTAACTATATTTTACTTTAATAATCTTGACTTTTTAATTGGAGACCATTTTTAAAATCTTTAGAAGAAGAAGTAGCCTAATTACAGTCTAAATATATAACATAAAATCTCATGACTTAGATTGCCACTCTAACTTCCTAAATGGGCAATTTAATCATCTAGTTCTCCTCTAAATTCACACTAAAGCCTAGGTGTGAAGTGTCTGCATAACCATGTCACAGACCGTTCCAACAGTATGTTATAGTTCTGTTCATTATTAATAATCTGCTCCAGCAGGCCTGGACCATCATCACTACTGAAATGTGTACAATAGGGGTTTAAACATACATTTAAAAAATTAGAAACTAATCAATTAATCTGAACAAATGTATGGTGATAATACAACCTCCAAAATCTTGCTTTCAAAATGGATCCATTCTCTAGTTCAGAGGCAGGTTGTAAAGGGGAAATATGCTAAACAGAAGATAGAATAGACAGCATGAGGTTGCAGGGTAACTGGCATTCCACCAAATAGGAAATTAAAAGGACTCTATGGTTAATCACCCAGAAGACAGAGACCATGAAAGTTAACAGAGAAGTTAACAGAAAAATTAACAAAAACCAAGCAATAGGCTCTTCACTCATTTTAGACGAAGACCAAACCAGCTTGTTCTCAAAATCTTTTTCTTTAAAAAAAGAACAAAAAACAAAAACTGTTAGTACAAAAGTACTATAAAATATACAAAAATTTAAATGCTTTTATGTCTAACTTAGGATAACAAATCCATAGAAAAAAGCATGGGTGTCATAAAAGTTCTACCTGTACTCCTCAAAGAGATGTAAAATCCATGTATAAGTCCGCATGCCTACGTACATATAGTACGATACATATGCAAAATGCCTATGTGGTTTTACACACAATTGTGAGATTTCTAAAACAAGTCACGCAGAAAAGCAAGTAACCAGGGAAGAATAAAATATCGAAACAGAAAAGTTAGTAAAGTAACAGAAGAGCTGAAAATGTTGACTTACTAGGAAAACAAACATGACCAATACATCAAACATTAATGTCGCTATAATAATAATTAATCCACAGTCATTGAGTGAGTCAAAAGGAGATAACTCAGCCAAATCTCCACAAAAATTAGGTAAGATTAGAAATGATTAAAGCATTTCAACTATAAATTACAAAGAAAATGCATAATAATGAAAATTCAATATCAGGATTACAAAATTCTGGTTAAATATTAATCAAAACAATTAATACATCTAACATAATGTACCTTTTAATCAAATACATACAGGACATAATTTAATCTTTATTGACATAATTAAAAAATATTTAATAACGTTATAATGTCTAAAAATTAGATTTAAAAATCGTAATTGTCTTAAGTTCTTGAGGATCAACCACTCTCAATCAAGATTTATGAGTATCTCATCTATGACTGGAAGAGTGCTGGATGCTTTCACACATTCTCATTTCTCCAAGAAAACTCTGAGATGTGATTTCTTCATTTTACAAACAAGAAACCTGGTCACATAGGTCGGTACCATAAAGAGAAATGCTCCTGACATGGATCCCTCTGGCCCTCTACTTACAACAGAGCCAGACAAACTAGTATCACAATTTTAAACCAGCAAAATTTAATTAACAGTGATATAATACTGCATATGAACAAATCAAAATTTCAGTTAAATATTTAGAAAAGTCATACATATAACACATCAAGTGTGCATTGAGAGGTGAAAATAAAGAGAAAATCATGCAGATTCCTCTGTGCTATGTGAACAGTGGTTACTATAGCAACCAAAGCAGGTAGAAAGTAGAAAGTTATTCAACCATTCAGGTACATGAAGATCAGGAAAACAAGAACGGCCACTGAAAGATATTTCATGAGAAAACCGTGTAAGCTTTAAGTACCACCAAGCACCATATCTGGAAATGGATTTTTTTTTTTTTTGGATGACAGATATTCCATTAAGATTTGAAATTGAGCCGAGAAGATACTAACAATGTGCCTATCGACCGTCTGCTAAAATGACAGCATCACTTTTGGCAGAAATGATCTCACTCACTTTATAAGAAGTATAATTTAATATCTACAATAAGAAAGTCAGTCAATACCCCTCCGCAGTAATAAAAAAATCTTTCAATGTACAGACCTCTATGGAAAATAGGAAGTAAGAGAGAAACTTATTTGGAGATTTAGAGGCAGTGAGATTAATTTATTTTAGGTTTTATCGAGGTAGGCATTTGACTCAAAAATAAAGTGATTCTCACATAGTGAATAAGTCTCTCAAAATTATAAGCTTCATACCATAAAGCTGTTACTCTGCCTGAGATGAAATGAAGCTTTCTGGTATCTTAATAAACAAGCTGACTAATAAACAAGCTGAATACACCATTGAAAGTTATCTAAACCTGGAACTGAGGGCAAGATAAATGAATTTGGTACACACAAACCTTCCAGATCCTATACTCCTTGCTCTCTCTTTTCCACTTCTTCACTCCAACTGCAGTTGGTGTTTCTCTTTCCTTCTCATGCCAGAGGAAGAGGCATTTGTTCCCCTGATCAAGTTAAAGTTCCCCTGTTCATGCTCAGGGTATAATCTACCTGCCCATTCCTCCTCATATCAATGATATCCAATCCTTCCCGGTTCTCAAGGAACTTTTCTTTTTCTAGGAATTCTTTCTCTTTGGCATTTACACTTGCTCAAATTACTTCTCTCCTACTTAAAACCCAACAAAACCAAACCAGTAAACTACAGAATTATTTACTGTATTATCTGCCTTACTGTCCTACTGCCCTCGTTTAAAGTTTCTTGAACATGTAATTGATTCTCACTGTCAACGTAACTTCATAGCCATCCATTTATTAACCCAATGGCTTCCACTCCCACCGCCCCATCAACACGGCTTTACTTATGGTGCCTACTGACATCCTAAGTGCAAAATCCAAAAGGTAAGTTTCAATCCTCGGTTCACTTGACCTTTCTGCAGCATTTCACACAGCTGACAGCTTCCTCTCTCCATAACACCTCTACTGTTCTGCTACTCCTACTATCTGGTTACTCCTTCTCTCAAGTCCTTATTCCCACTGTCTCTTTCAGTACTGGTATTCTCTGTAAATTACATCTTATGCTTTGTATTCCTTACTCGAAATGATAATCTAATCCCATTACCTCAACTACCCCAACTTGGCTGCTATCTTCCAAACAGTTCATTTCTAGACTTAGGATGATGACTTTGTATCTCTAAATAAATACTGATCATATTAAAGGAATAAACAGAACACCCGAACCAAATATGTGTAAAACTTACAGCCTCATCCTCCCCATCCACTTGGTACTGCTCTCCAATGTCAAACATCTCTACTTTCATCTAATGTTCATCTTCAATCTTGATCTTCTGAACATTTACTTTTATAAATTCTTACTAGAATTCACCCCCAGTTTTGGTCTCTTTTTCATATAACTCTTGAGTGACCTATCTAAAACGCAGGCTCAAATTTCATAGTTGGTACCCTGTCAATGAAAGAGCAATGTGATTTATTTAACAATCTTTTTTGAAGGCCTACCTTCTGCCAAATACCCTGTTATATGTTATGTAAACTAGAATCTCCTAGTCTCAGAACCATCATTATTTAAAGGAAGGGAGGAGGTGAGAAACTAGGATAGGCGGACTGACGGAGATAAACATGAGACATTGGGGGAGGGTAACAGGTAAGACTTTGAGAAGAGAAGCTACTGTATTTTGTCTTAAAAAATAAGCAAGAATGAACTAACTAAAGGGGCGCCTGGGTGGCACAGAGGTTAAGCGTCTGCCTTCGGCTCAGGGCGTGATCCCGGCGTTATGGGATCGAGCCCCACATCAGGCTCCTCCTCTATGAGCCTGCTTCTTCCTCTCCCACTCCCCCTGCTTGTGATCCCTCTCTCGCTGGCTGTCTCTATCTCTGTCGAATAAATAAAAACAAAATCTTTAAAAAAAAAAAAAAAAAAAGAATGAACTAACTAAAGAAGAGGCCAGGGAGGTGAGTGTAGAGGGCAGAGAATGAAAACAGATGAGACTGAAGGGTGAAAAATGAGCTTTTCATACCTAGTTAGAAAGCTTGTATTTTTTCTAATAGACTGATGATTCTCAAAATGTATTATGCACATAAATTATCCGGGGTGTTTCTTATAAAAACTTATCTGGGACACATTCCTAGAGGTTCTGATTCATCAGATCAGAGTCTCTGAGAAGGGAATTTGCATTTTTAACAAGGACCACAGGTGGCTTTGATACTGGGAGATCCTTGGAACATATAAAATGTTCTTGGGGATAGTAGGAAGTCATGAAAGGGTTCTCAAGCAAGCACACATAATGGTCAGATTTCCTTTCGGTGGATCTCTCCACAAAGTATGTGAAGGACTTATATTAAGTGAGTAAGCCTCGACACCTGGGTAGCTCAGTCAGTTAAACATCCAACTCTTGATTTCAGCTCAGGTCATGAACTCAGGGTCATGGGATTGAGCCCCACACTGGGCTCCGTACTGGGCATGGAGCCTGCTTGGGATACTCTCTCTCCCCCTCTCTCTGCCCCTTCCCCACCTCTGTCCCTAAAAAAATTTAAAAGAAAAAATTTAAGCCTAAGAAAGGGAGGACAGCAAGGACACTGGGGCAAGTGGGGAAAGAAGAACTGAGGGCCCAGACTCAGTTAATTAAGGTGGCAAAGGTGGAAAGAGATCCCATACTTTAAATCTATGGAAGGAAGAAATAGGTAGGAATATGTGAACAATTATGTATTGGTGGTGAGGGAGATACAAGAATAACAGACAGAATAAAGTAAAAGATGTCTAATTTTGGATATGCTATATTCATCGTGATACCAGGACAAGGGCAGTAGGATATAGAAATCTGACATGTACAGGAATAGGCTGGGTTGAGTCGCGCTCAATGATTTCAGAGTCATCAACAAAAAGATGAGTAACGAAGACCATAATAGTAGATACGCTCGTACAGGATGTCCAAAAATTCAGCACGCCACATAAGACACCTAATAATCTAACTCCTGACTGCTTCTTCAACTTCTTGTTTTTTAACTGTCTACTACCATATCTTGTCATAAAATATATTCATGATTTTTGTCATAAGATATCTCAAACAAAACTAAAAGTTCAGAAAATACTATATTGAAAAATTAGTATCTACCATTCAGCTTTAACAAATCTTAATATTCTACACCAAATTTGCTTCAGAATTTTTTTTTTTTTTTTTTTTTTTTTTTTTGGTCAGAGAGACAGAGAGCACAAGCAGGGGAGTGGCAGAGGGAGAGGGATAAGCAGGTTCCCCACTGATCAGAGAGGCCAGTGTGGGGTTAGATCCCAGGACCCTGAGATCATGACCTGAGTCAAAGGCAGACTCTTAACCGACTGAGCCACCCAGGTGTCCCTACTTCAGAATTTTTAAAAGAAATCAGTTATTGAAAGGTGAAGACCCTGTGTTCCCTTTCAAATGCCCATTCTCCTTGCCTCCTGAGCGAGAACTTTTATCTTAAATTTGGTTTTAACCATTTTCTGCATGTTTTATACTATCCCCAATATGTATATATTCATGAACATAAGTTTGCCTTTACATGTTTCCATACTTTACATAAATTCTATCAAACCATAAGGATCGCTGCCATTAATTTTCTTAAATTCAATGTTATGTTCTTGAGGTTTATCCACGTAAAAAGGACTCTCGCTTATTTATTTTAACTGCTGTATATTATTCTGTACAAAGTTACCATTCACTTCCCCTTGTTGGGCTTGTCGGTGGTTAACAATCTATTTACGTTCCATATACCAGGCAAACCAACCACCTGTGGTATCTGACATTGACAGGTGCGCTGACACCTTGCCTTGGCTCATTTCATCTCTTTACCTCAAACACTCTTCCAGCATTAGCATTATTAGCATATTAGCACACAATATTTTTTCCTGTTTGGCTTCCTTCAAACTTATCTATCTTTCAACTATAAGGATTAAAAAGAGGCATTCAACAATTATTTATTGAATGAATAAAGTGTCTTTAGTTTCTGAAGATTAATTTACAGAGTCCCTATAATGCTTCAGTTATTAGACTAACAAAGTGGTTTCAAACACATCCTAAAGTCCTCGCACTAATAGCGAAAAAAGAGAACAACAAAGCAACAATGACACAGATGTACATGTATCATATCTCTGTGTATATGATACAGTGTGAAAGGGCAGTTACTTAAAGAAATCTTGAAGTTTTTAGAGAGATGAACTATTAAACCTACAAAATAATAGAGGGAATTTGACTATGAAATATAGTAATTTATTGAACAAATTAAACATCAACTTTCTATGATAAAATGATGCATTAATGAGCCATATCACGTGTGTATATGTATGCACATTTAAGTCTTAATGGCTGAGTACATTACCAATGAAAACAATTAGAAGACCACACCAAACTAACCAAAGGTGATAGAAGAGTTTGTCACAAGAATCTATGTTCCCAGAGAGTAAACTGAAGTACTACTTCTATATCTATACTTATTACAAATAATACACAATAGCAAGTAAACATGACAGTTTTCACCTATGAACACAGAAAAATATATCCAAAATTTAAAAACTAAAAAATAACACATAGTAAGTTCAGAAACAGACATTAAGAATGAAAGTGACTCAAAAACAAAAGAATGAGTCTGACTGATAAAACTAATGAAATAGACATGGTAATTCAAGACAATACAGTTGTCAAATTACAGAAGTAGAAATAAAGCCAAGTGTACAAATGATGTGCCTTACCAAATACCAGCAAACAGACTGGATAATCCATTTTTGTAAGACAAATAACTCAGTGGGATCTCTTGACATGATTTCAAGCTTAACTAAAAAACATAGCAAAATCTAGGTAGAGAAAATAAACAATTACACAGGTTTGGCAGGAAGAAGAAGGAAAGCCAGACTCCAGAAGCAAAGTTGATGCAAGTTCTTTTAAGCCAATTTTAATCCCACTAGAGTGATCTAATGTTCAAAGTGGCAACAGTCTTTGAGAACCCTGACTCACTCATGTCTTGCTACTAATCCAAAACCAGGTAACCTAAAAACTTAAAATCACTGCAAAAAGTGTAATAATTGAATTGGTAAATGTAAATGAACTTTATTGGTCATACTGTTGCAGTGAAATGACAACATTTAATTTATAAGTAAAACTGGATTAAATTGGGATTAAAATGGAATGGGGGGCTAGGAGAGGATCATTCGTCTTTACTTGAACAAAGAACTGAGTTCCTTATCAACTGACCGAGATTTTCATTCCTGCAGCGCTCCTAATTTATCATGTGTAATGGGTGAAAGCTCATGGAAAGGAAAGAGATCATGCCGAAATCCTTTTTCCATCAGTCATTAATAGTGACTTAGGCAAATTACTAACTTTACTGAGCCTTTATCACTTCTAAAACAGGGCTAAAACAGGGCTAATTATACCTTCTTAAACCACTGTGAACATTAAATAAAACAGCACATTGAAAGTGTCCTGTACTTATTGGTTCCCTTGCATATTAAACACTTGTCCTTTCCTTAGTAAAAAATAGCCACTATTTATCCATCTCTCAAAACACTAGTTTCATCATTTATAAGATCCAAATAAGAATTAATTATCTCTTAAGATTTTTATGTGGCATAAACTTTGGAGGATATGAGCAAGCTTTAAGACAATTTCATCTGTGTTCATGTGCTTTACAGCTGTTCCAACTAATGACTCCAACCAGAAGCTCAAATGTAGCTCCTCCACGAGGCCCTCCCTGCCTACTAAAAACAGCACCTGCCAACCAGCATACCTATCTCTCTAATCTGTTCCCCTGGCTTTATTTTTCCTCTTAGAATGCCTCACCTCTTGACATATCTACACTCATATGTCTATTGGTTGCCTATCCCCACTGGAATGTAAGTTCCAGGAGAGCAGAGACTTCATCTGGGTCATTTACTGCAGAATTACTGGCATAACAGGTACCCAATAAGTATTTGCTGAATAAAAGCATCAAGTAAGAAGAAAATTACCTACAGACATCTCTTAAAAAGAAAATTACCTTTAGAGCAAATGGAACATTGGGAGAAAAAATCAGCCTTGTTTAGATTCCCATATTTTAGCAACACTAGTATCTCGCAACCATGGGGCAGTCAAAACCAGATTCTGGGCCTCTTTTGGACATATGTGAAATATAAAAGGATCGAGATGCTGGAGCTGGCAAAATCTTGGAATAGGTTTAGAACTGGAAATAAACACTGATTTCAAATGAAACCCTCAAACTTTACAAAATTTACATAATTTTTTAGCAAATAAAAGTATGGCAATTTAGAGCACTTGGATAATGATGATCTTATAATGAGTGTCTAGGACATACCAGACATTGTTATAGATTTTTTATATTGATGATTTCATTGAATCCTCACTAAAACCCTGAGTGGCTTCAGTATCACCCTTGAATTCTGCTCATGTGTAAAACACACCTTGCTACAGCAATTCACTAAATCACATGCTTGTTTCTCATAGACAAAACAGTTGCCCACAATTTACAGATTGTAAACTGAAACTGTGCTCAAGAGATTAGTAAAATTTACCCAAATAACACGGACACTTAGGTACCAGAATCAGGATTCATACCCCAGCCTAAACTTCTTAATCCATCTAAAATACTAAATGTCCACCCCAAATTCTTATAAAAGAGATCTTCTAAACTATCAAGTGGTTCAACTCAGAGTAGAAAATATCTCTCTAGCTTTCCCCTCTCCTCTTCCATCAACCGTTTAGACATAGTTGCATCCAATCTCGGATTCATTCCCAGAGAAATACTATTTGCTCAGATACCAAAGTAAATCAATTTCGAGTTTAAAGAGCTCAGCTTTATTTTAATTACATTAGAAAAGGTTTCTGTATTACCCAAGGGGCATGCAAAAAGCACATTCTATCTCTGAGATGGAATAAAGAAACATAATTGCCATACACTGTCTCACATTTATACACTACAGATATACCACCCCAAACATGTACCTTAGTTGTTTATAGGTCCGCTATGCAGATGTGTGTGTGTATGTGTGTGTGTGTGTGTGTGTGTGTATATATAGATATATATATATATATATCTATATATACACATACACACTTTTCACATACACAAACACTTCATGCTGGCGCTTCTGCAGCCATAAGGTCGGATTTTTTTTTTTTTAAGATTTTATTTATTTATTTGACAGAGAGAGAGACAACGGGAGAGGGAACACAAGCAGGGGGAGTGGGAGAGGGAGAGGCAGGCCTCCCGCTGAGCAGGGAGCCTGATGTGGGGCTGGATCCCAGGACTCTGGGATCATGACCTGAGTGGAAGGCAGATGCTTAATGCTTGAGCCACCCAGGCGCCCCATAGGGTTGAAATTTTAAAAACAAACAAAATATTTCCTATGCTCATTTTACCCTAACACTACAAATCACTTAAAAATATTGCTTGCTTAGATTTCTTAATGTCCTAAATTTTGAAAATGGTATATTTAAACTTTTTCTGCCCTTTCTTTTCATCAAAATTATATCTGTTGTTGAAGATGGTAATTGAAATTCAATTTCTATTTCTTTGCTTAAAATTCTGCAATGTTTATGGCTCCTGGTGAAGGGTGGTTTCGTCTACTCTTGTGCAATGTAAAGTGGGCACAATCACTTTCTCCCTTTGATTTACTGTATTTTTTACAATCACTTGTAGAACATGTATACAAAGGAATGTAAAACTATAATCTTATGAGTAGACAGATGAATAATGAGAGTTGACTTCCTGGATTTTCACTGTTGTTAATTACGAATTCTTGGAAGGTAGCTTAGGGGGACAGTTCAAAAAAAGAGAGAAAGATTTATGATGTACTTTTAAAAAATTCTGAGCATGGACAAAAGTTTATCTTTGAAGTTTGGGGATATAATTAAAGTGGAAATAGACTTCTGATTCATAATACTCTTATAATTTCCTCTTTGCAGACGTGGATTTCTGACTTTCCTCTGCATTGTTTTGAGATAGTCTAAGGGAGGGGGAGACAGAGTAAGCTCCCTTGTAGCTCAGTTAAATTTGGCAACTGGGATTTTTGTCCTTAATTACATGTAATTTTGAAATAAACTTTTTTTTTTATTTTAGGAAAGTTTTAGATTAATAGAAAAATTGTGAAGATAGTACAGAGTAGCCATAAACCCTAAACCTTGTTTCCCTATTTTTAACATCTTAACATTCTTATGCTATGTTTGTTACAAGGACGCCATTCGAATCCTTACAAGAGGTAGGGAGATCAGGGCTCTTTCTTACTGGGCCATGTGAGGACACAGTGAGAAGGCAGCTGTCTGCAAACCAGAAAGAGAGCTCTCACCAGAGAACCAATCTACTGCAACCTTGACCTTGGAATTCCCAGCCTCCAGAAATGTGAGAAATAAATTTGTAGTGTTTTAAGCCACCCAGTCATTGGTATCTTGTTATGGCAGCCCAAGTAAATGAAGCCACCTGGGTTATCACTCCTGTTGCATCCACTACTCTGTGCACCAAAAACTGATGTGGATGTAGCCAAACATGTGTCATGACAGAAATTAAGTCTTTACTGAAGGAAAAAAAAAAGTACTTTTGCCCAATAAAAAAACATTCGTATTGTTTATTACCTGTATTTATATTGCTTAGAGCATATGCATGTTTGGAGCCTACCACCCTACAGTATGAGAATTTACTACTACAAAGACTTAAAAATAAGCATGGACCAAAAAGATTAACAATACATTTTTAAAGACATTTTAAAGAGATTAAAAAGATGCATGATTTCTTAAGTAACACATCTTTAATGTTTTCATAATGTGAAAAATAAAACCATTTTATCTTTTTACACATGTTGACTTTTTCACCAGATTTTCTTTTTTTTTTTTTAAGATTTTATTTATTTGAGAGAGAGAGAGCGAGCACGAGTGGGGGCAAGGGGCAGAGAGAAAAGCAGACTCCCGGCTGAGCAGGGAGCCTGATGCGGGACTCGATCTGAGGACCCTGAGATCATGACCTGAACCGAAGGCAGATGCTTAACTGACCAAGCCAGCCAGGTGCCCCCACCAGATTTTCTTAAACTAGCTTCTTAATTCTAATCATAAACTACACATTTGCTGGGGTGCCTCATTGACACAGTCGACTGAACATCTGACTCGATTACAGCTCAGGTCATGATCTTAGGGTCCGGAGATCGAGCCCCATGTAGGGCTTTGTGCTCAGCACAGAGTCTGCTTGAGATTCCCTCTCCCTCTGCCTCCCCCCGCCCCCATGCACTCTCTTTCTCTCTAAAATAAAAAAATAAAAAAGTATAAAAAAAAAATCCTACACATTTGTTTCTGAGGGAAATTATATAATATTAAACGCAAGCCAAAAATCCAAACAAAAGAAAATCTACAGATGTCTAAAGCTTCCTTTGGGAATCTGTATCCAGAGAAGCGGAACATAAAGGTTTGGGGGTTTTGAACTCTAACACAGATAAAATGAAGACTTTGTTTTCTTCTTGCTTTGTATCTTTTAATCAATCTCAATGTCTGAATACTTCATTTCCTTATATCTCATTTCACAATAAGAAAGCCTAGCTTTCAGGCAGTAATAAAATATTAACAGATTAGTAATAAAATATTAAAAGATTTACAGTGCATTTATACTGTTTTCATCATGATATTATTCTAATTACCTTGAGTAGTTGGTGAAATATATAATATCTCATTAAAGGCAATTTACTAAACATTTTAACTTTCTTAATTCTCTTCATTCATGTAAATATAATGATTTTATTTCAATCTAGAAATGCTAATTTAGAATTAAAATATTTATATAAATGATGCCAGATGCTAAACAGCATGATAGAAACACTTTTAATTAGAAGCACAAAATTATGGCATTCTTCCTTATTTTAAGTGATAAAAAGCACAAAAACTGAGACATTGTCACCACAAGAACATTAAGCAAAATAACAAATTTTAGTTATACTGTGATGATATCCTACTTCTGTTTTGGCAAATCCCAATCCTTTGAATGACCTCTTTCCCATCCAGAAATTTCGTGTGGACTTCTATCCACCATATACTTAATTCTCCCCCACCCATGCCAGTTATCTCACAAAGGGACCTGTGCTTGAAATTACAGTTTCAATAGCCTTAGGTAACAATCAGACTAATACAGCATTATTCATAATAACCACAAGCTGGAAACAATCCAGCTATCCAGGAATGGTTAAACACAACATGATACATCTATATAATGGAATGTTATTTGGTCATAAAAATGATGAAGTACAAAAACATGCTGCCAAATAGATGCACCTTGAAAAAACCAATTTTATATATATGTAGGTATGCATTTTATACTTTATATATATAAAATTCATTTTTGTAATGATATATATATATATAGGCGTCAATTGATATAAAATGTCCAGAATTGGCAAATCTCTAGAGACAGAAAATATTATCGGTCTTTGCTTAGGGATGGGGGATGAGGAGATAAGAAGAAAACAGCTAAAGTGTAACGATTTCTTCTTGAGGTTGAAAATATTCTAAAGTTCTTTGTGGTGATAGTTACACAACTCTTTGAATACAATAAAAACCACTGAATTTTACACTTTCACAGTATATTGAATTACAGCTCAATAAAGCTGTTATAAAAAAAGAAATTCCTAAAATGAGGTGAAAATTCCTGTTATATACAAACAGCATTGTCAGAAGTTCATCTACTACACATCTTCAAAGTTGAAACGTGCAGAACTTGCTCTTAGCATTGCAACTGGTACGACCATAAAAGAAAATTATAAGGAAAAAGATCAAACAAGCGAGCCAGAGGTTCAAACATATTTGGCACAGTGTAATTCACAATTATTTGTATATTGATAATTACATGTCATTCAATGAACTACTGCTGACCTGGAAAAACATTCACGGTACAAAGCTAAATAAGAAAGAAAGATATAAAATATTGGATATAAGATGATTTCATCTACACACACATGCGTATTCCTCCATAAATATCCATATGGAAATATATTCTAAAATTAAAACAGTCTGTGGATAACGAAATAATGGGTGATTTTCTTTTTCTTTGTTCTTGGTTGTTGTAGTGGATTCAATAATCCTCCCACAAAAAGATAACTCCAAGTCCTAAATCCCTGTTCCTGTGAATGTGACCTTTTATGGAAATAATGTCTTTGTAGATTCTCTGGTGAAGAACCTCAATAAAGATCACCCTGTATTGAAAATGGGCCCTAAGTCCAATGATCAGTGTTCTCACAGGAGAAAAGAGATTTGACAAGTAGAAATCCAGGGGAAAGCCATGGGAAGACAAAGGTAGACTGGAGTGATTGAATCTACAAGACAAACACCACCAAAGGACAGCCAGAGCCACCAGAAGCTAGGAGAGAGGTATGTCGGGAGCCTGCAGAAGGGACGAACCTGCCAACATCTTGATTTCAGACTTCTGGCCTTCTGAACTGTGAGAGAATAAACTGCTATTTTAAGCCTCTCCTTCGTGGTACTCTGTTACCACAGCCCCAGGAAACTAATAGTTTTATTTTGTAATTTTTCCCTTTTGAATATTTTGAAAGGATTACAAACTCATAAAGTTGAAAAATAGGTCCCACTGTCCTTTCAACCCTTCACTCACGCCCCTTCCCTCAATGGTGACATCTTACGGAAGTCTAGTAAAACCTCAAAACCAGGACACTGCATGGAACAACACTGTTAACTGGACTACAGACTTTATTCAGTTCTCCCCGTGTACTCATTTGTGTGTGTGTGTGTGTGTGTGTGTGTGTGTGTGTGTGTGTTTTAAATCTGTATCATTTGATCCCATGTATTGATTCTTCTAACCACCCCCGCAGTCAGGTTTTCCAGCGCCACAAAGGAATTTCCTCATGTCACTCTGCTATTTCCCCACCTCCAGCCTGTCTTTGACAACCACAAATCAGTGTCTATCTCTATAGTTTGATCATTTAGAGAATATTACATAAATTGAATCGTACATCATTCATCCTTTTAAAACTGGCTTTTTCATTCAGCATAATACCCTTAGGATCCATCTAACTTATCAATAAAGCTATGAAAATTCACTTACAGATTATTTTTGTGAGAACATAGCTTTCATTTATCTGGAATAAGAGCCCAAGGGTGCAATCTCTGGGTCACATGGTAAGTCCATGTTCAGTTTTATAAGAAGCTGCCGCACTGTTCCCCAGAGTGCCTGTAGCATTTTACATTCCCTCCAATACTCCCGCACCTCCTAATGCCATCACACGGGGAGTTAGGACTTCAACATATGAATTTGGGGGGACGCAAACATGCAGTCCATCACTACAAAGTGACAGAGATAAGAAATGAATCCAATTTTGTCTCATTCCAGAATTAATTCCTTAAGCACCATACATGTGCAATTACCCTAAACGGACATCTAAACAGTGAAGTGGTAAGACATGAAATATAAAAATATGCCCACATAATTAATGCACTATGCATTGGTAAGTAAAAGTTCTGTTTCCTATCGTTAGATATGTTTATGAATTATATATGATGGTATGGTGACTGGAGAATTAACTAATTATAGTTAAGCAACAAATACCTGTATTCTCTGGCAGACATTAAATGATTCTGGATCAAAGTTTTAATATAAAAAAAGAAGACTGGATTATAGAGTCTGGATTTGAGAGAATAAGGAGAGTTTTTTAATAAGGATTTAGGCTAAATAAATAAATAAATAGAATTTAGTATAGAAATTGGAAATTGATTTTTTTCCTGCAGGTCAGGAAAAGAGATTCTAGTACAAGAACCGGATACCCACTTCTTAGCAAGCTAGATGGAAAAATCAAAGTGAACAAGGGAAATCTTAAGGATCTCATCAAAACTGAAAATACCTGGACTCTTCATACATTTCATTTGTCGAAATTTGCCATCTGAGAAATGAACTGGTAAACTCCTTCAAGGCCAGGCATCCTATGTTTTTCAGCATAAAATCTGCTACAACTGGGAACTCAGTCCCTCGTATAGAATAGATACTCAAACGTTCAGATGTTTGTTAATATTAGCCTTTCGTTGATTGGAAGTGATTACTGCACTTAAGGCACGTGTCCTTAGAAAATGCCCCTCTGCCCTCCTTAATGTGCCTCCCTCCGTCCCTTCTTCCCGCCTTCCTTCCTTCCTTTCAGGTAGGTAAGGAAATTATATGGAGACATGTGTGTCTAAGGAGAGGTCAAAAAAGTATCCCTAAATTCTGATGAAGAGCAGCACTGTCACAGCCTACCATGAATTAAATTGGCTTCACTTCTCTACTCCAATGAGATTACACAGGAAAAGGATTTTTAATAAAAGAAGTCAGTCATAATCTTAAGGGGAAAGGGGGCAAACTCAAGAAGTATGTCACTGTCAGTATCATAGGTTTAAATTTTTCTCTACATTGGAGGTATTCAGAGTTTTAGCGCTCTACCCAGTAGGATGCCACCTAGTTTACACGTAATTTTTTTCTTAAATTATAGACTAAAATAAAAAGAATGCTACTAAAAGAGCTGGAGGGGTCAAAGAAAAAAAACTTTAAGAGGTATTTTCCCTTCATTTTTATGATTATAGTCTTTTGAGACACAACCCACATCCATGCTTAGTTGCAGGCTTATAGCTGGGAAGTTACCTCCCATGACCCACCAACAAAAAAACCTGAAGGAAAAGTTTAGGTTAAAAAAATCGGCCTCTTAAAAGCTAGTCTCCTTTGTACCCCTCTTCTCCAAAGAGTAAAGGAGATCCTGAAAGACTGCACAGATACACTGGGCATCTACTAGCATTTACATATCAAACATGCCCCAAGTCCAGTTCCTACTTCCATCCCCCAGCTAAGCCACAGGCCATCTAGAGCTCAAGAGCCAATAATTTATTTTTTGGAACAGCTTTATTAAGATCTAATTTGCAACCATCCAATTCAATGGTTTTCATATATTCACAGTTGTGCGACTTCATAAATTTTAACTAGTTAATTTGGCATTAATATGGGGTTGCCATCATTTTGGTTCACTTTTTTAAAAATGATCAATTATTCTTATCATCATTTCATAAAATATTGGATCAACAAGCTCTGAAAATACTGTCCTTTCCCAAGAAAGTATCTAATTAGCCAATCTGACCTTCATCAAGGTTGAGACTCAGTGGGCTGCGGACTGACGAAGCTGAAGGAGGCCTGCTCTCAAGTCTCTCCCCAGAGTTACTATAACACCCTGGCACACAAAGGCCTCACTCTTACTACACAATAAAACAATTATAGACACAAAAGAAAGCTGTCAAATTCTCTCTCCACACCTGGGCTGAAACATCGGCACAGCAGAAGAGGTTCCAGTAAACAGAATGTGAAAACCACTTTGAATCATCTTAATGCCATCACACTTGTGTAACAACAATGCTAAAATTCAAACTCGAGGTAAACAGTTCTATCTCAAGCCTTGAGTCTGCTCTTTCACTTACATATTGAAAAAATAGATATAAAACATCTCCTAAGTGGAGGTGTAAAATAGGTCCTTCGAAATACTCATTTGGGAAACTCTTTAACAAATTAAGTTAATTCATCTTTAACTCACCTAATTGATATGAGTTATATTCAATGGAATATTTTGCTTGTATATGGAGTTTTCAGCTTTTCAAAATTTCAGAATATTAAAAAAATTCTGCATGTACTGTAAATAATACTTTTTTGTTTTCATTAGATTCTCAAATAGATCCACACTTCAAACCATGTTCCAACATTTGGAAGAGTTTTATTTTGTTTCCCATCTAATGAAAGTCCATTAATGAGAGGGGGAAAAAAAAGCTTTTTAAATTTTAGATGCCGGCTTAAGGGCATTTACTTTTTTTGGTACTGATCTAGTTTACAAAGTTGACATTGCTAAAGAAATCACACTCTTCTGCCACATCAATTTTAAGTCATAATTTAATACATTTTATTTTTTTTTTGTCTTAGAAGCATTTTAAAATTTGGTTATTCTTAAAGTTATGTTTCTCCTTAGAAATAACTATTCTTGAGAAATTTACTCCAAGAATTTTTTTTGTGTGTGTGAGTAAAGTGGTAAAAGCTTATTAAGTGAAGATACAAAAAAAGTTCTCAAGAGTGAGAGGGGTCCTGACAGGATTGCCCTACTCCAAGAAATTATAATCATGGGGCGCCTGGGTGGCTCAGTCGGTTAAGTGTCTGCCTTCGACTCAGGTCATGATCCTGGGGCCCAGGGATTGAGCCCTGGGTCGGGCTCCTTGCTCAAAAAGGAGTCTGCTTCTCTCTCTCTTCCCAACTCATGCTCTCTCTCTCAAATAAATAAAATCTTTTAAAAAAGAAGAAATTATAATCATTTTAATATTAAAGATATACAATAAATAGGGAGCATACATGTTCCATTTAGGAAAAATAAAGAAGAAAATAGGAATCAGAAAGGTTGTTTCTATAGATCATGTCCCGTAGATAATTATTGAGCATTTCTAAGCTAATTTGTTAAACTGAACATCCTTGAGAAGTAAAATTCATAAAGTTATCAAAAAAGACATTACCAAACTTGCTAAAAGAAAATTTCTTCGAATGTACATTTTAAAACTTGTTTTGGTATTGGACCGTTTAACTTATATGGTAATAAAGGTATGGCCAAAAAGGAAAGTGATTTTACAGTGACTTCACAAGTATGAACATGTTTCCAATGGCATTTATTAACTGCCTTCTTTCAAACCTATAAAAATGTTCACTTGTTTCCAAATACACAACCCATCTGATATAGATAATGGAAGGTTTTTTTTTTTTTTATAATGATTTTTTATTATATTATGTTAGTCACCATACAGTACATCCCCGGTTTTCGATGTAAGGCTCGATGATTCATTAGTTGTGTATAACACCCAGTGCACCATGCAATATGTGCCCTCCTTACTACCCATCACCGGCCTATCCCATTCCCCACCCCCCTCCCCTCTGTAACCCTCAGTTTGTTTCTCATAGTGATAATGGAAGCTTTTGAAGGAGTAAAGTATACAGTTTAATCTTTTTCTTTTAAATGTCCGGACATCTGAAAAAAGTAAAGCAAAGCATTATCTTTTAAAGCAGTCCTGCTTTACAAATCATATTTTCTCACTTATCTCATTACCGATTTAAAAAGAAAAGCTAACAATTCAATAGAGAAAAGTACACGTGCTTCTTTCTACCCAGAGGTAATCGCTCACTTTCTTAAATCACCCCCACATTTCATCATTTTAATCTGAGTAGAGAAATTGCTGGTATGGAAAATGGACCAATCCAAAGAGCTTATGTAGAAGTTTTCTAAAACCCCAACTGAAGAGAGAGAGCCATGCCAGAGAAGGAACCAGCCCCACTGATTGTCTGGTTCCGTTTCCTCACACATAGTCCCTGGGATCCTGCTTAACAGATTGCAGATCACCCTCAAGCAGCCACCTCCCTGGCCTCTGTCCTGAGCAGGAAGCACAGAGGATGAGGAGAAGCTGGGGACCAGAGAGAAGGCTCCCCAGGAGGTGTCATTAGCCCTCAGTGGATAGTGCGCACAGAGAAGCCATGTCCACCTGAAAGCCATTACAGTCCCATGACTTGCTGTAGCCATCTGAAGAGTGATCAGGAAGTATTAATTTGGACACAGTTACCTGCATGAAACTTTACTGAAATTTCAAATTATCTTCGCTCTTCAAAATCATAACTGTTCTTACGAATATATAAGCCTATGATCAACTTCTCTGTTTTAAAATTTTAATGTATCTAGGCAATATGTTACATAGGAAAGTAGGCCTCTACCTAAACATGGTCTCATTCAGTTCCTGTAACAATTTTGTGAAGCAGATAGCATTATCACTGTTTCTACAGATGAAAATATTGAGGATGTAGATCAAGTAACTAAAAGAGGTAGATGGGAGATTGAATACAGAAGAGTCTGGCTCCCAATTCTACATGCTCTCCAAACTTCGTCACTAGCTCAAGAAAAATGTCTTTAGCTTCAAAATAATTGTTAAATTAGCTTAAATCAGCAGACTTCCCCAGTTAAAAGAAAAATCAAATCATCTGAGAAAGTATCTGTATTTTAGTAGTATAAGTAAATTCTGTCTTAGGAAAGATTAAAAAGGAAGGGAAAACTTACACACGCACGCACGCACACACACCCTTGTAGTTGTCCTGTGAGTCGGGAACAGTTCTGCCTAAGAATTTGCTCTGACCCAACTTAAATGAAACTGTAACTGCAAATCTATTCCTACTTTTCCCTGGTTCTAAAAGTGTATGGTCTGGTAAAGGGTTCTTTTGTTTGGGAAAATATAACGAACAGTTGTACGTGCCAAGGTATGTTGGAGTCCAGTGGTTAGAGAATGAGAGTTAAACTTCTCTGCATAATAAAATAACAAAAATGTGTAACCTGGGGAGACAGAAGTGAGGTAGAAGATGCATGAAAATAGAGACTGGGTCCCTCAAACACCCAGAACATACTTGGAAGCTGGGCCTACGGAACGAGACAAGCAATAAGATAATCACCATGTGAAGAGCAGAAATTTTAAAATTCCTAAGCAATTTTAAGTTGTTTTCTTCTTTTACCGTGCTGAGTCTGCCTTCTTTACTTATCCCCAAGGCTGCAATTAAAGTCTGTAACACATAACAACTTTGCGCTAGTAAAGGAGAGCGGGGCTGTCCCAGATGCGCAGCAAAGCTACAGAAGGCACGATGGCAAGGAGAGGAGCGGTGATCAAGAATGCAATCAAGCTGCAAGCATGTATTCAGAACAACAGATACTCAGAGGATATGTCCTCGACCCTGACCTCAAAAATACTGAGAACGATGCTGAACTGCCCATAATAAATGGGATAGGGTTATGTTTGGGTGTAAAGGGAATGTAATCCCAGAAGTCTGGAGAATTTGGTGGGTAAGTATGAATTTTGAAAAAGAAGAGGAGGGAGGGAGGAGCAAGAGGAAAGGAAGGAAGGAAGCCAAAAGGGAGGAAGGAGGAAAGAAAAGAGAAGGAAGGAAAGAAGGAGTTAGAGGGAGAAAGGAGAGGAGAGGAGAGGAGAGGAGAGGAGAGGAGAGGAGAGGGGAGGGGAGGGGAGGGGAGGGGAGGGGAAGGGAGGGGAGGGGAGGGGAGGGGAGGGGAGGGGAGGAGAGGAGAGGGGAGGAGAGGAAAGAGAAAGGAAAGAGGAAGGAAAGAAAAAGAAAAGAAAGTAGAAGAGACAAACACTGAACCAGAAATTTTTTTCCCTTGGTGATCAAGCCAAGGGACAGAAAGATGTTTCCAGTGTGATGCCCGAATTTTTAAACTTAAAATGGCAATGTAAACTAATCTGACCTCTGTGATGAAAGATCAGGAAATATTGGAGCTGGAAGAGTCTTCAGAGTTCATCTAGTTCAGTCCCTCCATTTTATCAAAGAGGAAAGTGATTTCCAAAAAAGCACCTGCCAATGTCTTACTGCTCTTTACTGACAATTCTCCTGATTCTTATTCTAATATTCTTTTCTCTCTACTATTCATTTTTGGAAACTTATTACCAAAAAAAAAAAAAAAAAGGGATTTAAGAAAAATACTCTCCTCTCAACTTACCACTCATAAGCCTGTTAGGGAACTCTGTTATTAAAAGAAATCCAGATAACTACTTCTACTGATTTGAGTTGCCTTGGTTCGTGTTTCTAATTCTTCTCTGACACATAAGCTGTCAATTCAACATTCTGCTCTCCCCAGCAACTCTCTTCACACTTCACACACACACACACACACACACACACACACACACACACACAATCTTTATACTCCCAGCAAGGTGATTGTTACAATTGCCAACTGGTGCAATAAACTGCTAACTCTGGTAATCCTAGGTGTGGAGACCACTGTGTCAGACATGGCCCAGGTCCGGCCCTCAGGGGGCTTCCGCCTAGTGAGATGCTAAAATAGGACAATCACTACAGTGAGGGATATTACAAAATATATTATAAGGGGCTCAAAGGAGAGGCACCCACAGGGTTGTTGTACCTATCTCCCACAGATTCACTGTTTTGAGGGTGGTGTGTGTGTGTGTGTGTGTGTGTGTGTGTGTGTGTGTTTCTGGTTTCTGGTTCAGTTCTTGGGCAAAGTATGCATTCAGCTAAATACTGTCCACAGGTACTGAATTTTGAAGGACAGAATCTTTTGTTTCACCCCCACCTCCGATCTAGAAAAATCCATTCATTAGTCATTTAGTAACTAACATACCTAAATAATATAATAGGCATTGACAACGCAACATTGAACAAAATGTACCCAGGTTCATTCTTCTAGAAATTTCAATATACTACAAAAATAAAGAAGTAGCAGATAAATAATATACGTGTGATTGTCATTATGATGAATGACATCATATGTATGCCATGTTTGATGAAACGGCACAAATCTCAAAAGGCTCAGGATTGTGAATAAAGTAGGACGTGTCCTTGGAGACTAATGACTATGGCTCCATGTTTTCATGCAGAGATGTGGGAGAAGGAGTTGCACCACAAGTGAGCCACTTAATAGAAGGAGATGGAGGGAACATCTATAGAAGAGGACAAAGGGGAAAAAACCAGAGTCCTTTAGAACGGCATTGGGGAGGGCGTGATGCTCATGGGCCAATGGAAACACCTGAGAAGAAGGCGAGCACTGGGAAGATGGGTCAAGAAAGAAGAACAAGGAAGAATGCATGAGAGCATGAGAAGGACACATCACAGTCATTCTGGAAGTGAGAAAAATGCCAAGCAATTCCACGCACCCCTACTGTCTTTGTACAGGCGCCACCTTTTCCTACCTCAATTACTCAGTGGTTTCCTACCTGCCCGCTCTACTCTCTGGTTTTGCTCCTGCCCATCCACTGTCTATTCTTCACACAGAAGCCAGATGACTTTTTCAAAAAAAATAAGTCAGATCATCATATTTCCCAGTAAAACCTTCCAGAGGTGTCTTATCACTGCTAGCTTACAACCCAAACTCCTTATCAGAGTCACGAAGCTGCTCTACACGATGTGGCCCTTTGCCAACCTTCCAGATTGATTTGTCTGTCACTGGATCCCCTATAGCCATGCAGCCTCCTTGCTGCTCCTTTAACAGGCCCGGCTGGTCCCTATGCAGGGTCTCTACACTTCCAGTTCTCTCTGCCTAGAACCTCTTGTCTTTTGTTTGGGTATAGCTGCTTTTCACCACCGATGTCTCCAGCCAGATGTGACCCTCCCCTGCCCATAATGTCTAAACCCATCGTCCCACTGCCTCTCCTTACCCTATGTACTCCTCTCCTCTCTTTCATCTTGTTTTATTTTACTCAAAGCAGCTATTATTATCTAAAGACATATTTTTCATTTTCTTTCTTGCGTGTGTGTGTAGTGTGCGCACATGCATGCACGTGCACGTATGTCCGTGTGGTGTGTCTGCGCGTGGTGTCCTTTTGTTTATGATCTTTCTCCCACACTACAATGCAAATTCTAGAAAGGATTCAACCTTTGTCACTTACTTTTCCATTCCTAGGGCCAAGAACAATGCCAGGCACGTGGTAGACTCTCAAAAAAAAATTTAAGAATTAAAGGTATTAAAGAGTGAGTGAGAGGACCTAAGAAAGGGATAAGCCCAGAGGAAGACAACTAAATGAGAAGGCAGGTAGAAACGTTTGCTGAAACGTTGACATACTGAATGAAACCTCAGTAAAAGACAAATACGAGCTAACACAGGAGTGAGAGTTCAAAGGGCAAGTGGAATATTAGAATACTGAGGAAAAAAATTTTAATAGCCTCAGATTGAATTAAAGCCCATGAGGAAGCAAGTACAGTACTGATACTCCCAAGAAATGAGGAGGAGATGTTCACTGCACAGGACTGAGAGTAGGAAAGCAAGGACAGTACAGTCCGCCTCAGCAATGTAGGAATCAACTGCGTAGCTGAACACTGCATGCCCTTCTCGCCTAAGGGTGGCCAGCATACAACAGAAGTACAATAAATTGCTATGAAATGGGCTAACAAACCAGGGTGTCACTATTACCAGAGCTGTGGTTCAACTATGGAATCATCCAACATCAACATTAAAGGAGACTCCGTAAGTCATCTAATTCTCTCCTTCGATCTCTTCATTTTCAAGCATCTATTGAGCACCTACTATGAGCACAACTTTGAAGACACAGTTAATACTACATTAATTCTTTATTCTCCAGAAAATTGCTACAGAAGGCTACCTCCTCTTTTCAGTCTTAGAGTAAATGTTACAAGCAGCCATCTGGAAATAGTGTCTTTTGATTTCTAATGTAGTGACAGGTCTTAATATGTTAGGGATTCCAAGCCCCTTCTGGAAGGAAAGGCTATTGCAGAAAATGCATAGAAAGGAGATTCAGGGCAGGTAGAGGCTTCTAGGCCTCTCTAGCCATGCATCTAGGCAAATACAACCTTCTGAAGTTAAGTATATAAGACAGTGAAAATGTCTCATAAGAGAAGCAATCTCCCACAAATAAAGAATCCTTTCTAATGACCCCCTCAAGGTGTTAAAAAGATTGTGCTACCAAAGTTAAAATGAATAAACAAAGACAAGTTTCCCAGGATATGGATAGAGATTCATTCACATTGCCTTTTTTTTTTTTTTTTAAGTAAACTCTACCCCCAACATGGGGCTTGAACTCATGACTCTTGAGATCAAGAGTCATATACATGCTCTACTGACTGAGTCAGGTGCCCCATTCACATTATGTCTTAATAAAAACTCATTTCTCCCAGATGGCTTTTAAGCTTCAAAGATGATGACCTAAAGATATCATCCCACCATAGATTTCTGTTCAGTTAGCCAGCATTGTCCAAAAGAAATTTCTGGGATATCTCTATCCCACTCTCTAATAATATAGGCAGTAGCCATTTGTGATTATAGACTTGAAAGTGACTACAGCAATTGAGGAAATGAATTTTTAATTTAATTTAAATTTTATTTCATTTTAACTCATTTAAATTTGCATAAACACATGTGCATACTGGCCATTGAGTTGAACAACACAATTAGGCCATAGCTCTAGTCTTAGCACTCATTAATAGAAGGTGGTATAAAAGAAATGATATTATCTCCTACTGTCCCACTAACCTAGAAAGATAGTTAAAATAACATATTATTTCTAAAGGATTAGATAATAAACATTATTACTGAAGTCCCCTTATTACACTCATAAATGTATTAGCTGTTTGATCTTCAGTACTTCTTTTAATTTTTCTGGACTTCAGCTACCTTAACAGTAAAATAAATAATTGTGCATTAGTGAACCATCTGATACCTTAAGGTCTTTTCCATCTCAAATATATATGATTGAAATCATTATGTGTCACACTTTAAAAGGGTTACTCTTTATATATAATTAATATGCCTAAGATGTCACTGACTTTAAGACACATCACAGCTTTGGAGAAAAAAGAAAGAGGACATTAAATGTATTCCAATTATAAGGCATAGTACAACTTTAGCAAATGGAAAATTATAAAAATTGAGCCTCTCAGAATCAAGGAAATACAAATGTTCACTAAAGGTGTAATAAATTATTATAATACCGTCAATCAGTTTTATTGTTATTATATTTGTTGCTATTAAGTTATAATCAGATGGTACTCATAATAAAAAAAAGTACAGAAAGATCATATTAACCCATGCCAGTAATGTTTGACAAAAGTAACAAATAATGTACACCATAAATGTATAAAAAGTATAACTGGAAACGTCTCCAATAGCAAAGCCTACCCATTTTATTTTTCTTAATAAGGGTTAAGTTAAAGTTAGTCCTGAAGAATGGCATTTGCTAATGATGAAATGTCAAATGTGGTTCGCAATTTCCTAGGTTTACATAACAAAGCACCTAAGAATGGCTTACAGATTGTAGTGATGGAAATTCCAGGCAGAAAATTCCAGAGACCATTGCTATCTGTTTTGACTTTGTAAAACCTTTGTTTAAAATGTCCCAAAATCAGGGCACGTGGGTGGCTCAGCCTGGTAAGCATCCAACTCTTGATTTCAACTCAAGTCATGATTTCAGGGTCATGATCTCTGGGTCAGGAGAGCAAGCCCTCCCTGCTCCCTGTCAGACTTTGCACTCAGTGAGGAGTCTGCTTAGGACTCTCTCCCTCTGCTTCAGCCCCTCCGGACCCACCTGCTGGCTTATGCCTGCACTCTCTCTCTCTTTCTAAAAAAACAAATAAAATGTCACAAAATATGTGCATTTTGTTGTTTTTAGAAATAAGTCATGTGACTAAAAGAATTACAGAGTAATTAATTTCTTCCTTATAGAAAATAAAAGTTTATGGGGAAAATTAACTTATATTCATAAAAAAACATAATTTTTCATTATACCTATCTGTAGCTCACGTTCTCCCACAATTACAGTGTACTATTAAAAAAGGCTAGAACTAGTTATATACTAGCTAGAATTAAATGACAACTATTTTAAACCTATGAATCAAACTCAATGCTCTGTGAGCTTGAAAAATCAAAAACAAAAACAAACAACAACAAAAATAGCTAAGAAAACAAGCTCAAAAACAATAAAAAGAAAATAACTATTCAATTTTATCCAGTGAAGAGACTTTGAAACTCTGGACTGGATGTGGTTACTAATTATTTTTAAATACTTTTAATTACCAGCACTAAAGGGAAATGCTACAGAAAGCCATTAATTTGTAAGTAAACAAAGAAGTAGTTTCCAAGAAAACTCAAAAGCCATTTTCTTCAAGCCATCTTTTTAAATGAAATAAAAAGGCAAAGATTCTTTTTTTGAATTCCATTCAATGTCACTAGAATGACCAACAATTGCTAATTCTTTTAAGATCACCTATATTAGTTCTTTTTTTTTTAAGATTTTATTTTATTTATTTGACAGAAACAGCCAGTGAGAGAGGGAACACAAGCAGGGGGAGTGGGAGAGGAAGAAGCAGGCTCCTAGCGGAGGAGCCTGATGTGGGGCTCGATCCCAGAATGCTGGGATCATGCCCTGAGCCGGAGGCAGACGCTTAACGACTGCGCCACCCAGGCGCCCCTACATTAGTTCTTGAAAAAGGACAATGTGACACAAACCCACACTCCAACAGACATAACATCGACTCAGTCAGCAAATATTTATTCATCGTTTACTAATACGTGCAAAAAACAGAGGACAAAGAACTGAGAAAAAAAAAAGGTTGTTGGCATTCTGCACCTTAAGGTCCAGAGAAAGATTCAGGACAGAGAAGCAGCAAACCTGGATGTGAGGGGCTGGAGAGACCAATGGGGCACGCTGACAGCTGGGCAGTGGAGCAGGGAAAATGAAAGAAAAGAGGTGCAGTGCGTAAATGCAGGTGCCTATTCCTAAAAAGAAAGGCTGTAACCCCCAAGCCTAGTTACAGCACGTGAAATATTATTCTTTCAAGGATCCGCTTCATACTTCACCACAGCCAAGCAGCCTAACCTCACACGCACTGAAAAGCTACTCAGTAAATGTTGGCCAAATGAATAGCCTTTTTTTTTTTCTCTCTGCAAAAGCTGGTCAATACAAAAGTTCAAAACTTCATTAGCGTGCAGTCAAGTATCTGTTCATGAACGGCTGAACAGTTTGTACCTATGATTTGCATTCCTTAATTCGGGTCCTTTCTTTCGGAGTAAAATCAGTACCCACGTCTTCACCAGTCATTGCCTGAGTACTTATGATACATGAGGCATTCTTTTAGTGGCTAGGTACACTGAAGTGGGTATATAACTAGTTCTGATCTTTCTCTGACGCCCAACTTCTTTTTTTTTTTTTTAAGATTTATTCATTTATGTTAGAGAGAGGGGGGAAGGGTCAGAGAGAGAGGGACAGAAATCCTCAAGCAGACTCCCCGCTGAGCACGAGCCTGACTCGGGGCTCGATCCCAGGATCCTGGGATTGTGACCTGAGCAGAAACCAAGTGTTGGTGCTTAACCAACTGATCTACCCAGACGCCCCTGATTCCAAACTTTTATACTTAACTTATCTATAGATATCTGATAGACACCTTCATTTTAACACAACTAAACAAACTCTTCATTTTTTCCACAAATAGACTTCTCCCCGATCTTCTTTCTTCTTAGTAAAAGGGACCACTGTCCCTTCCATACACACAGTTGTATTAAAAAAAAAGAAAACAAACAAAAAGTCCTGCTAGTCCTTAAACTCCAGCAGGAAGGGAAAAAAAATTAAATAAACCTTACCCTAAGTAACAAGAAAAATACGATCAAATAGTGATATAGTGATATGCGTTATGCAGAGAATTGAAATGGTGTGATGTGACAGAGACAAGGTGAGTCTGTTGGTGGTCACGGAAGGTGTCTGAGTTCTGATTCCCTCAGAAGCAGACCTTGGGAAAGGATTTAGGTGCAAAAAGTTTAGTTGGGGGAGGGGGTGGAGAAACATCAGTAGCAAGGGGGAACTGAGACAAGGAGATCAAACAGGCATTACAGGGCTCTTTACCAGCTACACTGTGAACAGCTTCCTTTAATCCCACTGCATAAACTTTGGGACCCGGTGAACACAACATATGCTTCTGAGTTTCCCACCTGAGTGGGGGAGGGAGGGTGGAGCTAGGGGACTTATACACCAAATCCTATCAGTCCTTGTTTGAGAACTGATGGGGGAAAGAGAATAGATTCCCCAGTGCTTGCATCCTTCGGGGCAGTAAAGGGAGGCTCGCTTGGGAAAAGACAGCACTCGGACACCGAAAGGCAGGTGCTACTCCTGAGGGGCAAAAGCAGAGCACATGGGTGGGCCTGCAGGAAGCCTCCTGGCAGAGGCGGCTCAGATGCTGGCATCTAAATGGAGAAAAGGATCTGGGGTAAGAGGTTTCATCAGAAGAAATTGCCAGAACAAGATCAAGCTCGGCATCCTTACGAAAGGTCAGCTGGAGAGAATGTATGGAGCAAAGAGGGACACAGGTAAACTCAGGTCAGAAAAGCAGATAAAGGCCAGATTTCCAAGGGTTCTGAAGCCACAATAAAATTCCTGGAGTTTATTCTAATCACGCTGGGAAGACAAAGGTGGGAAGCACAGGTTTGGCAGGATCTTACCTGCATTTTTAGAAGATTACTTAGGTGGAAATGAAGAGTGGGATTGGGAGTGGATACAAGAAATGTAGGACACCGCCACAGCGGCTGGAGATAGGAAGAAAGCTGACCTGCTGATGAGCTGGATGTTCAAAAAAAAGTGGGGAGGGGTGGGGTCAAGAATCCTCGAGTGCCGGGCGGCTCAGTCAGTGAAACCTCTGCCTGCAGCTCAGGTCATGATTCCAGGGTCCTGGGATCGAGTCCCGCATCAGGCTCCCTGCTCAGTGGGGAGTCTGCTTCTCCCTCTCCCTCCCCCACTTCCCCTGCTTGTGCTCTCTCTTTCTCTCAAATGAATGAATAAAATCTTAAAAAAAAAAAAAAAGAATCCTTCATACTTTCTTCATTAACAAGTCTGTGTATGGGAGGGGCAGTGGTCCCTTTTACCAACGAGGAAGAAGACTAGGTGAGAAGTATATTTGTGAGAAAAAGTGAGGTTTCTTTGAGCTAGATTAAAGTTAAGAAGCCTATCAGATATCTGCAGATAGATAAATACACAAGTTTGGAATCAGAGAAACATCAGAACCAGAGACAGATGTAAGGAAATCATCAGCATATAGACAGCACTGGAAGGCAAGAGATTAGATTAGGGGCAGTCATATACATAAAGAAGAAATGGGTGCCAAAGACTTTTACATTGCAAATAATACACCTGTCAATAACCTTTTATTGTATCACAGTAAACTAGGCCTCAGTAGTCACAGCCAACTCATTCATTCATTCATTCATTCACTCATTCAATATTCATTGAATTTAAAATACACTTAGGGCCTTATGCTGAGAACTGCAAGAAATTTAAAATATATCATATATTAATCCTCATTTTTAAGGGTTCAGGGTCTACAAACCCTTACAGACTAAAGACTGACTGTGTAATTGTTCTAAAAGAGATACAGAGAAAGAACCATAGAAACTCAAGAGAAAGAGATTATTTCCACCTGGCAAAATCATAAAAGGTTTTGAGTGGAAAATAGCGTTTAAGCTGAGGCTTAAGGCCCTTTCAGATTTGTAGAACTTGCCCTGTAAACACTTTAGCAGTGGATGCATTTCAAGAGTGAGAGACTTAAAGAACAAAAGCACAGAGATGAGACATTGGAGGGAGGATAATTCTGGAGTTCATGAAATAGTTCAATTTGCTAGATGATAAAATACATGAATGGGATAGGTGGTGAATATTTCTAGAATACCAGATTTATTAAATAGTTCACTGAAGTATTTCATGTAAGGAAATAAGTCATTTCCATGGTGCCAAACATATATTTGGTTGGATTTAAGAAAAAATTTTTAAAGCCCTAAGTTCATTTCACTTCAATTTTATAGAATGCTGTTTTCCATTGTACTAATGTACCACGAGCAAGCATTTTGCACTTAGAAATTCACTTCTCACTTCCATTGTCCATTTTGGTTATATTTTTCCTTATTTAATCATTTAATAGCACCCTTTCCATCTATCCAACTTTACCTTTAAAAGCTGAAAACTCATGCATTATAAACTAGTCAGTATAAAGGAAAAGAAAAACACCGGGGCTGGATAAGGAGGAGAAGAAACACAGGCTCAGAAGAGTAATCAGAACCAGGGGACATGTTGGTGGGAAGGACAACTGAGCCACAAATGGCCAGTGGAAGGGATGGGCAAATTCACAGGCTGCAAAGAGATATTTCACCCGGTTCCATGCTCTAAACTCATTTCTTTAGATAGCATTCATTTTTTTAAAAGTAATCTCTATGCCAGGGGCTCGATCTCACAACCCCCAGAATAAGAATCACATTAGATAGCCTTCATTTTAAACCTATCAGTTCAGTGTCTTTTTCGCCATTCTTTAAGAAACGTCCTTTTATGGTGGCTTTTAAAAACTTATTCATACACAGCTCCTAAAAAACATAATTTAGCCATAAAGGACTTTCTGAAAAACACTGCTAACAAGACATTCCACTTTTTCTCATTTGCTTGTCATAAGAATAAAGTTTATAATTACTGAAGGACCAAGTGTTTATCTCTATGGAGGTTCTCAAGAGGATTGTCATGCTAACAATACATGATTACGTGTACACGAGAGCTAAACAAAATAAGATGAAAACGCAACAAGGCAAAGAAATGATAAACGCAAAAATGGGCAGGACCTCTATCATAAATAAAGAATGAGTAGCAACAATTGCAATAAATGAATCCATGAGGGGAAATTTAGGAGTGTCAGCCAGAAGCAACAGATCAGAAAGCAGTGACTCTCCTGTACAGACAGCATCACAGACCCTCAAATTTGGAAAATCCTAGTTCAAAAAAAATGTGCAAAATGGCAACCAGCAAGAAGCTAACACATGTAAGTCAGTCAACGCTTTGTAAAATGACCGAATAAAAATAAAAATGTAAATAATGTCCTAATCTAATACGTAAATATCTGTGTACTTCCAAAGAAAGTTTATCATTGCCTGTTCGAAACTTAGAAAGTATGAAAATATTATATGTTCTATGTCCCAAGCTATCTCGGTAAGATCCCAGTTGAGGGAGGAGAGAGAAGAAAAAGTAAATCAAGGAGGAAAAAGTAAGTAGCATCTTACAAAAATAATTTTACAGTAAATAAGATGAATTTTTCATTGCAAAAGAGATCAGTATAGAACTATCCTCCAGCTAAGAAAATAAAACTGATTTTGCCTCATGGCATCTGCACATATAATTCTGATTCTTCCAGCCTTCTGGAAAGCATAAACATACAAAAGAATTATCCAAAGAGACACGATCTTTCCTCTTCCCCCACCTCCCCTCCTACAATGAATGATTTACTGTTCAATAAAGGTTGACTTGGGTCAGCTTAAAAAAAAAAAAAAGAAGAGGAAGAAAGAAAGAAAAAAAAGGGGGGGAAGCTAACGCTCATCCTTTATGCAGAGCAGAATAGAAAATATTCCCTGGTTATTTATTCTGCTGCAGCAATTTATGGACATTAGGAATGGCAGATAACATTTTTAAAAACTTGATTTCACATCAAGTAACCTCTCCCACTTTCCAGTGGCCCTTTCAAGATATCTGTGTTGACAGGCCCGAACTTGCAGTGTCCTGAGAAGTGCACAGCCTTGTTCAGAAGGCCCACACAAGTAGAAATGTTGAAAAAACTCTGGGTTCACAGATGGTAACGTGCCAGATGCGAGAACACCAAATGGGTTGTCATTTGATTTTAGATTGAAACTAAATGAACTTGGTTACTAACTGAATTCATTTGTCATTAGATTCACGTTTCCAACCTCCCGAAAGCACTCTTGAATTTTTACCTCACCGGTAATACTGGCCATTTGTGTGAATACTGGCCAACTTAACATATACTGGATGTACTTATTTCTCAAAATAGCACTTGAAGAAAAGTTTCATTTTAAGAAAGACTCTTGTGCAAAAGCAGATTTAACTAAAAATATTCCATATAATTTACCCCTATTGCTGTATGACTTGTTCAGGCAGACAAGTGGAAAAAGAATTTCAGGCACTGAGAAGAAAGAGTATGTACAAAATTGTGGCAGAATCATCAAATTTAGGGAACTGACAGGATTTCCGAAGAGCTGTACTTAAGATATCTAAACTGGATGCATGAAGTTGCCATAAAACATTTGAGCTTGATCATGAAGGACCTATAGAATGGGAAATCATATTGTTAGACGGGGTGGGGGGAGGGGAGAGGCAATGTACCATGTAAATTGTTTACATCTACCTTAAAAGAAATTTTATTTAAATAAGACATTACCACAATAGTCATAGAATTGTAAACAAAAGTGAAATCCCATTATAAAGCTGAGACTTCTTGTAATAAAGACCACAATTAAGAATCTGGGTTTATATTTTTATTATACATGAAATTCGGCCTCACTTCTTTTCACTTATCACCTTATTACTGGTTCTAATTCCCCTGCCCAGTAATCCCTTAACTGTACTTTAACTTTCTTTCCCTGCTACCAATGGGGAAGAGGGTGCTAAGTGTGGAATGCAGTGAAGTTGTTCTGAATAGACAAAATTGACAAGAATTGTGAAAACAAAGGATGTGACAGCCTCAGAATTCTGACCTTTAGAACTTGAAACCAGATGTATGACTCAGCTCCCCAGTACACATGAACTCTTTTGTATTCTGGGTAAAATGGCAAATATTTCCTGTTATTAAAACATTTTTGGATTATCTTCCCAAGAGCAATGCAGGGCTTCTGAAAAGATAACCTCACAGTGACAATAAAAAGATTGTTAAGGGTGCTTCTAAGCTACAGGACAAAGAGTATTACATTTCTAGTGAGAACACTTAAATTATAGGCAGAGATCCACGAGGGCTAAAGTTGCCTCGGAGCACGTTAACCTCTTTGGTTAGTGCATATGCCTTAGGACACTTGACAATCGCAGGGCTGGCTGGCTGTGGGGGAGGAAGGTCAGTAGTGATTCTCTTTCATTGCTATCCAGGAAAAATGTCTCAAGGTAATCTTGAAGCACATCACACCTTAACTGCTTATTAGAGCTGGGACAATGAAGGCCACGACAATGTCCAAATGTAAGGCTGTTAATATAGAAATGAAGCTACTGGCCTTTACTCCCTAGACGGCTCCACTCCCATGAGATCTTGGACCACCCAGACATTCACTATGCTAACCATCCCCTTAAACTAAAGTGGAGAAGTTTATTCAGAATTATGGTTTATACTTACAGTGGAACTTATCTTCGTATGTATTTTAAACATTACATTTATAGGAGTTGTTTTTTTTTTTTTAACTGTATCTGTTGAACACAAAATTCTCAGGTAATACAGTGTGCTTTGATTTGTTTTTGTTTTTGTTTTTTTTAAAGAACCTTCTTTCCCCTGAAAGTTGGTCCATACATTCTTCATAAAAAGTATATTATAGCAACATTTAAAAAGCACTTACAATAGCAGGTCATGACAAATATAGTATATAAGTTGGTTTAAAAATAGCTCAAAGTTTTAGAAAATGTATAAATAAAAGAAGTGAGAGGGGTATATTTACTTACTAATGTAATGCTAATTTAATCTATTATTAGGAGCTTTTAATATGCCGAAGAGTCTGTTTTGAGCAGAAGTCTGTGTTAACTTGGACTTCACATTTCCTACAATTTACATTTCTAAGGGCAACATTTAAAAAAAAATTATAAATGAATGCACTTAGGTTTAGCTTTCAGATATCCAGGCAAGCATAATATTTACTTTATCTCATTAAAGGAAGTGAACCCAGAAATGGCACACTATATTTGCACTCGAAGAGTGAAGAAGAAAGTGTGGAAGGAGTTAATATTTGATCATAATTATCAGCTTAGACTCAGACAGGCCTGCCACTCCATACCCCACTGTACGTCCCCGGGAAAGTTCCATAACTTCTCTTGAGTCCGAGCTGCCTCATATGTACCAGAAAGTTTGCTAACTCATGGGTTTGCTTAAAGACCTAAATGAAAGAAAGCAAATGAAATGCTGGCCCACGGTAGATATCACTAGATATAAGTCCCCATCCTTCTCAGAAAACGGAATGTTACTCATGTATTTAATAAAATATTAAAACCTACTGTAGTCGATTCTCATCTTGCATGGATTCCATATTTGCTAATTTGCCTACTGGCTAAAAGTCATTTGTAACCCCAAGATCAATATGCAGCACTTTTGTGGTCATCCGTGGACAAGCGCATGTGCAGAGCTGTAAAAACTTGCAGTCATCCAAGGCACACATTGCCAGCTTATGTTGAACAAGGCAATGCTCTGCCTTCTGGTGTCAGCTCTCGCCACTATAAAAAAAGTGTCCTTTCCACAGTGCATTTGGTGCCGGGTTTTTCGCGTTTTCGTCCTTTCTGTTGGTGATTTCACTGTTTAAAAAGGACCCAAGCATACCCTGAAGTGCTGTCTAATGTCCCTAAGCACAAAAAGGATATAATGTGCATTATTAGATAAGCTTCATTCAGGCATGAGTTACAGCGCTGTTGGCCATGAATTCAGTGTTACTGATTCAACAATATACGTTAAATAAGGTGTCTCGAAACAGAAATACATACAAGTTCATCTATTTATCAGTTGATAAAAATGTGACTAAGGGCTCAAAGAAATCTGACCCTCCTGTATTTCCCCCAGAAGCAAGGGCTCCATATCCACTCATTCACTAATTCCATGTTTATAATGACTTTATAGAACGTAACTATCATGAGGAACAAGAACTAACTGTATATGCTGGATTTATGTTAAACAACAGCAATACACTATTAAAAAACACAAGTCTTTGCTCTTAAAGGAATTCAAATGTCAGGCACTCGCTTTGTAAAACTTTAAAATACAAGCTCACAATTGCTAGAATGGAAATACAATCAGCAAGGCGTAATTACCAATCAGTACCTATCCTTTTCCTATTATGTAAAAAACATAAACATCAGGTCATTGGAGATTAATATTAAAATATAACTTAGCACTCTTTTTTTTTTTTTTTGGCTGGAGTCAAATAATACCAAAAACCAAAAACGCCCAGCTTATCTGTTAGCTATATGCCTTCCTATCACAGTGAGATACACCTTATTAGCTAAATCCATACATGCCCATCATCTTCATAGGCTGTTTCAAAAGTATCTGTCTTTAGCTTGTTCAGGAGATGAACTGTTTCCCTTGAGTATCTGAACTTCAAGCCTTGACTGCACTCAAGAATAAGTCAGAACTTGGGAACATGAGAACCTTTGGAAGACAATTTCCAACATACTTCAGGTCTCATTCTTCCCACAACCTCCACCCCCCACCCTGAATCACTCCTTTCCAAGAAAGGGGAAGGAACTAATAATACTCTGGTTTGTTGTGGGTTTTTTGTTTTTTGTGGGTTTTTTTTGCGTTTTCATTTTAATCACCGCATGCTCATAGGAACTAATACTCTTAACTGGTTTAACAAATGACTTACTGTGCTTACTGTATCCAAAACAACAACAACCACAAAACCAGCTTCCATCTTTTCTCCTTGATCTACCAATGCCAGCCCGCAGCTTTTTGCTCTTTATTTCATCCTTTGGTACAATAAACAAAGAAAGGCAGAGAATGTGTCTGCTGTTCCCTTCATCATTCTGCACCATTCTCTGACTTCTTCTGTGCCTCCTTCTGTGACCTCAGGGCTTTGACCTTGACAGTCTACCAGACCAGGTTCCCTTGTCCTCCAGCATTAAGCTGGGTTTGGTCAACAGTAAACACTGGCTGAAATTCAGAGGACAAAAGGAGAGAAAGGTTGAGTCATTTATTTCCTTTACTCCCTGTCTCACTCAAGTCCTGGAGTGCATTTATTCTCTAGACAGGTGACATCCTCCTCCAAACCCCTGTCCTTAATGACTCCAAGTATGACTCAGGGAACCCTTGGTATCCCCAAAGCCCTTCCAAGAGGTCCACGAGATCAAAATTACTACATTTTTCCTCTTGCATGCTCATTCTCTCTTGAGGGTACAGTGACGTTTGTCAATGCCAACGTGACATGATATCACAACAGACTGAATGCAGAAGCAGAAATAAACATCCAGCAGGGCGCCTGGGGGGCTCAGCTGGTTAAGTGTTCAACTCTTGGTTTCAACTCAGGTCATGATCTCAGGGTTGTGAGATCGAGCCCCATGTCAGGCTATGTGTTCAGTGTGGAGTCTGCCTGTCCTTCTGCCTCTGGTCTTCCCACCCCACCCCCTCAAAAAAATAAAGGAATAAAATCTTTAGAAAAAATGAAATGAACATCCAGCTGCCTTCCATTATATGAGACATTAAGGAAATTTGCAAAAGTATAAAATAGGGGCGCTTGGGTGGCTTAGTCGGTTATGCGACCGACACTTGATTTTGGCTCAGGTCATGATCTCAGGGTCCTGAGATCTCACTCTCTCTCTGAAATAAATAAATAAATAAACAAACTAACAAACAAACAATTCCACCATTATAAATAAAGTTCTTTGAAAAACAGGATTATTTTTTTAATAAAATTATGTTATTTAGGTTAACACATAATGGGTATGTTGTTATTTTTAAAGTTTCTTCATTATTAAGTTTCCATCTGTTTCCTGTCAGGACCCTTCCTGCCACAGTGGGTATCTCCTTCCAAACCCATTCTAAAGGCCCACCATTCTGACTTGGTGGGTAAAACAGATTAGGCCTTAGAGACCCAGTTATGGAAGTGTTAGCTCCATTTTGGCATCAGAATTAAAGCCATCACAATGACAAAGATGTACCAGGAAGATGGCAGAGCACGTGCAGAGCTGTGATGGCATCATGGAAGGCATGATGTTCCAAGTCTGCAGTTTGTTTCATGTGGTAGGACCATGAAGTAAAACGAGGGGTTGAGGGTGGAAGACTTTGAAAGACTAGATTAAAAGATTTGAAAGCCAAGCTAAGAAACTCGGATTTTATCAAAAAGCAAAGGGGAGCTGTTGGAAATGATAGAATAGACAAGTTAGTTAGATATGAACAGGGAATGGAACTTTATGACCATTATAAAGATAAAAATCAAGAAACCGCCAACCACCCCTAGAACATAAACAGCTGGAAAAAGCCCTGGGGAGCATGCATGGGCCCTTCCCTATAACTGCTGCTCTACAGTAAACTATAGTTACATTAGAATACATTTACATTGCGGTTTACACACACACACACACACACACACACACCCCGCGGGGGTGGGGGGATGGCTGCCATGACAGTTCTGACAAGCACCATACAGGGCCAAAAACTTCCCCTTCCACTGGTTGGAGGAATCCTTTAGATGACTGGAGACAACCTGGCAGGAGACTGCCCTAGCTATGACCCATACCGTATGCAAACATAAAAAGAGAAGACATCCCTAACCCCAGTGCAGTTGCCACCTCTGGGCACGTCCACTCCCCCATCTTGGAAGTGTACTTTCCCTTTCACTGCTATTAAACTCATGCTTACTTGAGAGTCTGGCTCTGAATTCTTTCTTGGCCAAACTCAAGCACTGAGGTTGGCACAGAGGAGGGAAGGGACCCCCAATGACAGAGGAATTTTATGAGACTTCCCTTTCTGACAGCAGTGTAAAAGACATATGGAATGAACTACGTGAATGGAAGGAGAATGGCAAATTAGAGACCAATGCATAACCCAGGAGACTATGATGTTGTCTAAAACTCAAACTGCAGCAGAGGTGAGCGGTGATGGAAAGCAATATTTAAGACATAGCTAGGAAGTAGAAACGAGATCCTGGAAAGCATTTAAATACAAGGATAGAGATGGGAATGAGGAATTCAGATTTCCTGTTTAAACAATCTGGTGGAAAGTGTTATTATTCCTTTTATTACAGACTGAATGTTTGTTTCCCCCCAAAATTCATATATTGAAAACTAAACTCCAATGTGATTTTATCAGGAGGTGGGACCTAGGGTATGAGGGTGGAGCCCTTATAGACAGAATTAGTGCCCTATGAGAGTTCCCATGCCCGTTCTACCCTGTAAGGTCACGGTGAAGAGGCAGCGGTCTAGGAAAGGAAGCAGTCTCTCACCAGGTACATAATCTTGCGGGTGTCTGATCTTGCACTTAACAGCCTCCAAAACTGGGAGAAATAAATGGCTGTGTAAGCCCCCCAGGCTATGGTACTTTTGTTACAGAAGCACAAATAGACTAAGACATTCCTATATGATATAATTTTTGAGAAGAATTAAGCATGAGAGCTAAAAGCACTTCTGAATACATTGAAATTGAGGTATTAAGGAAACATCCAAGTAGTTATGAACAGCAATCATTTGGATATGTGGGTCTAAATGACAAAAGCAAGGTGTATGCAGAAAATACAGGTCTGAAAATTCTCCATAAATATATGGTTACTGAAGCCACAATCATGGAAGAGAATTTCCCAAGAAAAGATTATAGTAAAAGAAGAGAGTCAAGGATGCAATTCTTGGAGATATCATCATTTAAAGTTTTGATTCTTGTTTCTCAGGAATTAGTGTGTGTAAGATTCTGCGTGGAGCCGGATAAAGTGCTACAGCCTTTCCATCACAAACCTAATATGAGCTATTTCTTCTCCATATCACTACAATAAAATCTAAAGAGAAGAATCCAAGAAATCACTTAGATAGTTTCAAATAAGAAAGGCATAATCACCCATTGGAACATGGTGGGCAAAATACCTTTTAAAGTATATGAAATCTCTGACTAATTTTCTGAATTTTCTATGACCCCACAATCTCTAATATTTATGGAAAGTCACATTTCTTTCTTAGCAATTTTATTCCTGGTGGGGAAAAAAAGTCACCTAATATTCTAGAGAATAATGAAGAAATATAATAGCCATAAAACTGTGAGAGTAGGCAGTTACATAGACAGGAGCAGGAGGAGAGAAAGGAGGATGGCAGATGGGACTGCCAGGGACCACCCAGTCTCTGCCCAGAGACCACCCTACCCCCTTAGTCCAATTCCTTGTGTGGTTTAGCACAACCTGGTAAGCAAATGATACAGGCAGCAGGGACTTGTTCAACTTTGGAGCATGCGCACAACAAGGAAAACCTTGTTAGCTAGTAACCTCAAGGCTGTTACAACAACATAAAATCATTTTCACTACGGTTTTGCCTTTCCCCCTACTGTGGATATCCCATAGGCAATCACGGGAAGAGGGCAAACAGGAACAGGCATAAAAGGTTGGAGGGAGGAAACCAGAGCACCTCCAGAGGGTGGTTTAATAATGACAAAATGGGAAGAAGAAGACAAAATAGGCTCCCATTAAAAAAAACAAAAACAAAAACACAAAACCCACAATGTAGAACTCAGTGGGCTGCTACCCACCCCAGTGCCGGCCAGCTCCTACTTCTCTGTAGTGTACTTTCACTTGGCTAAATAAAACCTTTTTCTGCCTTAACTCTGTACCGACTCTCTCAGATGAATTCTTTCTTTTGAGGAGACATGGACCAAGGAATTTTACAATCCACTACGTGGTAACAAAACCAGGACCTGAAAATTCTTCTAAACCTTAATACTGCAATTAATATTAATATGCTATGTTTACTAATTATAAATATGCTATGTTTACTAATTATAAATTAATATATTACATTTGCATATCAGATTGGCAAATATTAGAGGCATTATACCGAAGTACAATGGTACTCTTACACAGTTCTTATGAAAAGACATTTTTATAAATTTTTTAAAGCAATAGGGTAATAAATATCGAACATATTGAAAAAAGCAAAATTTTGATTGAATAATTCAACTTTCTAGGAAATCATTCTAATGAAATAAATAGAAAAAATATATATGTCTAAAGAATAACCAAAGTATTCATTGTATACTAGCATATAAGAGCCAAATTTTTTTGCAAATAATGAATCATGGAACATTGCATCAAAAACTGGGGATGTACTGTATGGTGACTAATATAACAAAATAAAAATTACAAAATTTAAAAAAAGTCAAATTTTTTAAAAAAGGTAAAATTTAAAATAATCTTAAAATCCAACAATATGGAATTTCTTAAACCATATTCCACTGGTAGAAATCCTATGAAGCAGTTAAGAATGGTATGATCAATGTTTCTGAATCAGAGATTTATGACCCTGAGATGCCTACAACTTTATATAAAAATTTCTTCTATATGCATTTTTATGGGGAAAAGATGTTTCACAGATTTCTGTAGAATATCAATGAATTATAACACAAAAGATTTTAAGAATTACTGATAATTACAAGCAAGTATTTATACAAAAAGACATATTTTTTAGACTGAAAAAAGCAGGTTAAAAATAACATATCCATTCATCTATTAATGGACACCCAGAAGGATGGACATGGATATGCTTCCATATCTTGGCTATTGTAAATAATGCTGCAATAAACATAAGGGTGTTAATTAATATTTTATATATATTATTAAATAAGTGTTTTCATTTCTTTGGGTAAACACCTGTAGTGGAATTACTGGATCATACGGTATTTCTATTTTTAATTTTTTGAGGTATCTCCATACTGTTTCCACAGTGGCTGCACATTCCCACCAACAGAGCACAAGGGTTTCTTTTTCTCCATATCCTTGCCAATTTCTTGTCTTTAATTCCAGTCATTCTGACAGGTGTAAAGTGATATCTCATTGTGGTTCTGATTTGCATTTCCCTAATGATTATTGAGGTTGAGCATCTTTTCATGTGTCTGTTGGCCATCTGTATGTCTTCTTTGGAAAAATGTCTATTCAGGTCCTCTGCCCATTTTTTAATTGGATTATTTATTTTTTTGTTGTAAAGTTATATAAGTTCTTTATATATTTTGGATATTAACCCATTGCCAGAAGTGTCCATGGACAGATGAATAAAGACGCTGTGGTATATATATATATATCTCCATACAATGGAGTACGACTCAGCCATAAAAAGGATGAGGTCTTGCCATTTGTGACAAGATAGATGGACCTAGAGGGTATTATGCTAAGTGAAATAAGTTAGATAGATAACTACAAATACCAAATGATTTCACTTATATGTGGATCTAGAAAAAAATGAATAAACAAAAAGAAACAGACCCATAAATGTAGAGAACAAACTGATGGTGACCAGGGAGTACAGAGGAGGGGGGAGATGGGCAATATGAGTGAAGGGCAGTGGGAGATACAGGCTTCCACTTACAGAAAGCAGAATGAATAAGTTAAAGGGATAAAAGGTTAAGGGCATATAGTCAATGGTACTGTAATAGTGCTATACAGTGACAGCTGGTGGCTACACTTGTGGTGAGCATACCGTAACACATAAACTTGCCAAATCACAATGTTGTACACCTGAAATGAATGTAACACTGTGTGTCAACTATACTTGAACTAGAAAAAAAACATAGATACGAGGTGTCATTTTTGTAAAAAGTAATTTGAAATGCATAAATGTTAATATGTAGAAAAAGTTATAAAAGCTATGTAACAAAGTATTAAAAGTTATTGCAAGTACATTTTAGACATTTTTATTCAAAAGAAAAAATCTGGAAATTATAAATGATATAAAGAAACTATTAACATAGGTATAGTTTATTTGATGATACTTTTTGCTACTTAGAAAAATATTCTAGACACTAAAATAGATATAACGGGTTTTAAATTTTTAAATCAAATTTGATTTGAGGTAATGACTGCATTGCTATCAAATGTTAGATTTTCTATTAAATAAATGTCAAAACCAATACAGAATGTACCCCCTCAAGATCTGGGATTTGTGATTCAGTACTGCCCACAAATTTACCCAAACCATATAATGACCTCTCTTTCAACCTTCATGAATAAAATCTAGGCCTACATAATTAATTAATTAAAGATCATTTGATATTTAATTTATATATCATTATTTAGGCTCAAAGACACACCAAGTCACACACACTACTTCATTCTTCACTGTAGTTACTATATTACCCCTTAAAGTTACATTTGTTTTCTGGTTTCAAATATTGTCTTAATTTATACAACAAACAACATGTGCATAAACTTGTAATATCATGACATCATGAACAATGTGAATTCATTAGAAAAAGAACTCAATGAGTCATATATAGAAACAAGAAATAACAAGCAAGTTCAACCCTACATGAAAGGAAATCCTATAATCAGCAAGGTCTTATTCTCACTTACTGGATCTTCTTTCATAAACCTAAAAAATAAAATTAGGCTCATAAAAGAGGACTTGAAAAGATGAGTCTGTACAAACCTCATGTATAAGAAAAGATATTTTTCATTTAAATGGCAATGAGTAATTCACTTCAGAGTTGTCTTATGAACCAAATGAAATAAATGAAGAAAATGTGTTATCATTGTATATTTAAATTGTAGCTTTTTAAAATAAAATGCCTTTCAAAAATATATTACACCAACATATCTTCAGAAGAAATGGAATTAACACACCCTTCTAAGAAAGATTAATTCTAGGCACTTATTATGTAATAATTTTATCACTAACTCTGATCCTTCCACTACAAACTTTACTTCTTAGATATGACCCATATGATATAATTCTGTTAACACTGATCCCAGTTTCATGTTGACAGAAAACAGAATAAAGATGGAACCGCTACTAAGATTTACAACATATAAAGCTGTTAGTGGCTTACCGGAAAGAAAGTAGCTGACTGGAAACTGGTGAACAATTGCAGTTGCTCTGCAACAGTACTTTCTAGAAGCACTGTTCCCTACATAACATCACATGCATAGAAAAAGAACTGATTTTCTCATTTCCTCATTATATCTAGAACAATTAACAATTCAGGTAGTTACTTCACATATGAAAGGCCTTTATAATGGCGAACAATGTAAAGAACTAAAAATGCACATTTAAAGAGTCAAATTATTGATCTGCAGTCACTGAACTGCAACAGAAACCATCTCCTTATTGCATCAAATCAATTATTTTCTAGTTTGAAGATAGCCTTTCCATCCTAAATACTGCAGTATATATTCCCAGGTACCCTGAAAAAGTTCAAAAAGTACACATTTAATCCAGGGAGACTTAAGCTGGTCTTCCTTAAGATTTTGGAATCATATCATGTCTATGCTAGCAAAGTGAATGACCTAAACACAGGATTAAAAAACATATTCCACATTATGAACAGTTGATTTTACCCATTCAAAAAATGTTTAATAATGTAAACCAGAAAAATAAACCACTGAGTAAGAAACAGAAACAAAGAATCTCTGCCCTTAGGAGAGTTCACTGTAGTAAAAAAATTAAGAAGGAAAAGTGCTCAGTACTATGAGAATAAACTCGAGGTCCACAAAGGCCAGAACTGTTATCTCTATGTATACTGGTCTATACCGCCCCCCCACCCCAGACCAGAGGTTCTCAAAGTGTGCTCTAGGAACCTCTGGGAGCCTGTCCACAAGACCTTTGCGGGGGTCTGTGAGATCAAAGCTTTTTTCCCATAAGTATGCAGTCAAGTTTTACTGAGATTACTTAATATGTGATATCACAGTAGAGTGAGCACAGAAACAGATATGAGAATTTATCTCTCTTCCAACACACCAGACACTAAAGAGATTTTCAAAAAATGTGAAACAATGCCACTCTTCTTATTAATTGTTTTTACTCTGGAAAACACAATTATTTTTTTCATAAATCATGTTAATGTTAATATGTTGCTACTTCTAAATGAATTTGCTATTTCTAAATGAATAAATGTGTTTATACTTTCTCAGTTTTAATTTCTAATATGATAAGTATTAATAGATATGATCCACACAAACGACAGCTCTTTGGCATCTTCAATTGTCTTCACAAGTATGAAAGAATCTTGAGACCAAGAAGATTGAGGACAAACGGCCTAACACATAGTTGGTTCTCAACAAATACTGAATAGTGAATTTACAGGGAGGGCTATACTAATGTAGTGATTAATGAGCCGAGATCTGAACGGATGGACAGAGGTCTCTGAGATGAGTAAAAGACAAGTTTATAAACAGTGCTACTTAAAACGTTATCCAAGTAGTTGAATAACGTCTAGAAAATAATGAAAAATGAAGTTGTTCTCTTACAAATGAGAAAATGGATGAGGGCCAACAGCCATGAAAAATTAGTGTCTCTCAACAGACCCTACTCTGTAGTTCTAGAGAAAATCTGGGATTCAAAGCCGGACATCCAACCATCTTTCACAGGAATACTTGTGCTGAGGGAAAGAGGGTAGCTTATCATTAGCTCTATCATCTTCTAGAATTAATCAGTTTAAAATGTAATTATGTTTCCCAGAGTCTGGGAAACAAACTGAGGGCTTCAGAGGGGAGGGGGGTGGGAGATTGGGATAGGCCGGTGATGGGTAGTAAGGAGGGCACATATTGCATGGTGCACTGCGTGTTATACGCAAACAATGAACCATGGAACACTATATCAAAAACTAATGATGTGCTGTATGGTGATTAACTTAACATAATAAAAAATTTTTTTAAATGTAATTATGCTCAATGTTAATATTATTTGATATTAAAAAATACTGTCAAATCAAAACAAAATAGGGGCACTTGGCTGCCTCAATCAGAGGGGTGTTCAACTCTTAATCTTGGGGTTCTAAGTTGGAGTCCAATGTTGGGTGTGGAGATTACTTAAAAATAAAATCTTGAAAAACAAAAACAAAACAAAACATCAAATATGTGTTTGCTCATTGATGTTCTCTTTTTTTACTTAAGTTTTTTTTAAGTTTTATTTTTATTTATTTATTTTTTTGAGAGAGCGCACAGGCGCAGGAGTGGAGTGAGGGAGAGGCAGTGGGAGAGAGAGAATCTTAAGCTCCACCTTCAGTACAAAGACCCACATGGGGCTCTATCTCACAACCCTGAGATCATGACCTGAGCCAAAATCAAGAGTCAGATGCTTAACTAACTGAGCCACCCAGGTGTCCCTCAATGATGTTTTCTAAAACTACTCATCCATTATCCTTCTTTCAACTTTCAGATTGGTTAATAATTTTTTGGATAAGTGAAGGCATGGGACTCTTCATCAAAACCAAATTTTGAAACTGCTTAAGTGATAAAATACAATACCATATATTCCTTAAAGGAAACTAAAAATTGAACAGAAGTTGAGGTTTCTTAATAAGTCATGAAGAAATTATTTCTTATTAATGAGTAAAGGCAAGTATAACAAAATCATTTCTAAGACTTTATGAAAGGGAACCAGCTATGAAATCATTCGTCTGTATGATATCAAAAATACATGCTTGAGCACCTAGCCCTGTGGTCTGCCTAAAGGCCAGAGGGAAAACCCCTTGTTGACCATAAAAGGGCTGCCTGCATGTTCTCAGTGGAAAGTATACAGGATCTTATTTACACAAGTATAAATACATGCCATTCCTTTGTGCTCACAGGCAGTCCTGAAGGCTGGCCAGAATAGGAGGGTCCACGGGCTCAATGGAAACAAGATTCAAAAAGTCTACGACATTTTCCAACACCGAATGTACTTTATTTTTCTAGCTTATCTTCTTTCATGATAAAAATATCTACAAAGCGTAAGATCACTATCATTTAACAGGTGGCAGCTCTAGAAATACTTTAAAATAAGCCTTTAAGTTTCAGCAGGAGGAGAGAAAACACATTTCCATAAATAGGCACTTTTTTCTAGTAACATTACAGCTGTTTGAAAGCTGAGGAATAAAGAAGAATGTATTTATGGTCGATAACAATGCCCTATCTGTTTACATTTCTTGGTAATTTAGAAGGCAAAAGTTTGAAAACTGAGAAACAGGAGGTGCACAAATTATCATGACCATTTCAGGTCCAAAAAAATGCTGGTAAAATAAATTAAAGGAACAGCATAATGTAGGTACACAATACCTGGTATGCATATGTGTGTGTGTGTGTGTGTGTGTGTGTGTGTGTGTGAGAGAGAGAGAGAGAGAGAATAACTACAATATTATGATTATAAAACAAACAAGTGAACATGACTGTGAATATAGCCAATGGTTTCCTTTTAAAAAACTCTTAGAAAATTCCGATATTTCCATTTAGTAACATGGGTTAGACACACACCATATAGATCTCAGATTATCACTCGAAGTATTTGACATAAAAACTCATCACAAGGCTAAAGTGAACATTCGCGGTCATCCTGATTATCTTTGCAGTGAGTGAATTCCCCCTAAAACATCTGTGCTAAGCGGTCTCAAAGTCCAGAGACTCAATAACTTCCTCCAGGAACCTTTCTAACCACTAATGCTTAAATGCTCTACCCACTTCTTTTTAAGGTTGACTGGCACCAATGGGTAAGATACAATGCAAGTCTGGCTCCCTCCGGAGTATTGGATGTATCAATAGTACTGATCAGCAGTGACTGAAATACACCTTATGACACAGCTCACTTCATCTCGGAGAAGCTCGAGAAAACAGTCTCACTGGTATCGACTCGAATGTTAGTCACTTTAACTTCCCAACGTGCTTCGTAAATCTAGTCTGATAAATCTTGCTGGTCAAAGTGCGATCCTCAGACAAGCAGCATCAGCATCACGTGAACATGTTAGAAACACACACTCTCAGGCCCCAGCGCAAGCTTGCCGAAGCAAGATCCCGGAAGGTTCGAGTGAACATTCAAGTCTGACAAGCACTGATCTAACTCAATGCACACAGATTATTTCTTTAATGTTCTCTTACGGAACCACATCGTATCATTTTGCTGGCCTCCCTACATTAAGCCTTTTCTTTTTTCATCCTATCCGATATATTTTTAGAAACTCCTATGTGCATTTTCAGCCTAACTGGTGGGAGAGATGGGTGAAGAAAGTAAAATGTATTAAGTGGACCAGACATTTTGCTTGGAGTTTCATTAATGTTCCCCTGTGAGGGAGCTCTTCGTTTCAAAATTCTACAAATTGGAGACTTAGGTGCTCAGAAAGGTTGAGTGACTAAGTTAAGATACTGTAACTAACAGGTAGGTAAACCAGGATTAAACTCAGTTCCAGACTTCAGTAAATTGTATTTTCACACTCTGCCTTTTCATCCTCTATGGATTCTTTTTTATCCCAAACATCTAGAGTTTCCCTTATGAAATAAATATGTGGCATTGGCAAGACAAAAACTCCAGGGTATTCAGAGACCTCATTGACTTCTCTATATTTAAGAAGTGACCATAAGCTGAGCAAGTCTGCTTAGCATCTAACCAAATTAGAGCTGTAGTTCTAACAAATTAAAGCAGCTGTTGGAAGCAGTATAATGTAATGATTAAGGGCATGCACCCTGGAACCAGACAGTCTTTGTTGGAACCCCCGATCAGCCACTTGACCTTGGCCAAATGACTTACATTCTCCTTCAACTGGGAATAATACCAGTAATTGCCCTCATAGATTTTTTTGGTGAGGATTAAAGGAATCAATGTATGTAAAGCATATGTTAATGCATGTCTGGCATAGAGTAAGCACTTAGTAAGTGTTAACAATATTTACTATTAAATGGAATTTCTTCTTGTAGTATAACCTGCCTTTGTTCTACAAAAAAAAAAAAAAAAGCCATTCTTCCACTTAGCTAAGCAGTTGGTAATATTGTTCCGAATCAATACAACATTTGTTTCCTTCTCTTTTATTGATCTTAAACTCACACATATAGATCGCTTATCATATTAAAAGTGAACAATAAAATCCACCACCAACTTGTGTCTTTTACAGTCTTTCCCTGTCACAATCAATTCAGATGTCTGCAGGTGCCTAGTTAGAACGGTTAACAGTAGCCTGAAGACTTTAAAGACATAAACAGGCCAAAGACCAAGATGCCTGTCCACCTACAGGTGACAGTTCGGGGCTTGCTCCTTACAATTCATTCACAATTCCTGATTTCCAGTCCGCCCGCAATTCTAACTACAGAACATATACCAAATTGGACCACTTACCTACTTCATGCTGGTCTAAGCCTCCATGATGGCATTTCTTCCCTTCGTCCCCTACAGACTAACCCCAAGCAAGCAGAAATAATCATCCCTATAAAATGCATCGCTCATCCGCTCACCTCACTCGAGCTACCCCGCTGTTCCCGGTCTTTCCGGCCACACTGCTCTCTAAGGGCCTTGCCGCTCCCACTGGTTCTGCCTGGAAGGTCTTCTCGCCCATCTCCTCAGCTCCATGGCTTTTTCCAACTCCAGGCGCCGCAATGGAGGGTCGCGCGGAACTGCTTCCGCTTCCGGATCAAGAGGAACAAGGGGGCATAAGCACCGAGGCCCATTACCAGAGGGCTCCAAACTCCTTCGGCTACACGGAGCGGATTCACCCAAGACCGTGGTGGTGGCGCCAGAGCCCCACGGCGGAAGTGTAGTGGTGCTCCTGAGGCAGCGAGCCGCCCCGCTGAAGACGCCACCTCCTCCGTGCGGACCACCATCAACAAGAAGGCCCCAGCCACCCCGGCAGCATCAGGCACGTGATCCGCAAGCACAAGTACCCCCCAGATCTGCGCCATTCCCCACAGCCAGAAGCCTGGGACCGTGAAGAGGATAGGGGCCTGCCGCACCAAGAGCTCCTGAGCACCTGCCCCCCACCTCCAAAGCAATAAAGACGTCAACCACCTCAAAACAAACAAACAAAACCAGTCACCTCAGTGGAAACCCCCCCCCCCGAGTTACTTTAAACTGCAACAATATTCTGTAACCTCACGCATTCCTCATCTCCTTACACACAGCACTGATCATGTTCTGACGTACCAACACTTGATTGATGTGTGCTATTTGTCATCTTCCTTTCCTCACTAGAATGTAAACCCCACGAGGTCAGAGGCTTTGCACGTCCTGTTCATTGCGGCATCCCCTGTGTATAGTATTCGGCTTGCATACGTAATGAATGGTCAGTAAGTATTTGTTGAAATAATAAATGAGGGGCTCCTGGGTGGCTCAGTCAGTTAAGCGGCTGCCTTCGGCTCCAGTCACGATCCCAGAGTCCTCGGATGGAGCCCCGTGTTGGGCTCCCTGGGGACGGGGGAGGTGTCTGCTCTTCCCTCTGCCCCTTCCCTGCTCGTTCTCTCTCTCTCAAATAAATAAATAAAATCTTTAAAGAAAAGAAAGAATAAATGAATAGGGGGACCCTATTTACCCCTAGACAAATAAATAGTCTAGACATTTCCTAGTAGACATACGTGTGTGTATATTATATATATATATATATATAAAATATTGCTGTCTTATGTTTTCCCTATGGAGATTATATGTGTATATATATACACATATATATATACACACATTATATATATGTATATATATGTATGTATACACATATGTATACGTATATGCGTATAAGTGCATGTATACATACATATATGTATATATGTATGTATACAAATATGGATATATACATATATATACACATATATATATAATGCATATAATCTCCATAGGGAAAACATAAGACAGCAGTATGATTTCTCCTGCACAAAAATCTAAATAAAAAACCAGAGATTTAAAAGAAGAAAGAAAAAAAAACCCAATTTATAGAAACTAAACAATTGTTATCTCTTTTCTCAAAGGAGGGGGTTAAAAACCTGATAAATTTATGAGTTTGTTAATTAAAGAGACTGCCCCATCTCCCTTAAGAGGGCATTCTCCCTCACTGTAACAGTACAGTTCAAGGAGTGGTTGCAATGACCTTGTACAAATAAAATTGCAGGGGCCGACTGACAGAGCAATTACTCATCTGGCCAGGAGGATGCCGAACAACTCATAATCTTGCAAAAAGCACCTTGGGAATTTTAATGACCATACAGACTCAGCAGTTGAGTTTCAATTCTAACCTGAAAAATCCAATACTGTCCCATTCTCTGTTATGATAACCACTCATGAGTTCGATATGACCTCCTGAAACCCCTCGGCTCTTATCAGAAGGATTCCAGCCCTCCACTGCCACAAGCTAGCCACATCTCACCCAAATCAACTGCTGAACACTAAGAAATCAGAATTTATATTCTGCCTTCCTCTCTTATTTGGTTGGTAATATTTATCATTCCTGTTGGATGCTTTGCTATTTCTTCTTATAAACTATGGTGCATTTATTATATTTATGAAAAAATGGATAAAGTCGGTTACATCCTACTTATTTTTTTTTAAAGATTTTATTTATTTATTCAACAGAGATAGAGGCAGCCAACGAGAGAGGGAACACAAGCAGGGGGAGTGGGAGAGGAAGAAGCAGGCTCATAGCTGAGGAGCCTGATGTGGGGCTCGATCCTATAACGCCGGGATCACGCCCTGAGCCAAAGGCAGACGCTTAACCGCTGTGCCACCCAGGTGCCCCGGTTACATCCTACTTATTAAAACAGCCTACAGAATATGCAAAAAGGGGTACTGTGAGTGCTACAAAAAGTACTGCTTAATATTATTCACCTCTGACAGAGAAGATATACAGAAAAAAATTTCACAAATCAAGAAATTTCAAGTGAAATGCTGAAATGTCTCCTGATCTACAATCTGGAATACTGGATATGTTCTCAAATTGAAGCAAAAATAATAGCTCTGGTTTCACAGCATATGGTAAATAAACCACCCAGAAATACAAAATGTATGAATCAGAAAGAGGGACCAACCCATTTTAAAGTATACTATACAATATTTCACCCAAGATGATTTCATTTGCTTATCAATGAACATTATAAACTGAGTATGCCAGAGCAAAGTTTTTAACTGTTTTGATAAATGACCTTGGGATTATTCCTTCATTTAGTGAGCACGGTATTTCTTTAAAGCAACAAATCCCTTTTCTGAGCAACAAGTGAGCTCAGAACTTGCCAAGGCACTGAGGGAAGAGCTCCTGCCTTTTCTCAGGAGTTCACCTATTTATCATCAAGACAACCTGAACTGCAGGCATGTCAGGATGAGACCAACGGAGCCCAGAACTGAGGGCTATGCTTGTCTTCTAGCCCTGCTGCCAAGACCTCCATGACTAAGAAAATGACTTCACCTCTGAGAAAACAACGCAAGGAGGGCTCCATGAGACCACACTTAAATTGCTCCCAGGGCCTGTTCCCCGTACTTTTAAAGACTCTGTGAGCCCTGAAAATTTCCAGAACAAAAGTATTAAAAATATATCTTCAGGTTTATTTCAGAATGCTTGAAACAATGTTTCAAATGAGGAGGATAGAGGGCCATAATTATGTCAGTTCCAAAGCTGAGAAGGCTGGACGCAGAAACGCGCATGTGCACCAGCCGGCTCAGCCTCCCTAGTAGCACAGTGGTAATGAGTCATCATCAGGAATCTTAAACTGCATAAGGAAAGGAGGTCAGCAGAATGGACAAAAGGAATCGCCCGCGGATCTCTTCGGATTCTTGCCACTAGGAAGTAAGCAGGACAGAAGACCAATGGGGAGGAAAAATAGCAGGAATGCACACAAGCCCCTGACCAGCGATCTCCTATTATGGATCTGTATAGATACACAGCTGTGACACCCCCGGCCCCCACCCCGCCCGGAACCTTCCACCACGGATGTACCCCCTACCCTCCACAGTTTATACAGAGCCAGAGCGTTGCTTCGGCACTTCCTTCTCTACTCAGAGCTCCAAATATACTTCCCTACTCAAAACTCCCTTTTAATTTAGAGTTCTCCCTTGAAATGGCCCTAGTCTCCGAGGTCAATGCACTTTGAGGGGTTCCAGACTCTGCAGACAGAAGTTTTCACTTAAGACATAACCATAATAATTAACCATCAAAATGAAGGCGCTGAGATGAAGGCTAAGAGCAGTCTGGAAAAAAAAAAAATGAGATTCAGGAAACAAAACATTTCTGTTGTTTTGTTACTTTGTGTTTTTTGTTTATTTGGTTCTTTTATTCATTACTTATTTCATTCCTTATATTTGAGATGAACTGATGAGGGGTGATATCCCAAAATGAGAGCCTCAGTCGAGGTATAATTTCAATCACAGGCATAAAAAACAGTCTTCACTATTGGTCTTTTTTTCCATTCCCTTAACTAAAAGTTTAGTGTCAGAAATAGAGTTACGGTATTTCTTCCAAAAACAAAATAGTATTCCTTAGAGAATTTCCTACCTGCTCTACACCTGGAATTTGAAATAATTTTTTCCTAATATTTATTTATTTATTTGAGAAAGAGAGAGCACGAGGGCACGTGTTGGGGCGGGGTGGGGGGAGGGCACAGGAGGAGCTGAGGGAGAGAGAGAGGGAAAGTGAGAATCTCAAGCAGACTCCCCATGAGCATGGGGCCCAACGCAGAGCTCCATCTCATTCACCCCAAGATCATGACCTGAGCTGAAATCAAGAGTTGGATTCTCAGCCGACTGAATCACCCAGGCGTCCCTGAAATAATTTTTGTTCTTGATTTGCTAAAAGGCAGTCACAGAACAGATGAGCTGAAATACTGCAAAGCATACAAGCATGCAGTCCCAGGGTGAATGCAGTACTGGCAGAAGCTGCCTGCTTTCAATAAGGGACCAGGTGCTGGTATGTCTAAAGGATACACTGTACTTAGAAAGGCAAGTCATGTATGGTTTCTCAATCCACCAGGCTCACCACATGTGACTAGCAGGAGTCTGTATGGTCCATACAGACCTCGGATCACAGTGCGCTACAGAATGCAGCTGAAAAGGAAGGCAGGGTTTGATTTTTTTATTCATGGTTTATATCACACCCTTGTCTATAAACAAAGCCTGTGGTGTGCAACCTAATGGCATGTTCCAGATGTTTCCAACAAGTGTACCAAAAAAAAAAAAAAAACCCGTAATATTTTCTTGATCTTTAAGGCTTAAGAGCAGGATGTACAGACTACACACTAAGCTTTAGAGGGAAAAAAAGGAAAGAAAAAAGAAGAAAACCCCATATGGTGCCAAATGTTGGCAGCTATCTTCTTTCTTCCCAGACAAAACTCTTAGGTCTTGTGAAAACAACATTTCTTGCGAAGTGCCAAAAACAACATAGATAATTGTCGAGATGGCTCTCCTCACCGACAGCCGCAACAGCCTTAGTGCTTTGACTGTATCCACAGCTAGCCTCTGGGATAAAACGAAGAGCCAACTTTAAATCTTAACCCCAAAGGGCCACCTTTCGGAATGCCATCTCCTGGGTTTCTAAAAACAAGTCTTGCAGTTTAGGTGCTTTCCTTTAGAATAGAAGAAAAACCTATTGTTTGTATTTGCCCCCCTTCCTCACTGTTCAAATTAGACTTAAAAACTGCACAGCTTTGTTTCTAGGATAGCAATGATAGAAGATAATTACAGAAAATTTAGCAAAGCCTAAATGTATTTTAGGAAGCAAAGTATCAACACCCCTGTGGCTCCCCGACAGCAGCTGTAGATAAAATACTAGTAACATTTTAGCATACCTCATTTTAGTCTTTCTACATACATGGAAACGTTTCTGTGGGCATACATAAAAACATTTAAAATGCTATTTCCACCCTGCTTTTTCACTTCTCAGTATAGGGTGAGCATTTTCCCAGGAGGAGACAGCATTTTGATCACCACCCTGGGTCCCTTGAGTACAAAAACTTTGTATAATTCACAGCATTTCTCATGGGAGTTTATTGGTCGCCTGGCCACCCCGGGGCCAGTGTTAAATTCACTGATGATATGTGTAGCTGAAATATGAGAAAGGTGAGAACAGATTACAGTGGAGAAGACTGAAGGCCAAATGCCCATCTCTGAACACGCTCAGTTCTTTGGTGATTTCTTGTTCTTGTTAAGAACCAAAAAGAGACACATGTATTCTCTGGTATCCTAATATTAAGAAGCCTTTGAAAGATTCATGATTATGCCTTTAAATGCTCAAGCCATTTAAATGTGTGTACAATATAGAAAATGAGCCATTTAATTTGAATAATGAAGAGAAGTTAAAAAGCACTCATTACCTCCTGCCTAAGGGTGTGATCTCCTTGATTAATATGCACACTAATGGGAAAGAATCTAATGCTCACTTGTTTCTTCCTTCAGAGCATTAATACCATTTGAGTTGGTCATTAAGGAGTAATCACACACACACATGCACACACACACGTGTGCACGCACGCACACACACACTCACACTCACACACTGTCTGCGCTGCTGCAATGTTTCTTTATAACAAACCAGCCTCAGGAAATTATTAATGAGGGGTTAGGAGGTTACAGAGCAGTTAAACCCAGAAGAATGTGCAAAGAGAGAACTACCTATTCAGAATTGTTGGGGAGGACTGGCAGTCTGAAAAGGAATTCCTTCCTAGCCAAGAAATTTTCTATACTGTGCAAAGCCAAAATAAAGTGAGTCATAACACTTCATATTTCCTAACGGGGTATTACTAGAATGACCTCTGATTTTCTACGGAAATCAAGAATGCCACAAAAGAGGATATAGAACTGCTTCTCCTTGCCCCTCCTCCCCACCATGTTTGAGGAAATATCTGAGATGGTATAGATCCAGTCTATAGGAGAAGCTATATTGTTTGTAACTTCCGGCTTTACCTGCAGGAAAAGAAGGAGTGGATCAGAAAATAAAAGCAACTTTTGGAGCCAATCAGAAAATAAAAGTAACTCTTCTCAGAGGTACAAGAGCACCAGCATCGCCACCCACCATCAGCACCCCTGTGTCCCTTTTCCTAGGCCACTATATGCTGCTAGAAAAAGTGGTGTTGTATCCCACGGTTACAAAGGGATACAGAATATGCCATCCCAAAATACGCCTCTTTGGCAGAAGGGTTATTTTGAGCCTAAAGCAACTGAGAATCAACTAATGCAGGAAAAGTTCTCTGCCCTCTCCTTATCTGCCTAAAAGCAGAGCATAAATTTCCTTTTGTAAAGGTGGCATAAACTCCTCCCCACCCCCCCACCCCCGCACTTTCCAGTACAAGGATGAGGAGAGGTACCCTTATCATCGGAGACAAAGAGATGAGTCTGCATAAACAGACCTGACTAAAATAACCCTTATCTCCCATTAGTTTCCCCCATAAATTTCTTTTTTTTAAGATTTTATTTTTAAGCAATCGCTACACTCAATGGCAAGTTCAAATTTACAACCCCAAGATCAAGAGTCACATGCTCCACGGACTGAGCCCGCCAGGCGTCCCTGCCCATATATTTCCCAGCCAATAAATTTTCCCACAATTTAAAGCTCTTTGCTAAAATGGTATACAAGCCCCCGAGTTTAATTGCTACTTCAGGTTTTTCATTCCTTTCTGTAAAGCCCTTGTGCACATAAAATTTAAAATATTAACAAAATCTGCATGCCTTTTCTCTTATTAATCTATCTTTTTTCAGTTTAATTCACACATAGCAGAACCTAAAAGGGCAGAGGAAAAGTCTACTGCTTTGTTTTTGCTTTTGTTTTTTTTTTTGTTTTTTTTTGTTTTTTGTTTTTTTTTTTTGCTTTTTTCCCTCTCCCCTACAATTCTAGAAGAAATTTGAAAAGCAGTGCTGAGTTGGAAAAATCCTGCTTACATTCACAAATACATCGATCTTGGAAACGTGGATAGTTGTTGGACTGCTAAATGACTTTAAATTTAATGAAATGCAAAATTTAGAAATTGATAAAAACTGGCAAAAATGTCAAAATAAAAATATCAACTGATATGTCATTATAACAAATGTGCATAAGTTAACCAGGACTGTTGAGTGGTTTTCATGTTGAACACGTTGAACGTCATGATACTAACCTAGCAAATACAATTCAAATGGTACACAATAATGAAAAGACGGCAACCCCTGATCTACACCAGAGCCAGCCTTAGTTTTGTGATACTAACCTAGCCAGAGAAAGGTCTTTCTCAATATACCCAAAATCTGAGCCTGGAGATCCACACTCCATCTGATTGGAAAGATTAAAATCCTTGCTTTCTACTGCAGACTCACTGCACCAACGAGCAAAGCAAACCATTCTTAAATCCACAAATGTACTCAGGCCCCTGAAATGCCCCACATTTAAAATCTCCAGGCCATTTCAAGTATAAATTTTAGGGGCAAAGAGACTGCCAGTGAAATGTCTAAATTAGTAGAAAAAAGCAACCACCACCACCACCACCACCACCAAATCCTTCCCCCAGGAATATTCTTCTGCTTCAGACTTCCTTCCCGAAAAATAGTAAAATGACAACGATTGGCCACATTAGCTTATTTGCTGTGTAACCTGGTTTAATATGTATACTGAAATGAAACAAAAAATGTCCTATTTATAACATAGACATTATATATTTAGGCAAAAGGACGAATCTGCTGGATTTTAAAATACTGGGTGTTTCCAATAATTAAAACTATTCCTAGAGCTTTTACTAAATAGCTCATTTTGCCAACATCCTCCTTGCACTTAAATAAACAAGGTATTTTCCATAAAATAGAAGAGGAATCATGTAACAGTCAGAAACAAAGAATCTCAAGTCACAATATAATGATGGAGTTAGCTTAAATTATAGGTTAGTTATTACACCCAAACATACAATGGCACTGCCACGTGTCTTAGGAAATGTAATACTTACTGTCCGTTATCACCGATGTTGATATTAATATTCATTACTGTGTAGAGAATCACATAGAAATTTTCAAGAGCATTTAAATGAAAGTGTATTTTTTGTTATTCACCAAAATTATCAATAGCATTGCAACAATCCAATCATGTTGTAAGATAGAAAGTATTCTTTAACCTGGCATCTACTGCAGTACAAGGACCTAAGTCACATATAAAATGGAAAAATCAATTCTGGCAGCAAGATGAGAATGTAAACAGCACAGGCCAGTTTTCCCCAATGCTTAAGGCACTATCTGATAAATGTGATACCTAACACTAAATATTCAATAAATTGACCCACTAATGAACTGCAAAAGCCAGTGATCTTCCTCAACTTTCTAAGATACAACCAAAGAAATCTCCTTGGTATTTTTACTAATCTAATTAAATCCCGGATTTAAACACACAGAGGATTTAAACATTTTTTTTTCCAGTAGCAAAACAATACATGAAAAGATTAGTGAAAAATCTGTGATCATTTAAAAATTTGTGGGCATAAAAACAACTGAATAAGTAGTCTGAAAAAAATAGTAAAGTTTGTTTTCTGTTTTGTGTATGTTTAAGACAGTCGCTTGCAAAGAAAACATGGTGAATTTTGTCTTTTTAAGGAAACACCAAAGAAAATCTTAATGATAAATGTTTGGAGTATCAAAAAAGAGTCTAAGCACAATGTTTAAATTACTGAACTCAAAAAATGAAGTAACTTCTTAAATATCGTGGATTCTATCCCATAGTAAAAGAAAGATTTACATAGTCAAGTTTCATTTGCTTACATGAGAGTTACTCATAAAAAAAATTATTTTATCTTATAATTGAGAAAGGCTCCCCCCCCCTTGCACAAAAGATTGCCACTTGCAGTCACCAGTTGTGAAAAACTTCCGCTTGATGGCTTGATGGTTATATGACCATCTCCCAAAAAGCCAAACAGCCAATCTACTTAAGACATCCCAGCAACTGGGTTCCTGTCCAGATTGTTTCCTAGATTAGAGTCTCAACTAAAGGAGAATCAGAAGGAATGTGGGAAGAATCTAGGACATTCAAAAGGGTCATTAAGAATGCATTCACACTCTGGGACACCTGGGTGGCTCAGTAGGTTAAGCCTCTGCCTTTGGCTCAGGTCATGATCCCAGGGTCCTGGGATCAAATTCCAAGTCGGGCTCCTTGCTCAGTGGGGAGCTTGCTTCTCTTCCTGCCTCTGCGCACGCGCTCTCTCTCTCTCTTTCTCTCTTTCTGACAAATAAATAAATAAAATCTTAAAAAAAAAAAAAAGAATGTATTCACACTCAAATGTCATCTCTACCAGCAAATGTGATTCCCTACCTCCTCCCAAACCTGCTCCCCACTGTAGCTTTTGTATTATCTTTGTCCCTTACATCGCTGTACAAGTACATCACGTGTTATAATCTAAATTTCTAGATATCTTTGTCTTGTAGAAGTAGAGAAGTGAGATGTGTACTCAACAATGCTTCTGAAACTTTATAGTTCTTAAAAATCTTGCCAGATGGTACTACTTTAAAAGTTGCCATAAAAAGACATAAAATATGTCTTCTTACCAAAAGTATGTGTGTCTGTTTTTTCCCAAATGGGTGAAACCCCGGTTGTCTAATAGCATGAGTAAGACACTAGAAATGAGAGATTGAGAATTACCCATCTATTTAAGAAGCAATCAGTGCTCATTGTCAGTAACCAATACATCTCACTCCCCCAGCTCGAGAACGAAGGATATCAGGAGGCAGCTGCCTGAATTCACAGCGAACGGAAGCACAAAGCCAGTCCTCACCTCTGCTAATTCTGCATGACTTCGAAACGAATATAAGTGAAGACAATTCATTCTCCCTCACAAAGACAAATAAAATGAATGTGAAAATAAATAGTCTGGTCTCCAAGAGTCCTGAACAACTCTCTCGCCTTAAGTCTACTGAGAACCGTGGGCACAGCCCTGTGCAGTCTGGGTACCGTCCTTATGTAAATAGCAGAGGGTATGGTTTTAATTTGGTTGTGACACCATAAATATTGGCATACTGAACATGTGCTTACTGCCATGAATTTTGAACTCTCTCTCTCCAGGGGCTGCTTCTGTTTTGTCCACATGCCAGAACTAAGGACTAACTTGCCCATAATCTCATATGATCAGAGCTGAGAAAATCGACTTTATTTCCAAGGGAAAAAAAATACATTCTTCGAGTGATTTTTGGAAATAATGACTTTTTCAAGATTTTGGCCTTTCAGGGGATAAATCACAGTTGTCAATCTCGAAACCCCAAAGCAAAAAAAGGAAAACCAAACTGAAAATAAGAAAGCACATGAGGAGAAATCTCACATTCACTAGAAAGTAAAGAAGGAGGAAATAATTCAAAACAAAAATTAGTTGAAGCTATTGAAAATGGACTTTTGAAAGTCATGCTTTTTCTTAAACTGATTCCAATAAACGTTAATCACAAAGTTCCCTGTTTAAAAATGATTTTCCTGGAAATGATACATTTCTTTTTCTTGTTGAGGAAATAACATTCTAAACAGTCATCACTATAATTTTGCTAATAAGGTTCTTTGTACATTCATTTTACTCAGTCTAAGCAGAAAGATGAAGAGGCCTTCCAGTGTATCCCCTTTTAGTTCCTCAAAATGAAGCCAGACATCAGTTATACCCCTTGGTTGTGAAATAAAGCATATGACTTCTTTAGAGCCTATCAGTGATGACCTATGAGACCAGATGTCAACACTACAACAGAACTGGCTGTGTTGGGTCTAAGTGGGCTGTTTTCACTTCACTTAAAAGTCCTACCACCTCATGGGACACTGAGCTAAAGATTAGTCAACAGTTTACTCTCTGACACTTGAAAATTAGGAGAGAAAAGACACATACAGAACTAGAATGTAAGGTAGAGGGCGGTAAATTCTGCAACATTCTGGGAGTTTAGACAGGTAGACGTCCAGACTGAGAGAAACGTGAAGGCTTCATGGAGGAGGCGCCAGTCAGGCTGACCTTGAAATACACGTAGGCTTTGAACATGCAGAGTGAGGGAAGGTGGTGGTTACCCTTCCAATCTCCCCACACGCACTAACTGGTCCATGGACTCATCATTTGAGAGCCAAACTATTGCCAATGCCTTCAAACCGGTGGCCTTGCCTCTAGCTTCTCTGTATTTTACAATCATCCTGATGCACCTTTTCCTTTTTTTTAAAAGCAAAAAAATAAATAAATAAAACCCAAATCAGATCATTCAATGGACAGTTACTGATCTGTTACGGTATAAGATTACGAGAACGGAGGAAAAGACAGGCTACGACATTAAGGAGCTAGTGCAGAAAGCAGGTAGCCTTCTCCTGAGGACCTGTAACGTGACGTCTAGACACTCTCCTTAGTGCGTCAGGGTCCTTCACAATCATTGAATAATTTTCTCAGTCTTATTCCCCACCAAATAGAGCTGATTTTTCAATAGACTTTGTGCTTTCTAACAAGTCTATGCCTTCTGCTTAGAACCCTCTTCCTTTCTAGGGAACTCTCCTTATCCTTCCAGACCCAACTCAAGTGATGGCCTCATGAGAAGCCTTTCATGACCACGAAAGGGAACATCTCTGGGTTCCTTTGGCATTCTAAGCACATCTCTAGTGTATGAAAAGCCACATTGATTGTCGACATCAAGTACTCAAAAAACTACATTTTGTTTATCTGTTTTCAGGATGTGCCATGGTAACTAGAACACAAGGCACATGATGTTTATTGGACAGAACTGACTTCTTGGTTAAAAGAGTTGCAAGGGCAGAGGCATGGAGTCATCTCTGCGGTGAGGAGAGATCAGCTTTGTGCAATCTTTTTACTGGAAAGATTGAGGTGAGATCATAGCAGACTTGAGAACACCCAAGCAGGCCCTTGTTACTCCAAGTCTGGTCCTCAGCCCAGCAACAGCAGCAACAGCACCTAGGAGCTTGCTAAAACACAAATTCTCTGGCCCCAGCAACAACCACGAAATCAGAATCTGCATTTTAATAAGGTCCCCAGGTGAAGTTTGAGAAGCACTGAGTAAACACAGGGAGAGCTCTACTCTAGGGTGATTATTCTGCGTCAGCCTCGAATGCATGATCCATCAGGGGTGGGAAGGCGTGGGAAAAGCCTTCTAAGGAACAATAAGGACATGTTTTTCACAGTTTAGGTCATCCGCACCTGACCTGGGGTGATGACTGTGAGAATGTAGAAATTACAAACATAAAGATAATTACTTCATTCAAAAATAGAAATGTTTTCATTCATTAGCTTGACGATAATTCTGTGCTTGTTTCATGTTCTGTATTACACATTTTAAATGTTTGTGAAGGCACGTGATTTAAGCAGAACAAAGACGATGCATTTGAAGTCGCATTCTCAGACTTGGAGCTCTGAAAGCAAGCCCAGCTATGAGACAGGAGTCCTTGAGACAGATGGGTAACTGGATGCTAGAATGGCACCACGGGGCCAACAGGGTAGGTACCGCGACACCAAAGTGACAGTAAGATTTTCAAAGGAAATGGCCAGGAGCTGCTCTATGAATGCTGAATCCCTCAGACACATCCAGGCTCCTGCTGCTCCCACCCCAGCTCCTCTCCGACAGGCTCCACTCAGCGGCCGGTCTGCGAAGATAATGAAGAGGTCCAAAGCTGTCACGTTTGGTGTTTAAATTTCCAAAGGACGAGACTATCTTATTTCTAAATCATAGGGTGTTTCCATTTGAAACCATTCTAGAACTCAGTATCTCTTAAGAGTGAGTTGAAAAACCATGTCTTGCAGAAATGTCCATCCTGGGATAGGGGACAATTTCCTCTGCTCAATAAAATTCAGGAGCAAAAAAATACAGTGTTTTGATCAAGGCCCAATAGTCATGGTTATTCAACAAGCCAGTTCCAAGTACACGTCGCCAATGATTATAGGAAAATAAGATTCCCTGGGATAGGAGCACACACAATCCTTACCCTGCAAATGTTCTCAGAACACAGCCTCTTTGGGGAGAGTGGAACACACCTGCTGAGGTATATTCTTCTCTTGAGCAAACAATAGCTGTAACTTGAACCCACCTCCAACAATTTTATAGGTGGCTTTAATAGCTTTTAAAAACAAAACAAAACAAAACAAAGCACCCCGTGTAGTGCTTGCAACAGGTGCTAGAGCTTCCACAGCAGAGACCCCCCAAGGCATGCAGAGGTTTGCCCCCACTTTTTATGATTTTTCAGGGCACACTTTAAGGGCATCAGCACCAGAAAGATAAAGTAAGGGGCATTAATGTGATCATTTAACTTGAATGTCCATGGTTGTTTTTGACATCTCTGCAGCTCTGGAACAGGTTAAAAGTCCCTACTAACTCTGGTTTAGGTGTGTCTTTTTAACACACATTCTTCTACGTGTCACTCCCTTCCCCATCACTACTGTTGGTTAGTGCACACGTAAATCTCTGCCTCCGGGCCCCAGTCTTTCCTCCATCTCCATATCCCAGAACTTACCATCCCGTCATCTTCTAGGTGGACTGACCCAGCAAAAACATCTACTCCTGTTATTTTGCCTCTCGTGTTACTGACACTTCTACTTGAGACGTTAGGCAGGACTAGAACGTCCTGATAGGGGCTTCTCCACCCCACTGGCAAGGAGCCACAGCTACTCTTTTTCCTGCGTCTTCTGTCAATTTCCCACTTGGTCAAAATTTGTCTCAAGGCTCACTTCCTCCAAAATTTAATTTCTCCTTCTCTGCCAGAGACACTTGAGTTCTTTAGGCAATAATGGGACACGCTGTCTAACGCTCTGCTGCCATTTCTCCTGTGTTCCTTCAGCAACTGAAGGACATTTCCAGCCCAGAAGTCTTATCTTTTGTTACACATTTAAATTTTTGTTCTCTCTGGATCTCGCTTGAACCCATCAAACAAGAAAACAATCCTGCTTCTTTCCTCTTTCTTTCTCTCCATTCTGGAGCCACTTCTTCACCTGCTTCCTGCGTAACTAAAACTTACCCAAAAGCCTTAAAAACTTTACATCTCACTTCTTCACTTTAGTCCCACACAATTCTTCCTCCCACGTCCATACCCCCCATTACACTGAAGGGGTTTGTCGTTCTTGTTGTTGTTTTCGGTCAACATTGAAAAATCAGAAGCTGTTTACTCATCGATCCCAGCTATCTTGAAACTCTACTATATTTTACCCTGTAGGCCAATTTCTTTGACTTTTCTCTCTCCTTCCTTGGCACCCTCCTCCATCTGCCTTAAGATTCTTCTATTTTTTTTTCTTTTTTTCCCCCCTCTCTCTTTTCTGTCATTTCTCTCACTTGCTTCCCCCTCTCTTTACTACCTGCCTCATGGCTCTGGGCCACAAATGTGGGATTTCCTTTTCCTCCTAACTGTATTGCTCACTTTTCAGCAACCTTCACTCTGTCTCTGCCTGCTGCACACCACGAGGCCTCAGATTTCATCTATAATGTGGCTGCCTGAATCGCTGGGTGGGAAGGCCAAGGGCACTTACACTGAATGGCGCAGAATCCTCTCCTAGTTAGTCCAGCCTGGGTAATACATCAGTGTCCCTCCTTTTGGGTCGCTTGTTTCTAATCACCTGCCCACTGAATCTATTTCTGAGGTCTCAGAACAAATCACATTGGACTCACTGCATGGATTTCCCAGACTCCCTTCCTCGTTCCTATTTACAGCAGGCTCCCACCTCCTACGATGCACTCCACGGTGCCCTCGATTCTGCATGCAACACAGGTCACTCGTCGTTCCAGGCACTTTTGCTCAAAACGGAAGTCTCCCCAGACAATTTTCCTAAGGGCTCTGCTGTAAATAACTTTGCTTTTGCCCCCATTCCCACCAAGCACTGTATTTTATCCTCTACTTCAGCTCTTCTCTCCCCACTTGGCTATAAACTACTTAAAGGCAGAGACTGAGTCCGATTCAGCGTCACATCTCCCACCGTGCCTCACGGTGCCACGCAGGTCCTGGAGTCACTGTGTGGTGGTCACCTCCGTGTGCTTCGTTTTTATTTAGGTGGCATATAACCACGCAGAACTGTGTGCTGTACAAAAGGGGTGCATGGGTAACTAAGGCAAAAAGATGTGAGCTGTTGTTTTTAAGGTCACACAGAATCCAGCTGAAAGGCAGAGCTTAGGTTTTCGTAGACTCAGGCCATCTAGCCCTAAGTTACTCATTAAAGGGAAAAAAAAAGGAAATAGCAAGTCACAAATTACACAGCAACTATAATATCCACCATTGTCCCTTGTTTTTGAAAGCTTGTGAAGCTGGAGCAGTTATTTCCGCTGCCAAACTTCCAGCAGTAACACTTAAGAGTTGCCAGTATGGTATGATGCCATCAGTTTTCAAAACTTAGAAAGGCTCATTGAGTTTTACTGAGGTTTCTTACACAATCTACTTCCTTTAAGGCCAAGGGAGCCAACCCCGATTGAGAGAAGTTACAGAATGAATAAACGTTATGGTATCAACGTAGAAATTATGTCGCTTCCCTTCCTCACTTCAATTTCCACCGCCACCGGTCATCACCACCAACGCACAGCACCACGCAGGCTTGCGTTCCCACCCTCCCCTCCCTTTGGCGGACTGTTCTGGAGCAACCCTCGTACCCATTTCAGAGAAGGTAAATTAATATCCTAAGGTAATAAAGTGGCTCCCTAAGTGAGACAACTTGGGGAGGACTTTTTTTTTTTTTTAACCTACATCTCAAGTAAGACAAATGAATGTCACAGGAGGTTGGTTATAATAGCGGTTTTATCATAAGACTGGCAGAGTTACAGTCACTGTAAATCATAACTGTTGTTGGATTTCTACTTTACATAGTCGTACTTATGAGTCTACTCTTGTAAGCCAGAAAAATTATTTTACAATTAGTTTAGACATGTCTGAGCCCAGAAGGAAAATTTCAATTTCAATCATCTTATTTTCCTTGAACAGAACCCAGTGCTACCAAAAAAACAGGTCAACTCAACTTTTCACGCATGGGTGTCTAACCATTTTCCAGAGTTGAACAAACTCATAAATGCAAGTGCTCAAAATCTTATGTTTTCAAACTACAGTATAATATGGCAATCATGGGTTTCCTGTGCACTAAAGAAAAACAAACATGTAAACAAACAAAAAATAAGCTTGAAATCTCATTTTTAGAGTAGAATACAGTCACGGTCTATAAAACCTAATACACACCCCTGAATTTGGATTGCAAATCTATCACTTAAAACATCTAGTAAATGACCCAATTTGTTTACACGGCCCTGTACCTTTTTACGACCTTTCCATAAAGAAGTTATTACATCCATTCCCTTTATTTTGTTTAAGAGTGTTTGAATGAGCCCCAGAACCACAAGCCAGTTAAACAAGCTCCCCTTTAGATGGATATGGTCTCATATAATTCACCACTACCGGAGAAATTTTCAAAACAATGTTTGTAGTTTGGAAACACCACACATTCCCATACACCAGAAGTATTTCCTGTGCTTTCTGCAGTTTTAAATGCTTGACAGATATATTAAGTAAGTTCTATTTTTTTCCATTTTTCCAACTAAAAGTGTGGCATTTGCACGTCTTCCAGAAGATTTGCACCTCTGACTGTTTTGCTATGGTAGGTTGGTCATTCAGAAATGCTTGTAAATGAAGATTGCAGGGGAAATGTGAAGTCCATACACTCTAATTGATTTCCTAGGATGTAAATGTTAGTTCTAAAAGGAAACCATTTTAAAGCTGTTAGTTTAATGGGGTACCCGACTGATGCCTATTAAAAGTTATCAGCACAAATTAAAGATAAATTTTATACCATGAAAGAAAACCTTTTCTAAAAAAATAAACATAGAGATCATTTGATTGCTAATTTTGCATTCTTCTTCTTGCTTATAAACCTCAAGCCTGCTAATATTCACAAGAAAACAGATTAAAACTACTGTTTCAAGGTTTAGCATTTATCAGTTAGGTAGCTAGACTCTGTCAGTATCTCTCGCTATCTGAGCCAGGTTGTGACCTGGGAAACACCTGCTATTTTTAGACTGTTGATTTTTCTAGAAACAAACATTTTTGACTGCAGCGACTAACACAAAGTAAAGATACAGTTGAGCCCATCATACAGCTCTCCAATATACGTAAAACTGCATCTCGAACTCTAAGAGAACTCTGAGGGCCAGTCCCATCTTTTGTAGAGGCAATTCACTTTCATGTCGACCCCAGAAATAGAGTGTACTTTTGTTTATAAATAAAAGCAAAGTCAGGAACAAAATGCATACTTACAGAGACACTGCTACTTCTTTAATAGGAAGCCAGGACCTTTGGTTACCTACAACATAAACACAGTTCCAGTGGAGGAGACCAGTATCCAGCACATCCCACCTCTGACTCGGGATGTGCAGATCAATGCTTTTCATACTGACACTATCCGATTTTCTTTCCTTGTTTTTATAGTGTTTCCATATCCAAGAATCACTACAAGGAATACAGCTGAATTTGATCTGTCCTTTGGGTAATCCGATGGTAAATCACACTCTAGTAAGAAGGAGTCTTTAGTATGTATTTCCATAGAGCAATTTGAAAACGTCAGAAGCTACTGTGTTTTCCTGTGTTCTTAAACAATGTGCACCCTATGTGTTATGTCTCCGGTTTAAAGGATGATAAATCAGAAATGAATACTGCAGGTTCCCCTTATTCCCAAACCCAGTAAGAAATTTCCAGTAAGGAACTGAATATTTCTTTCTTCTCTCTGCTCACATCTTAATCACATTTTAAGCAAATGTTCCTTCTTAGTACGCTGATTTTCAACATCGTCTGATGCCATAGGAAAAGAAATTATAATGCTTTAATCACTCTTAATTTGCATTTCTAATCACCTCAGACTATGAATGTGTGTGGCAGTATGGGAAACAAGCTGTGATTTATTCCTTGGTGGAAAAAAAAAAAAAGGATAAGTAATAAGACTCTTTAAAAGACAGATGTCCTTATAAATACCCAGCAAAAATAACTGCCAGAAACAACATGAGATAAGTACCACGTAAGTCCAACTCCTGTTGTTAATGGTTTCTGATCTCTGTAGCGACTCAAAAGGCAGGTGCAATAGCCAGCTGGGCATATTTAAGCACGGAAGCCTATCTCCATCTTGCAAACATTGAAAAGCCTAAAATAGTAGCCACTCACCAACAAGGCTTTCCTCGAATGCAAAAAGCATAGCTTCAAAAAAAGTGGCATGGCATCTAGAAAGCACATCCACCAAGAAAACCCATTCTTTTCAAGTCCTTAAATACCACAAAATATTTCTAGCACTGTCTACAAGGGACCAGAATGAGCCTCACCAGAGAAATGCTGTAGTTACTCAATGTAGAGTAACCTCCTAGGAATTAATTTTCCACAAAACTTGAAAGCCTTTCCCTTAAGAGTGTTAAGGCTGTTTCCTTTGCTTCTTGCCACGTAAGAGCTTCATTGCACTAACTCAGTGTGCTGGAGGCTGCCTTCCTTGTACCACAGTCCCCTGATCCCTCACCCAGCCTCATTCCGCATGCCGTCCATTTTGTGAATGAAGTGTGAAAATAGCTCTTTGTTTACATAAAGGAGGCAACAGAGAGCAGTGTAGACACAGGGTTAGCTTATTTGAGTGTAACTGAGGCTGTACAGCCTGCCCTTCTCACCAGTTCAGAACGGCCAAACACGCCTAATGACCGGGACAAAATTGCAACAAGAAGCAGTCAACTACACACTCCAAAGCAGAACTCCGCTACCACATGCCTGCTTCGAAAATAACTGAAAATGAAGGGTTTTCACCAGCTCTGAAACAGGGAGACAACCTTCTCTTTTATTCTGTTCGTTAAGTGCAAACTCTGCACAAAGCACACTGCGAACAGCATCAGGGCCTTTGAATATACCCATCTGGGACACCTTTCCACTATTTTCTTGCCTCTACTCCTACTCAACACTAGACTCTTCTTGTCTCCCACGGGATATGCCTTTTCATGCCTGTCTTCTTTTGTGCAGGCTGTTCCCTCGGCCTAGAATGTTCTCTTTTCCTCTCCCAGACCCACTTCAAAATAGGTCACCTGCCCCGTGGGAACTTTCCTCCTTGCACTTCTCTTCCAAGCAGGATCAACCACTTAGTCAATCAACAGAAGATTTTTGAAGTGCAATAAAGCACCCCGTGCTCCCATAGCACTTTGAGCACGGCACGGCCAGACCATGAGAAAAGGGAGGATCCGTCATCGTTCTTGGACAGAGCTTCTCAAGGACAGAACTGCATCTTAGTCTTTGTGTATCCAGCACCTAGTGCAGAGCTTAGCCAGGAGCAGATGCTTATAAATATTTGCTGAATAAAAGCAATGTTCTAATAAAACATTAGACCATTTAACTCATGAAGGAAGAAGCATGTGACTCTGAGTCCTGGCCTGGAGTCAGACCTAGGTCCAAACATTGACCAGCTCTGAGATCTTGGCTAAGCTACTTAGCTAGTGAAGCCCTGGTGTTTTTCCTCATACCTTATGGGGAGGTTATAAAGATAAGCTCTAAACTGTCTGCAAACACTGAGCACAAGTGTGGCAACTAACAGGCACTCAGAAGGTGTCATTATTAAGCATTACAAAACCAGAGACCCACCGTGAGATCTTTAGACCCGTCTACCCACCCACAAAGAATGCATCCAAATACTGCCCTTCCTGTGTCTCTCCTGAGAGCTCTTACTGGCTTACTGGTGTCTTATCAGGACACAGAGCAGCAGTGCAAATGGATATCCTTGCATTCACCATCAATGTGCCTCGAGCTGTTTGGTGATGTTGGTTTCCCTCAGAAAGACAGACCCTCCATCCCCCACTCCCTGCTACAACCCAAAACACAGCTCATTTGATTGAGAAATGGCTCAACTACTATCCAATAGGGTAAAAGCCAAGTTAAAAAAAAAAAAATCATAGTTTCACAAGAAAGCAAAATTAGTGAAGCCAGCCTGACAAAAACAAGGTTTGGCTTAGGCAAAAGTCAAATGAACAGGAAAGAGGCTGCGCAGTCACCAGGGGACTGGAAATAACTGCTTGGAGATGGCATATGAAGTCTAATGTGAAGTCAGGTAACAGAATTGGCTAAGCTCCATTTAGTATGTGCTCTCATGAAGTAAAAGGCAAAATAAGCTAATGCTACCCAAAAAAATCACGCTTAATAACTTGACTTTAACGATAAATGTAATTAGTATAACTCCTCTTTATAATTTTTAGCTCCTTTTGTTCTCACATTTAGAAAGTTCACAAATAAAATTTTGGTCATTTAATCCTATTTTAGGCAAGCCATTCAAATCCACAGCTATGAATTTACTTCCTGATGTTCTTGACTTTTGAGAGAAATTTGAACTTCTGAAAGGAATATCCTATATATTAAAATGTAAATAAAAATTAAAGTCACTCAGGGCCTCTGGGTGGCTCAGTGTCTGCCTTCGGCCCAGGGCGTGATCCCAGGGTCCTGGGATCAAGCCTCGCATCAGGCTCCCTGCTCCGCTGGGAAGCCTGCTTCTTCCTCTCCCACTCCCCCGGCTTGTGTTCCCTCTCTCACTGGCTGTCTTTCTCTGTCAAATAAATAAATAAAAAATCTTTAAAAAAAAAAAAATTTAAAGTCACTCATTAAATCCATTCAAAAGAATAATAGGTTGTGCTTTCTAGAGCCCACCAAGCCATGCTCATTTATTCATTCCTATGGTACTTTTACCAGTGAGACATCCTGCTAAGTGAAATGTTTAAAATTATTGTTTTAAAAAAAACCTCCCTTGTGGAACCAAGCGTTCCTACGTCAACCATCCTCTTCATCAACATCAATAAACCAAACTAATGGAATAAACATCATCTGTCTATGGACCTAGTACACTTGCTTAAAATAAAGTCTGGACACGTAATAGTAATAATTCTAAAGGTGGTATCTCAAGTTATTTCCCAAACTATCAGATTTCTACCCCAACAGAAATACTATAATATATATTAGCCAGATTATCTGTTCTATTTAATTAATGTGATTATTTTCAGATTGTTTTCCTCAGTATTCCTGTAAGTTATGTTTCAGGATCAAGGCTATCCCATCTTCCTTTACAACCCACAAAGCATGCAACCCTCTAAAATAATAAAGAATGGGTTTCATACGAAGCATCAGAATGTTAAAACTAGAATTCCATTTGCCCAGTTGGTTCTTTATGTAAGGAAAAATACATGACCACATTAGCAGTTTAATACGGTTGTACTCAACAGTGACCTAGACAAAGTCACTTTAGCCCTTTGGGTCTCACTTTACACATCGGTGAGGACAGGTTCTCGGGATCCTTCCAGTCCTAACATTCCACGCACCGTATTTATTGCTGATGTCTACACTGTGCATCTGTGAGCCACAAGCAGAAGATGGAAAGCATGCTGCTTTTGGAGGCATCTCAGCCATTCAAAATTTACCATTCTTCAGATCCTTGGTCCACACTGCACAACACCCCATCTTCGGGAAACACAGAGGTATGCACTGCAATGGCACTTTTAAGAAAGTAACTAGCACCAGTTCTAGGAAACCTACCCACTTGCTTGGTACCTTCTTATTTGGTAACATGGTATATTAACCAAAATTGTAATGTAGTACTCTGATTAGCATATCACATCACAATCAATAAATAAACAAGCTTATCTTCTTATGAGAAATGTAAAACAACGTGGAAGTCCCAAGACCAAAAAAGACACCTTCAAAGATGACCTACTATTACAGTCAACACCATAGTCTTACTTTTTAATAAGGCACTACATCCAGAACCATCCAACAAATATTTATTGAGCACATACTACATATAATCTCATTCCAGGTGCTAAATCTCGCACAAAGAGCATGTTGAATAAGGTCCACACTCTCAGGAACTTACGTACTCTGGGGGCGGTGGGTGGGGTAGGTTTACAATTACTTAAGTGATTAATACCGAAAAGAAAATCAAAAAGTGATCATAAGTACTATGCAGTTAATTTACACCTTGATGTGATAGTGAGGGCTGGCTAATTCGGATTAAGCGGGCAGAACAAGACCTCACTGAGAAGATGATCCATTTAATTTAGAAGACGGTAAGGTGCTATCCACGCACAAGCACCTGATCAGTGTTGCCCACAGAAACAACAACCACTGAGCGAGGCTTGCAACCCCATACCGTGTGTGTCATGTCCCCTGCTTCATCTCATTCCCCAGTCCCCAACCCTTGACGAATAAGGTAGAAACACAAGAAGCTGCAAGAAGGAGGCTTTAAAAAAAGGCCATATCCTTTCCTTACTCTAGGTCCTTCAAGCCTCAGCTTGGCCTCAGCTGCCCAGCAGGGAGGAGAAGAGTGAAGGGTTGGAATTCCAAAATGACTGAAATGCTCAGTAGCTAAAAGAGTGAAGATGGCTAACAATCAATATGGCAGGCATACTGATCAATCAGGAAGGAGGCCAGCAGGGTTGAAGTAGTATCCTAGAGGTTCTGAGCTGTGTCAAATATTAACCTTGTAGTTTCTGACTCATAGATGGTCAGTTTGTCCTAAAAGGGTAGCACTGGCTCCTTCCCAACCCATATGGAATATTTCAATATTTTAACAATCTGTATGGTAGTACTGGGGCATACCAACTAAAAATCAACCACTAGAGGTGTCCTTAGGAAATAAGAGAGATTACAAAAAACAAAAAACAAAAACAAAAAAAACCCCAAAACACAGTTGGAGGTAGTGGTAGAGAAAAATAACAGAGAGACTGTTGTTTAATAAATGAGTTACATAGAAATTATACAGCATCGTATAGAGATATTCAGGCTACATATGGTACTTCCAGATAAAACAATCAGAAACATCAAAATTAGACTAAGTAAATAAAGGGACTTGTATGACCGTTTTGATTAACACAAATAGAAACCTATGGGGAACATTTCAGCAATTTTGGAAACATTTTTTGGGGGTGGGATACAAACATTATGAATGCATTGATTCAATTTTTTATTTACTTAACATATAGCCCATTATGATTAGAATTCTGTCTCTACAAAAAGGGTGCAAGTTTGTAAAAAAAACAGAATTTTAGCACTATAAAGGTTGAAAAAAACATGAAGTGGAAGAGAATACACAGAAGATCTGTAAAAAGTAAGTGTCAGGAAGGATGAAATAAGAATAGACTTTCAAGCTAAGATTTTTGTGTCTGAGATGGAGCTCTACAAAACCTCACCACTGGGGAACCTTTAGTGTCAGATCCTGGTCTCTATTTCAAACTACTTAACAGATAATATACTAGTCCCTAAAGCTTCCTACAGACCTGAACACCTTTTGGAGGTAAATTTAATATACGTCAGATTAACTGTAAAAGATAACAGTCGGTAGGAGGGAAATGTTACCAAAAAAATAGAATGGGGCTTTTTTGGTCACCAATTGTGAAAAACAATATTCATCATTACATAATGGCACTTCGCTTCTTCAACTTCCTCAACAGTCTCAAACAGAGCAGAGAACAAGGAGGAAGTTTTCTTTAAAAAAAAAAAAAAGGCCTCTAAAAACAAAAATAAATGTCACAAAGGTCACACACTACAACTTATAGACTAACTCGCAGGAAGTCCCTTTAGCACAAGGTCAGAACCTATCTACTCTTGGACACTATTCTAAGGATTATGATTATCTATCTTCAGTAAAATAGAGCTTTGAAGCTACCCCCTTGAAAGGGTAGGGGGGGTGGACACAGCTTTGTGGGGCACAGGCACATGGCAAGAGGAGGAGGAGTAAGCTGGCATTAAAAAAAAGAGAGAGAGACAGGGAAGCCACAAACACAAGATACATGTATTCAGAAAGGCATTCCTAGAGGACCATTTGTCCCCAAAGTAAATGGCCCCACGGGCCACGAAAGTTCTTGAGGAAAAGAGCACATACAACAAATGATCCTCATGAGCATAACCCTAACAAACAGAGACATATTCCAAATCTGCACTCAAAATGGTTAAAGAAAATGAGAACCGGAAGCACATTTTGGCTCCATGGGTAAGTTAAAATCACTCACCAATGACACAAAGTGGATGAGGCCTTACTCTAACAACTTTGCGACTGGGTGTCTATTTGAGCGATATGCAATTGATTAAGTAAGCTTTGTTTCTTTTTGTTTTTTGATGCATAGGATTCCTTCTTCTACAACGCAGAAGCACCATCCCAGAACTTACTGGTTTCATAGCAGGCATTCTCCTCTAAGTGAGTGCACACAGATATCAGTCATTTTTCCCATGGTCATACGGGAAGTACAGGTCAGAAACCCTATATAAGTGAGCATTCTTATCTTTTATCTCCTTCTTTACGTTACATCTGGAGACCCTTGGTTTATATGTGAGACGTCAGGGTTAGAAGTCAGGTTAAGAATTAAGGACACAAAGGTAACTTGCAATATTGGAGGATAAAGCTATTCTCACAGCAAAGTGGCAAGAATTGCAATATAGTATTAGGTCAAAAACCAGGTAACGAATGATAACAGGGTACCTGACGCAGATCCTTCAAAATGAATTTTTAAGCACCTCCACGTGATCCGATCGAAATCCAAATATCTAGCATTGGCTATAGCAATCAATTTCTATTTATTTATAACACCTCTTGGGACTCCAAGTTACTACTGAGATGAGGCAGTCCTGGGGATCTGATTGAATCAACACCTGGGAATTTAGAATACCAGAGAAAGGAGAAAAGACAGCATCATTGGGGAGAGGTCTCTAAAAGCATGAATGAGTGCCTATAGTCACAATAAATAGATCAATTTGGACATTTGGCACTTAGAAGACCTTTCACAAGACGATGCAAGGTACACACTGGGCCAATGACATTTCTGTGGGGCATCTCCCGAAGGGTTTATACTTCCAGAATTGGGCAATCATCAAAATTGAGAATAACAAGAGGGTAATCAAAAATCAATCATAACTCACTACGAGGGCAAAAAAATCCCACCTAAGGGAATGGGATATTTTAACCCCTCCCCCAAAAAAAGAAGAAGAAAAAGAAGTTCCAGCAAATTTGTTCACATTCCAGGGGGATCATCATTGGCACCTACCTGTTATCCTCAAATCTTGGAACCCTGAAGCATAAAATCAACCTGAGCATGTGCAGGAAAATAGCTCTATATTGCCCCCTAGTGCTGGATAGTTCCACTTCTCCTGAGGCTAAAAACTACAAGGTGAGTAGTTCTCTACCTCTAGTTCCTTCCTGCTGCCAACCCTCCCAAGAACTAAACATAGCCCAATCCTCTACCCACTGATTAGGAAACAGCCAGGCTATTTTTAGCATCATGCAACTTAGGAATGGAAATGGCCCAGCCTCTGATGGTAACAAAATGTGTGTGGCCTGGCTTAATGAACTCACCTCTCCAGAGGGTGTGAACCAACTCAGTAAAGTGGCCAATGACCACATGAGAGCTTTGGGGTCCATTACAAAGTGATGACGACGGTAGGTGCATCACAAGAAAGAATGACAATCAGAGGCACAAGTAGCAAAGGGAAACGGAAGGTGAAGGATGCCAGGGCAGGCTTAAGAAAACAGCGCAGTAGGAGAAATGATAATGGCACAGGAACAATAAAATATAGAAGACAGAAGCCAGGAATATTGTGCATTGTCATTTTGGAGAAGCAGGTCTGGTAAGAAGCAATATTTTGAACTGGACATTTATTTTATACAAAAAAGAACAAAGGTTGGTCTGATCTGTCTCCTGCCAGGGTACAGCCGGTGCTGGGGCTCCTTTGATCACTTTACCCCAGTCTTCTGCAGCTCCCGTGATTAGAGATAGATTCCCTAGGCTGCCCTTTGATCAGCAGCTCAAGCGGCCTGCAGGTGCCATGTGCCATCACATTAGCAAGTTGTAAGAAGCAACTACATTAATATTGGCTGATAGATAGATGGCTGCACAAACAACGCATACAAATAATGTCTACAAAAGTCCCAGGAATCCTTATTTAATCTATCTTTGTACTTTAAAACTTTCTGTGCTTTCTTAAGGATGAACACTTCAGAGAGCTTAAATTCAAAGTCAAAGCCTGAAAATACCCCAATATATAAAGAAAAAGTTTGCTGTGACTTAAAAACACAGCACACAACATTCTGATTTTCTAGGTATGCTGCTTGGGCTCATTTCCCCTGGCTAATAAAGTGACAGCATTCTTGCATTCGTAATAGATGGCATACAAAGCAGTGAAAACATGTACATTTCTTTTCAAATAACATTAAGAGCCACCACTTGTAAACAGGGTATTTAATATTCTAATTTTAGACAGCCTACATTAACATTGTGGTTTCATGTGCAGTATAAAATTTCTATTTACAAAGTATTCTCGAAAATGACTTCATAATGGTAGATCAAGAGAAAAAGAGTTTAGAAATTGAATGATGTAAATCATATGGGGTTCAGAGGCTAAGCAAATTACACACCCTGAAGCTGCCCTGGCTTTATGAAAGGAGCCTTTCTCCAGCTCTGTGCAATCCCAGCCCAAGGGAACTTGCATCTGAGAGTTTTCTAAACATTTCAGGTACACTTGAAAGCTGAAAGTAATTCTCATTTCCTATGCAGGATTAAGTCGTTTCCAGCACACACAAAATAGCAGTCATTCACCAACACATATAAAAACACACACCAGAAAGGTAAGGACTTCAGAGTACAAAGGCACATTAAAAAAAAAAAAAATAGAGCGCAAGAGAAATACAGTTTTTAACTCCCCCTTAAAACGTCCACACGGCCTCTTGACCTCTATATTTCCTATCTACTTACTGATTAATTGATGCCTTTCCACTCGGAGTGCTTCAATTAATGTGGCTGAGACATTTCCTCCAACACCCCCCTCCCCACGAAAAAGAAAATCTGAGTAAAGTCAAACATGCCAAGACTCATTCATTTTGGATTCATTTTTAGAGGCAGTTCTTGAACTTAAAACTCTGGCAAGGAAAGGTTCTGCAATGTGCGTTTGAACTGACGTTCACAATCGCTCCCAGAATGTCCTCTCTAACTGAGCCAGCAGTGGCACTCACGTTGCCCTGTTACAGCTTTGTGGCAGCTCCCGAAGTTGCAAACTGCACGTAACCTCCTAAAGTCCATGCCAATGAACGCAGCGCGCATTTGCATGGATAGAGAGACGATTATACCCTCGCAGGCTGGTGTACATCACACATCAACGCACAATGCCAACGTAACACACACAGCGAGAAACAAGAAAGGGGAGAAAGGGGTAAAAGACTCACCGTTCTGTTCCTTGTTGCTGGAGTACTGGAATTTACTACTCAGGTTGGACTCAGCCTGAGTCCCGTGTCTCTGGCCGGCCAGGGCAGATGTCAGCAGGAGAAGCCCGAAGAGGAGCATTTGGCTGACTGGGGCGAGAACTCACTCACGGCGGGCACTTTGGAAGCAGCGACTCCTGAGTCTCTTTCACCACCGCCAGGGGAAGGCTGCACTGGGGTGGAAGCGCCGAGCCTGCTCTGGCAGCAGAGAATCGCAGGGTAGTTTCCACATAATCCCATCCAAAACTTTTTCCTAGAGCCCTCTTCTGTGTCTCCAGTTTTTGAAAAGGATCAAAGCAAAACCTGGACCTGAACCAGTTTCCCAAGGTTTAAACAAATCCTGAGCTGTGCCGAAGTGGTGGGGGTGGGGGTGAAGACGAGGGAGGAAAGAGGGGGTGGGGACGCGGGGGAGCCGGGGGAGCGGCGAGAAGTCACCAGCAAGTTGCTGGGAGCACCTGTCAGTTCGGGGGACAGGACAGAGGCGAAAACTCAAGGGTCGCGCGAAGCCAGCCTCGAAGCCAAGTTGGCGGCGAGCAGTTTCTGATCAATAACAAAGCTGCCAATAGATGCGCTCTCCGGGCGCCCCTCTCCCCCGCCCCACCCCCACCCCCGAAGGGGGAGGGGGAAGAAACAAGGCTAGGGCGCCGCGGCGGGTCCCGGGGGCCGCGGAGCCGGAGCGAGGCCGGGGGAGGGGGGGGGGGGGGGCTCCGGGCCGAGGCCGCCCCGGGCGCGGGCGGAGGGAGGCCGCGGGGCTCTCGCTCCCCAGCCCGGCGCTCAGCCTGCGCCCGGTCCCGACCGCCGCGGCGCGGATCCCGGCACCTGGCTGGAGTTTTCCGCGACCAAAGTTCACCTTGTTTGGGTGCGTCCCCCGCTCCAGGAAGCCAAGGGAAGTTCGGCAGCTCGGGGTCACCGCGGGGCTCCGGTCGTTCCCCGTCCCCTCCCCCCACGCCTAGGGCTCCGCGCAAACCTCGGGGCTCCGCGCGGCGTCTCGGCACCGGGTTGAGAGGGAAGGCCGGCGGCCCTAGGCTCCGGCTTGTCCCCTCCCCTTGTCTACCTTCCCCCAGCCGGCGGTCGGGAGGAGGGGGCCGTGGGCAGAGCCCGGGCGGAGCGCGCGGCTGGCGAGCGGGGGAGGCTGAGCCGCTCTCCCGCGGGCGACCGCAGGGGCGGGCGAGGGTCGGCGCCTCCGGGAGGGGCAGCCCCGGGCCGCGTCCGCTCGCGCCGACTCTGGCCGCCAACTGGCGGTCCAACAGGTGCTGGCACAGACAGGGGGTGCTGCGGGACTCGCCGCAGACAGCACCCAAAGGGCCCTGGCGAGGAATGCAGCCAGAGCGGCCCCTGGTTTCCTTCCCCCCAGGACGCCCCTAGCCCCAAATAAAGAGCAAGATGGGTGGCGAGGGGTACTGCAAACGCAAAAATGAGTGGAGAAGAACTTCCTGCAACTTTCCCTCTTCCCCCGCCCCCGTGGTCGTGACTCGTCATTAATTTCTGAGGGGATCCCCATTCCCAAAGTCTTGGCCAGAGTTTCTGGACCGAAGGAACAAGGGAAATTGGATTTCAAAAATTTCCCTTCGGTTTCCAGCTCTCTGAAGCGGGATGGATAAAACAAAAGTAAAGACAAACGGCCAGCACATTAACAGCAACATCCATTCATTTAGCAAACACTATTTGTTGAATGCCTACTGTGTCAGGCACTGTTCTAGGAGCTGGGGCGGCAGTAGTAGTAAAAATACAAAAGGCTCTGTCCTCGTGAAACTTGCATACTAGTTGGACTGCATTAAATTAGTATCAGCCAAGTCCCCTGGCCAGCAAATCAGAAATAGCACCCGACCGACCTCTTGTTAAATAAGGCAATGCAAACAATTCGACCCTTTATGGTGTTCCACTGGGTGTTTGAAGAAAGGATATAGCCTTAAGGTATATGCCGAAGTACTGGGGGAGTCTCAAATGCCTCTTTTTCAGAAGTTGCCCTTCCTGGCCCTGCATGGCCGTTTACTGAGTCGGCTGCCCTGAAAAAGGATCCAGGGATAGCTTGGAGAAGGCACATACGCCTACTGAACCAAACCAGGAGCTGACCCTTTCTCAATCATGCTGAAAATGCCAAGCCCCCTTCCTGTATTTGGACACCCACTGAGACCAACCAACTTGACCTCTCTGTAATACCCTGGTCCTCTTCTTTTTTGCCTCTTAAAATTCTAATAAGCTCAATTCGTCTTTACTCACCTACCCCACTCATTTATTCTTATTTCTTTACCTTTTCTATCTTCTACCGTGCAGGGTAACAAGGCAATTAAACAAGGCCCGGTCTTTGACTTTAAAGAACTTACAGGTTAGCCAACAAAGGTTAGTTATTCTATGTACTTTAGCAGCTTCTCAACACAAGTGTGAATCCATATTTGCACAATAAATATGTTCCCAAAATGTTTTGTAGATTTGTGAAGGAGAGGGGCAGCCTTCCCAATTATAATAACATAATGAGACTTGTTATATAAAAGACATGCTTTATGAGTGTGTTTTAATCTATTCGTAATAAAACTAATTACTCCCCAGTTTTTCTAATTTTGTAAGTTTAATTTTCTAATCAGGGTTTTTCTAAATGAGGCTGTTAAATATCCTTATAGTTGACATTTCTTGACCACCCACATAGACGGTGTGTGTGTGTGTGTGTGTGTGTGTGTGTGTGTGTCTGCAGATTTAATCCATTTGCTCTCGTGAGATTATAAGGGTGATGACTACTCTTTATTTTGTATCATTTCATATTGGCTAGAACAGTGCCTGGCTCAGGGGGATAATAAATAAACACTCCTGACTGACTGACAGGTTTCTTTATTGGAGTCACTTACATTCTCCCTGGAATTTCAGCATGAAGGTTGTATTTGAAAAGTTACAGATGATCTGGAATAATACTCCACCTCTGCGTTTTACCTCATCCATATTCTACAGATTGATTTGACGATCACCTTATAAATAAAGCCGGCCAGGTGCTCCTGCATGACCCCTAGACAAAATCGTGGTCACATTGCCTGGTTTCCTTTAGATGTACTTGCATTGTTGTTTCTTGAACTGCACTTGCCCTTGGCATAGTTGATTCTTTTAACACTTTATCCTCTGCCTGTCTTCCTGCTCCATTTTGCTTATAAACCTTTCCTAGAAAAGTGGGACCCTTGCACTGAAAGTAAATTTTATGTAATCCAGAGTCTGCACAATTACTAAACAATATATTTTGAATGAATATGGCTTTGTTTTGGCCTAAGGCATTTTCCTTGAGGAAAGGCATCTGTTCCGCCAACCAAGAGAAAATAATTGCAAACATTCTTTGTGGTTTTCATGTTTTCTTAAACCTTAGAAAGGAGTGCCCATTCAGGCTGAATGCAAGAACAGTGTTACCTACAAATTCCTGTTAAAGAACATGATAGAACGTACTTGGTTATTAACAATGATAATTTGAGGGAGAAAGGGTGGGTGTCACTATTAATTTTGTTGAAGTGGAATAAGATTTAAAACAAATTGGCCATTTAGCTAGTCATGTAACACCCAGGAGGGCAAGAACCACGGGGACATATTTTTGTCTCAGAAAATCAAATATTGCAAGTTTTCTTGCTCTCTCTTCTTCTAATTCAATCCTAACACACACACACACACACACACACACACACTCACTCACATACACAGAGGTATATGTACAAAATTATTTTACAACTTTTCTCAGAACTTTAACTTTTCAGCATTTTAGTGGCAGATAATTGAGCATAACTTTCTGAAGTTCAAAAATCTCTGATCTACCTAAGTGTCCGCTGGGTTTCCAGAATGACTAACAAGCAACGCTTACATATACATTTAAATGAGACCAAGGGGGGCGCCTGGATGGCTCAGTCCTTAAGCCTCTGCCTTTGGCTCAGGGCCTGATTCCAGGGTCCTGGAATCGAGCCCCACATCAGGCTCCTCCGCTGGGAACCTGCTTCTTCCTCTCCTGCTCCCCCTGCCTGTGTTCCCTCTCTCACTGGCTGTCTCTCTCTGTCAAATAAATAAATAAAATCTTTAAAAAAATAAAAAATAAAAAAGTAAATGAGACCAGGGGCTGGAGGTATCATAGTAAGGAAATAAATGCCCACAGATCACTGCAGAAACAAAGAGAGTTCCAGGGGAAAAAAAAATTAAGTAGTAGAGAGACACCCTTTGCTCTCTCCACTCTCTCCACTCTCTCCAACCATCCCATCTTGAGAAACATATGATCTTGCTATCTCTGGGGATCTAGGATATGCTAATACTCTGTTTTTCCAACCTAAAAATTATAAAACACACTTTTTATTAAATTTTTCTCCTTTACAACAGTCGCCCTTTACCTCCCAATGTAACAGCTTTTGAATCTGAGAAAGACTTGCTCCCTGTGGAGGGTTGTGCTTAGGCCCTGCTCTTTTTACTTTTGACTTTTCTGGGGAAGAACAGCGTTGGGAGGTGGGAAGTTAGAGGTGTGTGGCCAAGGGAAACGGGTGACAAGAATTGGCCTTTAGGTGACCCTCTGTGGCTTTTCCCATTGAAGTAAAGCTGCTGTTTCCTTTTTGAAATCACGGTTGAGTATGCAAAGATTTTTTTCAACATCTCAGAAGTGCTTGTCTGACTCAGAATTCAGAGGGAGTAAGTAGTCAGAAACAGCCCTAAAGGAAGAGGAGCCCTGGTAACCTTTGAACCACCACAACAAAAGATCATTTCACTGGAAGATGGGACATTGGGGACTTAGTCTGGCTTTGCCATGACCAAACAGTACAACCTTGATCTAGAAAGCCACTCTGTCTCTTTTCTTTACATGAGAAATTTACACTGGATTCTGTCTCAATCCTCTTACCATTTTAGAACTCTGGTTCTCTGAGCTATTAGAGGTAGTGATAGCAAAACTTTTTCAACTTAAATAATGCGTGACTAAAACAACGGTTTCTTAACCTCAATTTAAAGGTGTCTTGGTGGCTGGCTAGAGATGATGAAAAGAGTTCTTCTCCCTAAACTTGCCCGATCAAGGTAATCCTCTATAATCTGTTATTATTATAGTTCCACACGACACGTTCTACTGATAACCAGAAGGGCAGAAAAAGAGTTTGGAAATCACTGACGAAGACAAGTATCAGGAGTTTTATTGAATTCAAGAAAACTAAGTAAATTATGTGTAGGCATCCACGTTTTAATTTTTAATATTTGGTATGATGACAGCAACATCGAAAGATGCAAAGTGTGGTTCCAAGGTAAAGAAAATTAGTGATCGGCCATAAGTGAGCTGTAAATAATAAGGAAATAACATTGGTATTAGCCAAGAACAGATGGCCAATGTCCCACTGTTCCATAGAGTCACACTGGTGGAATGTGAAACAATCCTGAGAGCAAGGGGCATCCCTTAAAAATGTGGTCAGCAACCAAACGCTATGTTTGGTCATAGTCCACCACTCAATAAGATGTCATTTTTCCCTCCCTTGAAATCATGCATAGGATATGAAGGCTGCTGTCCACATTGTGACAAATCATAGTAAAGAGGTCATGGCACAGTTACAGATCCTCCTTTCTCAAATAGTGACCCTCTTATTTCAAAGGTCATGGGAGAAGGACCGTTTCACTTTGTGATCACTGTTTCAAATGCAGACCTTTCCTTGGCTATGAGCCTTTGCAAAAAAAGGTGGAGAGCCTCAGTACTCTACTTAATGAACATTTTAAAAGTTTTGGTGGTTAGCAAAAAAGAAAATGTTGCTTAACTAATCTAATATTAAAAGTATTCTGAATGGCTTTTAAAGCTCAAGATAGTTCAAGAGCTTTTCTTACTCCTTTCTATTATGATTATTACTATTTGCTCTTTATGATCTTTACAGTTAGAAAAGTGCTTGCCCTCTTCCATCCCAAAACCTTGCAACATTTTAAGGCATCATTTTATATTCCCAAATTTTATTTTTATCAGCACAATTTGCTTTGGCATTTTCCTCATCCCCCCGGTACCACCTTCTCCCCTTTCTCATCATCTGAATCTTCTTTCACTTAGTTTGATCCAGGTCTTCCCATTCTACTCCTGCACTTTTGACACATTTAGGCCCTGGATTTGGGGCAAAAACTTCATATTTGAAGCTTTCTTATGTTTCTTCTCTAGTTTTTCTCCACAATGACTGTCTTCCCATATGTTGTGGGTTTTTTTTTTTTTTATGATTTTATTTATTTATTTGAAAGAGAAAGAGTGAGCACAAGCTGAAGGGTAGGGAGGAGCAGAGGGAGAAGGAGAAGCAGACTCCCCACTGAGCAGGGAACCCAACGTGGGGCTGGATCCCAGGTCCCTAAGATCATGACCTGAGCTGAAGGCAGACCAGACACTTAACCAGCTGAGCCACCCAGGCGCGCCTGTCTTCCCAATGTTTAATTTGAGGTATACTATAGGATATATAGAGGAATTTTCCCATGTGTTTGAGAACACTAATCTAACACAAGACAGCTATATTTCTGGAACAGCGTAAGTGACAAAGAACCAGAGTGAATACTGGTTACTTGAAGGAGTGGTGGTGACTAAGGCGTCAGAAAGCTGGCCTCGGGAGGAAGGCCACCCAGAGCGTGGGCTAGTATGAGTGTCCTGCTTATCCTGGCCAAAGTTAGTCATCCAGCTAATGCCTCAGCCTAGACCATCTGTGGGTAGTCATTTCAGAAAATCCATCTCCTGGTCTTTGAGGACAAAGGGAATTATCATTCCCCCTTTCCTACCCATGATTGCTACTGTCTTAAAACATTGGGGCTGGGAAGAAATACACTTTTCCCAGGTGCTCCCTTTGAAGAATCAATTTCTGATTAACTATAGATGTCAGAGTCTAGGCCTCTCTTATTTCTAAAATTCCTATATGTATCCCTCCATGTGTTTCTAATTTAAAATGCCTGGTCTATGGGTTTTTTAAGCTGTAAGGTGAGACAAATTTGCATTTTCATTGATAATTTTACAAAGGTATTTCTAGATTAGTGAGAGTTATTGAAAGCAGAAAGATTGCTACAAGAACTAACTAGTGACTTGTTCAGCCCTCAGGCAAGCAAAAGTCTTCAACTGAAATTCTAATTCCTTAGATAAATTCCATTTGTATCTGAAAACCATACCTTATGGAAAGACCCTCGCGGTGGTCATTTTATCCCACTGGATAGCAAGTGGAAAAAAATTATTTCCTTTCTTTTACAGATGGCTTTTTAAACACACATAAAAATAGAATAATGTGAGAATCAGCTAATTATTATAGCTACTATTATTCATATTTATTGAGGCAAATTAAAACACTATGAGTCCGTAAAAAATAGTGTTTTAAGAATTCAAGGCACTTCCTAATATTTTTTTCTTTCTGCCTCTCGAGATTTGTTTGAAGATTCTTATCATGGTCATTATACCTCCCCTGTCAACATTCTCAGCCCTGTCAAGGGAAAGAAATTTCTCATTCCCGAGAATCTATCTTTTCTGGTATAGGAATCAACTGCCACCTCTTCTGTGAACTATAGTAGCCTGCCTGCTTTTGTTTTACATCGTGTGAAGCTGATGTCACATTATTAACTCCTTTTATTGAAATGTTCACAATGAAGTTCTCTACCGTGGGATCCTCTACTGTTCACTAAACAACTGATTAAGTAACTAACTACAGCAATTCTGTGAGTAAATATTAATAGAACCCGTTTTAAAGATGAGAAACTGAACCCAAGAAAGGTTTTGTATCTTGCCCGAGGCCCCACCATTCATTAGTATCGAAGCCAGGGTGTCAACGCAGGTAGCTGATTCCAGAGGTGACACCTGTAAACCTTTATGTTCCTGAGCCCCTCATCTCATCTAGCACAACACTAAGTGTGCAGTGTCTAAAAAATGCATTTCAAATTTATTAAATGTACATTTATATTAAGCATTTGGTGTTTATTTTATAACTCCACACAATCCCAGTCATAAATATGTGACTTAAAATTCTATTGCCAACAACAAATAGTAAATCCTTCTGAGTTTGCCTGACATGAGAAGGACGGGGCTCCAAGCATACAGGAACTAAGCATTTAGTCAATGAAAATGTCACCGTGTCTTAGACTGAATGCCCTTTTCAGTGGCTATAGAAATGAGAAATGAATCTTCTGAAGCCATATGAAGGAAAAAGGACCTGTTGCCCTTATTCTTAGCAATAAAACTTTGCCATAAAATTATCATTAATGTGTTGCTGGTGTGGACAACCCGTGATGAAGAAAGCGTGAAATGTGTATTCAAATCAGTTTCTGAAGGACAACAGTCAGAGAAAGCGAACTTAGTGAGATGGCTTACTATTTTGTTGGTGAAGGTGAAAATTGTAAATAGAAGACAGCGTTTCTGATACCACTAACATGGAGATTATCATGGACTTTACAAAACAGCAACATTAATGTGGGGAACATGAATGCATGCTGCCCACCCAAGAAGCTGCAAAGTAAGTGAAAATACATTATTGCTGCTCTCGAGGAGTTCCCCCTTATTTTGTGTATCACGCCAATCTTTATTTGCATTCATTTCCACCTCAGATGTAATCCTTGTCCTATGGAATTATCTACTCCCTACACAAAGGCCTTCCCACTGCTCTCTGCCTCCTCGACTCTTAGGCTCCCTCAAACTGTCCTCCAGTGGATTACCGGCTTGATCTATTTAACCCACAAATCTGATTACCATCCTATGCTCTATTCTGAAAGTTTTACACACAAACCACAACCTGTCCCTCTGTCCTTTGCCTGCAGGGTAAAACCTATATTCCTCTAGGCAGGATCTGCTCTTCCCTCCCTGCTTTCGTCTTGTGGTTCTTGACACCACAATTTATGTACTGGTATTTACTGTCTTTGCTTCTTTTCTTATTTTCCCTCCGCAATGATACATAACCCAATATAACACTTATTCTATTCTATTTTACTTTTCTTTTTATCCCCTTTAGCATGACACTTAACATACTGCACTTATCCAATAATAATAGCTAACTCTTACTATGTGCCAGGCATTATTTTAAGAATTTCATGTATATTTATTCCTTTGTCCTCACAACGAACATATGAGATAAGTACATTTAATAGATTTGATAGAGGAGCAAAGAAAGATGCTTAGAGGCTATGCAATTTGCCTAAGGCCGTGCGTGTGGAAAAGTGGTAGAGCTGGACTTTAAATGTGAGTAGTCTAACTCGGGAGTCTACTTGACCATCACTTTGCCTCTAATAGTGTTCACCCAATATTTGGAAGCAGTATATAGATTCCCACTCATTATCTAAGTGCTGAAGTAGGAGATACAAGCTAACATCTTAGCCATTACATTTCAGGAAATGTATGCCAGACCTAATATTCACTGTTATCACCTAATCTCACTTAATAGATCACTATTTCTATAAACAGATAATAATAGAATCTACCTCAGAAATCCATGGGAAATAAATGAGACAAATGTAAAGCCTTTGGTACAATGTCCTACATGTTTTAAACATGCAGTGCATGTCATCGATTATGTAACTGATTTTCTGAATCATGAAATTAACTTTTTTCTATTTAACATTTCCTTTTTTAAAAGATTTTATTTATTTTGTTTTAGAGAGAGAGAGAGAGTGAGCAAGGGGGGAGGAGCAGAGGGAGAGAGAAACTCAAGCAGACTCTGTGCTGAGTGTGGAGCCCGACGCCGGCTTGATCTCACGACCCTGACATCATGACCTGAGCTAAAATCAGAGTTGGACACTTTAACCGACTGCACCACCCAGGCACCCCTCTATTTAACATTTCTGACATATCTTATATTCAATGTCAGAAGAAACTTAGCAACTATCCCTTTTTTTCCTCTCCAAAAGCTTGCTATTATTTCAATGTGAAATTTTATATTCAATGGTGTCTTAAAAACAAAAATAACACCAAATATTTTTTTGACTAAATAAAAAAGACTTTCCCTGTCTTCTCTCCCTTTTTTGTCATCTCTGACTACAACATAGGAATACATCTCTCATCCTTCTAAAAACTTTCCAAGACAAATCCTAAACCTCACTGTCCAACATTAAGGTTACATTCTCTAGTTTTGTTGATATGCCTTCCTTGCAATTTATTATAAACTCTTGGTTAGCAGGAATTTTGCATTCTCCTTTGGGGGGAAAAATCCTGCTAACCATCTTGTCCCTGCTTTCTCACTGCAGTATCTAACACTATATATGTAGATTTCCGTGTTTAACACATCTTTTAATAGCTGGTGAGTGAAATAAACAAAAAAATGAAGTACCCAAATGCACATACACCCAAATGCAGATAAATCTTTGTAAAAGAAAAATAGAGGAAGAACAGCTACTTCTGACATAATTAGGGTGACTGGAGCCATGTGGAGTTCATTTTCTTGCCTGGCTGTCAGTCAAAGTTGGGGATCTTGTAAAAGGAAGCACTAAATTATGAAAAACAGAAGTCAAGCTGTACTAATCTTGAAGCTCACACCTAAGTGAAAATAATTCATTTACCTTTTTTTATTTGGTGAGCTAGAAAGAAGACCAGGTAGGCATTTTCCAAAATGGAAGAAATGCAGAATCCACCTTTTCACAAATACTGTGATAACATTCATTTCAACATTACAAGGTTATTTCCAAGGCCTGGCAAACAGCCCATATTCGTATTGCCTGACTGGTTTAAACAGAGTTAATTCTTTCTGATAGAGAAATTTTACATAACAGATGGTTCACAAACCTGTGTCTATTTAATAACCAATCTGTTATATCCAAGATGTCATCATTTGGAAAATAACTTCTATGTAAGTATCGTCTTCATAATTTGAAAATATGACGTCAAATGAAATTTTTTTCTTTTTAAATTTTAAAGTTTGTAGGTTACAATTGAAAATACATATATCTGTAAAAGCATGTGGTTTTGAAATAATAATCACTGACTGCTGCTGCCTGGATAGAGGAAAGTTTTAAGAGCCACCAAGCTAAATGGGATGTGAAGTATTGTTATTTTATGAATATTCATATATAAAGTAAATTAATAAAATGACAATTCATTTTTTTATCTCATATGCTTTTGGCAATTACTTTTGATATGAAATCTGAGATGTCAGCTTTCAGTTAATATCTTAAAAAATAAAGAAATTGCCAAGGACTGAACCAAACATGCCACTTCGTATTTTTTTCCCTCCTATCTGGCACCAATATATTACTTTAAAAACAGATATATTCTGAAATTTTATCTCATGAAATAAATTACTTAATTCATACCACAGTAATAATAAACTTCCTTAATGAGCTCGGATAAAATATAATTACTTTGATGATTCTTCAAGCTCATAAAAATTGCTTCTATTTATTGTGATATAAAAATGCTGTTTATGATGACATCTCCTTTATCCCTTGGAAGATTTCATCTGATACATTTCATATGCTTAAATGCATTTGCAGCTGACATGGTATAGAGTTTTCAACCTCTGCTCCATTTACAGGTCCCTCATGAAATTGATCAGGCACAAGGTTTCATAGGAGAAAGTCAGCATATATTTCTGAAACTAAAAGTGAGTCTTCATTAGTAATTTAATTTTGAAAGTCTCAGAAATATTTCAAAATACAGCAGTTGTTGGTCCACAATGTAAATTTATTGTAGGACATCGTGGTACAATGATAACAGCTCACAGCCAGAAATTCTAAGTTCTACCACTGTTAGATATGTGATTTCAATAGTTAACTTTTCAGGTCCTCAGCTTCCATAACTGGAAAAATGAAAGTTTACTGACTGATTTCAAGATTCTTTCCATTTTGAGCATTTTCTGATTCATATCCGGTTCTTTTATTCCTACTAGAAAAAAAAATACATATTCTCATATTTGTTCTTGTAGGGAGGGAATTGCTTCTTAAAGAACCTTTTTTCTTTGGATAAAAACTTTAGTCCAGAGTACTTTCACTTAGCTGGATATCCCATTAGAGCAGTTATTATTTCTTAAAGACATTTCTATCTGGGCCTTAAAGACATTCCTGGCCAGAGACAGAGTATAGACGAGGGTAAAAGGATTTTAAGATCTTTAAAACAAAGAAACAAGCAAAAACTTAGGAGGAAGGAAAAGAAAAAAAGGAGGCACTCAAGGGAGGAAGACAAAGTTCTTATAATTAAAATTTCCATTTGTTTAGAAAAATCTATTTTCCAGATTATTCTTCAAGTGCTTAACAACCTAGAATTGTAATATTGTCTTTGGTCATCATCTTTTGTATAAATTTGAGCTGTCAAATGACAGTGGCCAATTTCTGTTTCGGCCTGAGCTGGTGGGGCTGCAGTAGCAAGACTGTTGTTTGCCCGCCAGGACCCTGTAAAAGGATATTGATTGATGGCTCTGTCTATTCTTCTATACATATGCAAATTACGTTTGCATTAATATGAATATTTTCTCGATACAAAGGGAAATATTTCCTTTATAATTATATAATGATAAAATGATGACTATTAATATTTACTATATTTAAATGTAAATTAAAAACAATACAATTAAAACTTACCTCATGATGTTCTTCTATGGACTTGTTCTTTGCCTTTCTATGAATCGAATCTTGTGTTGTTATTCACATTGATAACACCAGGAGGCACATAGAGGAGACTCTGACTCTGTTGCTATGGTAACTATTAGACATATTTTAAAGGAGAGCAACCATCACATATGCATAAATTTAAAATACTACCAGCCACCTTTATTACAATTGTTGTAGAGAATTAGACATCAAATTTTAAAAACCATTCAAGGTCATGAGCTTCCTATTTGTCTTCTCAAGGGATGCATCGTTAGTTGTGAGTTTTTAAGGATAATGGACCACAACTTCCGTTTTTCTCTAAGAATATTTAAATCGTTATTCAGTACATAGGCTCTAGAGACAGCTTGGTCTAGCTCAAGTCATAGCTCTGCCACTTATTTGATGTTTCTGGTCATCTATAACATACAAAAACCATAAAAAGAAATTGGAATATGTAATGGATATATTTTATTTGAATGTACCGACCAAAATCATTTTTAGAATGAGGAAACAAATAAATTTATCCTGTGGCATTTACTTGATTAAAGTGTCATTATTAACATCTTAAAGAAGACACTCCTTTCCAGATCATGAATCATAGTACTGTATTAATACAGATACTTTCTCTCCGAGTTTGTATTTTCAGTATTTTATTTACCCTTTCTTTCAACAAATATTACCTGTGAGTATCAGGCACTATGCTAGGTTCTGGGAGACAACTGAGAGTGCATTGAGAAAAGGAAAGGACCCAAGATGAAGCCCTGAAAATCTCTGATATGTAGACTTTGGGTAAAGAAGAATAATTGAGAAAAAATGACTAAGAAGAGCCAATTCTTTGAAATGCAATAAAAACAGGAGATGTCATGAAAGCTGAGAGAAAAGAATTCATTCAGTGGCCAGAGGTAAGGAATGTAACTGATGGGTAGAACATAGTAAAAATAGAAAATGAATATAATGTACTCGGAAACGTGGAAGTTAGTGAATTTTGAAACATGGAAATTCAGTGACATTGACAAAAGCAGTTTTGATGATAAAATAATGACAGAAGCTAGAATAGAGTGAGCCGAAGAGTTCATGGTAGATTGCTTTTTAATTTTAAAAAATTCATCTATGTATAATTTATATACAATTAGTGCATGCATTTTAAGCATACAATTTGGTGAGTCTTGTCAGATGTATACATTGATGATATGAAATGTTTCCATTACCTTTTACCCCAATTCCCGGGCAACCACTGACCTGCTTTTTGTCCCTATGGATTAGTTCGCATTCTTTAAAATTCTGTATAAATGGAATCATAGACAATGTACTCATTTGTTTATGGCTTCATGAACTTTGCATGATGATTTTCTAAAATTCATCTACATTGTTTTAAGTAGCAGTTTATTACTTTTTATCGCTTACGGTATTCTATTGCGTCGTTATACTTATTTATTTACTTCTTATTTATTTACTGCTTATTTATTCACCTACTGATAGACATTGTGAAAATTTCTAGTTTTTTTTTTTTTTGCTATAATAAATAAAGCTACTATGGAACATTCTTGTAAAACTCGCTGTGAAGGTATATATGTGCATTTTTATTGGAGAAATACCTTTGAGTGGAATTGCTAGATTGCATGGTAAATCTATATTTGTTTAAGAAATTGCCAGTTTTTCAAAGTGCTTGTACCATTTTATAGAAACATCATCAGTGTGTGAGAGTTCCAATTGCTCCATAATTGGCATTGTCAGTATTTTTAATTTTAGGCTTTTAGTGATTATGTAGTGATAGCTTACTATAGCCTTTATTTGTATCTCTCTAATAATTGATGATGTTGATCAGTTTTCATGTTCTCATTGGCCGTTTATAACTCCTTTTTTATGAAGTGTCTGCACAAGTGTTATGGACTGAATTGTGTCCCACCCCCCAAAATTCATATGTTGAAGTTCTAACTGCCAGTACCTTATAATATAACTCTATTTGGAGATAAGATCTTTAAGGGGTGATTAAGTTCAAATGAGGTCTTTAGAGTAGGCCCCGGTCCAATCTGACTGTTGTCCTTATAAGAAGAGGAAATTTGGACGCACTGAGAGACTCCAGACAGATGAACATGGAGAAAACCCTATGAAGACATACGGAGAAGATGGCCATTTGCAAGCCAAAGAGAGAGCCCTCAAAAGAAACCAAACCTGCCCATATCTTAATATGGGACTTCTAATCTCCACAACAGACAAAATAAGTCTCTGTTGTTTAGCTAGTCTGTGGTATTTTTAGCTCTTTGCTAGGGATATGAAAGCCCTAGAAAACTAATACAACAAATTTGTGCTCCCCTATCCCCTTGGGCTGTTTGTCCATTAAATTGTGAGTTCCTTATATATTTTAGATATACATCTTTTGTCAGAGATATTGAGAACATTTCCTTCCATTCTGTGGTTAGCCTTTTTAGTTGCTAAACAATATTTTTCAAAAAGAAAATTTTTTAAAATGTTGATGAAGTCTGATGAATCATTTTTATTTCAGGGTTTTTATTACAGGGCTTTTAGAGATTTTATGTTTTATCTAAGAAATCTTTCTTTCTCAAGTTTACAAGATTTTCCCCCATGTTTTCTTCTGGAACTTTTATAGTTTAAGTTTTTATATTAAGGCCTATGATTCACATCAAGTTAACATTTGGGCACAGACAAAGGTAAAAAAAAAAATAAAAAATTTCCCCCAGTATGAATATCTAGTTGTTCCAAAACCATTTGTTGACAAGATTTTACTCTCCCCATTGGACTGCCTTGGCATATTTGTTGACGATCGATTGGACATGCATGTCTGGGTCTAGTTCTAAATTCCTCATTTAGTTCCTTGAATCTATATTTTTATTCTTCTGCCAATACCACACTATTCTTAACTGTTGTAGCTTTATAGCAAACCTGGAAATCTAGTAGTGTAAGTCCTCTAGGTTTGGTCTTTCTTTTTTAAATTATTTTGACTATTTTAGGTAATCTGAATCAATTGGTCAAATTCTATGCAAAATCCTGCTGGAATTTGGATTAGGATTGCTTTAAAACTATACCGAAATTTGGGTAGAACTGACATGTTAATAATAGTCTTTCACTCCATGAGCAAGTTATCTCCTATTCATTCATCTTTAGTTACTGTCAGCAATGTTTGGTAGTTTTTAGTCTACAGATTTGGTACTTATTTTGTGAAAATTTCCCCTAAATATTTCCTATTTTTTGAATATTATTATAAATTGAATTGTATCTTTTTATTTCTTTTTCCAATTGATTCCCTAGTAAATAAAAGTAATATTTTCAATTATTGATCTTATTGACCTAGGTAAATTCACTTACTAATCCTAATAGGTCTTTTGTAAATTTCTTATGATTTTCTGTGTACACATCGTATCATCTTATTATGGGTAGAATGTGTCCCCCAAAAGATATATTACAGTCCAAACCACTAGTACTGTCAATGTGACCTTATATGGAAATGGGGTCTTTGCAGACTTAATTAAGTTAAGATGAGATCTTTAGGGGAAGACTTAATCCAATCTAATTGATTTGCTATAAGAAAATGGCCATGTAAAGACGTAGACACACCGAGAGAACACCATGTAAAGATGAAAGCAGATACTGGAGTTGAAAGGAAATGAATGTCAAGGACTGACCAACACCACTGGAAGGTAGGAACAGACAAGAAAGAATCCTCATTCTAGAAGTTTCAGAAGGACCGTGAACCTTGATTTTGGACTTCTTGCCTCCAGAACATTTTTTTGCTGTCTTTGGCACCTGGTTTGTGGTACTTTGGTGTGGCAACCCTAGGAGAATAATATTCCTCTATAAATAAAGTCAGTTTTATGCTTTCCAATCTCTATGCTTTTTATTTCTTATTCTTGTCTTATTACAGTGACAAAGAAATCCAGTAAAATGTGGAATAGAAGTGAGGAGAAGGTGCATTCTTGCCTTAATCCAAATCTCAGAGAACATGTATTCAGACCTTTCACCATTATATATGGTGTGAGCTATGAGTTTTTGTCAGATTGAGGAAGTTCTCTTCTATTCTTAGTTTGTTGAGAATCTCTTGAATTTATGAAAAAATATTTGTGTCTGTGGCCTGCAGTTTTCTTTATTTGGAATGTCCTTTCTAGATTTGGTGTTAACATGACACTGGCCTCCTGAAATTGTCTATCTAGGTGAATGTTCAAACCTGAGAAGTACATGTATTGCAGTTATTAGTTTAGGTGATTGATAGTGTCCTGTAGATATTCTACAGTTCCTTGCTGATTTTTGTGTAGTTCTAGTTAGGGCTGACAGTGTCTGGTTTACTAACATTCCACAAAACATCACCTTCATCCAAGGGATCCATTCTGAGGTAAATGAGGTGAGACAATGAACAAATGATATTGGAATTCACTGATTTTGCCATATATAGAACAATCTAGAAGCTTTTGGTCTGATGAAATATTGGAAAAGACTCATAAAGATGTAGCTAAGGTGCCAGTTTGAAGTAGATATCTTGTAGGAGTGAGTCTCTGACCTTCAAGATGCCATGTATACTTTAAATCTATGGCCATTATATGGAGCTTTGTCTCCAATAGCTAGAATATATGGTTTTAGAACCAAGGATGGAATAAGAGGGGCTCTGTTGGATTAGTGATATTGGTTCCTGAGTGTTTGGCTAAGGGAAATAGTCTACCAGGCTGAACATTTAGAGTTCTACAAAAGTGTAACCACCTCCTGATCTTTTGGGGCTCTTCATGCCCACATACTAAGAGTTAAGAAAAAGAGTTTCCTACACGAAGTGGAGTAATTGCTACTCCGTAATGGAGCAGGAGGGGTTGTGTCTGGAACTCAGAAGATACACTCTGGTGCCTTTTGCTGCTTCGATGGCCTATAATAACAGTGAACAGGCAATTGCAGCAACTATTATTTGACAAGGACCTAGTAACCAGGGGCTCCAACCCTCCAGGATGAGGTCTGACTCATAGGTCTTTCCACTGGGAAAGCAAACTGGACCACAAGATGTGATAGCTGTGGGTGAGAGGCATCCAGAATGGGAGGTAAAGGAAATAGTTGATGAATATCAATTGAATCGCTGACCCCAACAGACGCAACAAGGACTGTATCTGGTTCTACAAATCCTTCTGCTATAATTCTTTTTATCAGAAATTGTGATCAGGCACCACCTTGAAGAAGCAGTGACAGGACAGAGTGAACTTGTCGGGGGCACAAGTAGGTCTCAGTGGTGCCTCATCCTTCTCCCAGCCTTCCCAGGACGAACTTCTAACTGCCAACATCTGCACCTTTTTGACTGAGTGTTTTCTTGGTGGTCAGATCTGCTTGAAAGCCAGAGGTACTGGGGAATTAACCCCCCCTTAGGAGCAATTCTTAAGCAATGACTAGTGGAAGCTGGCGTATAAACAATCCAGTTGCTTTGCCTCTTGAGTGGACCAACACTGAGGCTTGAGTTCAAGCCTTATTCCCTGCTAGAGTTTCATGGAAGTAAGCCACTTACACAATGGTAATTTGCTTGTAAAATATCCTTATTAGGCCTAACATCTCTGTTGCCTTATTGGTGTTTCTTGAGACCTTCCAAATAAATTTGTTGCACTTTAACCCTTGTTTCGGGGCTTGCTTCTAGGCGAATTGAAACTATGACAATATATCCAGTGCCGTGGAAAGAACATCATGGCCTGATTCAGATCACTGCATCCCTAAAACTTCACCAGTGTGCCAGGCCCCTGAATCTCCTTAAGCTTTATGGGCTGGCACACATGTTTTTCACTAGGGCATCCAGAGTATTTGCCAATTCTAGTTCACCGAATCTGATTAATCAGCAGTATCATCTTATGTAACAAAGCATTCTTTATTACATGTGTCTAGTATAAAATTAATACATGCCATGAGCCCTATATCAAAAGGGGCCATTCAAAATATTTAACAGCTTGTATAGCACCTAAATTGGCTGTGGGGCTGGAGCAGATTCATGGAGGTTCCATGCTGGACCAGGGGCAAAACTTTATTACTGTATCTCAGAGAAGCCCAGGGGCTCCTGGAGAAGCTGTGGGTTGGCCAATGCCCTTGAGGGGTGTGGCTCAAAATGGGCCAGAAGGAAGGACAAAGAGTCCAAGCCTCAATGATATATCATCTGAAGCTTTGTGCCTGAAGCAAGCACTCCTTCTAAAATATTTAGTCTCGTTTTTCTAAAGCCAGCTTGAAATGGGTTTTCTATCACTTGTAAAATAAATTATTATATCTTGTTTATGACCAAGCCAGAGTCTAAGAAATCATCCTCAGTTCCTCCTCTATCCCTCATAGCTCAGATACTTCCAGTTTGGTCTTTTAAATGTTTCTCTAATTCATCCTCTCCATTCTAGTCCTACTATTATTGTTCTATTTAAGACCTTCCTGATCTTTGCCTGAGCTAATTCAGCTGCTTCTTAATTGATCTTACTGTTTCTGGTCTTGTCTTTCTCAAATTCACACTCCTTTCCAAATTTAACTATGTCATTTCCCTTCTTAAAATCAGTCAACTCTTTTCCATCGCTGCAAAATGGTGGCATGAACTTCACCATCAGATTGTCTGCCTGTTTTTCTTCATCTCTCAGCACTGCTGCTTTGGCTTCAGGTTCCAGCAATATCAAACTGCTGCATTTTCTCCCACACATCACGTTCTCTCTCACCTTCATACTTTTACTTACAAGTTTTCATTCCCCTTTTTCCTTGCTGGCTCACGTCCATTTACATATTAAGTCACAGCTCAGATATACTCTCCCTCTAGAAACTTTCCCAAACCCTTATGTTGAGTGAGGTGACTCTCCTCTGTGATCCCAAAAGAGTTTGTGAACATCTCCATCTCTTCATTTACCACATTGTGTCATAATCATCTGTTTATACATTTTTACCACCCATTCGAATCCCCAAATTTTTGAGGTAGAGGTTGTGTTACAAAGCGAGGCACATGGCAGATGTTCATTAAATGTTTGCTAAGTAAATGAATGCATACGCATGTAATCTAATACACAAATATGATGCTTTAAAAAGTATGCTTTGAGGGGCACCTGGGTGGTGCAGTCGTTAAGCGTCTGCCTTCGGCTCAGGGCGTGATCCTGGCGTTCCGGGATCGACCCCCACATCGGGCTCCTCGGCTGGGAGCCTGCTTCTTCCTCTCCCTCTCCCCTGCTGTGTTCCCTCTCTCAATGGCTGTCTCTCTGTCACATAAATAAATAAAATCTTTAAAATAAAAAAAAAAGTATGCTTTGAGTAATGTTAGCCCTACTGGTATAGGTGATTGATATCCCAAAAGCTCTTTTGAGTATAATAAACTACTTTGGTGTATATGTTTATTAAAACCTAAATTAGCCATATTAATTTATGGATATAGTTGTATTAGAAACATAAATTAAAAGGTGATTGTTATTATATCATGAAACTACTAGAAAAGTATTTCTTAAAAGTACATGTAACAAGTATGCAAATTGGTGTTTTATTCCCTCCTCGATCCTGATGTAGCCAAAGCAAAAATTGCTAAGAGTGGTTTTTGATCAAATGACAATCAGTGGGTTTCACTCACACAAATAGAAGAAGATTAAAAATACGTTTTTTTGAAAGCTCATGGCATTGAGTCAAAAGTTAATAGGCCAAATCCTATGAATGCATCCCAAATCTAATAGATTCCAAGTAGGATGTGTACATCATTGAGCTATTACAGTCCCTGTTACCAGATCCATGGTAACGTAGGAAAAACAATTTTTAAAAATTTTTGATGGTAAATATTTTTTTCCTTTAAAATGTGTACTTACATAACCACAAATACTTACGAACACTTTTTTTAAAAGATTTATTTATTTATTTATTCGACAGAGATAGAGACAGCCAGCGAGAGAGGGAACACAAGCAGGGGGAGTGGGAGAGGCAGAAGCAGGCTCACAGCGGAGGAGCCTGATGTGGGGCTCGATCCCATAACGCCGGGATCACGCCCTGAGCCGAAGGCAGACGCTTAACCGCTGTGCCACCCAGGCGCCCCTACAAACCTTTTTTAACTGTTAAAAAATTATTATTGCTCATTAAGCATATATTAAGAGAATATTAATCAGTAAATATTATCAGTAAATATAAGAATGCAGTGAATTCATATTTTTAAAATGGTAATAAATTCTTTCCACATCTTTCCCTTCTCATCAATAAAAAGATGTACAAAAGACAACTTAGTTCTAATATCATATGATAAGATTGATAGACCAAAATTTAATTCTCATTTTATATATTGTGCTTAGTTGGCTCATAACGTAGAAGTTCATTAAAAAAAAAAAAAAATGTACTGAGGTAAGTTAGCCACTAGAGGGGTCACTTCTCTGAAATGATTATTTGATGTAAGAGATTCCATTAAACATTAACAAGCATTTATTGAAGGCTTATAATGTGGGTCACCCAGTACTAAAATGAAGAAAATATGTTGCTTCTTACAGACTGAGAGTCTCATGGGGGAATACATTCATAATTACATTGTTATAATAAAATGTCGAAGTTCTGAAGAAGAGAAATATGAACAACTGCTGGAACATGGTTGAAGGTCCTTGTAACTGATCAAAAGAATATTGAAATCAAACTCTAGAATTAGAAAAGAAGGGTTGGAAAACCAACACTGGTTCTGTTTCAGAAGACAGGAAATTTTAGTTTCGACAGTTGAAAGTGTCTCCTAGTAAACTTTGATATTCTACCCCGTCACTGACACCCTAGGGACTGTCTAATAGGTGCCAGGCATTTGCGAGGTGCTAAGGATCCGCCAGTGACAAAAATCCCAGCTCTTACAGAGCCCGAGCACAGCCTGAACACACAGGCATGTGTACAAGCCACTTTAGCATAATGCACCAAATTCTGAGAGAAAAAGAGCTGATATCCATAGAATATAGAAAGGAACTTTAACCTCGATGGGTAGGGGGAGGGGGCAGGGTGGCTTTCCCAGAGGGAGGTACTTCTAAGCAGAGATATCCAGAACTCACAGGAGATATCCAAGTAAATATGGGATAGGAAATAATTCTAATCAGAAAAATATATCATATGCGAAGACCTGGAGGCCAGAGGGAATGTAGCTCACTGAGGGAATTGGAACGAAGATATGCAGAATGATTGGCTCTTGAGGACTAAGGAAGGGAAGATATCATCATGAAAGGGGGAGCAGTGAGCAGAGTTTGCATGCCTCCTCTAGAATTGGATTTTGTCCTAGGGGCGAGAAGGAGTAGAACAAATGACCTGATTCAAATGATATTTTGGAAAGATATAGTAGTTCCCCCTTATCCTGGATTTCACTTTTGAGGTTTCAGCTATCTGCAGACCCCCAGGTCTGGAAGCAGATGACCAAATCATCAAGAAGGTCTATAGTAGCCTAATGCTATGTCACAACGTCTATGTCATTCACCTCACTTCATCTCGTTTGGTAGGCATTTTAGCATCTCACTTCATCGCAAGAAGAAGGGTGAATACAGTACAATAATATATTTTGAGAGAGAGGACACATTCACATAACTTCTATTACAGCATGTTGTTATAATTTGTCTATTTATTAGTTACTGTTATCCATCTCTTACTGTGCCTAACTGATAAATTGAACTTTATCATAGGTATGCATGTATAGGAAACAACATAGCACATACAGGGTTTGGTACTAGCCATGATTTCAGGCACTCACTGGGGGTCCTGGATAAGAGGAGATGCTGTACTGCAATCCCAATGTGGACACTGAATTAGAGATGGGTCAAGAAGGACAGCAGGTAGACCTTTTGGCCCATATAGAAGCCAAAAAGATCCACAGATTTTTGAGCCCTCCAGTTTCTTTCCATATTTTTCCTAGCTCAGTTTCCAGACCTGGAAGCTCTGTTCTAGTGACTTATAGCAAGTCCATCCCTGAGTCTCTCTTTTGATCTGTTTTCCCATATGTTCAGGTTCTCTGGATCTCTTTATAAGTAACCCTTCTGGCCTTTGTCCATCCCTTCCCCTCTCCCTCCTTCGTCCTCCCAGGGTGGAGGAAGAGAAGGAGATGTCAGAACTGAGAATTTCAAAGTCAACTAGCTTCTAGATGGACTATTTAAAAGAAAATCAGATTTCAAAAATAAACGTCAATCTCTGTCTGGAACACCATTAACAATGTGTTGTCCAGTATTATGCTAAACAAGTGTTGCTCTTTCCTCCATCTTCAAATTATTGTTTACAACAACCCTTTTCTGATATTGGTGTTTCCTTCCGATCCCCTTGTTTGTGTCCCAGGCTGGTTGTGGATAGAGAGTGGATGTCAATGGTGAAGGAAATGATCAAGAGGAGAAAAAAGTCCTCCAGGCATACAGTAACATATGAGCTAAGCTAATGTTCTCAAATAACTAATATCCAAAATTTATTACATTTTCTATTTTAAAAGAAAAGAAACAAGAGAGAGGGAAAACTTGTGTATTCTATGAGGCCATGAAAGGGATTTCTTCAACAATTTAAATTTGTGAACTCTGTGTTATCTGATGTGAAATTCAAGTCACAGATTGATGCATTTTATTACCAGATCTACACATACCTGCAAAGAGTGACCAAGAAAGGTAGCTTATGTTCAGACAGAAAACTTTGCTGTGATACCTGAACCAGGTTCATAAAATGAGTTGTAGTTGATGGGGCGCAAGCAGAAACAACTTTGTTCTTCCACCTCAGCTCCAAGGACTTGCATTTTGAGCTCCTTTCCCCTGCTTCTGCACCATATATGGGGCAGAGGCCCCAGCCTTCCAGTGCCTTTTGGCTGTTAGTACAATCTCAGTTTTAGTTATTGAAATGTTTCTCTAATCTAATCATGTCATAATTTTAATCTCTCAAAGCTCCTCCCTGCCCCGGTTCAGACCAGGCCAGAAATTCTGCACCTTAGCATGAGGGATGGCAGATTGCTTCACGTTTACCCCAGCTTTCTCCCCCAGTACTCCTTCTCCTCTCTCATGTCTGATGATGGCTCCCTGTGATAAGGAGAGGTGGAGGAAGAAGAAGAGGAGGACACGTTCCTTAGGAACTGTTGCTCTTGCAATCTGGAATGTGGGTCTTCTGTCATGGCAAATGCCCAAATTATGCTTCTTTCCTATTGGACCTGAGAACTTCCCATTCCCTTCCCCACCCCCTTCCCCAACACTGTACTGTTTCCTAACTCAAGCAGTGAATTTTTGGCTAACATTTTCCTTACAATTGCCACTCGACTCTTGCCCCAACAGTATTCACAGAGGAGCAGTCACTGGTGTAATATTCCTTCCTTATGACTCATACCTGGCTACCTTCCAGGCTATTGCCTCTGGCTTTGGGAAATATTACACTTCTTTTGCCCACCAAATTCTTTACAGACTGGCCACTCCCCTGGCATCCACAATCTTTTCTCTCCAATCCTAGACTTTGACTCTCCCAGAGAAGAATCAATCACCATTGTCTCAATGAACCACTCACCCCCAAGCCGCAGGGATCACACACTTCTAAGGACTTTGCCACCGTGTTTGGAAAGAAGGCTTGAGTTTCTGCAGCTTCATGAGCACCCAGCTGGGTAGAGAGATATATTTCTATATTTCTGGCAAGCTGACAAACACTCCATTCTTCACAGATGAAGATCTTAATCACCCACATCAAGTGTTCTTATACTTTGTCCTCAGCTTTGGGGCCTGAACACACACTCCCAGACAATAGGAAAAGCCTCACCTTCACTTAACATCCTACTACAAAAAGACAATGGATAGTAACTACTGGAGAGCACGTTTAGGATGGTGCTAGTGTTCCAGGGGCTTCAATCCACATACACAACCAGGATCAAATTGATTCACAAAATTAATAACTCTGGGTTGAAATTCTCCACAGGACATCTAGTCCAATTCTATAGCCAATACTTTCAATAACAGTAAAAGAATCCTTATAAGATTTTGTTAGAACTCCGCTTGAATACCCCTGGAGACAAAGAATCCCTACATCTCAAAACTGACTACACCATTTCTGTATAGTTCTAAATATTAGCAAGCTTGGATTTACATTAAGTCAACCTTGAGCTCCATGTAAATTTCGCTCCAAGTTTCAGATTTATCCTCTGAAAACTCATAAAACCTGACCAGCCATTTTTCTACATGATAGCCATTTAGGTTTTGGGGGAGTAATGATCCTTTCCCTCTCAAATTACTCTTCTCCCACCTAAATTTCCCCAATTTCAAGTTCACAGGATGGCAGATTTTGAAATTTCCTTATTATTTTGGTGTCCCTTCTCTTGTTATTTCCCATTTATTCAATATCCTGTGTATAGAATGGTGGCCAGAATTTATGACAAAACCAGGAAGAATGAAACAGGGACTTATTTCCTTTAAAAGTTAATTTCAAACGAGAGAAAAATCATGACTCTCATGCAAATATAAAGATGAATACATGTTAAGGATTTCATTAAACTCATAATCAATGAGGAAACCAGGAACATATAACTGGTTCAAAAAAAAAAATGCAAAGACTAAACACATTTATAGATCAAGAATATTGAAGTGATTGTGCAAATGAAAGTAAACTTGTTTTTTCCCCCCCATAATGGTGGAGGATTGTCAATTGAACTGCTGGACAGGGCAGAATTTGAGTGTATATAGACAAGAATTATTTTGCATTACTATCAGTTACCTACAATTTATGGAGTTGTAAAATAACTTTCATAGTTTCCCTAGAATTGGAATCAGATAACCCAAAGGTTGTCTTCTAGAATCTCAACAATGCAGAATTTTCCACGTAAGCACAGATTTTTGCCTACACTTCTCATGTTCTAGATACTGTTTTCCTTTGCATTAAAGAAAATAATGATAAATATAGAACTCAGCACTTAAATGACCAGAAAACTACCACACGGCTTTTTAAGAAGTTTTTTTTTTTTTTCATGTTTACAAGGATTAATAGGATATCTCAATAAACAGTGAAGTTAACCTTAGCTTACTTAAGAAAAAGAAAACAAAAAAAAAACTAAGATCGAAAACATGTTTGTCCTTCTGTGGGAGTATCTTAAATGAGGTTGATGTTGGTAGTTTGCCCCACCCCCTCAAGCTTTCAAGCTTACAGAGTCTCTGGATTTATCAACTCCAAACTTGTTAACAAATTCAAGTTAATTCAACAAATGCCAACTTAATTCATAAGCCTGTTATAAGCATGTCAAATTAGAGTCAGTATAAGTATAGATTTGTTTGAGAAGACATTATATTCAAGTTGGACAGGGTAAGGAGAAGACAAGTATGAATACATTTACAAGACAAAATACAACCATTTATAGGCAAAAAATAAACTATTTGGAATGTTTCCAATAAGCTAATATTTTAGGTCAGAAGACTAAAGAACAACTCAATGGGAAGATTGCATTCCCCAAAATTGTAACAGGGTATAGAGTACTCATGGAAAAGGAACCAAAAAGAATGGACCCTAGATTGGAATGGTTAGAAATATTGCTAGGTCATTCAAGAGTCTTGAACGTCAAGCTGAGGAATTTTTATTTAACTCATAAGCAAGGGAGAATAATGGGAAGTTTTTGAAATTTTTATTTACATGATAAGAACAATATCGTGGTTTATTCTGGCAGAGCTATGAAGAAGACTATAAAAGGCAAAGACTGAAGAGAGAATGTCACTAGGAATTAAAATTTATAGGACTTGGCAGCAATTTTTTGCCATAGAAGTAAGCAGGGGTGGGAATGGATAAGAGAGAGAAAAAAAATGAAAGATAATTCCAAGGTTTCTAATTTAGGTAAAAATCTGTACTAGATTCCTAGGGCTGCCTTAAGAAAATACCACAAACTTGATGAACTAAAAAGAAATTCTCTCACTGTTCTGGAGGTCAGAAGTCCCAAATCAAGGTGTCAGCAGAATCATGTTCCCTCTGAAGACCAGGGGGACTCTTTACAGACCCCTTCCTAGCTTCTGGTGGCTCTTGGCAATCCTTGGTGTTCCTTGGCTTATGGGTGCATCACTCCAGTCTCTGCCTCTGTCTTCATATCACCTCCTTCTTTGTTTTCCTTCTTTGTCTCTGTGTGTCTTCTTCTCTTTTTATAATGACATTGGACCTGAGTGTCTACCTTAATCCAGTCCTCATGATCCTTAACTATTTGCAGAAAAACTTATTTCCAAATAAGGTGACATTCTGTGAGGTTCCAGGTAAATATACATTTTTGGGAGACACTACTCAACCCACCACAGATAACTTGGAGAAAAATGGTATCATAAATGTAAATAAATTCTCTGCCCTGTCCTCGTGGAAAAGCGGTTTTCTGAGAAGGTAGATTTGAGTTAGAGTTCTGACAGCCAGATTTGTGAATGGTAAAGGTTGGAGTAGAGTGACTCTTGGCTACAAAGTGTAGAGCCAAAGATGATGATGATGATGTTGATGATAATGATGATGATGATAGATGAAGTCAGCAGCAAAATTAAAATTATGAAAAATAAGACATTTTAAAACGAATATTCAGTCTGCATTAGTGAAACAAAGAGAAGAAGCCAGATAAGAAACAGTTTCCTGGCTTCCCAAATATTACCAAAATGAACTGTTGAGTTCATTACTTACCACGTGAGAAAGAGCACCACCTCCAAAGAGCTTTGGTAGTATCTCAACAAGGGGAGAGGTAAGGTCAGAGTTTATTGACAATGGGAAGTTTGGCTTAAGGTGGGTCTTTCAACACAAAGACTTGATTAGGACTGGGTGGAGCTGGGTAGGAATCATCTATGACAGATTGCCAGAAACAGCAATGTGAGGATTTTGAGGAGAGGGATTCAAAGACTCTTGGGGTTCCGACTTTTGATGCTTTCCATTGAAAAGACGACAGATCTTTCAGAAAATCTGTGTAATGAGCAAGCCCATCATTTATCTGGGGAAGAGTCTAGAGAGAAAATAAAATGTTAATGAAGACAATGAAACAAATAACACATTGTTAATATAGACAGTGAGCTATGGTTTCTGTTCTCACTAACCTTTCTGAATGTGACAGCAGACAGCTTCACAGCACCCAGAGACACCCAGTCACAGGGAGTAGGTTTAGGATAAGGGGTCAGAAAAGGAATCTAGATGAATTCCTTCGCATGCAGACCATGGAGGCCAAGGCAACGAGGTGGTTTTGTTTTTGTTTTTGTTTTTTCTTTTTTAAAGATGCATTCAACCTTGTCAAGGATTAAAAAGGAGTTTGGGATGCCTGGGTGGCTCAGTCAGTTAAGCAGCCAACTCTTCATCTCAACTTGGGTCTTGATCTTAGGATTGGTCAAGGTTCATGAGTTCAAGCCCCATGTTGGGCTCCATGCTGGGTGTGGAGCCTGCGAAAGAAAGAAAAAAAGAAAGAAAGAAAAAAAAGAAAGAAAGAAAGAAAGAAAGAAAGAAAGAAAGAAAGAAAGAAAGAAAGAGGAATTCTGAGTTTTAATGGGAGTTGAAACAGAAATAATAAATGTAGGAAGAAAATTATAATAAAATTAAAAATATAAGGCATTAGGAAAGCATAGTTATATTTAATAGCAAACAGTGAGGTTTCAATCGTGGTATGGTAAACATTACTAAAGCTTCTCAATATCCAATGATCACCTTTCTGAATTTGTAGAATACTATACTTCCCAGCCTTCTTGCAAATAGGCAAAACCATATGACTAATTATGATAAATGAACTGTGAGAAGAAATAACTTCTACGTGTAACTTTTGGGCTGAGACAATGAAAATCTATTGCATGATCCTCCAGTTCACTCCTTTCCAATCACTGTGATTGTGGGGGCTATACACTGAGATTCTGGAGCCACTATATAGAACCAGTCTAGATCTCTGACTCTTTTGAAGGAGGTTGTTCTGGAGAGCCATTGGACTTGAGTAGACTTTCTGCAGGCAAGAAATACATTGTGTGCATGTGTGTGTGTGTGTGTGTGTGAGAATCCATTACAGTTGGGGAATTTATTTATTCTTGTAGCAAAGCTTATCTTACTCTGGCTAATACTCATGGTTAAACTACATGCCAAATTGTTTTATTTATTTATTTACTATTCATTCATTCATTCATTCATTCATTCATTCATTAAATAGGCTCCACACCCAATATGAACCCTAGATCAAGAGTTGCATACTCTACCAACTGAGCCAGCTGGGTGCTTTATTATATGACAAATTGTAAGAGTGACAAAAATAAACAGATGATGACATGGTAGCTGAAAAAAGTATAAATTATCATTTGAAGAGTGTTGATGATGAAGCAAAAGAGGAAAAGAGTTTTCAAGGTTCTAAATAATGTACACTTTGATATTCTGTTTAATTTTCTGAAATTTGGATCATAGAGCAGCATTAAGAAATTCCAAGTTAAGTTTTTAGATTTTCTGATCATAACTTTAAACTGCTTTTTGCAGATGCCACTTGTTATCTTCTGTTCCCTATGTTTGGTTGGAAATTCATGTCAGAATTTACACATTTGGTGATTTGCCAAGAATTTGACCTCATTGCCAGGAATTTGATCTTATTGAATCCAAGGGCCTATATTAAGTCACCTTATTCTTTCCAAAAATATTTTCTGACACTGTATTCTCTAGATTATTGAAATATATTTAGACAGCATTCGATATAAGACATACTTTAAGTTGTTCTTAATTTATCATACACTATTTTCTTGGGCAATTGTTTTTATATTTCTTCCACCAATTGCCAGTTAAGTACAATGTGTTCTCATAATTCCAGGAAGTAGTGTCAGCTGTCAAAAATGATGTGTTGCATAATCAGTAACAGTAAATAGGCTAATTCTTTGAAGTTATTCCTGCTGGAAGGTGTATAAGATTATTCACTGGGAAGTGCCAAAGTATACCTGCCAACAACTGAAACTTAGGAGTTGAAAGACTTAGGGAGATAAATAAGGAAATGTGCTATAACTGTCTTGAAATATTGAAATATTAGACCAGGAAGTTTTGTGAAAGTACACAGTGATCCTTTGTTTTATGTGGCAAAGTGTCTCTTGTAGGGATAAAGTTATCTATTATTAATCCACTTTTGCTGCTGGATCTTGACAGTGTGTTTTATAAAAACATGTCAATATGGAGGAAAAAGAATCCTCTATTCTTCAATGCCCAGCACATGGGGGGTACTCGATAAATTTTTGGTAATAAGGGAATGAATGAAATGTAGTCACTGAACAACTGTTCTGAAGAGTGAAAACCTATCCCTGTGAAAAATTTAGAAAAGTCTTTGGAAAACCAAGGCTGTAGTTAACAGTGTAAAAGCTTAGACTACTAGTGGATAATCTTTCCTCCTGGAAAGGAAGGGAGTCAGAGTGTTTAGGTTCGGACTTGAATAGTAACTCACTGAGTTAGTGTTGGGGGACCGGATCACTTGACTATAGGCCTAAGTGGCTGAGCCAAGTTGGGGCTGTGATTTGAGAGGCAGTCTTGGGAAGAAGCCAAATCAGAAGAAGGCAGATGTCCAAAAGAATCACCAGAAATTCTGTGAAACAGAAAAAAACCAGGTTAGGTAATGGGGTGGAAACCAGGAAAAAACTGGAGGGCCGGGACCTGAACAAATTCTTGGAAATAAAGGATAATAATTGCAATGGCTTCTTAGAGGATGTGGTAAAGGCACTATTGTGGAGATTGCTAGTAGTATCCCAATATCTATTCCACACTTACTATCTTAGTAATAACAACCTTAATGTTCAGTGGATACATTGCAGCTTTGGAAAAAGTAAGGGCATTCTCCCTTCCTCACGGCTAGTTATGGCCAAGTGACTACATTTTGGCCAACAAACTATAGCAAAATGCTAATATGAATCAGTGACAATAATTCCTAGTGTCAAGCAAAATAAGACATTGTTGCATTGAAAAAGACAACTTAGGAATGAAATTTCATTTTTATGGACCATGTAAGTTAGTACTACATATTAGTCTCATTTAATTTAATGTATTTCCAAGAAGTCTAGCACAATCCTAGAATAAAGACAAAATATAAACTTAAATTCGTATAACACATTGATTAACATTCATCGAAAGACATTGTAAACTTGTCCAAAAAAGAGAAAGATTTCAATGCAAATTTATATTCTCTATTGATGAATAAAATAATCTTTTGATCTAAAAGAAATCAGCTTATAATTATAATTTATTACCAACTTAAGAAAAAAGTGAGCAATCCCTGTTGATAACAATTAAAAAATAAAATGTGCTTAAGCTCGTCATGTGGTTGCATGAATTATGATGAGAAATCATTCCTTTTCGGGTGTGAAGGAGTAAGCTACTGATGTGAGAAAATTCTCTCTTCATCTCTCAAGGTTTCAAGTACCTTGCAAGCAGAGGGACTGACCACTTTTGTTTTAGGTTATCTTTTCACAGATATTTGTATAGCAAACAGCCTTGGAATATAGAGATATGTCTCCCTCTGGGACGGAGGGCTGGTTTGTTTATTGTCTACTATAACAATAAAGATAATGTCTCTCTCCTGAGCAAAGGTTGTGTGTCAATTTGCTTGTAATCTTATACAAGATTAGAGTGTGCTAAGCCAGAGAATCCTTTTCGGTAACACGACCCCCTGTGTGTGCAGGCATCAGGCAGCCCTATGGTATCTGGGGCCTGTGGAACTGGTGCAAGGGAACGATGATACTCAGGTAATTGCTATTATTGTGGGTAATAAAGTCCCTTTACTCTGATTCAGGAGTATTGTGTCTTCTGGATATCTATGCAACTGTGGTAGTCTAACAGCCTGCAAGCAAGGTCCCATCTCAAACCCTTCACAGTTCTTGGTAGCTACGACAAATTGTTTGAAGACCTAGATACTGTCAACCATGTAGAAGTAAAACCCTTCTATACATCCCAAATCATCAGGAACAAATAAATGGGGTAAACTCTTATGTAGGAAGTAACTCATGACAGCCTGAGGAGTTAGAAGAAATCATCTTCCTATTGGTTTGAGATAGGCCAACACTCCTGGAACACTTAGAATGTTTTTTTAGCAGCAACTAAAAGAAAAGCCAACTCACAGTGGCTGAAAACACAGTTTTCAGATGTAAAAACTCCTATGATGTGGTCAAGCAAGGAAAAGTAAGCTGGACCAATGGAAGTCTTTGACCAATGGAACGTTCAATGGGAAAGAGAATCTGACAGCAGTAGCTACTACCCTGACATGACAATGAGAGGTGCTAGTAGGATCTAGCCAAAGCTTCTGAGGAAGAAAAATGTGCGTAAATAGGTAGAAAGAGAGCTACTTCATGAAGTTGAAAAGTTGGCAAGAGAAAAGTATAAATGCACAGAGCACAAGAGAGAAGCAAGGAAGCCACTGGTCTGAGAGAAAGAGAGAGAGAGACAGAGCATAGCTCATCCTCAGAGCTGCCTGGACTCCTGACTGTTCTCCCTTCAGTTTATGCTCCTGCCCATGTTTGCTCCCACAGAGAAACTCAATTTCCCGTATGTTGTTTCCATGAGTTTCTGTTTCTTGCAACAACAACAAAACTCTAAAGAGAAAGTATCTTATACCAATGATCCTAAAGTATCCCCTTTGTTTCCAGCTTAATTCTGAACCCTTAATAGGAAAAAAATCCCTAAGTAGTTAATACAAGATCACATACAGTAAAAATCACACACGCAAGTTAGAGTTGATTACTCCTAAATATGAATCATTATGTATCTATGTATTTTTTCGAATAATCATCTTGAACTTATTGAAAATCAGTGATTAAAAAGGATCTTTTATTTATTTTAAATGTCACAAAACATTTCCTCCACACACATAAAGGTTTCCAGAAGTCTCTTTTTGCCCTGATGACATCAAAAATGACATAAAAATCTATGATTAAAATGTTTGTTTGCTTGCTAATTTTTTCACTTGCTCCTTCAAAAACATTTCTTAAGGTGCCTTTTATACACCTGGGCATGACAAAAGGGGAATATTCAAATAAGAGTAAGATACAGGTGCTGCTTTCTGAAAATACAGTCTAGTGGGGTCAACAGAAAGCAAAACATCACAACACAATTATGTTTGTACACACAGAGAAGAGTCAGATTTATAGCAGGGCTACTGTGGTGAACAATTTCAGGAGGCACCATTGACTTAGATCCTGCATATTCTTTCTGTATATTCTTTGTATACAGCACCTTGTATGAAAATGGTACCCTGAGGAATTGAGCAATGCAATGGTTCTGACTTACCGCCAGGTATCTCATCACGCAGAAGGAAATACTAGAGTTGGATGTTGGAGTGGGCATTGTGGTCGGCAAAGGAGGGAGGTGGAATGCAAGCCAGGCATTAGATACTGTTCATTCTGGATTTGACTCAGCATTCTTTCCTACTTCCTTCTATGTGCATTCCTGAACTACAGGGAGAGAGAGCTAAAACCTGTTTCCTAGATCTCCTGGGAGCCTAGGTCTGAATGAAATTAGGTTATGCTAATTAGATGCATTCATATGAAATTAAGTTATGCTAATTAGATTCATTCTTATGAAATTTGGAATGTGGCTCTTGTAGTAGAAGTCATTTTCTTGCTGCTATTTAAACTAGCAAATAATGTCACAGAGATGTTAGAGTTTAAAGATAGTTGAAGGGGCACCTGGGTGGCTCAGTCAGTTGAGCACCCAACTCTTGGTTTTGGCTCAGGTCATGACCTCAGAGTCATGAAGTTCAGCCAGCATTGGGCTCTGTACTCCTCAGGGAGTCTGCTTGAGATTCTCTCTCTCCCTCCCCCTCTTACCACCACACCCTCCCCCCCCATTCCACACTCTCTCTCTCAAATAAATAAGTAAGTCTTAAAAAAAAGAGAGAGAGAGAGAGAGAGTTGTAGCAGCTAGACTTAGTATCCCAGCGTCTGGTGGATCTAAAGGCAGTTAGAAAATCGTAGGAGCCAGAGTCATCATACCTGGGTTTAGTTACCAGCATCGTGTGTTTTTGAACTCATCACTCCAGTAGCAGACCCGTGATTCCCCTTCTGCCAGCCCTTCTAATCATTTTGTAAGCATTTAATTTCCTGCATTAAATCCCTTTCTGCTTGAAATATCTATTTACTACACTAAACTCTGGCTGATACAACATATTCAAAGACGAGGAGATATGAGGAAAAAATCTTGTGGTCAGGGAATGACTAGCTGCTAGGTATGTTGGAGCCAAAGATGGAGAGCAGTAGAAAATACAGACGAAAAAGTGTGTTTTGCAAAAATTATAAAGAGTTTTAAAGTTTTGCTTCTCCCAAATACTTGGCTTCTAATAGATTTTCATTAAATGTGTGTTGTATGAAATAGTATTTAAAATCTGTAGAGTTTGGACTTTGTCTTACAGGTAGTGGAGCCAGTGGAGTGAAGATCTATTAAAGGCATCTTCTTAAGGGAATAACATGATGAGAATTGTGCTTCTCATTTATAATTCTCCAAGGATAACATGGGGAAAGAGTTGGAAGGGGCTAAGAAGAGAAAAGCTATCACAGATTGGTCTGTAACTTATAAGGCTTTTGGGAAAAAAACCAGCTCATAAATGTGGTCACATTTTATGCAAGGTTTATCACATGATTTTAAATAGTTAAAATATTAATAAAGTCACACTTTGAGTTACTGAGAATCTGAAAAAAAAATAAATATTCATCAAGATCACATAACTTGAAATGTACCAGGTGGAAGCAATTCTAAATTTGCTAACATTATCGCCACATGGTGGCATCAATTTGGCTAGTAAAAAGATGCTTTTCACCCATATTTAGCCAGTATTATATGAATTTGTTTATGGGTCTCAGACTGTCTATGGGTGATTTGAGGAAAGGGGTTGTATCTTATCATATAATATTATATGTGGGATGTTTTTGTATTCTCTAACAGTGTCATCTGGAGGTCATTTATAGTGGTGCATTTCTGCATTTGCTGAGAAATGTGTCCCCAAACTTTGGAACGAAATAGGGATGTGGGGAAATGTGAACAAGACTAAATACTGCATGACCTATCATTCTAATTAATTTAAGAGGGGAAACTTCATAATATTGGACATTGGTTGAGAAAATAAAAAGGAACTTTCAAGTAAAAAAGGTGCTAAAATTGTTGGAGAGTTATAGTATTTAAGAAGACACTTCCTCTAACTTACATTTTTTATGGGAAAATTAGCTGAATTATGTGAGTTTTAATTTAAAGTCTTTGGAAACTCCCTTTCGAATAAAATATGACTGTCTACACATATCTCTGTTATATCACTTACCACAACATACTAGAAATATTTTGTTGTATGTCTGTGTGACAGAAAGAACACTATGTTCTTTATCTGCCCATTTCATTTCCTCCTGGCCAAGTAGATTCTATTTCCCATCCTTCCTTATAGTTAGGTTGGGACCATATAATGTATATAACTAGTAGGCTTGCTTATAAAACCCCCTACTCGGTCTTCTACATTCTCTCTTCCTTTTCCTCTTCTATGGCAATTTTTAAGATCACACACTGAAGTTAATGGAGCCACTAAATAGAAAGAGTCTGAATTTCTGAGTCACTGCACAGAGCCCCCTCATGGTCAACAACTTCCCTTCCCTTCCCTACCACACACATATTGATTCATATTAGGCTGTGATAGAAACTGGAAATTAACCTTCATTATGCTAAGTTGTTGAGATTTTGACATTGCTTATTATAGAATCAAACCCACTCTGTCTCATTAGATTGTGTGTGCTCCCTGAGCTCAGAGGTCTTATTCTCTTTGTCTCTATCTCTGGGATATTTACTATAATATCTGCAACAATGCCTAACATGTAGTAAGTTTTCAATATATGTCGAACAAATAAATGAATGTGTATTCTAGACAAGAAATAAGAGGTGCCTTTAGCTGAGGCATTGACAGAAGGTTGTCTAAGAGTAGCTATTTAAAGAGATCTTCATGGATGAAGGGGAGTGGAAAGAATAGGCTTCCAGTTATAGAATGAATAAGTCACAGAGATGACAGGCACAACATAGGGAATATAGTCAATGGTATCGTAATAGCACCCATTGTATGGTGACAGATGGGAGCTACAATTGTGGTGAGCATAGCATAATGTAATGACTTGTCAAATCACTGTTATACACCTGAAATTAATGTAACATTGTGTGTCAACTATACTTCAATTAAAAATATTAAGATGTCTTCAGTTTCAGAATTATTTTAAAAGAGAATGTTTACTTTTTAAATATACAGTTCTTTAGAGAACAAACTATATTTTAAGAGTATATAGCTTTTAAACACATAGCAAATACTGTGTCAGTATTCCTATCTCTTTTTAACAATTTTTCTGAATATACCTGGGATTGTTATAAATGAAAAGCAATGTGTAATAAAATTAGTTTCATGTGTAAGTTTTGGAATCAGTTTGATTCATTTTAATTCATGATGCCATATGTTGTAACCTAATTAACTCTTTAATTAATTATTAATTAATTAATTAAATTTATTATGTGATTTAATTTTTTGAGCAGTTTTATGTTTACAGGAAAATTGAGTAGAAAATCTAGACAGCTTGCATGTAACTCTCTCTTCCCCAATTTTTCCTATTATTAACATCTCACATTAGTGTGCAAGATGTTATATTGTGCAAGATGTTTATAATTATTTGTTATAATTGATGCACCAATCTTGATAGATTATTACTAAGTAAACTCCATAGTTTATATTAGGGTTGATTTTGGGTTGTTCTTTGTGACATGGAAATGGGTGATGACACACAGCCACCATTACAATATTATCTAGAATATGTTCCATGCTCTACTTACTCATCTCTTCTTTCCTCCTTCCTTCTGAAACCCTGGAAACCACTGATCTTTTCACCGTTTCCATAGTTTTGCCTTTTCCAGAATGTCATATGGTTGGAATCATGCAGTATGTAATCTTTTCAGATTTTTTTTTCCACTTAGATATTTGCATTTAAGTTTTCTTCATGTCTTTTCAGTGCTTGATAGCTCATTTCTTTTTATTGCCAAATGATATTCCATTGTATGGATGTCTCACATTTTATTTATCCATTTACCCATGAAGGGACATCATGATTTATTCCATATTTTAGCAATTATGAATTAATCTGTTTTAAATATTCATGTGCAGATTTTGTGTGGACATAAGTTATCAACTCATTTAGGTACACAGAGGGGTGAAATTGCCGGATCATATTTTGGAATGATTAGTTCCGTAAGAAACTGCCAAATTGTCCTCCAAAGTGGCTGTACCATTTTGCATTCCCACCAGCAACAAATGAGAGTTTCTATTGGTCCACATCCATGTCAACATTTGGTGATGTCTGTGCTTTGGATTTTAGCCATTCTCCTAGGTATGTAGTGGTTCTTCTTAAATTTTTACTTCATGGTCTTTAATTCTGTCATTTGTTTTTAGACAAAAGTTCTCATTACTACATATGAAAAGTAGAGGAAAATAGTAAGAAATTGAGGTTTACACTTGAGAATCCAGACTTCATTTATTTGGGTCTTGGATCCCATTTGGGTCTTAGACTCAACTTTAATTTATGAACGAGACGAGACTTCAAGTGGAGAACATGCCTCTGAGAATTAAAATTCCATGCAGTTTACTTTATCCTTCACTCACTCCAGTATTTTCTGGCTCACTTCCTAGTGCATGTCAAACTTCTGTGATGCCTGAATGAAATGACACTGCTGTCCCTGAAGAACTGAGGAGAGAGTCTCAACTCTGGAACTAATGGCCCCACTCTTTGCCTTGAAAGTAGCTATACAGAGCCCTTCTTATAAATTTGAGCTTGTTATAAAATGAACAGGTGGGAAATGGACATCAGTAGCTGGTATAAAATTCCCTTAGGTGCGTTAAATCTCTTACTCTTATCCCTGCAGTTGGGAGATCTGACTTGTGGATACACAGCGGTCATAGAATGGCTAAATATTAGGACACATGTACAAAGCTCATGACACTGATACAGTTGCTTATTACAGAGCAGCAGAGATCTGTTAACATTCTGCATTGACTCTCAGGTGCTGAGTGAGATTTGTAAAGGTGCTGAGAATGGATAAGCTAAATTCCTCACAAGAAAAGCACATTCTGCCATGGTTCACACTTCCCTTTTGGCATAAGCTTCAGGATGACTGTTCTAAGTTTGACCCTCATATGTAAATATTATTTGTAAGATAAATGTCAAAAATTCACATACTTCTAAAAAATTCCAACCTCCTATCCACTATTGATGCTGAGAGGAGAAGGTGGAGAGTGGGTAATAGACGTTTTACTTTATGCCTGGTCGTATTATAGAAAAACTTATTTTTCTTATTTTTCAAATGGAAAGCCAGGGTAAACCTGGCTGACAGGCCAAATGACCATGTTATGATAGTACTAGAAGCCAACTTATTTGCTAAATATAATTCAGTGCAGCCCTTTGGTGACTTAATGATATTGAAATTTATCTAAAGGGATCATAAATTCACTTTCATATGTTTTGACGCTATAGATAAGGAAATTACTGACACTTGTCACTGATAATTTAATTATAAGTTACACACAGCTTGTGCTGTACTCGATCTAAATATCATTAGAGCATGCTCATTCACTGCAGGGTATATACAGTAGAAGAGAGCAAGAGGGAGGTATGTTTCAGTTTGATTTCAAAATAAGAGCCAGTGCATTAAAGCTGTTTTGTAAATACCATGGAGGGTACTTTGACATTGAATCATTAGTTATACAGAATGATTGCTTAGACATCATCCTTTCCTTTCCTTGACTCACATCAGAGTAAGGCCAATAAAAGTGTAGCAACTGTGGTGAATTAAATTATTCTTCAACAAATATTCAGCTTTCTCTCCTGCCACTGAGAGAAATGTACTTCTCCACTCCATGAATTTGGGACCTGATCATGTAACTTGCTTTAGCTAATGGAATATGGCAGAAGGGCCATTTTGACAATTCTGTACTTTAAAAGGCATTACAAGTTTCCACCAACTTGTGGAGCACACCTAAATCCAATTCACAGGTTGAAGCACACCTTCAGCCCACAACCCACAGCCAACAACAAGCAATGGGAATACAATCTGAGTATCTGTAATGTAAGTCATTAAGATTTTGAAATTTTTCTTTTTCTTTTTTTGTAATGGAGCATAATATTCTTGAAGCTGACAAATGGAGGTATTGATATTTAGAAGTAAAGCATTTTCCATAGTAACAACAAATAAACAAATAGTTCTAGCATTGGCTTGGGTGTGGTTGGTGTGTGGCAAGGAAATTCGTGGGAGTCCAGAAGAATGGGCCCCCATGTTATGCAATAAGGAAATATTTAGTTAAACTTTTGAATGAAAATACCTAGGAGGCTGACAAGGTACTTAAGATATTTAGTGTTTGGAGCTGGTTGTCCTTAGATATGCTTATAAAACTAATATAAGAAAGAATAAGCTGAGAAAGGATCTATGTGGTTGGCAAGGGAACACGGAGAGTCAAAGGGAAACTAGAGGACTAGAAAATGAAATATTTTCTCATTTCTAGATAGTCAAGATGAAAGTGAGAAATCCTTTGAGCCGAAATTGATATTCATAACATAGCCTGGGGGCAAAAGCCAATCAAGGCTGAAACAATCACAGATTTCTTTAATTTCTGATTGGATTCATGTAGCCTCCAATAACTCCTTTCACTTGGAGAAGGCTGAGGAAAAGGGACAAAGGACTTGGTCCCACAGAGGGCTGATAAATATAAATCACTTGTAATTAAGTCTAGTGAGGGAGACACGGCTTAAAAGGAATTTTGACATGGCTACAGCCCTGGAATAAAAACATAAGTCAGCAAAATTTCTGAAAGAGTTATATTACTAATGGTACTGCCAGCCTGAATGTAAAAGGCATAGGATTATAATAAATAGAAACTCACACTTGGGCCACCAATTCTGTGGGCTGGGAGCTGGCTGAGAAAGCAGCTCAGCCCCCCAAATCTCATAAACCCCTGTGGCTTCTTAAGATAGGAGCAAAGAAATGATGAGGGAAAAGTTCTTCCCAGATGGTGGTTCCAGTACCCATGGAGGAAGTGGATCAGGGAGCTATTCCCAGGGAGCCAAATAGGGCCTAATCAGGAAACATCCCCTACCCCCAAGAATAGGGAGATCTTGCAACATTTGGCCAGCAGGGGTTCTGAATTGCTATGGACCAATGATCACTTTGTGTCTCTCACTCTGCTTTTTCAGATGGTGATGTTTGTTGTAGTTAACCTGCTTTGTCCTGCAACTATGCTCTGTGTGTGTATGTACAGATAATTTATCTTTTTATTTCATAGGTCTCAAAATCAAAAGGGGCCACATTTAGACCTTTTTAAAATTTATTATTTTTTTATTATGTTCAGTTAGCCAACATATAGTACATCATTAGTTTTTGATGTAGTGTTCAACGATTCATTAGTTGCATATAACATCCAGTGCTCATCACAACGCATGCCCAGCACCCAGCTACCCCATCCTCCCACCCACCCCCCCTTTTGAAACCCTCAGTTTGTTTCCCGGAGTCCGTAGTCTCTCATGGTTTGAGTCCCTCTCTGATTTCTTCCTCTTCAGTCCCCCCCGCCATGGTCTTCCATGCTATTCTTTATGTTCCACATATGAGTGAAACTATACAATTGTCTTTCTCTGCCTGACTTATTTCACTTAACATAACCCCCTCCAGTTCCATCCATGTCGATGCCACAGCAACTTCTTTCAAGACACGTCTCCAAAGGCAAGGGAAACAAAAGCAAAAAAGAACTTTTGGGACTTCATCAAGACATATTTAGACCTTATATAGACACTACTGTGACATGTTGGATTTGAACCTTGGTGCCATGATTAGAGGCCACTTTTGGAAGACTCCCTTTCCTGCAATGGAGGTGAGTACATTTTGTGTGCAAAAAACAAATGAATGTGACCAAGATGACAGACTGAGGTAGATTGTATTACTGGTCATCAAATATTCACTCTCCACTTGAGAAGAATGTATTTCCCCATCCTGCTGATGTTGGGCTTATCTTTGGGACTTTCTTCGGCCAACAGAATATTGAAGTCGCATTGCAACAGATCTGAGATGAAACTTTATGGAGTATTTGAATTCTCACCAGCTCTCTGTGCCCTTGACCTTCATCCCATGAGCATCCCATCCAGGTGGGGGTGTCCCATAGCTGGGCCCTAGGATAATAAGAGATGCAAGGAACAGTCCTGGAGCAGATCAACCTGCATGTAATGTGGAATAGAAGTAAATATTTGTTGTCAAAAACTACCAGGATTTTGAGGAGGTTTATTATTCAGGTCATCCTGGTGAAATCTAATACTGTAATTCCCAAAATTATTGTTTCCTAGTGCCAGAGCCAGAAGAGAACTTAACTGCCTAATGTTTGGACCAGTGCTTTAGGCAAACAGCATGTTCAGTAGTCCTAAAGGATAAATAAAATACATTTGCAAAGCCAAGTATTAGAAACTATTGATTAGAGGGGTTAGAAGAAAAATTAATAAATAAAGAAAATCTTAATACATAAAACTTCCTCACACCTATTAGAAGACAGGTTGTATTATTGTTCAGCCATACTCACTCTCCCCTCCAACAATTGGCTAAGAATAGACGAACTGAAAAAAGAGATACTTGATAATGATGATCAGCTTCTCTCTTTTAGACCAATGGATTTTTATGATCCGTGGAATCATTTTCACAGAGAAAAGGAATTGAACCAGTATTTTTCTCTGATTTTATATACTTGCTTTTATTTCTGAGTGACGGCAGCATATACTACATTGAAAAAGGGGGGGAAGGTCTTTTTCAATTATTGAAACCTAGAACATATCAACTAGTTAGGGACAATCTTCAGAGTTTCCTCGTAAAAATTATGTCTCTTTGACATGCTAATGTGATCTGCCTCGAAGCTGGATTCTCTGAAGCTGTGATGACTGAGTACATGATTAATGCATGCAGAGGTAGCCAAAATATGTTATTTACTGCTTATTTAAATATTATTCCCTCTTTTTTGCCATAGCAAAATGAAATACATACTGTTAGGTTGAAGAAGGAAAAGAACATCTATTGGGCAGCAGAGGATGCTTTGATACCTGTGGAAACTCAGTCTGGCCTGGCGAATTATTCAGATTTGCTGTTATTGAGTTCACGAAACAGGGCCAAGTGGCAGAGGTAAAGATCTGGGATGTCTCAGTCCGGCACTCACTTTTCATTTGGGCTTGATATTCAATACTAAGACTAGCAGAGTGACAGACCCCAAAACTTTTCAGATCAATGACCTTCCCAACATGATACTTGCAGCTTTCATACCAAGTTCTTGAATAGTTTTGAGTAGTTTCTCTTATTTGTCCTTACAAGCTGCATTGAGGTGCTCCTTAGGAGCTTGGGATCCAGGTGAACAGAGCTGTCATCAGAGAGTTAAATAGGAAACAAGGTTTCAAGAGAGATGTAGTTGTGGTAGAGGCTGAAGGCTTTAGCCCTGGGACAAATGTACCAGGTAGAATATATTAACATAACTGAAGAAAAGATGGGTCCAGTCAAGGAGGATTAGTCCCATAAGCTAGCACAAATTGTCAGAAGCAAATGATGACTGTGCCAGTCTAAGCATTGTCTAGGGCTTCCCACATTCACACTGGAGCTCTGTGTTATACTACAAATGTTCAAGGGAAGCAGAGCAACAACCGACATCCATCTGTTGGATGCTGCACAGACTACTAGGTACCTCATAGCTGGAATATTAGACAGTACTACATTCCATTCAGTGAGGTCATATCCTTGAAACGTTGGGTGTTCAGCAGTTTCTGCGATTAGAAGCAAGTACCACATGAAAATCAACATGGAATAGGAAATGAGGGTGTTGTCCAATTTGATTTCAAGGTTTGAAAAGTTGTGTAGTGTCCAACAGGGGCATACCTATTCGTAGTTGTGGTTATTTAAGAATTAAATATAAATATGTATTTTTTAAACATATACACATTATTTTTTTCGAATGGCCCTATGTTATTAACAAATGAGTACATATTAAATTGATTGGCCCTGGCTACTTTACAAAAGGAACTATTTGGTATTTCCTTTGTCCCACAGGCACTGTGAAAAAAATTGTGAGGCACTAAGGATATCATGAGCCGAGAAAATTTGGAAGCCCCGAGTGTGGACTGAATGGAGAGTGGTGGTTTGAATGTAGACTATACCTGACAGATACAATTCTTACTGTGGAGATGAGACCCTTCCTCCCTTCCTTCCTTCCTTCCTTCCTTCCTTCCTTCCTTCCTTCCTTCCTTCCTTCCTTCCTTCCCTTTTCTTCTCTTATTTTTAAGTAAGATCTATGCCTAACATGGGGCTTGAACTCATGACCCTGAGATCAACAGTCACACACTCTACCAACGGAGCCAGCCAGGCGCCCCCATTCTATTCTCCTTAATGTCAACACACAATGGATTCACATAACTAACTTTTAGTTCCAGTTCCCTTTCACCAAATACCTTTCAGGTTCAATATCCATTTCCTTTGGAGGAATATCGCTCAGGTCTGAGAACTCTGGTGCTCAGGCTACTTAGTAACTGTACCATTAATTATAAATTAATAAACAAGTACCTTTGCTATAGTTATATTTCCCTCATAGCTTTCCTAAACAAAGAGCATGAACTTCTTGGGGATATGAGAGCCATACAAATTCTCATTATAAATGTATACATTCTGATTATGTATCAGTCTCAAGTTACTTCTGAAAGTCCATGCCTGGTTGGCTGATAGATATTTCTCAGCTTGGAAGGCTGAGACTCAGACTCTGGTCCATAGAATTTCAATATGGTAATGATGCAATTCTGATAGGCTTTTGGGAATACAACGGTCTGGCTTACTTCAGGTGCTATCCTTGGATTTTTCCTTTTTTTTTCCATTTTAACAAAATCTAGAAACGTCTACCTGGATTCAAATCTTGTCTCTGCTACCACCTAGCTGTGTGAACTTGGGCCAATTAATCTCTCTGTATTTCAGTTTTCTCATCTATAAAATAAGGATAATAATAATTACTTTAGAATGTAGTTGTGAGGATTAAATAAAATGATTCATTTTAAGTTCTTAGAACATTCCTGGTATATTCTAAACCCTAAATAATATTTCTTCTTATTTTTGTTATTGTTCTTCTGAATATTATTATTGCTATTTTTGATCATGTTTGCCTTGTTTCTTTCATTTTTCAAGCTTCGAAATTTTCATCAAATTTTTCTATGTCCACACCTAACATTCAAACATAAGTTGAATGTCTCATGAAAGTCCTGACTACAGTCCAAGTCTGTGAATGTGGAAAGTCAGTAATACCAAGCATACTTCATTCGCTCATCTATATTTGCATGGTCCTCTCAGTTAGGGAGAGCCACGTGGCCAGTTTGGGTCAATTACATGTGCATGAGAGTGAAAAGAGCTTTTTAAAGTGATTCTCCAGTCTTTTCCCTACCTCAGCAAACAGAAAGAACTTGTGTCTTAGAAAATGTAGGTATGAGATAGTGGTGCTTGAATCCCTTCATAACTTAGTTTAGTAGGGTCACTGAGCAACTTATGTTGGATATGTACTATCATCAAGAAATAAACATTTTATGTGTTAAGCCACTGAGATTTCCCAGGTTAGCTGTTCTACACCATATCTAAATTCATACAGTGGGTGTAAATGACCCCAGGTACCTACTTCATAAGAGTGAGCTAATTAATATCAAGGGAATAAGTTATATTTATAAATACTTGCTGAAAAACCTGAAAGTATAGGATACACTTCTTCTGACTTGCGATCTCTAGAACAGTCCCTGACAGTTGTCAGCTGGGGCTCTGCTCACCTGGAAGGCCTACTAATTTGATGACCAAGATGGTTCATTCACAAAGCTGGCTGATTTGGGGTTTTTGACCACAACACCAATCTTGGCCTCTCTGTGTGGCCTCAGCTTCTCACTTTATGTCAGCTGGGTTCTCAGAGGGAATAAGCTCCCTAGAATGAGCATTTTAAGATAGCCAGGGATGAAGCCACAGTCAGTGTATGGTCTAAACTTGGAAGTCCCAGAATGTTCCTTCTGGTGCATTCTATTAATCAAATAATAAATCACTGAGGGTAGCCACCATTCAGTTAGAGTTTACTTCTCAAAAGGAAGAGTGAAAAAAATTTGTGTTTGTAGCCATCTTTAATCTATCATACCCCCTCCTCTAAAATACACATTTCCATTCACCCACATTAATTAACACCACATTAAAATTCACTCACACATTAAAATTCTTGCAAGCAGAGCAGTCATGCTTTATCATAATTGAATATCTGTACTAGTGCCTATTTCTGAGATTTTGCCCATTATTTATGTTCAGTAGTAATTTAACTGTTGAATAAATTCACTAATGGCACAGAAACATCTTTGAATTTTTCCCAGAGGTCTACAGTGCCTAGATTTTAGATATTTAAAATATCCATTTGAATGAATGGAGATATGTATATTCTGTATAAAAAGTCAAAGTTAAAAGCTTATCAAATTAACATATAAAATGTAAATACATAAAGAATTTTTTTTCTTTCTGTGTGGGTGAAGACTTTTTATTAAGACAGTAAAACAAACAGTTGGAAGCTTCAGGGGTAATTTTCAGTTTTTGTGAGGTTTTTTGTTTTTGTTCTTAAGGATTTTATTTGTTTATTTGACAGAGAGACAGAAAGCCGAGAGAGGGAACACAGACAGGGGGAGTGGGAGAGGAAGAAGTAGGCTCCCAGCAGAGCAGGGAGCCCGATGCGGGGCTCAATCCCAGGACCCTGGAATCATGCCCTGAGCTGAAGGCAGACGCTTAACAACTGAGCCACCCAGTCACCCCTAATTTTCAGTTTTTGTATGAAGAGTGATAAATATACTCTTTTGGCCAAAATACGTATTGACTTGAGTGAATAGTGTTTCTGACAAAAGGTAGGAAGAACCAAACATTTCAACACTTAGGAAAACTGCTTTAAAGTAAAGATCATCTACTAATATATATGTATTTTTCATAGTGCAGCCATAGGAAAAGAAAAAGAAGATCTCCTAAGAATTCTTAAGAAAAGTATTACAATTAGAGTTATAGAGAGTTTATGACGTTTTCCCCCCAAATTTACTTGGTTTGTGAGTATATTGGCTTATTCTGAGTTTGCATCAGTTTCAAACTCAGAGGATGTGAAATAGAATTGCCAATATTATGTCTACATATTCATGGAAACCAAATGAAGCTTGAGTCATATAATTTATAACAGGAGTAAAGGAGAATTGGACTTACTTCTCCCCCTGCTGCCCCTGCTGCCATGACAGAAGCAGCCCTAGAACAGAAAGAATGTGTGTCTTCTAAAGTCTTGAGCCATTTAAAAATTCTTTCCTTTTGCATTAATTACATATTTTAGTTTGGTGTTAAGTTCTAAGTGTAGTGTCCTACATGAGCCCAAAGACACTCCAAAATAGTCTTCAGAATTCTCTCCGGAAGAGAAAAATCTGTTAGAAATGACCATACACAGCAAAACATAGAAAAAAATGTTTTAAATTTAACATGGGAAAATAAATTTAATTCTGCTTATAAGACCAGAGGCTTACAGTGTATCTTTTCAACACCTATGTCAATATCCCTTCCATTGTTATTCATGAATTTTATTATAAAATTCCTTGGCTTCACACTGCACTAGTTTTACCAGTTTTTTTTCCTAGAACTGTGTGGAAAATTAAGTATTTCTCTATTATTTTACTGATTGCTATTTATTATTAGAGAGTTTTCTCTCCTCTTGTGCATTTGCTTAAATAATTCCATTTAAATTTAAATCATAATTATATAAATAAAAATCTACTCAATATACAAGCAAATTAACTGTTTACTTATGAAATAGTTAACATACTTACATTTTTTAAAATTCAAGGGAGAGCAACATTCTTTTTGAAACTACTCAGTGAAAATAGACTTTCAAAATTCAAGAGCGATATTAATTGAAATTCCTATCTTAATAGAAAGAAAGAATTTTTAGTACAAATTAAGACTTTTCTGCAATAGCTTAAATAATTAATGAATTAAAGATAGTTTCCTCTGGAAACTATCTAAGTATAAAACCACATCTAACTTTATAAAATATCAAGTGATTTCTAAAACTGTAAATATAAGTCATATTTTAATGTATCACAAAAGACCTGATTGTAAAGTTGGCAATTGTCTTCAAATGTTGTTAATTTGAAAAAAAGCAAGTTACATTTATCAACTAATAAATACATAATGAAAATAATAAGGCAAATTTGATCACCATGCCTTGGAAGGGCAATGAAAAGGAGGCACACGGAAGGTGGATTAGGTAAGACCACGGAAGACATCTGCGCCCTGTGGGGCATGGGCATATGTGAGTGGAAGAACCTGGTGGTGGGAGGGAGGTAGATAGGAAAAATTCTCTGCTATTTTTCTAAAGGCCGGTAGGCGGTCTTCTGGTGTCTAATGCATTTATATTTTTTAAGTGCTTATTGCAGATGACATTCTTATATACATCTGAAATAAACTTTGTAGAGTGGTCAATGTAATGATTAAGGGTTGATTACCATAATGACTCTCTGTTTCTAAAATTCTAAAAGGGAAGTAGCGTGAATTTAATACCCACTAATTCAGACAATTACATGATATCCAAAATAGTAAACAGATAAAATGTTGTACTTTCTTAGGCTTACCTAATTCAAAGTTTTAGGAAATTTATATTGTACAATTGGGTTTTAAGAGCAAGATCTAAGAATTGGTCATTGATAAGAAAATTGTCTAATTATCAGTTTCTACCTCTTTCTCCCGGAAAAAAAATCTGGTGTCTGGATATAGTTAGCTAAAGTGGAATAATAAATAGAAAATAAATAAACAAGGTTATCTAGCCAAAAGGTTAACCACATCCAAAAGCCAGGCATTTTTAATAATTACAGCACCATTCCTCCCTCTACATTACCTTGTCAATACCTCCCATTCCATATCCATGGCACCATCTTTAGAAACTGAATCTTGTAAAATTGTATTATAATATCAACTCTTTTAAAAAACCCACACTCAGAAAGGACTTTAAGTGGTGACTATTATTACTGATCTATAGAGATCTGTTGTGTAGTATATATTTGCCACCCTTGTGGCACCCAGCATTTGCTGATGGTCTTCCTTTATTTGGGAATGCAGTTCCGTGGTAGAATTTGAGAACCTTTCCTAGCTTCATTGCCTTCAGGCATGATTTGGTTGTTTCAACCAAGGTTACTCATGTTTTTTCACTCTCTCTATCTAACACACACACACACACACACACACACACACACACACACTTCCTGATAGGAGGGGGAAATACCTTATTATCAGATGTTGATTTATTAAAATACATAATCTTTATATACTTTTTCTAGCATTTTCCAAAAGACATGAGAAAAAATGTCTTGAGTAGAAAAGCATTATAAATGAAAAATATTTTGACGTTCATCAAACTTCCTTTTTTTTTTCATGTGCTGGGCAATGGAACTTGATAACAAAGATAAAAGAATAATATCAATGGTGAGGTCAAGATGCAAACTTTTTTCTCATACTGATCTATATACTTATCAAATATTAAACCAGATTAATTGCATACCCAATGTGATTTCTTCTTTTTTTTTAAAGATTTTATTTATTTATTTGACAGAGATAGAGACAGCCAGAGAGAGAGGGAACACAAGCGGGGGGAGTGGGAGAGGAAGAAGCAGGCTCATAGCGGAGGAGCCTGATGTGGGGCTCGATCCCATAACGCCGGGATCACACCCTGAGCCGAAGGCAGACGCTTAACGACTGCGCCACCCAGGCACCTGCCCCCCCAATGTGATTTCTTTAACACATACATACATTACAGAGTAATTCCTGCTATCAGGGAGACTGGCAGGTGTGCTGAAAATGAGTCGCATGCATTCTACAACCAGGCTGGCCAACCTGCAGTATTTGCAGAGTGGCCTGTGCACCATTTATAACTAAACCACCCACGTGCACATCTCAGACCTACCAAGTCAGAATCTTCAGGGAGTGGAGCCAGGGATTTTCGTTTTTAATATTCATTCTCTGGGGATGCCTGGGTGGCTCAGTTGGTTAAGCATCTGCCTTCAGCTCAAATCATGAACCCAGGGTCCTGGAATGCGGTCCTGCGTTGGGCTCCTTGCTCAGCTGGGAGCCTGCTTCTCCCTCTGCCTGCCGCTCCCCCTGCCCGTGCTCTCTCTCTCCCCCTCTCTGACAAATTAATAAATAAAATCTTAAAAAAAAAAAACTATTAAAAAATACCCATTCTCTGGACGGTTTAAGACACACTAGAGAAATTTTGACGGTAAAGTGTGAATTTCTTCTCCAGAAAAACTTAACTCTTAAAATGGAACTAGAGGAATTAAAAATACTTTCCATGCTTCGCAGCATATTCAGTACATTGTAATTGTTGTAATTGTTATCTTTTTTAAATGCATCATTTCATAGTTTAGGATGACAACATTCTCCTCTTCCAACAGAAAACTGTAGTAGCTATACATTGTTTCAAATTCTTTCAGATAGGAAAAGCCCTAAGACTAGGATTAGAATACAATTAGAATACAATACAATGGCTGTGTACACCATTTAATTCCTTGCTATTTTGATTCCTTAAGCTTCTTTTTTCCTGCAACACCATTATGTCAAGCTTCCACAGTAAGACAAAGAATTGGGGCAAGTATTAATAGACCTATTTAGGCCATAACCCCAAAGTGTCTCAACAATCTATTTAATTTGGTTATGACAACCAATCCAGCTATAATATTTCAACAGGGTTGAAAAGTCACCCAGAACCACATTTTAGAGTATCTTGACTCAGGTGTAGACTGGACTAAATATTCAAAAGTGCACTTGGTTATGCCTGTTTTGGTAGATCATGCATATATATGTGTTAGTCAGAACTTCCTAACAGGTCTGTTTTTGTTGCACTATTTGTCCTGGATGGGGATCCCAGTTCTGGTGTTGAGTCCTATTATCACTAGAATCTTGAGAAATACCTGTGTCTTCAACCCCCTTACCTCACTACAGAGCATAATCAGTATTAGAGTTACAATCCAAGCAGGTAGACTAATAGAGAATTATAATACACATTTTTCAACATTTTTCTTTTGGCTAGTGCTAGTTAGAGCTATTGTATCCTTTGCATACAGAATTACAACGGCTAGTATAAACGAATTCATTAAATAGGTATTAGAACACCGTGAAGATTCAATGCAATGGCTTTGGGTTTAAAATCTTGGAAATTAGGGAAAATCTTCCACTCTGCCTTGGTGATACATTCACTGGGATCATGTCCAAATCTATCCTTGGAAGAGGTGATTATAATACCAGCTCTTAACCTATGTTTTGTTTATTCAAAAGGTTGATAGGTGACATCCTTTAGCATAGTCATGCCATGCACTAACATCATTGGACACATTCATTCTTTTCTTATATTTTCCAATGACATCCAGTCTTTGATGTTGATCATTTTTGTTGGCTCATTAATTCAGTTTTCCTTTGTTCAATAAAATCTCCAAATGCTGATGTTGAATTGCCAGGAATAAAGATACTGATGATAGAAATGGCACCAGAGAAATCGTTGCTATTCTTGGCCGCAGACATTTCCAGTCTGAACAATAGCTGTTTTCTTCATAGCTTTCACCAATGTCATATTTTAAAGCAGGGATTTTGTGAGCTCAACAAATGAATGGAAAAGGCTGGAAAATACGTTGCAGAAATATCTTGCAGGTAAGCAGGAAATTTGGAATAGATTATCAGAACAGAAAAGTTATATAGAGATGTCGAGGGCAAAAGACAAAGCAAAATTGCTGAAGTGTGCTTTAAAGTGTGGTGTGACTTGGTCAGCAGATTTGCCACTATTTTCCCGGCTAATTTTGAATCCATTGCTATATGGAGAATAAAAGGAGGGAAGTGAGAAGATTAGGCTATTTGAAGATTTCAAAACTATTAGGAATGTAAGTTTCATAAGAATAGAATGATCTTAAGGCATCTCAAACTCAGTGTAATAAAGTTCATATCCTTTTCAATGATAATTACCTAAATCAAAATTTTCAAATTGCAAATATCCAAATAGAGAGTCACACCTAGAGTTCAATGGATATAATGATAATCAGGGAGGATAGAGATAACATGCTTATACTATAGATTTCTACCTTTCCTGGCTTTTCCATCAAAGCATGAATGGGAGGTAACATATACAAGGAAAACTATATCTAATTGCAAAAAAACAAAAATGCAGAGCAATAAGGAGTTTACTAAAAATTACCTAAGACCTAGGGAAATTTCCTAAGGTCATTCAAATCTTTACCTTTTTACCTTTACAGAGACCCTCAAGAGTGACATCTGCCCCTTCAGAAGTCTCTTCCGATCTTCAAAACCTTTCTTTTGCTATACCATTTTCTCCTCACTCCTTAGTCATCTCTATATAACTTGAATCAAGATAATCCTTCCTGGGCTCTTTCCTTTGGATCACCACCACTATTCCTAGCGATGAGAGGTACAATTAAAAATCCTCATTATTGGGTAATAATAGTAGCGGTGGTTGGTGTGTGTGAGGGGGGTAGAAAGACAGATTGTACTTCATTTTGTGTCTTAATATATAAATAAAAACTCCCTGACCTAACATCTCTAGTTCTCAAGGCTCTTAAAAAATAGACCAGATTGAAATATGTCCCTTGTTTTCCCACCTGTCTGAGGGACAAAATAACTAGTGTTCCTCCTTTTCATTTAATAAGACACATTTCCTTACACATGGTAAACATTAAATAAATATGCACTGAAATGAATTTCACACTATGAGACAAAAATACTATAAAATTTATGTTTAAAATGTATCTGAGTGAAATATCTATGGTACACATGGTATGGTACATCAGTGAGTTATACACTTTTTAAATAATAAAATGTGACATAAAACTCATATATGATTTTATACCTTTTTTCTATGTGCTACTCAAACCAAATATTCTACTTTGAATATAACTATGAGTAGATTTGATGATACAGAGAATAGTTGGAGCCACTTTTCTATCAAAAATTTTTTGAGAACCAAAGAAATATAGAATGTAAATAAACTAAGATACATGATATACAAATACGATGTAACCACATATTTTTTTTGCTGGAATAAATAAAATATTAAGGGAACTGCTGATAAAATCCAGCCTAGTAAATGCATTGATTGGTCAAGCCTCTATTCTGAATCTTACAGATAGCCTTTTCCTTGGGAAAAACAAAGTCACATAGACCCTAAGGACGCTGCAGTGTAAATGTATCCTCAACTCATTGCCTCCCTGTCCCAGGCAGTGGTGTGCTGCAGCCTGCTGCTACCTGCCAATTGTTAAATAGTGTTAGCCATTCTGTGAGCCAGTTGTTAAGCAGAGCCATTAGCAAATATTAATTTATATAAACTTACAGTTGAATAAATTAAACTAAAATTAAAGGCATCACTTTTTAATTATATTACTACCTGTCACAATTGTGCCTTCACTCTTTTGAGGAGATTTATGTCTGTTGTATCTGTATGGCGGAAATACTGTAGCATTTGGTGATACCGTACATCTCTTTCCAACTGCATAATGAAGGATGTCATGGCAGACGCAGAGTGGGAATATTTTACGGGAATCTGCAAATGTTATAAATCAGGGATTGTTTCCCCCCTTCCAGAGCTGGTTGTCAAACATTTACTAGCACACCTCTCACTGTAGGCCACCATTTCTCTCAGGTGTGTGTAAGAACATGATGAAAGTGATCTGTGTAGAATAAATTGCATCCTCACCATCCCAGAAATTACTCCTGAAGGCCACAGTTAGGAAAATATTACCAGTCAACAAGCTCTCCGATAACAATGAGCGAATGGAAATTTCAACATCCCCTATTCGTGATGTGTGAGAGCTTTTGCTGCTTGCCACAGCCCTGCACTGACTTCAAATTCTAGTTCATTGCTATTTCTCGTTTAGGTTTCTGCCACGTGAGAATCTTACCACTGCGTGCTTGAGCTTGTGGCAGAACCTGTGGACTTCCTAACACAAGTATACCAAAGCCCGAGTCTCAGGCAAGTCTCTTGACTATCTAGCACTGATCTTAAAGCTTCCCAAGTACATCTAAGTGTCAAAGACTGGAACTGACTTTCCATTTTATCGTTAGCGGATCTTGTCATATTTTTTATGACCCCACTAACTGTATACCTTTCCTGTCCCTCTCATCTTTTTGTTTCCTGAAAGGCAAAGTGAGAAATTCTCTGCAAGTTTTATTAAAGAAATCAAGTCCCACTTAGAGAAAGCAGTCCCCTAAAAGTGTCACATTTATGACACTTTCTATAAAAGAGTGAAATTATATCATTTGGTGAGTGATCTGGGGGCCTGTTCAATTAATTGGCTCAAATTCAGGTACGGTTTAGAATGATACGTATTTTAGATGTGTTTCTCAATCTTTTTTACATATCGCCTCTCTAAAGAGAAAAATAAATAAATATAAGTTCTTCCTAACAAGAGAAACTAAATACTAAGGAATAAGATTTTGTTGGGTAAACTTGAGCTTTGGGGGCCACCAACCATTGCCACACATAAATGCTATCCTTGCACCCCCACCCCCTGCCCCAGAACGAATTTTCACCGTGTGGGGGGCCAAGTGATCCCTGGTGAGAATGCAGATACGCTTCCTTCTGAGAGTGTACTTCAGAATGTCCATTTGTTTCCAAGTTTAGAAGATTTGCCTCATATTAGAGAAGCTGATTATACAGAAACATCACCTATGTCTTTGTCAGATTGGCTTCTTTCCGTTTTCGGACACCAGGTTAGCATCCGGGAATGTCGTGTGAACTCTTAGGCAGTCTAGAGCAGTGACATTTACTAGGATAGTCACTGGACATATGTGACAATTTACAGTTAAATTAGCTAAAATAAAAAATTCAGTTTCACTTGTCACATTTTGAGTGCTTACTTGCCAATTATGTCTTGTGTCTTTTAAAACGGAAAGCACAGATGAGCGAATGTTTTCATCATTGCGGACAGTTGTATTCCTCCTGCTCAAAGTGTCGTCCACGGACCGGGCACTGCTGTCTGGTTTATTAGAGAAGCAGATTCCTGGGCTCCATCCCAGACCTACTGAAGCACAATTTGCACTTTTCACAAGATACCCAGGGTTTCATATGAGGACACATCAGTGCCGCCAAGAGGTCTTTTTTTCTTTCTTTTTTTTTTTTTTGTCTGCTTTTAAACATTAACTTCCTTGCAAATACATCATATTAAAATGTGCTTAATTTTTGAGATGTAGAAGTCAGTACTCTAACTACACTATTTTTTTTAATTCGACACACAAACAACAACTAAGTCATTATAAATTTATTTTATAGATAAGGATAATTATAGTATGTTTATAATTTTCCAAGTTGTCCTGTTTAATTAAACAAGTTAATCATTTGCTATAATTGTTTGAACCCACATATCTTTTAAATTCGGGAACCTTCTTTATTTTATTGGGACCTTCTGAAAAAAAGGAATATGCAGCAAAAGAAAATCACAGGCAGAGTCCCGCTCATCACGATGTGCCTCTTTTTTGAATCACGAAAATACTTTGGTCAACATAAGAGGACCAAGCCCTAATAAAGGCAGCTCTCCAGGAGTGGAACTAGATATTCACACTCGTAACTGCGAACGTAATGAGGTTAACCCAATTTTAAAAATAAAGAAAATAATTAAGCTATCCGTTATTGTATATACAAACCCAAAGATTTTTAATATTATTATAAAATAAAAAAAAATTCAGTTCTCAAAGTTGCAGAACCACTCACTGTGGCCTCCTTTGAAACTGAGAAAAATCTCACTTCATGCGTATTGTATATTTCATCACCTTTTACATTAATAGTAAATTGTTTTATGATGAAATTTATTAACATGTCAAATATAAGAATTATTACTGTGAGTCTTAGGTAGATCATTTGAATATAATTATGTTCTACATATTTGTTCTTGAAGATGAGTATTCATCTCTTTACAAAATGCCAAGATTCTAAGATAAACAGTTCTTGTAAAGATGTATAGGGCTTGGTTCAGGCTCTGAAGATAATTAGAAAGTTTCGCAAATGGGCTGGTCCTGAATTCCAACTCTTGAGATAAACCAGGGATCCAAATAAAATAAGCTAATCTGGCTCAAGTTTTATAAAATCATGCCAAAATTCCATCTTTAACTGGTTAAAAATACGATATACTTTGTGGTGGCCAAATAAAAAATAATCACATTATTTTGTGATGAAGACTATGGTCCATGTCTTTCTTTGAAGTGAGATTAAATTTATTTTTCTTCTGGCTCAGCTTCCTCAGTTCCAAGATTACAATTTGTATACCTGAATTAGTAAAGAAATCATCTAAAGTGAAATAAAAATTTCAAACTTTTAAGCTTGTAGACCTTCAAGGAGACCTTTCCTTTCACTCACTTACTCTCATAGAGATCTATTCCCTCTTACTATATTTGATATTACTTTCTAAAGCTGAAAGACAGAATATTAAAAAGCGTATGTATACATGATAAGAACTCAGTCACCCCCTCCCCACATTGGTTCCCAGTTGGCACGCTGCACTAACTAAAATTTCACCATTAGGAATCTATGACTTTATCCCAAATCATATCATCTCCAAACATCAGTTTTTATGTTGCAAAGTCCTGGGGTAGTTTTCATTTATATTCTACAGAATGAATTCTTTTATCAGATGGCTTACATCCAACTGTGACAGGTTACTTGAGTTTTAAGGAATGTGACTGGGAATATATGGGACAGAAGGATCATACCAGACCCTAGAGCACTACTTATGGATGACAGGCTTGGTCAGGGTACTAAAAGGACCATCTGAACTGCCCCATACTCTGGGATGACTTGGATGGAGAGCAAGGTATTAGAAAGGGAAGGTGAGGAAACAGGCTCCAATTTTACCTATGTCTCATTTTGCCCAGAACTATAAATGAGGAGACTATTAGCTGAACTACCGCTTCCTAATTCAATCAGGAACCCTGTATTTAATGTCTGAAGCTTGGGGAGCCTGGGTGGCTCAGTCAGTTGAGCATCGAACTCTTGGTTTCAACTCAGGTCATGATCTCAGGGTCGTGAGATCAAGCCTGATGGGATTCCCCCTCAGCACGTGTGCTCTCTCTTTCTCTGAAAGGAAGGAAGGAAGGAAGGAAGGAAGGAAGGAAGGAAGGAAGAAAGAAAGAAAGAAAGAAAGAAAGAAAGAAAGAAAGAAAGATCTTTAATAAACAATAAAGTCTGAAGCTTGGTGAATCTTAAAGATTAAGCTTATTAATTAAGCAGATGGAGTTTCAATTCAAAGGTTATGCCAAGCAAAGTACACAAAGCAGCAAAGACTTTTCAAATACCAATAAAGATGATTCAAATAAACACTCCTTTTTTTTTTTAACTTTGGATATTTGTGAGAAAATATTTTTCGGTCTGAACAATCTGGTGATAATTCTCTCAAATATCCACTTCGCTGTCACACAGCTCATGGCCCAAGACAGTAGCTGTATTATAATTCACATACTTCTGGACTATAGTAGAATAGTCATTACTGTCTTACCAGTGAAAGTATCATAGTAAAGCACTTTAATTAAAAAAATAATAGTGATGCCTGGGTGGCTCAGCTGGTTAAGCATCTGCCTTCAGCTCAGGTCATGAACCCAGGGTCCTGGGATCAAGTTCTGCATCGGGCTTCCTTCTCAGTGGGGAGCCTGCTTCTCCCTCTGCCTGCAGCTCCCCTGCTTGTTCTCTCTCTCTCTCTCTAATGAATAAATAAAATCTTTAAAAAAATAAATAAATAATAATACATTTTAGTAATTGAAAATAATAAATTAATACTGTTATGATATGTCTATAATTTTCCAAGTTGTTTTGTACAATTAAACAAGTTAGCCATTTGCCATAATTGTTTATACTGTCAGAGAAAATAGTTTTTCTAAAATTGTATAAAATAACATGCATAAAAAATGCATAGAGAATAACATTCAAATAAATGTATGGAGAGCAGAACTGATAACAATATAAATTCTAAGAGAATATAAAATTGCCTATAAAAATTATCAATAAAATTACATTTCCAGGAATCACGAAAATTCACCTGCATAAAAATTAACTATATTAAAAAAAACTAATCATTATATTTAAGATTATATAAAAAGATTCCTACCTATAAAAACTTGCATTTAAAAAAATCCAACACTCTTTGTATATCCTTATGATATAATGCATCAATATTGAGAACTACCTTCTGCAAAAAGTTAAAAACAACAGTTTTGAAAATATAAAGATTTTTATAAGTATTTCCAGAGTAATATTATATCCTGTTTATAAATTAACCAAAAAGTATAAGCATTTATTTTATTCACTCTATTTCCTAAATTTCCTAGGAATTTTTTAAAAAATACATGTGCTGCAGGAAATATATTTAATCATTTCTAATTAGCAGAAGTACTTCTATGCTTATATAAGCATTTTTAAGGTGTCATATTTATAGACAACTAAAACTTGGCTAGCTAATTTATACTTCTTGGATTCCAAAACTATTTCCTAGGAAACATAATAACATTTTAATTTTTATATCTCCTCACAATTCCACAAATATCTGACTTAGTCGCACTGTATAAACTATAAACATTCAATAGTAAAATTTTTATTTTTTTATTTTATTTTTTTTTTAAGATTTTATTTATTTATTCGACAGAGATAGAGACAGCCAGCGAGAGAGGGAACACAAGCAGGGGGAGTGGGAGAGGAAGAAGCAGGCTCATAGCGGAAGAGCCTGATGTGGGGCTCGATCCCATAATGCCAGGATCACGCCCTGAGCCGAAGGCAGGCGCTTAACCGCTGTGCCACCCAGGCGCCCCAATAGTAAATTTTTAAAAACAAAAGCAATCATTTATATTTTTCATTGAGAACTATTAAAATATACTGTGCACTTTATACACATTTTATATAAATATTTTAAATATAGTACTTTACACAAAACTACGTGTGATATACTCGTGAACCATTAAGGGATTTTAAAGGATAATATGATTGAACCTTACTTCTGTTTGCGCATTGGCTTTAAAATCTAATTCTGGCATTAGATCTGTTATTTTTTATTATTAGATATTTAAGTGATGTTTATCCCAAGGAAGGTATACATTTAGATATCAAGTCTTCCAATTTTCTCTTTCTAACTCTGATAAAATGGTAGAGAATTCTCCAATGGTAGAGAATTCTGAATTTCAAAGCACAAAATTCCCTATCTATAATATTGATAAATAGATGTCAAGTCTTCTTGATGTGGATAACTTTATGCGTCAGGTGTCAGAAGTTTTCAAACAGGAGGATTTAATGTAGGGATTTTGCTCCTCACGTGTAGGTGGCTCTTTAGAAGCAAAGGGAACCAACAAGGAGTTAGAGCAGGAGGTAGCTACCACCTCAGGGCTGGGGAGTAAAGGGAAGGGCAGGGTAACCGGAAGCTGGAGGCAGACCCCGGGGAAGTGGCGCACGCTTCCTAACTGCAGCTGAGCCCTCCAAGCAGGAAAAGGGAAGCTTCCGGAAGAAGCTGAATGCTGAAACCATCTGCCACTTGCTGGCGCGATGGTGACCGGCACTGCAAACAAACAGTAATAAAGAAGTCCTTCCTCTCCTTGCCCATCTTCCAAGCTCCGTATAGTTCCTCCTTTTTGCCAGAAACAACTAGGAAGTTGCTGGTGAAGAAGTCTATGAAGTGTAACCTGTAGAGTTCCAGCCACAGCTTTAGAACCGCATAGAAGGATGGGGCGCCTGGGTGGCACAGCAGTTAAGCGTCTGCCTTCGGCTCAGGGCGTGATCCCGGTGTTATGGGTTCGAGCCCCACATCAGGCTCCTCCGCTATGAGCCTGCTTCTTCCTCTCCCACTCCCCCTGCTTGTGTTCCCTCTCTCGCTGGCTGTCTCTATCTTTGTCGAATAAATAAATAAAATCTTTAAAAAAAAAAAAGAACCGCATAGAAGGATGGATTTGGAACTGAGATACAATGGATCAAAAACCCACAAGTACGAAAGCAATAACTGCCAATGTTTCGTTATTACATTCTTTGAATATACCTATCAAAATACATTCAGCTCTAATTACAAATAGTGTTTACATCAAACCAGTACTAATAAAATACTTTTTCTGCTATACAGCTATAACTCTCTGATACTTAAGTTCGTCCTCAGTTCATAGACGTACAACTTCTACATAGTAGTCATATTTAATTCTGCATTTCATTAAAAGTTATGAAATGGCAAATTCGGAATATGGTTTATGGAGGAGAAAGAACCTTATATTTTGCATCAGAAAAACTGGTTTTTAATCCAATTTCGATCACTAATTGATTTTGGACAAATCTCTTAAATTGCCTGAACCTCATATTCCTCATTATGGGGTTTATTTAATGATATTGAATGCTGTTTCAAGATTCATGGATTAGAGAGTATTTGATTCGATGAATTATAGAGGAAAAATACAATAAATTTCGTTGTTTTCGGAATTGTGTGATGATATGCTATAGAAGTGACCTTACATAAATTAATGGGGCTATAAATATATGAAGAAATTATTTAATCCACTTATTTGCTTTCAGATACATAGATGCCTTGGCACATAAAACTAAAAGAAAAGATTCTTTTTAGTTATAGCACTTTGTTGAAAGAAGTATAATAGAAATGGGTCTTTGTTTTGAATAAAATTGTTGCATCATTGCTAAAGCTGGAGAAAATACAATCAGATATGCCCAGAATCAGAAAGACATTGTTAGTTATTGTCTAAATTTTGCTTTTCTTCATAAATGTTATGATACTGGGAGGAGTACAAAGTAGTTATTTTAGAAGTCAGTAAATAGAAATTCCTAAATAATCAATCTAGCATATATAAAGGGGTTGAGATGTGGAATAACTTAGCATTTAGAAATCTTGCCATTTTTCTGAAATGTCAAAATAAGAATCAAAGTGACATTAGCAAAAATATTGGTTTCCAAAACTCAATAAAATTCAATAGAAATAAAAAAAAATGGAAAGGACCAACCAGACAAAAATATAAAAGAAAAACCTGGAGTCTAGATGCATAACCCAAGCTATTATGATTCTGGAATTTATTAAAAGGAATAATTCATGGGACATTTGGAAGTAATCTTTCTGCTATATTATGCATTCATGAGCTCTTTATTAGGATATTGTGGCTACTTTTTGGTCACCGCACTTTTTAAAAGATGTGGACAAACTGAAACAGATCAGTGAAGAATGAAGAAAATGAATAAAGGGATAGAAAATAGTAACCTGAGGAAAGGTTTAAAGAATTGTGTTGCTTATAATAAAGAAGAAAAGCCCCCAGGGCACTCTGATTATTGTAATTAGATACGTGAGGTATTTTCACAAGATTATAACTAATTATTATTTTTTCTTCATGTGAATGTTAGCTAGAACAAAAGAAAGGTATGTAATTAAAGAGCATTTTATTATATACATATATCCCCCAATTAAACTTGTGTTTGTTTGTTTTTCCATTTCTTTGATCTAGTGAGAGAAGTACTAGAAAGTTCTCTCGGTAATCCTTAAAACGACAAATTTCGTTTGAGATCTGAAAGTAGATCCCTCTTTCTTTCTGAGTAAACAGGGTAGTCTCCTTTGTCTAGGAAATGGGCTACATAGGCATTTGTGTTTTAGATGGTGTTGGCCCAGAACATTTAGTCTAACAATCTTTAAGAAGGCAGGTAGATCAACTGAGAAGAAAGACCATCTGGGGTCCTTTGAGTTTTGAGAAGTAAAAAGTAAGGCTCTGGCATGTTCAGAACTGCAGAGACATTTCCTGAAAAATTTTTGAAACAGCCCTTGCAGAGTCTGGGTAATGGCTGAATATGGCTGAGAGAAATAAGCATAAGCACCTTGACTATATCAATCAAAACAGTGCAGATCCTTGCTCCATACAATTCTCAGAGACTAGAGGAGAAGCCTTTGAAGATTTACGGACTCCATCACCTAGCTGACTGTGGAGGACCAGTTGTCAACAGAGACACCATGTGGCAGGGAGAAGCAACGGCAGTAAGACAATAATGAGAAACTCAACTTTCCCGCTTAAGTAGGAGGGGTTGAAGCTCAGGAAGAGAATTGGATTTTCTTTCTAATACGGATATTTCAGACTGTAAAGGAGATATGGTTGTGTTTTCAGCCCACCCTGGAGAAGTAGCTGTATAGAAAAGCAGCTACATTAAGAGAATATATTTAAAGATAAAAGGAATAATTAAAAGGTATAAAGATAAGTTGAAAACATTTAATTATTTACAAATATTGTTTCCTCACAAAATCTTTTTAATCTGCCTAGATGAGATTGCCCATTACTAATGCTCATGGCACCATGAACCTCTACTTAGAAGTCATTAAAATTGAAATCCTATATTTATCGCTTTATTATTGACAAAAGTCTCTTTCCCCCTTTAGAATATATATATTCCACAAGAGCACATCTCACCTTGGTATCTTCAGCACAGGCTCACTTTAGGCTCACAAGATCACCATTGTACTGTCAACTTCTATCACAATGGTGCATAACATATATTCTACACATAACTTGATAGATACATACATTCAATAAACAGGATCTGAATATCATTCTTTAAAAGTCCAGAAGTTAAAATTGAATACATTATAAAAAAAAAAAAAAACTCTTCTCACAGTAAAAATTCTGACCCCGAAAATTTCCCTGGTGTACCTTTCCAAACATGTAAAGAAGAAATAAAAATAAGAATTAATACCACTCAGACATAAATTCTTCCAGAAAGTGAAAAAAAAAGATAAGGGTGGGGGAAGGAATAATGCCTTATACAAATAGCACCCAACCTTTGATTTAAAACCCTGGCAAAGAAATTACAAGAAGGAAACATTACCAATCAATTGTAAATGTGGATGCAAAAATCTTTAACAAAATATTAGCAATTAGAATTTAGTACAGTTGATCCTTGAACAACAAGGGTTTGAGCTACACAGGTCCACTTATATGCAGATTTTTTTTCAATAAATACATATACAAAATATGTGTTAATCGACTGTGTTATCTGTAAGGCTCTCCATCAACAGTAGGCTATTAGAAGTTAACTTTGGACGGAGTCAAAAGTTACATGTAGATTTCTGACTGCCGGGGCGGGGTGAGGGGTTGGGTGGTAGTGGTGCTGCTGCTGCTACTAATCCCTACATTATTCATGGGTCAACAGTATACATCTATATATACAACTCTGAAAGGCCATTCTGGCTCCAGAACTTTCCATGGAATCCAGAGGCTCTTGTTGGGACAGCCTTACAGATCAACTTCTCTCGCTATCCAATCTTCTCTCCTTTCTATCTTTTTTACGTTTTTGGGTTCCCAAGACCACTCCTTAACAAATGTCTGGCAAGCTAATCTTTATCTCAAAGTCTGTTCAACAGAGAAGCCAAATTGAAGCAGTTAGTGCCAGGAATGTTCAAAAAAGCAGATGCTGATGTGCGACTTCAGAGCTGGATCATCTGTTGCCTGACTGGAGGGTGACTGGACTGTCACAAAGTCAACCAGGTGGTAGCCCAAAATGTAGCAGCTGGGCCAGATGTGATTCTCTCTCTAGACTGGAATAAGAGGTGCATGGTATATGGCTATTGACTTCATGAACGTGTTCTTTCCCACTCTTATCAGAAGAGAGGATTATGAACAGTTAGTATTTACTTGGAACAGAGGAGACACTTACAGACATTCGGAGTTTTATACCAAAGCTATGTTAACTCTCTTACACTCTACCATGATATAGTCCAAGGGGATCTGTACCTCTGAATATCCCACAGAACATCATTGGTCTACTGTATTGATGCCCTGATGCTAATTGGACTGAATGAGCCACAGGTGGCTAGTGGATCAGAGGCCTTAAGAAGACCCATGTAGAAAAAATGAAACAAGATGAAACCGGAGAGGGAGGCAAACCATAAGAGACTCTTAATCTCAGGAAACAAACCAAGGGTTGCTGGAAGGAAGGAGGGTAGGAGGGTGGGGTGGCTGGGTGCTGGACACTGGGGAGGGTATGTGTTGTGGTGAGTGCTGTGTATTATGTAAGACTGATGAATCACAGACCTGTACCCCTGAAACAAATAATACATTATGTGTTAATAATAAATAAAATAAAATAAAATAAAATAAAATAAAATAAAATAAATATATATAAAAAGAAGAAGACCTATGTGTTCCAAAGGGTGGGAAATAAAACCCTCAAAGATTCAGGGACCCACTGCATCAGTATAACTTTGAGGGGCCTAGCGATCTTTTACTTTCCAGTGTAAAGGGTAGATTATTGTGTTTTGTACCACTAAATAGAAAGGACTGTAGTATGTAGGCTCATTTGTGTTATGGAGTCACCACGTGGCATATCTAGGAATATTGCTCTGATTTCTGTATCAAGTAACACAAGAGTTGGCCACCTTTGAGTAGGGCACTGAGCAGAAAAACGCTCTAGCGTCTGGTCTCTAGACAAACTCTAGAGTATTAAAACTGACAGACCTTACAGTATTTAATATATCAGTAGTAAAAGGTGCTATGAGGAATTTTTGGAAAGTCTCAATGAAAGAATTATAACAGACCCTTAGGGTTTCTAGCAAGACCATGTCCTCTTTAGTGGGTAATTACATGCTTTTTGAAAAGCAGCCTCCTGGTCGAAACCACTGAATTATAGATAAAAGATTAATGAAACAGGATAAAGTGTCCAGAAACATTTCCACTGATCCAAATTAGCATGGAAAAGATGGACTAATCAATACGTGAGCTTTGAATAATGAACTACATGTTGGGGTAAAAAAAAAAAAATTAAGTTCAACCATCTTTTCACACTAGCACCAAAGTAAACTTAGGATTGGAGCCTAAGTGTTAGGATAACAACCTTCGGGCCTCCAAACTTGTTTGGGTTTTCTTGAGGATTTCATTGACTTTACAGATTAATTTGGAAAGTGTCATCATCTTTATAGTATTGAATAATTCCCATTTAGGAGTATGGTCTGGTCCTTCATTTATTTTGGCCTTTCTTTACGTTCTTCGGTAGGGTTTTAAAGTTTTCTTGATATACGTGTTACTTACTTGTTTTTTAGATTTTATTCCTAAGCTTTTTGCTTTTCTTATTACTCTTATAAATTAAATATTTTTTAAATTGCATTTTTCTCATTTTATATGCACTGAAAACTTTCTGTCTTTTAGAATATTTTTGTATGTTGTATTTACAATATGTGTTGTCACTATAAGTTTTTTTAAAAAAACTTGTTGGTATAATGTTCTCTCCCCAAATGTTACCATTCTTCTTTCCCCAGGTTCTACATAAATAAAGAAACTAAAGGGATGGAAAATGGAGGCCAAAATTGAAATGTCTAAGCTATAGAATGTAACTTGATGGGAAAACCAAACAGGCCTGCCAACTGAGTCCCCAAATTTGGCAAATGTAATCCACCTAGTAACAAACCCTGACAGACCGTGTGCAATTGATTCTGAACAACGATGGCTTTCTCCTACCCCTCCCCTGTTTATATCGCATGAGTTTCTGTTGTTTGTAGACTAACCCAGAACCATGCCGTAAGTGGATTTTGGAAAATATAATTCCAGGCTTCTCCTCTGAAATATAGAGGGGACCTAAGGAAAGAGTAGCAATGATTTGAGTTGACATACGACAGGGGCCCTAGGGGCAATTCCATCTTGCCACATGTTTTTTTCAAATACAGCCACTCCCAGGAATTTTCTACGACTGCAATGGCAGATTTGAATATTTGCAACAGGAAATATTGCTGGAAAAGTCTCAAACATTAATTATCTGACCCTGCAGAGGAAAAAGTTTGTCAACTCTTGAAATAGAAAATTCAATATGCTTTTCAATATATTCTATGGGTATTGGTCTTTTGTGTTTTCTATGTCTTCTTGAGTCAGTTTTGGTTATATATCTCCTTAAATATCATCTATGGCATCTAAATTTATCCCTTATCTTTTTTCCTTTACGTCTCTTTTCTCATTACTAGTAATATGTAATATGTTTCTGATATCTTTTGTTTTGGGACAAAATAAGATTTTGCCAGAAGTTATTTCATTTAGTTGGTAAAATTTGTTGTTTATTTTAATTAATTTTTGCTTTTGCTTTTATGTTTTCTTTTATATTTAAAAGGAAATAACCTTGTTCTTTTTATGTGACTTCTTGGATTGAATGTCCAATTCATTTATTTAAAGTATTCTTGTGTTCTAATAAATACTTATAAATTTTCTTCTTGGTACTGCTTTGGTCTACATCCATTACTTCTGAAATACAGAGATTCATGATTAATTTTGAAAGGTTATATTTTTAGTTTTGATTTTCTCTTTTACTCAAGTTGTATTTTGAAATGTGTTTTTAATTTTGGAAATGAAGGGCTTTATGTGTATGTATGTTTCTAGTCATTTATAGTTAATTTCTAGTTTATTGCATTGTAGCTTGAAAATGAAGGCTGTATAGACTCCCCCCCCCCCGAAATTAGTTGAGTTATTTACTACAGCCTTATAAGTAGTCATTATCTACTATTGCAGGGGCAAAGAATTTGGGTTTTGTATAAGATTAGATGTAAATTAAATTTTTTTGTAACTTTTTTCTTTTATTGGTTATAAAATTCTCTCTGTATTACATCAGTCCTGTTAATTGTGCCATTCAAATTTTATCTTCAACATCATGTGGTCCCAAACCAGACAGAGATGGGAAAGGGGAAGGGAAGGGAAAATTGACAGCAGGAAGACAAAATTGAGGTGGTTTCTGCTACTTTATATTTCAGTTACCACAGACCAATTCAGGTGCAAACAGGAACATGTATCTTATTAATAAAAGAAACAGAAGAAGCAAAAAACTGAAAAAAATTCTAAATCTTTCAGGGTTTTTTTTGTCCATATAATCTGACAACTTTTGGAAGAGGTATATTAAAAATCTTCCACCATGATTGTAGAATTGTGTACTTCTCTTTTTATTAAACATTTATATTATTATTATTATTATTATTATTATTATTATTATTGCTTTTTAAACCAAAGCATTTATTTGGGGTCTTAGAATTGCAATTTGAGAGCACAGGCTCAGGAAACAACCCAAATTGTGTCCCACTAGGGAACAAAAGTTAGGGGTTTTTAAAGACAAAAGGGAATGTCTGATACGTGTTTACAAATAATTGTGATTGATGTTGGTGGCAGAAATCTAATTTTGGCTAAACAGAATTGGTTGCTAAGGCCATCACTGAGTAAAAGTCCATTACTGTAGCAAGTTGCAGGTGTTCTTGCAGAGCTGGAATATTTGTGGTTTGGCCCTGTTCAGAAGTTTATGGTCCATCTTAAAGACTCCACCAAAAAACTACTAGAACTGGTAAATTAATTCAGTAAGGTTGCAGGACACAAAATCAATATACAGAAATCCTTTGCTTTTCTATACACTAATAGCAATGCAGCAGAAAGAGAAATTAAGAAAAACTGTCCCGTTTACAACTGCACCAAAAATAATAAAATATGTAGGAGCAAACTTAACCAAAGGAGTGAAAGACCAGTACTCGGAAAACTATAAAAACTGATGAAAGACATGCAAAATGACACAAAGAAATGAATAAAGACATTTCCATACTCATGAGTTGGAAGAACAAATATTGTTGAAATGTGTATACTACCCAAAGCAATTTACAGATTTAATGCAAGCTCTATTAAAATGCCAGCAGTATTTTTCACAGAACTAGAGCAAACAATGCAAAAATTTGTATGGAAGCACAAATGACCTCAAACTGCCAAAGCGATCTTGAAAAGGAAAAACAAAACTAGAGGTATCACAATTCCAGGCTTGAAGCTCTATTACAAAGCTGTAGTGATCAAAACAGCATGGTACTGGCACAAAAACAGACACATAGATCAATGGAACAGAACAGAAACCCGAGAAATAAACCCACAATTAATATGGTCAGTTAGTCTTCTCTCTCTCCTTTTTTTTATTAGCAGAAATTTTTGTTATAAATGTCTGAGCTATAGAGTGTGATGAAGGAAAGTTTGCGATTGTTCTAAGATCTTTAGGTAAGTTGTGTCCAGTCTTTTAATGAGGTCATCGAAGGCATTCCTCATTTCTGATATTCTTATCTTTTTTCTTTTTTTCAATTTTTTTTCTTTTTTATTGAAGTGTAGTTGACACACAATGTTATATTAGTTTTAGGGGTACAACATAATAATTTGAGAAGTCTGCATGTTGGGCTATGCTCGCCACAAATGCAGCTACCATCTGTCACCATACAACCCTATTACAACACCACTGACTATATTCCCTGTATTGTAACTTTCATCCCTGTGACTTATTCCCTACTGGAAGCCTGTACTTCCCACTCTCCTTCACCCATTTTGCCCATCCCCCCAGGGAGAATTTTTATCCGTCTGCCTACATTACCCATCTATTCTTGCATGTTGCTGCTTTTTCCATTAGAGCCCTTACCGTATTCATCCTGGCTATTTTAAATTCCCTGTTCGTTAATTCCAATACCTGTATCCTATCTGAGTCTGGTTTCTGATGCTGACTTTGTCTCTTTTGATTGTTTTGTTCTTGCTTTTTATTGTGCTTTGTGGTGTTTTCATGAAGGCTGTACATGTTTTATTGGGTAATAGGAACTGAGGTAAATGGCCTTTAGTGTGAAGTTTTATGTTAATCTGGTTAACAGTTGGGCTTTACTTACTGTTGGTTTAGTTATAGATGCCAAATTCTTCCTGTGTTCTTATTGTTGTCTCCTTTCTTGACCTTGGGTTTTTAGAAGTACTTTTCAGGGAGAGTCTGTTTCTCTCAGCTTTAATACACCATTATTATCCAGGAGCCCTTCGGGTGGGACAGTTAGCTATGGATGCCGGAGGGCATTCTATAATCCCCCGATTAAAGCTCAGTCTCTCACCCGGGCCTCTGTATCTGGCCTGTGACCTTCACAAGTGTTTTCTTCCTGTATAGCTTCCCTCGCGGTGGACAGGAAGGCTGGAGGCGGCTGGAGGGAGCAGAACAGCTTCCCCCAGGGCTCTAGGACAAAGTTCTGATAAAGGTTTTGCCGGTGGAGAGGAGGTCTTTGTTACAGAGAAGGCTCTGGGCGTACATCACTAGAGTTACTCTTCCTTTTCCACTCTCCCCAGTCTTCACTGTGACGACCTGTGGGGGTTCCTCAAGGTAAAGTCCATAATGTGTGGAGCCCGAGGGGTCTCCTCATGCTAGTCCACACTCCAGTGCGTCCATCTTTCTCTTGTTGTAAGGATAGGAGTGGCAACTTCCAAGATCTTTACATCTGAAATTGGAAGCCCCTAATCTAGTCTTTATCATTATAAATATGCTTGTTTGGGGCCTCATTGAATGCTTTTAGTGTTATATCTTACTTTATCTGATTTTTAAAATCATCATTTGTTTAGGACATTCTTAGTCATGTCATTAAAGTTAGCCTTTCTATGTAATTTTTTATTTTGTTTTTTTGCCTCATAAAAAGCACAGAGCTGGATCTGTTTCTTAATGTAACCTGACATGTATCCTTTAATAGGGTAATTCAACCCATTATTCTCATATTGTCATTGCTCTGTGCTGAGGATTCTGACATTTGACTTTCCAAATTGATGATTTGTTTTTAGCAGTCTATTTTTAAATTTCCCTTATTAACTTTTTTATATAAAAAATCATATTATTGTTTTTAACATTGCAAAACCTCTACTTTATTCTCTTCTAATTTCTTTGAAATGTTTCTCTTATATTATCTTAATGATTCATTTTTATTTCCTTACACCTATCTGGGGAATATCTTACCCAGGTGCTAAGAATTTAGAAATGAATTCAGTCACCAGTTGGCTAGGAGCCAATGGACTGGCAAGCTGTGACACCCAGGTTGAGAGCTCTGTTTGGAAGCCTCTAAGTTACTAAGCTTTTATGGAGTGAGCAGTACGATGCATTTTTTTCTCCTGGCTTCCCACTTCCCTGGCACAGTCCTTTCCTTAGTGGGATACAATAGGTAAGTGCACTATGCTTCTCCCTGTGCTATGATCACAATGCAGATAAGAATAGTTCCTCTGTGAAAGCCACAGCACGGGATAGATAGCATCACTCTAATTTCCTTATGCAGGTTCTCCTTTCAGACTGCATGGTCTTGCATGCTAGAAATTGCTCCTTGCAGAGTCTCCTTGTAAAAGAAAACCCTTTTAAGATTGATTCCCATGTTGGGGCACCTGGGTGGCTCAGTCAGTTAAACGTCTGGCTTCAGTTCAGGTCCTGATCCTGGAGTCTTAGGATGGAGCCCTACCCACTCCCTGCTCGGTGGGGAGCCTGCTTCTCCCTCTGCCCTTCCCCTCCATACTTGTGCTCTCTCTCTCATGCTGGCTCTCTTTCTCAAATAAATAAAGTCTTTAAAAAAACATTGATCCCCATGCGAGGTGGATGGGGGGAGGGTGTAACTGAGTGATGGGCATTAAGGAGGGCCCCTGATGTAATGAGCACTGCTCGTTGTATGCAACTGATGAATCACTAAATTCTACTCCTGAAACTAATAATACACTATATGTTAAAGAAATTGAATTAAAAAAAAAAAAAAAAGATAGATCCCCATGCTTCTCCCTAAGCTGTATCCCTTGGCCCAATCCCCCAACACAATTTCTCAACACACACACACTCACATACTAATTACCAAAGAGGTAATTAAAAAAAAAATTTATTAGTAACGTAGGAAGCCATATTTATAGAGTCTCATTAGTTATTATTAACTCTTTCCATCTTCTTGGATTACAGTATTAGATAAAGTAACTTTCATACCGGAGTCTGTTTAAATATAGCAATATATGCCTGAAGAAGACTGAAGAATTTTTTTTTTTTAAGATTTTATTTATTTATTTGACAGAGATAGAGACAGCCAGCGAGAGAGGGAACACAAGCAGGGGAGTGGGAGAGGAAGAAGCAGGCTCACAGCAGAAGAGCCTGATGTGGGGCTCGATCTCATAACACTAGGATCACGCCCTGAGCCGAAGGCAGACGCTTAACCACTGCGCCACCCAGGCGCCCCAAGACTGAAGAATTTTTATATTTTGTTCTTTGTAAGGAAAAGAGAACCTTACATTTGAATTAGCTGAAGTAAAGAAATATATTTTGTATCTATGTAATTAGAAAAACGCTTCAATTTTTATTTGTATCTAGTCAAGCTAAAGCCCTCACAATCGTAATGCCCTACTTATTCACAAAATACTATTCTGATAAATTGTGAAAATGAAGAGGCCTAGTTCTTTAAATGTATTTTTGTCTACTTGTCAATGTGGAGATAATAAAGTACATTGCTTCAAAAACAATGGAAAGAATATTAAATTTAGTAAGCTTTATTCACATGTTAACATTCCAGTTTCTTTTGACCTTCTTAAATTTTGGCATACGTCCTTCTTCTCTGCTTTTCTCATCTTCTTCCAGATCAATTCCATTTGGAGCTACAAATTTGTTAAAAGCAACATTTAAGTGATCATAATGAAATCAGTGAAACTGCACTAAATGCCATCTATTGTAAATTTTGAAATATATTATTTCACTAACCTAATAAAATCTCTATTGCTTTTAGCTATTCCATCAGTAACACTGAACCTGATTTGGCATCTGGTTGGGACAACTTGTGTCTTGGTTTTCAAATGGAAGCAATTAACTCAGTCAATTGTACATAGTTTCCCTAGGAATTACACTAAATAAAATAGAATGGCAATAGATGAAGAACTATTTTATATATCCCTATATTTCTTTTGATAACGCACTAAAACACAAACAAGAACAATCACAACAAAATCCCCATAATTTTCTAAGAGGCATAAACACATGTCTCAAGTACCATATTTATCTCTTTTATGCTTGTTTTCTTAAATATATCTTATTTTATTCTATATTAGAGAAAAGTTGATAAATACTTTATCCTTAGGAAAGTCAATTATGTGATTCATATGGGTATTTTCCATAATCCATGGATAGAGATTTATGTTAAATAGCTACGAATTCTGACCTTATTTTGTTATAGATTTCTTCAAAAATTAGGCAGATGGAATCTTGACCTCACATCTAACAGAAAAGATTTCCTAGGGTTGCTCCAAATCCCAAGCCTCAGAATAAATGACTCTCTTCCTCTTCTTTACATATTCCTGATACAAGCCTGTCTATTGCATGCAAATATATAAACTTCCTTTTGAACACCTGCCTTTTGTTCTGGTCTCAAGCTTTTAGTGGCTCAGAGATCCCAGGTTACTGGCACAACAGTCAGGGTAGAAATTCCTTGAATAACGCTGATTTGTGTTAGAGCAGCCATTCTTGCCAGTAAAATTTTTATTTTTAATCTTTAGGTACAAAATTATTTTGCAAACACCATTGGGATAGAGCCAGTTAACAATGAAGGATACAGGTTGATTGACACTGAAGTTTTGTACACTATTCACTAGTGGAGAAATTTAAATTCTTAAAAAATTCCATAAATAACCCTTTAAATCAGTTTTACAGTTATTTACTTAAAATTCCAAAAAAGAATTAGTATGCCACAAAATTGAGACGACAGTGATGTGCTATTTTGGAATCACAATATCTTACATTGAAAGAGATTTACTCTCAGTGCAGATACACTACATTGTTTGCTTGAACTATTTGAATGAAACTCTTTAATATTTGGAAACAATTCAAAATCAACATATTCTTTTGTGAAGCATACATCTTCAATGTAAATCCGCTCATGTTTTATCTCGTACTTAAGATTTTGGTGTTCAATGTTCTTCATTGACTGATCTGACTTGTCTCTCTGGTTTTATCTTCTTCTACTTTCCTACCATGTTCCAGCCATACTGTAGCTCTGAATACCTGTGGGCTCACACTTAGTTCAAATGTCCATATACATCCTGGTCTGTATGTTTAGAAAAAAATCTCTGTACCAGAAGGACTCTCATCCAGCAAACTTCTAATTATTTCATAAGGTTCATTCTAACTATCTCTTTGGGGAAACCTTCATGATTCCTCCGGTCTGAGCTATGTGGTCCTAGACGTATGTGGTCTCTCTACTTACCTGTGTGACAACTCTTAACCATACTCTTTTACAAATGTCCGTTTCCCTACTTTGGATCACTTTCAGGTAGGTATCATTTCTTACTAGTTTTTATATTCCCGTTGCCTATTATATGATGTTTGGCCCACGTAAATATCCAAAACATGTTTTTATTCAAATGAAAATAGAACAAAAATGAGCTATATAATATTCCTTCTGTCATAATGAGTAATTTTCTTACTTAAAAAAATACCGTCTAATGTTGTTGTTCTAACAGACTACGACTTTTATCTTTATAAACTTTAAAAAATCAGGTCACTCCTAAGTTTGACTAATTTACAAAAAAGTATAGGAAACTGAGTTGAATTAAATGGAATTAATAAATAAAAGAAATTGACACAAGAATAAGGAATAAAAATCAAAAGTGCATTAACTATTTTGTCTTGGAATAAAAAGTTTTTACTTTGAAATATCAATTTTGACTAATGACGAAGTCCATAAATGCTTATGGAATTCTCTTCCTATTGGCACTTAATGACATACATATGATGTTGACAAAAGGCCAGATTTTGCTCTCCGTTAATATTTTTGGAGTCTATCTATCTATCCACTTATCTGTTTTTACCAATTCTATTTTCCCTTCAGTACTGTGTTTTGACTTTCCATATATTGTCTTTAAAGTTCTATATAGAAAATTTATTTTTTTTTAAGATTTTATTTATTTATTCGACAGAGATAGAGACAGCCAGCGAGAGAGGGAACACAAGCAGGGGGAGTGGGAGAGGAAGAAGCAGGCTCATAGCAGAGGAGCCTGATGTGGGGCTCGATCCCACAACGCCGGGATCATGCCCTGAGCGGACGGCAGATGCTTAACCGCTGTGCCACCCAGGCGCCCCATATATAGAAAATTTATTATAACTCATTTACACAAAGCAGAATATGAAAATGAAAAGACCTAGATTTCAATTCTGGCTTTAATACACAGAAAAAAAATGAGAAAAGGTACCTACCTCCTGAGTTAGAAATACTGTACATAAAGCTTCTGGTATAAGGTAAATGATTTATGTTGGCTTTGGGTCCTTTATCTCATTCTTACCTCTTTTTCCTGTGAACCCCATCTCAGTTATTGAAGATGACAGACTGCAGTCTTTCACTATGTTAATTATCCTTTTCTTTTTCAAAATCTCTCCTCCCTTTACTTTCATTAATTTTATTTCCTTATTTATTTTAACAATTTTTCCATTTTTCCTCTAAGTAGAAGCATCTCTAAATATCTAGCTGGACTCTTTCCTCCGTATTTTCCCTCAGTGTATCAGTTGGTATTGTGCCTTATATTACATTGTTGCCCTTGACTTTCTCCTAAGTATAGGTTTTTCATTTCTTACAGCTTGCCAGACATCACTATTTGGTTCCTCAATCTCAATGCATCTGAAATAGAACATTTCATCTTTCTTCCCACAATTGCATTTCTTCTTCTGTTCCATACTTCTTTAAATATCCCATCAACCACTTACTTGTCCAAGTTCAAAAACCATGAGTTGTACTTGAGTGTTTTTCACTACTCTCCACATTGAATTGCATTATAAGTAACATGGATCCTTCTTTTGAAATCTCTCCCACATATAATCTCTTCTCTATTTCAGCTCCTTTTGAAAAGTCCTATTACATATCTATCTCTGCTCTCCATTCTAGGTGCTATGTCCAAAGTCCAAAATATTAGGTCTGAAACTTTTCCCTCTACCTTCAGAATAAGAAAATATATTAGTAAACTAATATCTAAATAGTCAATGAAGTTGTGAGAGTCTGTACTGTGTTGCTTTTTTATATCTGCTTATAGTGCTTGTCATGGGCTAAATTTTGTCCCCCCCGCCCCCCGCCAAAAGTCTACATTGAAGTCCCAACCCCTGGTACCTTAGACTGTAACCATATTTGTAGATTAGATCTTTGAAGAGGTGATCAAATTAAAACAGGATTGTTAGTAAGGGCCCTAATCCAATAAGCCTAGTGTTCTTATAAGAAGAGGAAGGGGAAAAAGGTGGGGGTGGGGGGAGTGCCTGGCAGGCTCAGCTGGTAGAGCATGCAACTCTTGATCTCAGGGTTGTGAGTTTGAGCCCCATGTTGGGTGTAGACATTACTTAAAAGTAAAATCTAAAAAAAAAAAAAAGGAAGAGGAAGGGACAACAGGGACATGTGTGCACACACTAGGATGACCATGTGAAGAGGCAGCAAGTGAGCCAAAAAGAGAAACCTTAGAGGAAACCAATTCTGCTGGCGCCTTGATTTTGGACTTCCAGGCTTCAGATTTGTGAGAAAATTAATTTCTGTTGTTTAAGCCCCAATCTATGTTATTTTGTTATGGTGGCCCTAGCAAACTAATACGATTTTGAACTTGGGTCAAGTACTTTCCAATGAATAGGGATCCTAATGTCCTTCCTGTACATAGTAAAGTTGATCATGTAAAGGGAGAGAAAGAAAGTTCTAGCCAAAGAAGAAAGCAAAACTGTAAACGTATAGCTTCAGAGTCAGAATGCTTTTTATCCATTGCTCTATTATTATTTCACATTGAAGTTTATTGTAGATTAGCTTTTCAGAAGAAGGTTTCTGTTTTTAAATGTTGGAAGGCCTTGGTATGTTTAACGATGGAGTTAGTAGAGAAGGTGAAGATGAAAGTAAAGGAAAGAGAGAGGAGAGTCGTTGAGTTATAGTTCCTGCATCTCCCACAGGTGATAAAATTCAAAGAACAGGTGAGGGAATTGATCTTGGAGAGGACAAGAAACATAGAAGAAGAAAAGGAGAAGTGAAAAGTTCTTTTCATAAGTTGGTTTGTTGACTAAACCTTGAGGAATATCCATTCTGATGGCTTCTAATTTCTCATCGGTTGAGAGTGAGTAGGAAGTGGGATGTTCGGAGGTTTGAGGAAGTGGAGAACGTATGAAATAACATTAGAAAACAAGAGCAAACATAATAATACTATTGTGCTTTTAAAGGGCCAATCTAGTATAAATGTCATTTAAGCTATTGTTAAGTAATTAATCTGTTCACTCAGGTTTGGAGAAAGCAAGTAGTTGGCTTCAGCCAGGATTGGAATTTTATCAAGGGAATACAGCAGAAGAACAATGAAGCAGTGTAGTTCAGGATATTAATTAAGAAGTTATTCCTTGAAACTGCCTAACCATAATTTATATTCCTGTTTCGGCCACTGAACTGAAATAGAACAAACAAAATACACAAAAAAGCTACCCCATCGTTCCTATGTTTCTGGTCACCCACATGCTTGGTTCCACCATCCTCGTCCTATCATGTTCCATTATACATTCCTCAACATCTAGTCATCACCACTCCTGGGAATTTTGCTTCAGAGATATCTCTTATGATCTCTGGCTTCTTTTGTTTTCCAAGACTCTGCTTATGTTTGGGCTCATATTATTTTGTGTAGACTTTTACAACTTCCTCAGTGCTCTTCTTGTTCCTTGTTTTGTCTCCTATCATTGTCTCCAAACGACTGTTCAGTGATCATTCTACAAAACAAATCTGATCCTATGATTCCCTGAAGACATTTTACTGCTAATTAAGGAGGGCACGTGATGTGATGAGCACTGGGTATTATACGCAACTGATAAATTATTAATACTACATCTGGAACTAATGATGTACTATGTGTTGGCTAGTTGAATTTAAATAATAAAAAAATAAAAATAAAAAAATAAATGTAAAAAAAAAGACACTTTGCTGCTATATTGTAGCATAGAAAATGAACGTCATTGTATATTTGGCCCTCCGTAATTTGGCCCATCCCAGTTTCTCCAGCTTTGTCTTCTGTCCCTCTCTATTTTCCTCATATCATTAACTCTTTGTATTCCAGCAAAACAAAACTACAAAAATATGGATAATGTATAGATGTAATCTACATCTATGTCCCACACGTGTTTTTCTACTTGTTAGAAATTCCCTTTTCCCTTTGGTCAATCTGGCATATTGATTTGTATAAAGCCCAACTCAGGCATCATTTTGATAAGAAATGGCAATCCTTCCCCCGTAGCCTTGAGCCAGTTAATAACTCACTCTCAAGAGGCCATGAATGCCTTGTACATGAGTTTTTTGTTGTAATGATAATACGCTAATGTTACACTATTGGGGAGTGGTGCATTTAAACGAGGGGGTAGTATTGTGTTTAACTCATTTTAGGATTGATAGATGGACATGGTATTCATTGGTGTGTCCCCTGTGGACCAGCACCCCTTCTTGCTCATTTTTAGTGAAAACTCTAATTTTCTTTTTCTAAGGCTCAAGTCTTAAATTCATTGTGGAATTTTTCTTCCCATCTAACACTTACTAAGTTCTCATTCTTCTCTTTGCTAGCATTGCTGCCCTCTATTCTTGTTCTTGGCAAATTATCTTAGGCACAAGACCGACCACCTGACTGAAGTTTTTTCTTTTGCTAATTCTTGTTGATTATCCACTTCATATAATATTACCATCTCAAGATTAAAGGTAAATGTGGAACTCTCTTATAGTTTTTCAAATCTATTGTTTGCTATGCCTCCCAGAGGAAGATAGCTCATTAAGGGAAGTTACCATGTTTTATACTTTCTAGAACTATTTGTATAAACTATCGTATAAACTTGCTGAGTTAAGAGCTGTATATTGCCTCTCCAGAATGTCTAGAAGATTTGATCATTTCTGTTTACTTTCATGGCCTTCATTTCATCTAGTCCTTCACCTTATGCCATGATTACTCTAAGATCCTTTTAGACAGGCACGGTGCCACTAGTCTCTTATTTTGGCTAATACTCTATTCTTATATAAACACAAAAAGCTTTGTTTCACCATCCCTCTAATCTACCAGGAGCTTATTCTTATACTGTTTGTTTTGTATTGTTTGGGTTCTTGTTGTTGTTGTTGTTTTGTTTTTTACAGAGCAGCACTTTCTGAATACTATTTCTTGGAACCCTAAGTCTATGGAAATTTAAACTTATGGCATAAAAAAAAAAGAAAAAAAAACCTTGGACAAACATGTTACAGAGATATTGGGTGACATAACATTGAAATGTTTCTTTACGGCATAGCAAAACATTGAATATGTTTAAAAAACCTTATAAATCTGAGAAGATACGATAGACAAAAATTTCCAAGTTTGTTTAGTCATTGACTATTTCTATTTTCTCATGAAGCATACTGAGGGCTAACGTTGCATAGAACATACTTCTGGAAATGCTGAGAGATCTTATCCAAACATTTTATTCTGATCCCATTTTTCCTATCCCAACACAATGCTTTACTGACTTTCCTCTTGGCTTCTCTTTTCCAACCAAGCCAGCTTCAGAATTGGGTCTTTATCTGTCACCCCTCACCCCTTCTGCTGACGCTGCTGTCCTAGAACAAATGTTCTTCTCCTGCGCCAGTACTATATATAAAGTCTATTGATAAAGTAAGTTTTACAAATGAGGTTGGAGAGAGAAAAACTTTACAATCCACGGCAAGCTTAAGTCGTGAATGATGACATGAGCTTAATTTCCTTAGTGAGCCTGATTTTAACATCTTACTTTAAACCATAATAATTTGAAAAATATCATGGTTTTCTTTCTATAACTTACTTTTAATATTTGTAGGACCATTACCCATTTACTTTCTTATTCTAAAACACACACACACACACACACACACACACAAAACCCTGCTGAAATAGAATGTTGGTTCTTATTCATCATCTCTTATGCCATATACATAAATTATAAATGGGGTTTACTGGTGTGGTAAATATGAAATATTTTCCATAAAGGCATTAGAATCCATGATTTGCATGTTTGGAACTTTCAGTTGTTCTAGCTTGATATTAGAAAACCTAGAGGAACACATTTTTAATATTGATCATACATAGTACTTCTCGAATGTTAATTGTTTACCTAGGCCTTAAAAAAAAGAGAGAGAGAGAGAGAGAGACAACAACAAAGAGCCAACCCTGACATTGTTTACAAGTTTCCAAAAAACAGATTTTTGGATTGCTTTTTAAACTGATGACGTATTTGCTTTGGATACTGGAGAAGAGGGTATGTTGTCATAAATGTTTAAGACTTAAATTCCTGGCAGCTGGAGGAAAGCGTGATCTCTTGGATCTGAAGCAATGCTGATGGGCAGATTCAAAGCTTGCCAAAAGAGACAACTCTAACTTTGTTCAGACTTGGTAAAAACTGCAAATACTTTTGAAAGAGATTCCATCTGACTAGGAGATTTGTGGGTCTGTTACTAGTCATCTGCTTCTGCTGCAACAATTGTTACTATTTCTCCAGAGCAAGGTTTGGCTTTGAGTAGTCCTGAATGAGCCAACCTATCACATGCTAACTATAAAATACGAGAATAAATAAGGTACATAAACCGATCTTTGGATGACAGTTGCTTTGTAATATCTACCTGCATGCTAAAGCTTTGGCTAAAATCAATAATTTTGATATGATTGATATTGGACTAGACTTGAAGACGCTAAATAATAGGTTTATTTGTTTTTTTCCTAAGGCACATTCTTAAAGTATAGTAACAGTATTGTGTTATTTCCATAGAAGTCAGTAATTTTTTCTCTTTTTTTGCTAAGGACCTATATCATATCATGTAGTCATTTTTGCAGTTAATACTCTGACAGAACATTAAAATCTTGATCTATTTTAAGTCCTTGCACATTCAATCACAGACTGTTCCTCTTCATGGGAGTAAGGGCTGATGATGGATTGCTGGATGGTACAGAGCACCTTTAATTGTTCAGAACTGTTCCTCAATTAGATGAAACGGTACAATGCTCAAATTCATAAACAGGAAGATCTTACTCAGATTTCTTATTTTATCTCCTCAAAATTACATTATAATTAATGTGGTGTTTTGGTTGCACATGAATGTTATTCTAGGTGTCATGGGATATGATTGAATATATATTTTGCAGTCACACACACATACACAAATTTATTTTAAGGGCCCAGTTTCCAGAATCAGACATACTTAAGTGTATAGCTCTCTCAATAATTTATTAGCAAAGTTATTAGCAAAATCTGTAAGAGCTATATGATGCCTCCGAATCTTCATCTATAAATTGCGATAAGAATAGTATTGACCCCATAAAGCTGTTGAGGAGATAATAAATTTAACATGCTTTGTGTATATCTAGGAATAGTACACTTCAATCAATAATGATAATTATTATTATTATTGCCATTATGTTGAATAAAAAAATTAAGTGAAAGATGGTTCACATATTAGTTCATATTTAGACCTAAACTGGATTTGGAAGTAAGAGCCGTAATCTATACTAGAACAGCCTCTTTGATTTTAATTTCCTAGTCTGTAGTCAGAATTCTATATAAGCCATGTCCATGTGTAAAAACGAAGCTGCTTTAAGTCACCTAGATGCAACCAGAGTCTTAATGTTCTATAGGACATTAAGGAAGGAAGAATCCCATCTCCTCCTCTTCCAATTCTATTATCCTAGATGAGTTAATTTCTCTTTTGAAGCCTCTGATTTCTTGTCAAAAACATATTATGAAAATAACTGCAAAGATATCTTGAAGTTTTTAAAGCATAACTCAATGAAATTTCATGCAATTAATCAATAAAAAGTGGCTGTTGTTTACAAGTTAGTTTAAGAATAATTAGGAGATTGGAGAACATGTTAAGGATAATATGCTGCTTGGAAAAACTTGGAAGTGACCTTGGGCTATCAAATATTGTTTTCATTATTCCAATACATTAAAAGTGGCTGCTCATTGACATTTCCTAGTACAAATTTTGCTCTCCTCTGAAATCATGAATAGTACTTAAGAGAGCTGAATAACTGACACAATACCTAATTATTCTCTGTTGTAATAATCTCTTTATTTATATTTGTAGTCCCATTATTTTTGGATAATTTTTAAAGATAATGAATTGGGGAAAAACACATCTAAAGTAGCTGGACATGGGGGTGCCTGGCTGGCTCAGTCAGTAGAGCCTGCAACTCTTGATCTCAGGGTTGTGAGTTCAAGCCCCACATTGGGTGTGGAGCCTACTTAAAACAAATTAATTAAAAAATAAATAAAATAAGTGGACATGGTGGAAGAATTGGGTAAAGGTGGTCAAAGGGTACAAACTTACAGTTATAAGGTATAAGTTTTGAGGATGTAAAGCACAACATGATGTCTATAGTTAACATACTATATCGTATATTTCAAAGTTGCTAAGAGAGTAGATCTTAAACGTTTTCCTCACAAGGAAAAAAATTGCTAACTATGTGTGGTGATGGATGTAGTAATCATTTTGCAATATACACATATATCAAATCATTATGTTGTACACCTGAAATTTATACAATATGTATGTCATTTGTATCTCAATAAAACTGGGAAAAATAAAACAACAGCTGGACGTACTTTTCTTGAAAATATATGGTGGTTTTAATAGCATTTGGACTGAAGTTTTGATGAAAAATCTCATTATGACTTACAATTTGGACTAATGTTAATAAATCAACATGATCCATATAGAGAAAAAATAAAAAGGGGATAAATTTATATATTCCAGACTAATGTTTTAAAACTACTTAAGGCAAAAGCAAGAGTGCTAAGTGCTTATGCCATATAAACAAATAAAGTGGCTAGAAACATCTCTTTTGTTCTAGTGTTTGGCCACTCAATCTAACACAAGATATTTAAGACAGCATTTACGTTTGATGATCAAGTAAAATAAATACTACAGGCCATATGAAGCTGAGTACATAGGAAACAGGGTTCCTATTGAATATGTTGAGCTAGGCCTCCTAATAGGATTCCAGATAGATGTAAATAAAGGAACAAAAAAACCAGAAAGAAATGTACAACAGGACACCATTGATTTAAAAAAAAATTATCATTCCATTAAGCAAATAGGAAAAAAAAAAAGAGGGGAGGTAATTATTTATGTCCCTCTTCCATGGACCAGATATTTAACATAAATTAACCTGTTTAGTTCTTAGAACAAGTCTGCAAGTTATGTACTCTTCTTTTCATTTTACTGATAAGAATACACAACATTTAAAGAAGTTAAGCAACTAGGCCAAGATTTACTCATTTATTCAACATTGTTCTAGGTGCTTGGGCAATATCAATGGATGAAAACAGACACAAATCTCTGACTTCATTGAGCTTACATTTTAGTGAGGAAAGAGCGGCAACACATATATTAATAAGTCATGTAATATATTAAAACACAGTAAGTACTATGAAAAAGAAAAGGAAAAACAGGAAAAAGGATCAAAAATCCTTGGAGGGGGACAGTTTGCACTTTTAAATAATATTAGATAAATCTCCTTGAGAGGGTTACATTTCAGAAACAACTGAAGAAGTTAGGGAGTTAGACATGGCTGTCTGGAGGAAGAGCATTTTAAGCAAAGAGAATAGCTCAAACCAACAACCTAAGGTGGGCCCCTGTGTGGCACTGGCATGCTGGAGAAGCAGCAAGATCAGTGTGGATGGAGCCAAGGGATCAAGGGGAAGAGGGAGAGAAGGCAGTATTTGGAAAGGGTACCTAACAATTGGAACCTTGTAGACTACTGTGAACACTTTGATTTAGAATCCAAATGAAATGAGGTGTCATTGCTGGGTTCTGAGCTGAGGAATGACATCATCCAACATATGACATGTTTTAAACATTTCTGGCTGCTGTGTTGATAATACTAGAGGATAGGGGAGGGCAATGGTAGAGGCAAGGAGAGCAACCAGAAAGCTATTACAATAATCCAACTTAGAGATGATGGTGACTCAGTCCATGTTTGTTACAATAAAAATAGTGAGAAACAGCTTCCTCATAGTTTGGATGTGGAGACGGAGACCAAGAGAGGAATCAAGAAAAACTTTTAAGAATTTTTGGCCTGAGCCACTGGAAGGAAGTGGTTACTATCAATTAAGAAGAAGACTGAGTATGGAGCAGATTTGGGGGAGAAGAACATTAGGTCCATTTTGGACATGTTGAGTACAAAACGTTTATTAAATATGCAAGTTGAGACAGTGAGAAGGCAATTGGATATTTGAGTCTAGAGTTCTGGAGAAAGGTCTAGTTTGGAGAAATAAATTTTGGAGTCATCAACAATGGTACTGAAAGCCACATAAGTTGATGAAATTACTAAGACAGTGAATGAAGATTTAAAAAAAAAAAGTGGACCACCTCTTGATAGGATTGGGGGAAACAGACTATTTCATGACATAATTGGGAAGTTTTCCCTTTGGCAACATCATACAAAAAAGTATATAAATACAGGTGACTTGATCATCTTCATAGAAAATATTGAAAATTCTGAACTTCATAGCTTCACAAGCCTGGCAGAGGTCATTTTAGGTGACTGACTAACTGTACTTCCTAAACTCTGGTCAAAAAATAAAAATGAACCTAAACATATCTAAACAGTTGGGAATGCTTTTCTTATGAATAACTCCCCAATAATATATCCATAAATAGCATAATTACAAGACAATACTAGGAAAGGTAAGACAGTCAATTTTATGTATTTGCAACACATAAGCTCTTCTAAATGTGTTCCTAAGACTTTTGTAAGTAAAAGGTGTGTCTATTTCATTACAAGACTCTGAATATCCTATTATTCCGAGCTCTTAGTGATACCTTGATTATGAGAAAACTAAGTTTATGGTTTTCTTCGACTTCTGAACTCCCATGGCTGCATGAAACTTGTTCTTTTATCCTTCTGTAGGGGAAGAAAAAAATTTTTACCTCTATCCTTCTAGATTCTTGGCTAAGAACCACCCTCCTCCTGCCCCCTTTCCCAATAAAAGATTAACAGGAGAAAAACAAACAGAAGTTTAATAACATGTATACCTCTTGTATGCTTGGAAGACATCCAGGAAAACTGAGTACTCTCTAAAATGGCCCAAGCCATGATCTTAAATACCATCTACTTCTTAAGACAAAAGAAGACGTTGGGGCAGGGGCAGGTTGTCAGGGCAGAAGGCCAGTTATGGGAGGTTACCAGGAATAGCACAGTAAATAAGGGTATGATTGTATACAGATTTAAGTCAATGACTTCTCCATCAATAAGACTTTCTAGAGATTTAGTCATCCTCCTCTCCCTGGTATAGAGAAAGAGAGAGAAGCAGAAAGAGAGAGAGAGAGAAAGAGAAACACCCTTACAAATGGAGACTTCCCTTATAAATGTGAATTTATTTATTTATTTATTTATTTATTTATTTATACAAAAGGGTAACTTCTACTCAGTTTTAGGAGCTTCTCTTATGTCTGCTGTTTTGTAAAAATAATCAGCTCAATGTAATCCTTATTCCAAAGAGATATATTTTGGGGTAGCAAATTCTGTTCCAGCTCACTTCCTTACATGACTTATTCTCCAAAACTTGTATCTTATTAAACTTATATGATCAATGCGATTCTCCTTTATATACTTGTAAAATCCAAAGTCCTATCCTGAACCAATTTGGAGGCTCCAAATAGGATAGCTCTTTATTTTTTTTTTAAAGATTTTTTTATTTTTATTTATTTGACAGAGATAGAGACAGCCAGCGAGAGAGGGAACACAAGCAGGGGGAGTGGGAGAGGAAGAAGCAGGCTCCGAGCGAGGAGCCTGATGTGGGGCTCGATCCCAGAACACCGGGATCACGCCCTGAGCCGAAGGCAGACGCTTAACCGCTGTGCCACCCGGGCGCCCCTAGGATAGCTCTTTAAACAAAATAATGATCAAATGCTAACCATAGGCAGCAGAACGTCTTGTGAAGCTTATAGAAAATGGTTATATATAGGAAATATTCCCTTCCTGTCACAGATACGGGTTAAGGTTTTTATTAGTGGATACAAGTGTACGTCCAAATATACAATGCTGAGTGGTGCTCACTTGAGACAATGCTTTTTTTTTATATACATATATTTTTAGATTTATTTGAAAAGGAGAGAGAGCAACCACAGGAGTGGGGGGAAAGGCACAGGAGGAATAGCAGGAAGAAGAGAGAGAATCTCAACCAGACTCGCTGCTGAGCCCCAAGCCCAACACAGGTCTCCATCCCACCACCATGAGATCATGACCTGAGTCAATCAAGAGTCCCACACTTAACTGACTGAGCCACCCAGGTGCCCCTGAGACAATGCTTTCTTAATAAAAAAAAGTCAATTAGCTATACCATCAGGAGGTAATGGGAAAGGTTTGTCACCCAAAGGTGCATTATCAAATGAAAGGCTTCTTCCCAGAAAACAACCACAATCAACACTTGGCTACCAGAAGGCAAGGTCATTTCTGACTCGAGTGTAAACATCAGACTGCGTCTCTGGCAAATTCCATTGAAGATATGTAACACTAAATAAATCCCTTAATATATTTGAGGTTCACTTCTTCATCCGCCAAACGGGAATGACGACATAAAACTTGCCTGGGAAGGAAGGATGTGAGGGCCAAAGGAGATAATGCAGGGCAAGGGTTTTGAAACTGTCAAGTTCTGGACACAAGTTAATTATGTAACAAATGTTAGCATAGCACTACCTGCAGGATTATATGTTTTCAGTAATTTTGACCAATTCAAGCTTGCTTAGAAAGGTCAGGCTTTTAGAAATTGTTGGTAAGACTCAGAGATTAAGTTAGATGCTGGGAGTCCGATGATGAAATTACAGAAACTGTGTGTTGTCCGCTCTGGTCCAAGAAGGTCATCTGTTGTTCTCCTGTTTTTGTTACTAGTGATCAAAAGTTGACCCTAAACGAATTCCAGCTCCTTGAAAGGTTTCCTTCTGTACCAAAACGGTCCTTATCCCCCTTTCCCCGCGCCCGTCTTTTCTAGTCCCCTGCAGGGGGACTACATTTCACAGAAACCCCTCCAGTGCCCGGAGGGGAAGGTGCTGTGACGTCCTTCCACGCTTGGTCGGAACACCTTTTCCCTCCCCTGCCCCGCCGGCCCGCCGTCGCGCCAGCCTGCTGTCCCGCCAGCCCGCCTTCCCCGGCTCCCGGCAGTGCGGCCGGCGGCCCCGCAACGGCCCCGAGCGCGGCTGCGGACGCCCGGGCGGCGGTGCGCCACGGCGCAGACTCCGCGGCCGGAGCAGGCGCGTCAGCCGAGCTCGGCGGTGGCGCGGGCGGCGGGGACGCAGCTGCCCCCGCTCAGCGCCCGCCGCACCCCCAGAAGCCACCGCCGTCTGGGCCCCGAGCCGCCGCGTCCTCGCCTGGCGGCTGCGGGCGGGGACGCCTCGGGTAAGTATCGGGGGCCCTTGGCTGGGGGTGGGGTGGAGGGCAGGAGAAGACCCGCAGTGGGAGGCGGCGGTGGTCTGGGGACGGGAACGACGCTCTGCGGAAAGACGGGGTCAAGCCTGGGGTGGTGGAGGCGCGGGGAGCACTGCGGCGTGCAGGGGGAGGAGGCGAGCGAGCTCAGTCTTGCGCGGGTAAAGGGGCGCGGGGCGCCGGGCAGCCGGGTCATGGATGCACGGATGCGGTGGCGTCCGCGGATACGCTCCGGCTGGAGGGATGCAGAGAGCTGGGGGGAATTGGGGGAACGCAGGATTTGCGGGGAGGGCTCCTTGCGTTGTTTTGTTTGTATAGCTCCTTCAGTCATTGCGGCTGTCCCCTTTGAAAGGTTGGAGGTGGAAAAAAAAAAAGAAAGGTTGGAGGTGAAGACAGGGAGCGTAGTGTTGGATTTCTCTGGACACTTCAAACCGTTAGGACGGCCCTCCTGTTTTCCTGGGGAAGAATGTGAAGGTGGGAGAAGTACCTGCTGCTGTGGGCCGAGGTATCTGAAAGCAGATGCCACCGTAGGATGGGGGAAGGGAGCGTCCAAAGCTGAAGTTGACAGAGGAGAGCCTTCTGTTGTTGCTCTTGGCATGATAAGCCCCCTCTGTTGTCCTCAGTAGAGGGGACCAGGGAATTAGCTCTTCTGGCTTGCCATAGGGGCTGTAAAGGGTAAATGGGAGAAAATAAGAATTCCTAGGAGAAAAGGAGGTGCAAAATATGACATAAGAGAGGCAAAATTATAAGGGTGAGAAAGGAATTAAGTGAATGTTGAGGAATCTGATAGATCTCTTAGCCTGCAGAAAACAATCATGGAGAAACAATTTATGGTTTGGAAACGAAGGACTGCAAAAGAGACTTAAATATTCAGTGTTACTAGACCCTTCAAGTTCTTTCTTTCTTTTCTTTTTTTTTTGGATGCATCAGACCGGCAAGAATATAATTCTCATTTGAGCATAGAAAATGTTATTAAAATAGGACTAAGAAGATTATTTGGAAGAGTCTGACCATACTTGCCGGGTTTTTGTTTTGTTTTGTTTTTCATATTATGTTACCTAGAATTGGTGGAGTTAAAAATCATCCTCAATAAATGTTAGTAACATGAAAGTGGGAAAGCCAACAAGCTACCTTAAATCAGTATGCACCCTTTTTAGGTAAAAGGTAACTTGCAAATTTACTGTGTATAAATAAAAACAATGAATTTAAAGTGTGAAACTTAGATACTAGTTTTTTCTTTTATCTGTCAATTCTTTAATAGCGTTGTCTTTTCCATTAGAATAGTTTTGTTATTTTTGAAAAAAAAATACTTGCAAAATTAAAAAATATAGAAATTGAAAAAGGAAATAAAAAATCCAAATGTACAAGAAGAAGGTAACCATTTTAACATTGTGTTAAACATCCTTGCAGGTAGCTTTCTAAACGTACATTGATATATTGTGCAATTCAATGTCAATTTTCGATTTTCTCTATAAAATCAGAAATTTTGCCTATTTATTTTTTATACCTCCTTGGGATTGTATTTTTTATGAGTCATTATTCCATTTGAGCCTTACTACTAAACATCACAAATATATAGTGAAGGCTAACCACATAGGTTTGAGCAATGAGAATTTCATGTATAAATGTATTCGTCCATTGAGCAGTAATGGTCATAGTCTTTAGAGTCGTATTGTTATCATTTTATGTAAACATTTTCTTGTTCTTTCTTGTAGATTGATCTCCTGAAATTTAACTTTCAAGATGAAGTTTTTATTGGCGATTGCCTTTTTTATTTTAATTTCCTTGTGGGTTGAAGAAGCTTATTCTAAAGAGAAGTCTTCAAAGAAAGGGAAGGGGAAAAAGAAGCAGTATCTATGCCCATCGTACGTCCTTCATGTCTTATATTATTATATGGAGAAATGTTATTGCATTTTACCAAAGTAAGATGGTTTATTGAAACACATATCAGCAGAACTTTTCATATCAGAATTTGTACCCATTGGTTTCACAAGGGGAGGTTTAGAATGTGAGAGCTAATTCCTTGTGTTTAAGGTAAAGTTTTATAAGGTTTTGTTCATGCTCTGGGATTATATAATATCTATACATCTTTTATAAAATTAGAAAAAAAGTTACTGTTTCTTTCTTACCCTAAATATGCAACTATGATTGGATACTGAAATTCCATGTTTTGAGCAAATAGCAGTTCAAAAAGATGATTTTTCTAAAAAATATTCCTAAAAATGAGTATCAATTTAAAAATTAGCTAAAGTATGATTTTTAAGGTGTATTTATGTTGATTCATGGAAGAAGAAGATTCACATAGTAGGTCAGTTTTCTATTTCAATATTTTCTTCAAAGTGCTTAGATTGGAAAATGAGTATTTTTTCAAAAAATTTGTCACTAAGTTTGAAGTTACTTGTAAAAACAAAATCTAAATCCAAATCACCCACTTCTCCTTTTGTGGTTTGGACTCTTTTTTTTTTCTTTTTTTAATAAGAAGGGTTAATACTACTGGTGAATAACAGCATTATTTTTAATAATACCTAATGGTTAGAGCAATTGAAGAGCATGTAAGTAAATAACTTTCACAAACATAATGTGTTTTTAGGTAATAAGATCACATATGCAGTGATTTGGGATAAAAATTAATTTGCTGTTACAGGTCATTTTTTTAATTAAGATGTTTCAAATACCGTATTGATCACAGGTAACATCTCAGCATCAACATTATTTAAAGATAGACTATTATGGTTTTGTAGATATTTGGTATGAGATAGTAAGGAACATTTTGGGAAGTTTATTTTGTTAAGAAAGGATATTCGAATTGGTGTTTTGGAATGGATATTGGTATGAATATGTGAGACTGCAAGTCTGGAGACAGTGTCACGATGCACATATGGACTAGCATTAAATAAAGCTCCCTATTTAGAAGTATCTCTTGGTTTTCAAGTTTATTAGTCCTACTTATTTCAGTGCTGTCGAACCTGATGTTAGGGCCAGATTTCTGGGTGTATTACAGGATGGCCCTGAATTATATTCATGTGTCCCTCCTTGACCATCTGCCCAGCTGGGTATGAAGTATCTGATGGGGCTGGTTTAGGAATAATCACCATCCGCAACTCTCACTACTCTTCAGTGTTCAGAGTTTTTGTGTCACAACCAGGAGATAAGCCTTTTAGGGAACTGGGCATTGTCAGGCCTTACTCGTCCCAAGAGAAAGGACATATTCTCATGTTTTAGATATTTTTACATTAATCTTTTACCTGATGAATATTGGCATATTGATACAAACTGTTGCATATGTGTTAACAGTCATGGTGATTTTATGTGTGGAGTCAGGCCAACTTCAACCAGCCAAATTTCTCTATATGTAGAAGCTGATAGGACTCTTTTCCACTGCCTCCTGCCCCCCCGCCCCAATCAAATGTCATAAATCAAAGAATTCGGAAGATGGCAGCAGTAAGCCTTAGAACTACCATATATCTTTTCTTTTTTTTTAAGATGTATTTATTTTAGAGGGGGGGGCAGGAGGAGAGAATCTTCAAGCAGACTACCCACTGAGTGCAGGGCCCAACATGGGGCTCAATCTCATGACCCATGAGATGAATATATAGTAAAAGCTCATACCTGAACTGAAACCAAGAGTCGGATGCTTAACCCACGGAGCCACCCAGGAGCCCCTAACTATCATGTATCTTACAAAAGTCCTTTACGGGACATTCTGTCCTTTTCAGAATTATGCGATTAAATTGTCTTATATATAAACTGGCTATATATTTGCAGTGTCTATAGTTATTTAAGACAGATTTTTAAAGTTAAATCTAGTAGGTTAAAAATGAAACAGTAAGGTTCTCTTGGTGAACATGGAAATCGCCGAATAGAAGACCCAGCATACCCTTGGTAAGCCCATATCACAGTATTTTAGAAATGTTATGTAATTAATTGAAATTTTATTTTGAAAATTTCTACTGTAAAATTTAAATTTTTTACTTTATTTATTTAATTTTATTATAATTATGAGACTAGATAAAACTTTATTAACAGTTGCCATGGTGATGCTGCCAAAAATCTGACTTATTAAAAAGTAGGTGTGCATTGCAGAATAAGATTTATATATTTTTTTTGTTTGAGCATTTTATTAAGAACTTTTATTTATTAACACTGAATTATGAATTTCAGAAGACTAGAGTTTTCTCTGGCTGTGTTTGGATCCATTATACTGAATTTCTTTGAACATCCAGATTAAGACTCTCAGCTGTAATAATGTGCTGTGAAAGAATATGCAAATCATTTGTATTAGATCCAGTTAGCCCATCTTGGAAAAGTTGATAAAATATACAGCGTTTTGATTAAGAGGAATATTTGAGATTATGAAAGTTAGGTACAGACCACCGTAATGCTCTTCAATATGGTGGAATCTTGCCCAGTGATATTTTTATTTATTTAATTTTTTTTTTCTTTTTGAATAGAGTTGATGAAGCAATGGAGTTGTATACACACATGCAGTTAATGTGTGAGTGTAACAAATGTGAGCGACAATTTCCCATTTTACTGTTGTAACGATGTTCTCTCCCCCAACCAAGACTGTAAATAAGAAGAAAAAGGTTTTAAAATGTGGAAGAAATAAAACACTTGGGGTCCTTAACATCCTAGGGTTTAATTTTGATGTTGAGCTTGAATTGTATCATAAACTTTTCCTGGCTCTTTTACTATATATATATTTTTAACTCATGTTGTTTTGAGATGCTATAACATAAATTTATGCTATTGTTTTTTGATGTATAAGTGGAACGGTAGTACCACATTGACAAGCCATCTGATAAATTTCCTTTCAAAAACTTTAGAAATTTAATACATATTAAAATATAAGAAATAAACTGTAAATGAGAAAAAATTTTGATTAAGTCCTTGGATATAGTAAGCTTTTTATTTTACAGCTTGAATTCGATGTTAACCTTCATCTATTGGTCTCTCCTCTGTCTATATAGTCTGCTTGAGTGATTCCATCCAAATCTATGGCTGTAACTACCATCTATTCACTGTTAACTCCTAAGGTCTATGTCCATCCCAGAATTCTTTGAAGAATGCCATACCCATACATCCAATATTTTCTACCTGGCTATCCTATGTTGACCTCAGATTCAACTTAAAATGATAAAACCCGAGTTCAGAAATCCTCCCACCACTCCTGATGCAGTGTTCCTTTATCTAGCAAGTGATACCACTCTCTTTTGCCAACTGAAATGCTGGGGATCGCCTTAGAACTTCTCTTTCTACTGATGTGTCTCAAATTCAGTAGTGTCCAAGACTTGTCAAGTCAGAGTCTTTCTCCTCTCTGGAATATGTCCTTCATTTTCACTTCCCTGTGAGTACTGCTTTAAATACTCCTCTCTACCCATTTTGGTGACTCTTTATTAGTTCCCCTGCTTCTTGTCTTCCTCCATCAGTTCATATTGGACACTGACCCTATAGGATGTTTTCTAAATCTTCAATCTACGCAAGTAATTCCAAAGCTTAGAGCCCTTTATGGCCTCAGTAGCTTTCTGTCTCTCCACAGACAAAGCTCTTGCTGAACTGGCCTCTAATACCTCCAGCAGTATCTTTCTATCCCAGCCCCCCTCCCAACCCAATGCTTATGAGTCAGGTCTCGTACACACTTGACATTTCACACCTCTGGAAGTATTCTTCCCTATACCTGAAATACCAATGCTTTCCTTTTTTCTTTAGTTAACTCCTGCCTCAGTGGTCTTATCCAAATCCATGGCTATAAATATCATCTTTCACTGTTGACTCTTCTTAGAAAACAAAATTCAACTGAGTAAATTTGAAGATCTAATTGGCTTTATTAAGCAACTCAAGAATTGGGCAGTGGTCCATCTAGCAAGTAGAGAGATACTCTGAGGAGTTGTACAAAATGGAAGGTTTCTATACAAAGGAGAATGTGGCAAGAAGTTATTTGCAAAAGAAAGGATTGCTTCAGGCAAGGCTACCTTCCCTTAAGGGGAAGGGCAAGGGATTTTATTAGGTGGATTACCTCATCTTTGGGGGGATGGAGAGGGCACATGTGACAGATTCCTCATTGATGCTGATTAGAAAATTCCTGACTGACCAGTTAAGACTACATTTTTAGGGCAGGTTGAAATGCAGTTGGGTTAGGTATTAGGTCCATATTTAGTGACTTGGCTTAAGGACACCATTTTGGGCCGGTGGTTTTCTTTTTAACACACCTGAGTCTATATGCCTGGCCCAGACTTCTCTCTTAAGAGCACCACACCCATAAAACCAGATTTTAATCTGACTGTCCCATAATGACCTCAAACTCAAACCTTGCTATCTCCTTTGGGAAACCTTTCCTAATCTGATAATTTGATTTAGAAAATTACACTCTGTGCCTCCATAGTTCCCTAATTGCCTATCATGTTTATAACACTGTATGGTAATCATCAATTATCATTATTTGCTTTCCCCACTAGATTGTAAGCTCCTTGGGAGCAGTGTCTTATTGATTCAATCACCAGAGATGAGACAAATTTAGTGCCTGACACAAAGTATACATACAATAAAAATTTGTTTAAAGAAAGGATAAAAATCTAAAGATCTTTGGCTCTTACAAGTTATTATATTTGGATTTTGTTAAGGAACTTGAAAATAACTTATATAGTCCCTATGGACCATATTTAGGAATATGGTCTTAATATAGGGACAACTAGATGAGTTAACAACTGGGTAATTAGTGAAACATTTCCAACCTGGATGATGTTTCCTAGTGAAATTTTGGCCTTACCATGTTTAACATTTTATCAATGACCAAAATAAGACTGTACAGAGGGAACACTTACCCAAACAGGATCATGTGATTTGGGGACATATAATGAATATCTGAGACAGAATTAGGATCCACTATGACCTTGAAGGGTTAAAGTGATGGGCTGAAACTAAAAAAGATAGATGGAAGTACAAATTGCAATTTTGTCTAGAAATCATCTGTGCAAGAATAGGATGGGGGAAACACAGTATGGTAGAGAGCATTTGGAAAAAATTAGGTAATACGGTAAAGATTTATGTATGTATAAAATATGTATTACATGTAGATAATATATATGATACCAATGAGTATATATAGTTACTTAAACTAGTATTTTTATTTTACCAATTGTAAGGTATATTACTTCACTTAATAGGATGATATTTATTTAAAGCCAGATTTACAGAGCTTTCTGCTTTGTGCTAGTGAGTATTTTCAGGGGAGAGAAATAAGAACAATTGAGATCATTAAAATCATGTCATTTTACGGAGACTGAAAAAACTGAGAAATTTGAAAGTTGTTTTCAAATCGTTGAAAAAAACTATGATGTAAATGAGAAAGCAGACTTCGCTGCTGGCACCAATAGTGAAAACCAGGACTAATGAGTAGAAGCTATGGGTAGGATATTTTTAGCTCTCAGGAAGAACTTTCTAATAAGAGTTCTGCCTAAATATAGTTGACTGGAAAGTGAGGTAGTGAAGTTCTGTATAACTGGAGGCACTTGTTACTGAGGGGTATTTATTTGGCAAACATATTTTATAGAAAGTTTGAACATTGGATAGGTGGTTAGACCAGATGGTGATACTTAAGGTCATTTCAATTTGTCAGATTTTTAAGATCCTTTGATTCTAACATACTGTATTTGATTATGGCCTTACTATTATCCAATAGAATGAGATAGAATCATTTGAAAATTTTATCTCAATACGGATTTAGACAGATCTTCCCTTATTTTTGGTTCATTGTCTTGGAAAGCTCTACCATATAAAATAAATATATCTTGGTCCTGTGTTAATAATAAGGATTTAAAAACCTTCAGTGGTAGAATTTCATCTTGGAATTTCATGAATACTTGTATTTTAGAAGTGTGTCTTTCAAACCCAGAAAATATTTCTCTTTTCTGATCTAAACCAATAGGAAGAAATATGTCTCAAATAGTGATTGGGGGCTGGCGATATAAGTGAGCCACTTGCTGCCTGCCGTAATTTACAAGAAGGCATAGGTTTATAAATTTATATTTATATGTGTATCATACATGAAACCAGAACATATTAAAATATACTTTCAGGGTGCCTGCGTGGCTCAGTTGGTGAAGTGTCTGCCTTCAGCTCAGTTTGTGATCCTGGGGTTCTGGGATGGAGTCCCACATTGGGCTCCCTGCGTAGTGGGGAGTCTGCTTCTCCCTCTGCTGCTCTCTCTCTGTCAAATAAATAAAATCTTTAAAAAAAAATAAAATATACTTTCAGAATTTTTGTTTGAATAAACAAAAACAAAACAAAACATAATTATCTCAAAACATTACTTGTCATTTCTATTTGTGCTCCCAATAGACATAATAACACTTTTAAATACTGAATTCAGGGGTGCCTGGGTAGCTCAGTCAGTTGGGTATCCGACTCTCGATTTCCGCTCAGGTGGTGATCTTGGGGTTGTGATCTCAGGGTCATGAGATCCAGCCCCACATTGGGCTGTGCTCTCTGTGAGTTCTGCGTGAGATTCTCTCTCTCCCTCTCCCTTTGCCCTTCCCCCTACTCACATGTGCTCTCTCTCGCATGCTTTCTCTCTCTCTCAAATCTTCAAAATAAAATAAAATACATACATACATACTGAATTTGGCCAGGCTGTAACCTCTTTGGCACATGCTGCCATATTTTACCATTATTGAGCCTAGGGAACCTTCTACCATTTGTTGAGGACTATTTGAATTTCAAATATCTGATAGCTTATAATAAGTGCACTAATATAATTACAAGTTAAATTTAAAATCTCCTTTCTCCCACTTTTGGCCCAAACTTGTATCTTAGGTATGGGGAAGCTTAATAATAAGCCCTTGATGAATACTAGATGAGGGCTGCTATGATTTATATTAGTGTGTGGTCACGTTAGCATGAATTTATCCTGTCTTCTTCATGATCTTTCCTCCTAACTGTTGGCACTCTACCTTTAAAATCACGACAAAGGAATTTTTACTGTGGTTCTGTGTGCATAATGGTAAACAATGTGATTTCTTTATATTAGTTTGTTCACAAATTTAAAAAAATTGTGTGTGTAAAATTGTTGATATCTGTTCATGAGAAATATTTTTGTCTCCTTTAGAGAGAGATTGTCCCACTTAATGATAACATTTGTACACATCGGTTTTATGTGGTAGAAGGGTGGGAATACTGAATAATCAAAGCTACTATGTGCTAAGTATAATATTAGCTATTTTCTTCCTATTCTGATTTTCTTACCTACTATTGATTAATAGAGTGGGTTGATTTTAGTTTAGCTCTGCTTTCCTCCTAGTGAAAATGTTCAAGGTAAGTGCATTGGCCAGAAGATGAAAGGCTGATTACAAAAGGGTATGGGTAATCTCTGGAATGAATGCAACTGAAAACTGCCTACATTATTCTTACTATCACATATCTAGGTTTAATATGTCACTGATGTTTAGTTACGTATTTTCTTACTACCTATTGAACAGTCCCAGCCGAATGGCATGCTTTTCTTTTGCCATCAGCTGAATTAATGTTCTTCCCTTTCCAAATAATTTCCCAGGTTTTGAAACTGGCATCCTCATTACTCTAGCTACTCAGGCATGAAACTTAAATGGAACCTGTCTTTCTCTCTCTTAGAATGATTTCCTATATCTGTCATGTTCATTGCATCTCCACTTAGCATCATTTTGAACAGTTTTCATCAATATTTTTCTAATTATTTGCCATATTATTTCTGTTATCATTCATCTCGCATATTGTTTCTGTTTTTATCTTGTTAATATTGAGCTCAGGACCCACAATGTCTTCTTATTGCCTTATGGGTCCCAGTACAAACTCTTTACTTTAACTTTCAGGGGCTTCTCTAATTTACATCCCAAACTTTATGTGAAACTACCCTTTTATTTTAGAAAGGCTGATCTGCCCTTGCTCCTAAACTTCTCTTGCCATTGCTTATGTGTAGACATATTTATGTGTAGAATGACAACTTCCTGCATAATCTGTGAAGGTCTTACTAGTCCTTTAGGACTCCTCTCAAGTATTACCTTGTCTTATGGAAGTTTTAAAATAATTAGAAGTTTCAGTTGAGAAAAAGGTTAATATAAATTGATAGCATGCCATGGCTGCTTAATAATTTGGTCTTGGACACTGATAGAAATACTGTGTTTAGAAAGAAAATAGTGTTAATATCATGGTGGGTTTAATTCTGGTTGCCATCATTTGTGATGGTTAGAATTACATGAGAGTTTGTTCAGAGAATCATAATCAGGGTTTGCAGGAACATGAAAATTTGTTGTTTGATCGATTGCACTGTGGGTGGTTTTCCTTGAAGAATAGAAGAGTAATTACCTCGCTACTTGGGGAATTATCACATAAGGTGAACTCGACTTCTTTTGTATGATGTCAAGTTATAGAACCAAGACCAAAGAGAAACATAGAAGAAGACAAGTTCAATTTTAAAGGATATGATAGAACTGTCCAAAGAGAAAATGGATTTCTTTGGGTGGTTCTTTTTTGCTACAGTGAATAAACATTGCTTGAATAGGTATGCTACCCAAATCAAGCATCAGTGGGAAGTTACAGAATGTAAAAGTTCTTTATGTCCCCACAGTTTCATGAGTCTATGATTAGAACTAATGTTAACTCCCTCCTCTTGATCTTTTTCAATTCTTTTTTGTCCATACTGTATATTTTGACATTTGATTATATTTAATTCTAATACTCTTTATATGATATTTTTTATTTTCCAGTTGAACCATATTATATATGTATTAACTCTAATACAAGTATATATACATATCTCATCTAATGTATATGTATATACATACATCCGTCTCATCTCAAATATTTACAATTCATTGAGATTGTTAACACAATATATTGTTAATTGTAACCATATATAACGAATATATACACACACTTATTTAGCATGCATAAGTGAGGCTCTTATGCAAAGAATCTTGAAGTAGGGAGAATATAAAAGGGCATATATATATTCACACATGTATACTTAATATATATGTGAAAGTCCGTGTATGTGTATATATACACACACATATTACACACACACACATACAATTTTGTATTCTGCCTACTTCAAAATTCTTTCCTTAAGAGCCTTACTTATGCTTGCTAAATCAAATGGAATAAAGTGGGTGACTGACTATATAGAGATAACAAATAAATCTTTTGATTGGTCAGTGGCTCATTTGGATTGTGATTAAAGGTAACACTTCTAAACCTGTATTGTTTAAAGTTCCCTTGTATGTCCTGCTAAGTTGTGATGGCATGGTAACACTGCTATATCTTAATTAGAACTTTTGCTAGTTGGCTTTATGACTTTCAGTAATTCACTAATTTTAGGGGGGTGTCTCAATTTTCTCATTTGTATAGGGAAAAGTTTGATCTCAGTAGTCTCCTGATTTCACTCATTCATTCATTTATGACAGCTGTATTTTTTAAGACTTACTCAAGTTTCATTTATGATTCTTCTGGTAATTTTATATTCAAGGTTAACTGTTTTTGTTTTTGTCACTATTTTGCTTTCAGATTTAAAACAAGTCAAGCCAAACTAGCAGAAAAAGAATACACAAAATTCTGTTTCTTGACCAGGTTAATTACAAAGAGATCTAAATTTGGGACTTGGTTTATGAAACGTAGAATAATGCCTGCGGAAGGTGACTTGTTTGCATTCTTTTAGCTTACCAATTTTTCACAAATTAAGGAATTTGACTTTAAAAAAAGTACCTTTTTTTTTTCCTTTTGGAGATAAGTAATACAATAATACAGTAAAGAATAGAGTATATTTGCAGAAGTCTTCTCTATTCTCTTTGTGCTACTACCTAAAAGAGGCACATCACTGCTATGTTCCAGAAAGCAGAGAACTTTTTATAAATGAGTTCCTTTACCATAGACATTTTATGGAAATTTACACTTAGAATTCATGAAGCAAATTATTCAAATTTATGTACATACAAATAGCTTCTCTGAGAGATGATGTAAATATGAAATAATATTTCTAGAGCTCTGATTGGAATAACAGCAAAACACTGATTAAATCACTAATAGAATGTGTGCGGTAACTTGAAACATCTGACCTTTATTAGTCCTCTTGTAAGAGAACAATAGTATGAATTCATGACTATTCAAGGATGGTTACTACTCTGATTCCTGAGAATAACCTAATAAAAAGGCCAACCTATTAATGAGCGGATGTGTAGTGAGTATTCCCTTTGTATCGATAGTTAGCTCTCCCTTATACCGTGGGCATGGTTGACAGAACGATCCAGAGGTCTAACTACAACACTCTTTAATATCATCCAGAAGTTTCGTATTCATTTGATTATAATACTTTTGGCTTAATTCTACAGATGTAGATGTTTTCAGTTATTAAGAATCTGTATTGATTTATTTTGTGTGGTGATCTAGTCTTGGCTGGGTCTTCACTATATTTCCAATAATCCTTTTACTTGGCCCTTAGTGGCACTATTTTTCTCTCTCTCTAATAATTGTTTCATCTTTATCCTGAGTCTTAGCATGCAGACTTAGCTTTCACTTAAAAAAAAAAAAATAGAAGTCATTGGGGAGAAACTCTCCCAGCATCTCTCTGTCTTCAAGCTAAAGCTACCTATAACCTTACCCTTTCTTTTCTCCTTTGCTTCCGACTTAACAGGAAAAGAGACTTCCTTTTGTTTAGTCCCTGTCCCATCTCTTCCACCCCTTCCTGACACCTATCTCTATTACCTTACTTTCGTGTCCCAAGTTTTCAATATGCTTTTTTTTTCTTTTTTCTCTGAGGGCTTACAAAAATACCGAAGGGTCTCTCAACTGAAAAAAAAAAGTTTTTATATTCCCATTTCATTAACTTTGTTTTTTTTCCCTGTGTTCACTGCTGTATGTCTTCAACTAATAGCCTACAATGGTCTATACTTTCTCAGGGATATTCATTATTTCTCCCTTCTCTCCCCTCCCCTCCCCCCTTTCTTTCCTTTCCTTTTTGTGAATTTCTTTAAATTGTGAAAGCCATACATTATTGTGGTGACACATGAAACAATATGTACCACTTAGTATTCTGAATACTCTGTCTCCTGTTATATTAACTCCTGTCACCACTGTACTTTTTGGTAAAGATACTTTATTCCTTTTAAGCAAATCTACTGACTTTCTTTTGAGTCCTTCTATTACTTGATAAGAACTAATGATTGTCCTCTATATCCTGACACACAGTCTCGTACCCCACACACCCAGCTTTTGGCTGCTAGCACTTGACCCCTCCTGAAAGTATTTTTCTACCTCTCTGACTACAACTGATTAGCCATCTTCACTGGTTATTCCTTTTTTGTCTGTCTTGAAATACTGGCTTTTACCAGTTTTTCATTCTTGGTCCTTTCAGCTTCTTATTCATCAATTTCCCCCTGAGTAATTTCTACTTTACCTGTGGCTATTCCCACATCTTTATCTCTGCTCCTGTGAGCTCCCCATAATTATTTTCCATACCCTACTGAACCTCAGAGTTAATGTATGAACCAGCTCTTCCATCTGCATTTCCCAGCTTTGTGTTCAGCCTTTCATGAGAAATGGCAGAAGCATCTTTCTTCCATGAACTGCGTCCCTGATTGTCTCATCAGTTACTTACCCTGTTGATTCTTGTTTAGAAATGACTCTTGCATCTGACTATTTCTCCCCATCTCCACTAGCATGGCCTTTGCCAGGCTCTCATCATTTCACCTTGAATCTGTTATTGCAGTTACTAGATGCCTGAATTCCATCCTGTCTTCTCCATTTTAGTGCATATTGCGTGGCAGTGGCTCTCAAATGGTTGGTCTCGGCACGCCTTTATACTCTGAAACATGGTTAAGGACACAGAGAGCTTTAGTTGATATGAGTTATATCTACCAATACTGCCTTGTTATAAATTGAGACAAATTTTTAAAATATTTATTAAATCACTTAAAATAACTCTACTCATTGCATGTTAACATAAACATAACTTAATTCTTATGAAAATAACTATATTTTCAAAAATAAACAAAAATTTTGGGGAGAGTAGCCATTGTTTTACATTGTTGCATATCTCTTTCAGGCTGTCTTAATAGAAGATAACCAGATTCTCATATTGGCCTTGTGATATATTGTTTTGATTGAAGTTTTGATTGAAAGAAGATATGACCTCACACAGACATGTAATTAGAAAAGGGAAGACTATTTCAATAGCCTTTTCATAACTGTGAATATTCTTTAATGCCATGCCAAAATTTAACAAGTGATAATTTTTTAAAAGCTAGTTACAGTGTAAATTCTGAAATCAGATTAGTGAGCATTCTGTTTTCTGTTGCACTAAAATCCACTGGTTTTGCACTTTTTTTAGACTTTCTTTTATGACTATTCATGTTTTTTTAGTGTCTTAATTATTGAACAATTTAATTTCTGCTTTTTTTTCTAGTTTTATTGAGATATAATTGACCTATAACATTGTATTAGTGCAAGGTATACAATATAATGATTTGATATAGGTAAATATGGTGAGAGGATTACAATAAGTTTAGTTAACATCCGTCAAACCTCACAAAGTTACACATTTTTTTTTCTTGTGATGAGAACTTCTAAGATTCACTGTCTGAGCAACTTTCAAATATACAGTATAGTCTTGTTAAGTTATAGTGAATGGCTCTTTTGCCCAAACATGATTTTATAGCATCCTGCATTGGTCATAGGAAATATTGGTTTGCTGGGTTTTGCAAATGTTGATACATTTCATTACAGAATATCAAAAATCACATCCATTTAATGTCCCTTCTGATCTCATCAGAAGGTCTATTAAGTATTGGAAAGCTGTCAAGGTCATGGTGATGAATATTAAGTTTTCTAAAATTCCAATTTTTGTGTGAAAATTTACATTATTTTATTGGCAACAAATGCTATGCTCTTTGTAGTTTTTGTTGAAGTTACAAGCTCTCTTGATTCGCTGTTGAAAAGTTATTTGCTAAATATCTAAGACTAAACTAGCGTAGTCTTTCTGTGGTGTTCCTTGAAAATGGTGTTCCATGAAAATGATGTTCCATGAAAATATCTAGTTTAGCTAGAACATCAGTCACCCAAGTGCTTTTCATAGGAACAGATAGCATAGTTTGTTGTGCAACAAAAGTGCTGTATGGGTACTTCCCGTTTTTTTCACACAGAATATTAAGACAATGTGGATTTTGGGGTGCCTGGGTGGCTCAGTCGTTAAGCGTCTGCCTTCGGCTCAGGTCATGATCCCAGGGTCCTGGGATGGAGCCCCACATCGGGCTCCCTGCTTATCGGGGAGTTTGCTTCTCCCTCTCCCACTCCTCCTACTTATGTTCCCTCTCTCGCTGTGTTTCTGTCTGTCAAATAAATAAAATCTTTAAAAAAAAATTTAAAAAAGACAATGTGGATTTAATTTCAAAATTCAATAAACTTAACATTTTTTTACCACTCCTTTAAGAACATTACTTATGAACACTATTTTTTAAATTATTTATTTCTTTAATTACTGCTAGCATGCAATAGTAAAGAATACAATGACTATTAGTACATATTAATATTATTTTCTTGATTTGTGCACCAGCAGTTTTTATCCACCATTGGTTTTGCACCATCAGTGCAAATGTCAGTATGGTGAAACAAAGTAACTAATATTTTTAAATTATTATTATTATTATAAAAATAGTTTTGACTCTGTGGACCGCCAGAAAAGTTCTTGGGTACCTTCAGGTCTTAGTGGACTACACTTTGAGAACTACTGTTTTAGAGTGTCAGCAGATTCGTGATGCTCAGTGTATCTCCAGTCATTTATTTCTCTCTCTTTTTTAAAAGATTTATTTGAGAGAGAGAGAGAGAGTGAGGGGGAGGGGCAGAGAGAGAGTGAGAGAGAGAATCTCCAGCAGACTCCCTGCCGAGTGAGGAGCCCCACGCAGGGCTCCACCCCAGGACCCAGAGATCATGACCTGAGCCAAAATCAAGAGTCAGATGCTTAACTGACTGAGCCACCCAGGCACCCCTTTCTCTTTCCACTTCCACTTCCCACTGCCAGCATGCTCCTGGTTGCTGAACTTCTCAGTGGTCCAGATCCCTCTGTGAGTTTGTACTGTTGTTCATACTGCAACCACCTCCTCAAATTTGCCCTCGCCCTCTCCCTTTTACCTATTATATGCCTCCTTATTCCTCCAGCCCCAGTTCAAAAGTCACCCACTCTAAGAAAGCCCTACTCTATACACAATTAAATAATTAAGAAATACGATTAATAATGACAAATTTGAAGTGAAATTAATTGAGTTAAAGAGGAAGAAGAAGAATTGGATTGAAGTTCCAGAGAATTGGGACTCATCGTGTGTCCTCAGATAAGTCACCTTGGATCTTAATAATCCTGATCTGTAAAATGAAGGAATTAGCAATATGATTTATGAATTTCTCACAGTAACTGGGCGAAAAGATTATTTGGAATTTCAACCTGTGGAAACATTGTTGTCCCAAGTCAGAAGACCTTAGTTCTGTTCTAGAACACATTAATACATTTGTGACCTCAAATGAGCAATTGTTTTGCCTCTCCAGTCCTCAATTTTCTCATCTGTAAATTGGAAATAATAATCTCTACCTATTTCACAGAGCTTCTCTGAAGGTATAATTTGAAATTTATATGAAAGTATTTTCTGAACTGTAAAAATGTTACAAAGTGGATTACCTATGTTTGTGTATTATGGAACCCTTTTAAGGGGTTCAAAGGAATTTTGCATATTTTATATTATTCTTGGTCTCATTCTTCCATCATTACTCAGGCAGAAAAACTAATCATGGTGAAAATATCTGGGTAACTTGATTAGACGTAGCTTTTTCATAGATTCAGGATGCTAGGACTTGAGTGAATACAGTTGTGGCACACTCTTAATGCAAGGGTAGGCACCATGTGCTTGACATATGGCCCCATTTAATACAGTGAATCTAGCAGGCAACACCTTTCACCCTCTATATATGAAAAGTTTGTGTTGTGGAGCATGTTTATGTAGCTTTCTTAAGGTCATAAGGTTAGCAGTATTCTAGTTATCTAATCCAGATGGGTACTTTAGGCCAATTTTTTGCTCATACAGCACATCATAGTCCATCCTGTTTATTTGGAAGGTAAGAAAACCAAGGTCAATGGCTTTCTTAAGGGGCATACCACTGTCTAGGAGCTGGGAGTAAAACTTAGGTCTTCTGATTCTCAGTCCAAGATTTTTTAGTAGCTTTCTTCCCAGTTTGTATTTATTTAGTCGTTACTTTCACCAATAAGAACTCATTTTTCTTTATCTTGATTTCAGTTTTCATTTATATGTTTTTATCATTTTCAAATAACATATTAGGTTTACTTGTGGGCTTTTACTGAGATTTAAAACTCATTGAAGTTCTATCTAAATAACAGAACGTCAGTTTCTCAGCACATAGTCTTACAGTCTTCCTGTTCCCTGATGTGTGTCCCACCACATAAAAACTAGTCATTAGTTTGATTAATGGTATTCAGTTTGGATGTTAGTTACCAAGAGTTTTGTAAATAAGAAGTCATTCTGAGCTACTATTATCAGGAAACAGTATATGATACGTTCTTTCTCCAAACTGCATATACTCATACAATAAGATCTACAAAGGAAATGAAGCGTAAAACACAGTTCTCTTTGGCTATGCTTTCAAGAGATAAAAAGCAATAGTCCGATTCTTGGGAGATAAAAAAGGGAATTATCATTTAGTGACCATAACAAATTTGGACACATGCATTTACCCCCTTTCATATAGAATATTAGAGAATTTTGGTTTTAATCAGTAATTCTAGTATCATCTTTTAGTTGTTTCGTACAATCTGTCTCTCTCTCTTTTCATGTATGTATATATGCAGGGTTTTGTGTCTGTCACGTGGGTGTATACACACACATACAATTAAACACAAAAGTTGTTTTTGCGTGTATTGTTTTAAACATTCCAAAGTGTAATATGCATACAGAGAAATGTACTAATCATAAGTATACAGCTTAATGAGTTTACATTTAACCACGTAACCAGCACTCAGATCTAGAGACAGAACATTACTCAAACCTTAGAAGCCACTTCATGTCCTCTTCCAACTACTCGCTGCCTTCTTGAAGATTACAGTATATTAAACTTGTCTAATTTTCAACTACATCTAAATGGAATAATCCAGTAAACATCTTTAAGGAGTACCTTATTTTGTTCATTTTATCTGTGAGATTCATCTGCAATGACTGTCATTGCTGCATAGTATTCTGTTATAAGAATCACTACACTTTATTCTTCTAGTCTACTGTGGAGACTTCGGGTTGTTTCCAAATGCACAGACACACACAACAATAAAGACTTTTACTGAGGACATGTAAAGAATTGAAATTATTAAGAAAAAGGCAGGCAACCTAATTGAAAATGACTAAAAGTCTATAGCTAAAAGGCCAATAAGCATCTTCACTAGTCATTAAGGAGTGCAACTTAAAGTCACAATGGGGTACTATTACACATCCATCAGAATGGCTAAAATTTAAAAAAAAAAGAGGAAAGTATCCAAGTATTAGTGAGAATGTGAACTACAACTCTCGTATACTGCTGGTGAAAGTTCAGACTGGCATAAGCACTAGGTAAATAACTTGACAGCATCTAAAAAAAACCCCGAAAATTGATATTCCCTATCACGCAGCCATTCTGTTCCTACGTATATACTTAGTGGGAATGTGTACATGTTTACCAAAAGCTATGTACAAGAATGTTCATAGAAACAGTATACGTAATTACCAAAAGTATAATTCATTTTTTAAGTTTGGGTGGGTTTTTTTGATTCAAAAAATTCAAATTTTTAAACTAAAATATTTAGCATTGCATCAGGAATTAGAACTTTGGTAGTACAAATATAGATTGAGTTGTCTAGAATAAGAATTATATGAAAAAGTTAAAATAGACATTTGGAGCTGTGTTTAAATTATCCAAGATAAAGATTGACTCCTGTAAGTTATTTCTGGAAACGTGCATTTTCTTGCTTACCAAAATTAGGTAGGTATAGTCAATTCTGGCTTATCACTGGAATGGAAGGGAGTCGTCCTATAGGTAGCTTTAAAAAAAAGGCTCAGGGGCACCTGGGTGGTGCAGTCAAGTGACTGACTCTTGGTTTGAGCTCAGGTCCTGATCTCAGGGTTGTGAGATTGAGCCCCAAGTGAGGCCCCATGCTTGGCAGGGAGTCTGCTTGGGATTCTCTCTCCCACTCTTGCTTTCTCTTTGTCTCTCAAATACATCTTTAAAAATAAATAATAAATAGAGCCCAAAGCAGGGCTTGATCTCATGACCCTGAGATCATGACCTGAGCTGAAACAAGGAATTGGACGCTTAACCGACTGAGCTACCCAGGTGCCCCAAAACTTGTTTAAACATTGATCTTAAAAACATTATTTTTCCAAAAAATAAATAATAAATAAATAAATACGTACATAAATGGCAAAATCATTACTATTTTGAGTGCGTTTATATTATTTCACAATTCTTAATGCAAATTTTCATTTTTTTTTTTGTAGGTCACTGTAAGGGTGATTCCCATGGTTTGGGTCTGCACAACGGAAAGCATGAAGTTTTTTCATTTACTGAGAGGTCTATCAAAGACTACATTAAGAGTAGATAGATAGGAAGTGAGGGAAAATTGGGCGTTTGGTCTTGGTCATAACAGTTTGGGGGTCTCTAATAGACTTTGAAGAGGAAATGTCCAGTAAGCCGTTGAATATAGAGTCAGAAATTCCGGGGAATGGTGCGGTCTGGAGGTATAAATTTGCGAGTTGTAAATTAATGAAGTGGATGAGGTCACTTAGAAGGTGACTTAGGAAAGTAAAAACATCTGAGAAATGACTGGGTTGAAGCTGAAGAAATGAGGAACAACAGGCAAAGGAGAATGGGAAGGAGCAGCTGGTGAAAGTAAGATTGGAATTAAAGGCCATGTCTTTTACTTAGAACTCAAGTCAAGAAAATTGTTTAAGAAGGTGGGTAGGGAGCAACAATGACAAGTACTGCTGTTAGCTCAAGAGAGGTGAGCATTGAGAATTGGTCATTGCATTTGACAACATCACTGACCTTGATAAGACTTGTTTCTTTAGATGGTTACAGAATCTTGCTACATTGAATTTAAAAGACATTAACAAAGAAATGGGGACTGAAATTATTAAAATTCTTCTGAGGACTTTTGATGTAAAAGGAAGCAGAGTAATAATGAGCTATAGTCAGAGGGAATGTAGGGTCAAGAGGAAGGTTTTTACAGATGGGGGATAATAAAGCATATTTATAAGGTGGTGAAAAGGTTCTGGTAGAGAGAGAAAGCTCGTGATGCAGAGCGGGGACAGTTGCCGGAGTGATTCCACAATGGCAGAAACTCACAGAGAAGTGGAAAATGTAACATTGAGTAGCATTTTTATCTTTTTTTCCAGCTTGTCTATGAGGTTCACAATGATAGAAGAAAATTAGACAAACAATTGTTTTGCTTAAAGTCCTGTTACACTGGGAAGCATAAAAAAGGGCTTCGTCTGGTATCAGCATATCGCACCTACTATCCTTGCCATTTATTCTGGGCTAGGACACAGATACCAAAACAAAATCTTCTGATAGACAGCAGAGCATCAACTATATTTCTCTTAAGTCCCCATTCCATAACCATGCAGGATCTGCGAACTTGTGCAGGTTTTAATTGACAGATACTCCTGTGCCATGAGCCATGCACTAGATCACTGCTTATGGTTCATTGATCTGTCTCTGTGGGTTCCAGAAGATTAGTTGGCAGAGCTGCAGATTGTTTTCTTTCCATATACTTGTTTGTTTGTCTTTGGAGTCCCGTTTCTAAGCCGTATTGCACAAATTGCCTTTCAATAGTGTGTGCAATTTTAGGGAAAAACCCACTTGAACAGGAATATTAATTCAGACTTTCTTATGGATCGCAGTGACCTTGTAGGGGAATAAATAGAATTTATAAGATGTGAACTGCTGCTATCTTTTACATATTAATCTAAACTCTTCATATTAAATTGAAGTAGAGGTGGTATATTTGAAATAAAGGTTTTTTTGAGCTCTTCCTATAGAAATGGCCAATTGTTGATTCAACTATTAATTAGGACAAAACATTTTTATTTAACTAGAAAGCCAAGTTATTAAAATTCTAATTAATAATTTCATAATTCTTAAATCTTAGCTCATGTGAAAATTCTTAAATCTCTACTTCAAAAAGTCTGCCTATCTATATCAAATTGATTTGAAATATAATCAAATTGATTATTTGATATTAAGGAGCATCTTAATTACTTATATTTAATTTTAAGTAAATATTAACATTTACTTTATTAATTAAATAAGTAATGTATAATTACTTACATTTCCTGTTAGAAAGGACCACTAAGAGCAGCTAAAAGTTAACTTAGTCTAACAGGAAGTTGAAGTAGGATTCTTTCTGACTCAGTTTTGGCTGAAGCTCCAAAGGCCAAGAACAAAATGATGGATGCCTCGATGGCCTTAGTGCGTTAAGACTGAAGAGACCAGGTGGGAGAAAGTTTTTGGAGAAAGTTGCAGGACCCAGTGGCATTTTCTATACCCTCTGCCATTGGAGATGGGAGGAAAATGTGTTTCCTCGTTCTCGAACCTAGTGAGAGGCAGAGCCATGTCTGTCCTCATATTTTGGGGGTCCCATAGTAGACTGGCAACTGACTCACGTCAGAGAAGTCAAGGGCATGGCTGCAACTGTTGGCTAGAGGAGATACGACAGAGAGAAGAGAGCTACCGTGACATGGAGATTCGCTTTCTGTTTGTCAGGAAAAAGAATACTCGAGTATTCACCGTGCTCAGGTGTTGGTCATATGGGAGAGAACAAGAGAAGTAGACAGTGCCAGAGTGAGAGCAAAGCGAGAAAGAACGTGCCAGCTTGACGTTTAAAACCAAGGAACTTTGCCCCAAAGGGCCTGGGAGGGTGATGGAACCCCAGTAGTGTGCCTGTGATGCGTGGACTGCAGAAAACCTGGGGTGAAGGTTGGAATCAGGAGCTGCCAGTTGAAGAAAAGCCATGGCCAATTCATGGTCATTGAAATGAGAGGTTCTCGAAGACAGGATTTTGGGAGACCCACAAAGGTGCTGTAAATGAACAAGGCAGGAAAACAGAGCAAAAGCTAGTCCTGCTCACAGCTCCTTTCTGAGGAAGACTTGACTAGGGGAGGGAGGGGGTGTCATTTTTTAATCCAGCGCAGGATTTTTATTATTACCAGGGACTGGGCATCTGAATTATAAAAGTGGCAATTCTAGTGGGACTGAAAGTGCCAGTGGAGACTTTTATTATCCGAGAGTGACTGTAAATGTTAGGAGATCTGCTGGAGATTCATCCGAGGACTAGCTCACAGAGTGAGTTTGGATGGGTGTACGGGGAAAACAGAATCTTTTTTTTTTTTTTTTGGAATTGAGTCTTCTAGAGTCCAGCTCATTCAAAAAAGAGTTACTTTGGTTTCCAAACAGTGGTTGATAAGAACAAAAAAAGGCTTATCTTTCATCACCCAGATGCCACCACGTAGTGCAAGGAAGCAGTTCATCTCACGGAAGGACATTCATACTTGTTGCCTTTGTATCTGGTAGTAGGATTTTTGTCTGAGACACTTATCTTTGTTTAGATGTGTGTGCCTGCGGATGTTTTAATGAAGATATAAGTCAAAAGAGATAGTTTTCTGGTCTCTGTCTCACAAATAATCTTATACCTTAGAAATGCTGCAGAGGGAAGCCTCAAAGAGTAGTTACAGCAGAAACGGGATCAATAGTGGTGGCTTTTCAGTGGTTCGCTCAGCTCAGTCCTGAGTAGCAGAAGCCCCTTTATGCAAAAGCTCGGCGGTATCTCTTGGAGCTCTTTACTCTAAAGGGCTATGAAGCTTAAATTGTTTGTTTCAGTTCCCAGTTTCTGCTCTGGCCTCTCTTAATATCTTGTTTTTAAGTTTTGGTTTGTAGTGGCAAGAAAATGACTTCCTTTTACTAGCTCAGTACCATAATTTTCTAGAGAGCAGTAGAACTAGAGTACTGATTTGGAAAATAAGATACATGAATTTACAGTGTGTGTCTATGTGAGAAATCAGAATATTCTGCATATTTACTTAACCAAACCACATATTGATAGATTTCAACTGGTTTGGACTCCACTTTTTTTTTCTTCCCCTGACTGGGTTGTCTTATTTTGTAACAGATTTCTCTTCCTTCGCCTCTGACACAAAATAAGTTACTGTGAATTGATATATAACACAAACTATAAGGCAATATTCTAAGCTCTTCACTTAAATTGTCTGAAAACAGGTCTTTTATGAAGAAATGATTTTCCAGGATTATTATCCTCTGTGCCTCAGTTAGCTCATCTGTAAACAGGGCTAATAATCCTGGAAAATCACTTCACTCAACATCATCATATCTGCGAGATTTCATCCATGTGGTGGGTATAGCAATAGTACTCTCCTCCTCATTGCTGTGTTGTATTTAATCATCTTGAATGTACTATCTTTGTATGTTTGTCCACTTTACTGTCAAATGAAAAACAGATCGGAACTTAAGTAAAGATTTGATTTGAAAGGATTGTTGCAATAGAGAGAATGCTGTGACTTTAAGATCTATAAGCATCTCAAGGTCAGGCAGAAGGGGCTTCTCCTTTATAGGAGTAAACGAGGCTAGAAGGAACCAGATGTTGGGGAGTGCAGTGAGCAGGTGGCAAAATTGGACAGTTTTTCTTTGCCACAAGCCAGTTCTTGAGGAAGTCCGTTAAGGAGGGTTTGTTCTGCTTTCCAAGAGACTGCTTAATCTCAGGAGCATGAGAAAATTGAGGGGCCTATGGGGAGGAGAGAAGCCTAATCCAAGTTGTTCAAATGAAGTTGCCAGGCATCTAGTTCGGATTGTTCAGTTCAGGTTGGACAGTTCAGATTGGACAAACAGTTCAGGTACTCATTTAGAGACAAAAAAGGGGAGTTTCAAGGGTTTCGGTCTTGTCATAGGCAAACAAGGGGTTAACCATGAGTCTTACCAGATCATCTGGGGACAGGATCTTTGCAGTAAGGTGCTTCCCAGAATGCTAAAGGGTGAAGGTATTTCTTAAGGTCCCAGTGTTCTAGAAATTCAGGTAAAGTTTGAATATTACTATTACTACTGTTGATGAACATTCATAATGCTTCTAGTTTGGGGTCATTATTATTTGGGTTTATTAAGGGTGTTATGAACATTTTTATACATGCATTTTGGTGGACACAAGCATATACCTAAGAGCAAAATTTCTTTATCAGAGGCTATGTGTATGTTGAACTTTGGAAGATATGGACAGTTATCCAACTAGACTTCATCATTAATGAATGAGAGTTCCAGCTGCTCCATGTTCATGTCCACAGTTGATATTATTAGCGTTAACTTGAATTTTAGCCATCTGGTGTAGGTAAAATGATACTGCAATGTGATTTTAATTTGCATTTCCCCAGTGATTAATATTGTTGAGTATCTTTTCATACATATATTGGATTTTTAGCTACCCTCTTTTGCAAAGTGCCCAAGTGTTAGCACACTTAACTTTTTTTTTTTTTTCTGATTGGTATGTGGAAGCTCTTCATACATTCTAGATAGGATTCTTTGTCACATGCATGTACTGCAGATCTCTTCTCCAGTCTTTGTCATGCATTTTCAATTTCTTAATGGTAACTTTTGATGAATTGAAGTACTTATTTTGAATGAGCTCTGACTTATGTTATTGTTAATGCTTTTGTGTGTGTGTGTGTGTGTTTAACTCTTTCTTTGTTCCAAGGTCATGAAGATAGTCTATCCCCACCCCCCGCCCCGGGAGCCTTATTGTTTTATGTTTCACATTTAGTTGTGTAATCCACTTCAGTTCATTTCTTGTATATGATGTGGGGTAGGGTCAAGACTCATCTTTAAAATAGGCATATTGGTTGATGCAGCACATTTATTGAAGAAGCCATCTTTTCTTTGTTTTTCAAATAATAGCTGTACAAATAGTTCAATAATCAGCCATTTCATTCAGTTAAAAAAAAGCAAACTAATTTTTGACTTTTTTCTTACATTCGATTGAGCAGTAACTCATTCAAAACTTATTATATGCATACCTACAGCATAGATCTTCTTTTGGAGGGGGTTGTCAATAGAAATTGTGTTTTTAGATTTTTTTCATCTTATTGTGGTAAGAACACTTAATATACCATGTAGCCCTCATAACAGATTTTTGTGTGTAATATGGTATTATTAGGTATAGACAGTATTAAACAGCAGATCTCTAGAACTTACTCATCTTGCATAACTGAATTTTACCTTTTGATTAGCAACTGCTCATTTCTTCTCGCTGCAGCCAACCATCATTTTCTTCTTTGCTTCTCTGAGTGTTACTACTCTAGATACATCACATGAGTGGAATCATGCAGTATTTATGCTTCTGTGACAGGCCTATTTCACTTAGCATAATGACCTCAAGGTTCATCCCTGTTTCATGTTGCAGGATTTCCTTCACTTTAAAGGCTGGATAGGGGCACCTGAGTGGCTCAGTTGGTTAAGCATCTGCCTTCGGCTCAGGTCATGATCCCAGGGTCCTGGGATTGAGTCCCCAAATTGGGCTCCCTGCTCTGCAGGGAGCCTGCTTCTCCCTCTGCCTGCCACTCCCCCCACTTGTGCTCTCTCTCTCCCACAAATAAATAAATAAAATATTTGAAAAGTAAAGGCTGGATGGTACTTGATTGTATGTATATACCACAATATTTTGTCCGTTCATCTGTCAGTGGGCGTTGTGGCTACTGTGAATGCAGTGACTCTGGGCACACAGAGACAGGGAGGACCTGGGTTTCTAGCCCAGTCACTGTGCAGCAAGGTGGAGGCGGAGGTGGAGGCGGAGCTGTGGTGAGTGCCGCTTGTTGGGACAGCTGCTCTGGTCTCTGTCGTCCCCAGGGACTAGCCTGTGTACTGGGTCCCATCATTCCCCCAGATGGGTGAGAAAGGAGCTGGTCCCCAGGGTAGCACCTGGCAAAGCTGGGATATTAGATGTGAGGTCCGACTCTTCCCTCCTCAGGGAGAAGCTGTGGGCTGGAGACACCTCTGATGGTATTACACTGTGCTGTGCTAGGGTGGGGATTATGGCGAGAGGGTGTCTCCCCTTTTCCGACTAGTTTCATTGCACCTGCTTGTGTATAGAAGCCTGTCAACTAGCTTTTGGATTTCTGACAAGAGAATTGATCTGTGTGTTGCTGCTGAGTTCGTAGGTCTGTGAGAGGAAGGAGACCCCATTTCCTACCGTACCACTCAATACTCTGCCCACTCCAGTCTGGCTCCTGTCTCTCTCAGCTGAGAAGCAGCTCTCCTTTTGCTAAATCCCATGGGGAGATTTCATTCTTCATCTTAACCTCTCAGTGGCATTTGGTCCCATTAACCAATCCTTCCAAAAAATATTCTGTCTCCTTAAGTTCTGTTGCCACCACACGCTTGTGGATTTCCTCCTTCCTCTTGAGCAGTTTATTCTTTGTCTTAATCATTGGTTTATCTTCCTCCATCTGCTCATTAAATGTTGTACTTCCTCAGTTTTTAATTCCATATTCTCTCACTGTAAACTCTCTTTTCTAACAAGCGATTCATCTGACCATTAGAATCATCTGAGGAGCTTCTAAAATCCCGATGCTTGGACTTCATCCCAAACTATTTAAATCCAGGGTGGGACTAGGCATCAGTAGTTTGCAGAGTTTCTTAAGTGAATTCAGTGCCCAGCAACGCTGAGAAGCACTAGACAAATCATTCTCAACACACAATTTTAAATACTACTTTTTCATCAGAACAACCAACATTTGTGTTTGAGTCTTAAATACATAACCAGCACATTGTATCATGCTTGGCATATAGACAATGCTCAAAAACTTTGTTAAATTAATTTAAGGAATGACTAAAGTCAGGGAAATATTTAGCATATAGAGATAATTGAGTGATCATTACGTTTTTATTGTTCTTTAAGGAATTGTATTATTTAGTTGATGTTGTGGGTTGAGCTCTCTAAGACAGACTGTGAGATAAGGATTTCCATGCAGGAAGAGAACTGCTTTAGGAACAACACTCCTTGGGATCGAGGAAGCAGGTTCAAACACAGGAGCAGTGCAGTTGCACCTGCGACATGGATGCGAAGCTACAGGGAGCTCTGAAGCTGGGGTGGTCTTTCAGGGTTGTCTCAACCAGTAGGAAGTCTTTGGGTATGAGTTGCCTCCAGGGCAAAACCTTCCTTCAGCTGAAGGCTCTTCCAGAAGTAACCCAGCTCAGAGCCTGAAGCAGCCAGCATTCCTGGCAGGAGCCTCAGTTCCGAAGGGGCGATGGGAGGATGTGACACCACAGCATCCACTATAAGTAGAACCAGATTAGCAACCGAGTGGGGTCTTACAGATCACCTTACTTAGACCTTGGATTTCAAGGTGAGTATACCAAGGCTCAGAGAGGGATTTGCCCAATGTTATGTAGGAACCTTATAGTCTGTCTGGGTCTAGAATGCTAGTCTCTTTACTCTTAAGACAAGTGTTTCTTCATTTAAATTCACACTTTATTACGTGTGTGAGTGTGGGATTTATCTTATCACCATTTCTGTTAGGCCAGAAGGGAAACATTTGACATAAGGAAGCAAACTGTTATGAGGTTTGTATCAAATTAGTTAACCATTAAGAAGTAATGAGAATGTATAATGTTTTACACTGAGAAACATACCATGTCAGTAGACCATCCTTGTGGTATTCATAGGATGAGTAGTCTCACATGTGATAGGAAGTTAAAAAAGACCACAGCCTCTGATGAGATTGGGAAGTCACTGGTATCCAGGATCCAGCATCTCTGCAAATAGATGTTTCAACTTTGTGAAAAATGTTTTTCTTTGAGCCATGGATGATGTAATTGCATAATTGACAGTAGACAAGATTTGAAAATGTTTCCACAGGATCCAACAGTTCCTTAAGCCCAGTTGAGGGATAAATAAAATGATTGCTATGAACCACTGTTCTTAATAATGATTCTTGGCTTGTAATAGCATAGTAGACTTTGCCACACACAGGCACACATACCCATAAACACATTCTTTTCAAATAAATATAAACTAATTAAACTCAACTAATCATGTACAGGGTATCACTCACTGTATTCATAAACCTCTGTTCACAGTTTAATCTCTGAAAACAGAATGGAAAATAAATATAGAAGCTGTCAAGAGAGGTAATAATAAGTTATACTGTAATTAAGAAATTACAAAACAAATAAAACCTTCTATAGTAACCTTGTAGTTATCTGGATTCATACATAACTACCGACTTAATTTATTACCTGAAAATATAAAGTGTTTCTCTGTCTTTTTATGTCTGTCTGATTACCTAGAAGAGTATTTTCACTGCTCTAAAAATCCTCTGTGCTCTGCCTATTAATCCCCCCTCACCCCAGTCCCTGGCAATCTTTTTTACCATCTCCATAGTTTTGCCTTTTTCCACAATGTCATGTAGTTGGAATCATCATATAGTATCCTTTTCATATTGTCTTCTTTCATTTAGTACTATGTAATTCTGGTTCCTCTATGTCTTTTCATGGCTTGAATAATCATTTATTTTTAGTGCTGAAAAATATTCTATTGTCTGGATGTACCACAATTTTTTTATCCATTCATCTACTAAAAAACATCTTGGTTGTTTTCAAGTTTGGCAATTATGAATAAAGCTGTTATAAACATTTGTGTGCAGGTTTGTTTGTGTAGATGCTAAGTTTTTCTGTCCTTTGGGTAAATACCGAGGAGTGAGATTGCTGGCTCGTATGGTAAGAGTATGTTTAGTTTTGTAAGAAATTGCCACCCTGTCTTTCATTTTGCATTCCCACCAGAAATGTATCAGAGTTCCTGTTGTTCCCTATCTTCATTGCATTTGGTGGTGTCAGTGTTGTAGATTTGGGCCATCGTGATAGGTGTATGATGGTATTTCACTGTTGTTTTAATTTGCATTTCCCTGTGCCGTATGATGTGGAGCCTCTTTCCATAGGCTTATTTGCCATCTGTATATCTTCTTTGGTGAGGTATCTGTGAAGGTCTTTGGCCCTCTGCTCTTTTTTGCCCCTCAAATAAACTTTTTATTTTAGAATGCCTTTAGAGTTACAGAAAATTTGCCAAAATACAGAGTTCACAAATACTCTGCTCCTAGTTTCTCCGATTATTAACATCTTGTATTAGTATGATACCTTTTTTTACAATTAAAGAGCCAATGTTGATACGCTGTTATTAACTAAAGTCCATGCTTTATTCAGGTTTCCTTAGTTGTTACCCAATGTCCTTTTTCTGTTCCCAGATCCCATTCAGTATATTTTATTACATCTAGTCTTCATGTCTCCTTAGGCTCCTGTTGGCTGTGACAGTTTTTCAGACCTTCCTTTTTTTACACGATCATGACGGTTTTGAGGAGTAGTAGGCAGGTATTTTGTAAAATGTCACTCTACTGGGATTTGTCTGACGTTTTTCTCAGGATTAGACTGGAGTTATGTGTTTTGGGGAGGAAGGTCACAAGATTCAATGCCATTCTCATCTCATTTTATTAAGGGTACGTAAAATCAACAGGACTTAACACTATTGAGGTTAACCTCGATCATCTGGCTAAGGAAGTATTTGTCAGGTTTCTCTGCTCTAAAGCCCACTCTTTTCCCCCTTCCCATCCTATACTCTTTGGAAGGAAGTCACTATGCACAGCTCATGCTAAGGAGTGCAGAGTTATGCTCCACCAGCTGAGAATAGAGGATCTATTTGAAATTCCAGTTATTTGGAATTCAGCATGGGAGAATTGTCTATTCTCCTTCATTTATTTATTTATTTAATCATTTATTTGTTTCTATATGGACTCATGGATTTTTATTTCATACTTTGGAATATAACCCCATATGACTCTATTTAATCAAAGCATTTAGATTTGAGCAGTTGGGGAATCTTTCCCATTGGCTTCTGTGTCCCTTTGACACACTCTCATCATTTTTTTTTTTTTAGCTTACTTTCACTCACTACGAGATAGCAGATCTTTTTTTTTTTTTAATTCTCGTTTCCTCTCATTTTAAATTTTTTTTTTTTAAGATTTTTTTTTTATTTATTTGACAGAGACAGCCAGCGAGAGAGGGAACACAAGCAGGAGGAGTGGGAGAGGAAGAAGCAGGCTCCTAGAAAGGAGCCTGACGTGGGGCTCGATACCAGAACGCTGGGATCACGCCCTGAGCCTAAGGCAGACGCTTAACGACTGCGCCACCCAGGCGCCCCTTTTCCTCTCATTTTAGATGAAGATACCAGTGTTTGCTTCCACGAAGGAGAGTTTCTACAACCTGAGGTGTTCAGGTCCAGAGTCCCTCAGCGTTGTAAACTTTGTGTGCATTTTTCGGGGGAGAACATAGATTGTACCAGATTCTTAGTGTTGCCCATAACCTAAAAAGAGTAAAGAATCACTGCCCTAGTGTAAAGAGGAGAAGTAACACAACCTACACATTTTACATACCTTGCTCTTTCCTTACTGCTTTGTGCTTGCCTCGGTTCATGTCCGGTTGGCGGCTTTGCAGCTCCCACACCCAGATTCCTCATGCTGGCACATGCCAGACTGCTTTCAGGTCTGAAAAAAACTTTGACCATTGTTGTTGCATTTATAACTCTAAAAACAAAAGCATCCCTTTGGACTCAGATTCCTGATTGGAGGGAAGATGTTCAGTTAATATGTTCATACACACCAGTTTTGATATTGAGCTGTTCAGTGTGGTCACTAAAGGGTCATGTAAAAATAAAATGTTCTACAGTTAATGGAAAACTGAGTGTCCCCTTTGGAAAGAAATTTCTGGATTTTTCCTTTAGTGCTGGAAAACATTACATCATCCAGCTATACAGCCTGATACATTCCTCGCATAACTTCACATATTAGTAATGACATTGGTTCAAGTTTAGGCAAGTGAACAAAAGAAGACTGGTTGTAAAAAGGCTTTTGATATAAAATGTTATTTTTTCTAGTCATTTGATCACTTTGTCTGAGTAAAGTAAGTTATTTTCTTAAATTAATATCATATTTCTATGGAATAAATCCTATTGTGTCATAACAGAATTGTTGATACATTTCTTGAAATAAAACAAAATGGCATAGTCAAATGGATAAGATATTGGACTGAGATTCAGAGTATAAAGACTAACAATGACACATGTAGCATGTGACCTAATTAAATGTATTTAACTCTTCTTACTCTTGCTTGTTTTGTGTAAATAGTACTAGTCACTTTCCCAAATTACAAGGTTTATATAGTAAAGTGCAGACAGAGGAAAAAATGCAAATTATTTCAGCTGTTTGGCAGAAAGTGCTATAGCTTCTAGACTCTTTTTTTTTTTTTAAGATTTTATTTATTTATTTGACAGAGAGAGAGATAGCCAGCGAGAGAGGGAACACAGGCAGGGGGAGTGGGAGAGGAAGAAGCAGGCTCCCAGCGGAGGAGCCTGATGTGGGGCTCGATCCCAGGACCCCGGGATCACGCCCTGAGCCAAAGGCAGACGCTTAACAACTGAGCCACCCAGGCGCCCCTGTAGCTTCTAGACTCTTAAAATATATTTTAACATGTAGAGATGACTTTAATGTTATTTTAGTATTGACTGAGCTAAACAAATGATTTCTATTGTTTTCAGGTAAGAAAAACCTCTGAATTCATGCATGTGAATATGAACTATCTGGGATTTCACTTAGATTTTAAAATGTCTTTGAAGTTCTCCATACAGAAAGGTGAACTGTTAACTGAATATTCATATCAGGTTAACTACAACAGACATTGAAAAAATATATTGATACAAGTAAGAATAAAAGAAAGGGGCTACAATGTATTTGATATATTGCTTTTTTATTAATTTGAGGAGATTTTTGTTAGCCAACATTGATTTTTTATTGCTGGTAATAACCAAAAATTTTTGTTGTTTTGTTTATTTTTTGGTTTTGGGAGGGGTTTTTTGTTTTGTTTTTGGGGTAATTTTTGTTTTTTTGTTTTGTTTTTTCTTTTTTTTTTTTTTAGCTGTGGGAAGAAAGGAAAGCATTTGGGAATGTCTGTATGGAAGAGTGACTCTGATAAGTTATAGAAAGAGCAGATTCAGATTTTTCAGGACTAATGATAAGTAAGACTAATAGAAGCTAAGAATATATATATATTACACACACACATACATCTATTCACACACATTTATATAATATATATATCCTAAAGCAATATATGGATGGATGGTGATAAGATAGATACTATTTCACTTCCGTTATGGCAGGTTTATTGTGAAATGGTAACTAGGAATCAGGATTACCAGATTTCATAACTCTACCACCTTAGGATACTCCCTTAGCCTTGCTGTCTTAGCTTCTGTTGTTCCATCACCTCACCTACTGCGGACTCTTCTACCAATCAGGATTTCTCTCTTTCTCTCCACTGAAGAACAGCTCTCTGGGTGGTTAATAATCTCTCCTGTTTCATCAAGAGAGCGTTGTGATTATCAAATGAAAGAATGTAATGGACATGATAGTTGATTTCTCAATATTGATTTCATTCTGGACTATTGATCTGAGCCAATCATGATCATTTTTTTCTCCTTGCCAATGATTGGTTCAGCAATGGCCAGTGCTTGGAAGCTTTGGAAGAAAACAAAAGAGCAAAAATAACCCTTATTCTAAGAGGACACCTCAGGAGGAAATACTCTTCACCTGGGTGTGATGTGTGGCACTTCTCCTGCCCTAGGGCACCCAGACATCTTGAGACCGAAGTCAACTTAGAGGAGCTGGCAGATAGGGGGCACCTGGGTGGCTCAATCGGCTGAGCATTTGACTCTTGATTTTGGCTCAGGTCATGATCGTAGGGTGGTGAGACAGAGCCCTGCGTTGGGCTCAGTGCTGGGCGTGGAGCCTGCTTGGGATGCTCTCCACCTCTCCCTCTGCAACCCCCCTTCTCTTGCTAAAATCAATCAATCAATCAATCAATCTTAAAAAAAAAGAAGAGCTGGCAGATGGAAAGTGCTTGGGACAGTGTGTATTTCATACTAGACAGGCAGTATAGGAAATTACAAAAATATAGAAGCCATGATTCCCTCAAGAATCATACTGTCTGCATTCAGTCTAGTTGGTACTATATACACAGATATGAAAAAAGCTATAATAAAGTTGCCAAACAGTATATTTATGTTTGTGTTCATTAGAGTAAGATGGGATGATTGAGGCAAGATTTTAGGAGGGTAGTCTTAAAGGACAGACTGGGTTTAGATTGGTACAATGAAGTGGAAGTTACAATATTCCAGGAAGGGGGATTTATTCTGAACCAGTGAATGGAGGAAGGACAAAATTTGGTAGTGAGTTACAAGGACTGGAAAGTGAGTTTGATTGACACAACTAACAGCGGTAGGGAAGGAAGGGTTTTTTTCCTTCTAGCATTAATACCTAGGTCTGTGAAATAAGTGATGACAGGCATCTTAACACGAGAAAAGGTATACAAATTATTAATTTTCAATATCACATTCACCGGGGCATTCGAGCAAAGAAAAAAAGTGAATACACAAAGAGTGGTGAGATTTGAGAGCTTAGAAAAGGGAGGAGGATGTGTGCCCCTTAAGGGAGAATATGGGATTTTTAAGGAAGATGAATGGGCCTTTAGAAGAATAGATGGGAGGTATGATAGCTTGTGACAAAGTTCGTTTGGGTGGCCTCCCCTGTGATAAGAGTCTGTCTTCTTTAGTTGATGAAACTCCCAGGGAGGGAACTTACACAATGAATTCCTTTTGGAGGATCTATCTATAGGCTGATAGTAGTTCAGAGAAAGCCTCCCCTGCATTTGCTCTTTTTCAGGTGGCTTTAGCTTAGAATAATCCATATGCCAAGGAGACATCTTCCACAGCTGGAAGAAATAAATCAGGCTGGAAATTCTCTACTACTAAAATTAGTGTTAATTGTTTTTATGTTGTCTGGTCATTTCATTGCTTACAAGGAATGTACTTGTAAAGGATTTTACATCAATAGACACAATAATGCAGTCCTTAATTGATCCAATACAAGTGTATTTTGTAATCAATCAATTCTATTTTCCTTCCCTGAATGAGAAATCTTGTAGATGGGTTTGAACACTAATTTGCATCCTAATATCCAATTTTCCCACATACCCTCATTCTCTTTAGAGTTTTCAATCTTTTGATAAGGGATGACAATTGGCTCTAGGGAGGTTACAATTTCACCTGCAATGAAATGGAAAATCTCATTACCAGTCCCCAAGTCCCTGCAGCTATGATATTGGCACTGATAAGACCATGAGAAGCAATTTAAAAAATCTATATAATCTCCTGCACCTTTAGGAGGTTTAACTAACTGATTATTATGTTTTTCTTTAATATTTTGGATTCTGATATCTACTTGAAAAGATCGTCTGTATCAGTTTGTAGTATTTCTTTATTTTCATAAACTTCTTAATATCAGTCCCATCCCACCTCTAGGGGTTATATCTTATCAGCAGATTGTATGATAATTAACTCAGAACAGAGTTGCCTGTTAGGTAAGAGCTGGGATTTCAAAACAAAGCCATGCCTCTTACTTCTAAGTTTGCTTCGTATAAATAAATATCATTTTTGAAATTGATACTTTCACCATATCAATACAGAATAGAATAGACAGGGCTAGATACCCCAAGTATAATTTTAAACTTCCTTGTGATTGTCATGGATTTTATTTTTATATTGGGGCAAGGATTATATAAGACTTTATGGGTGGTAGAGGAAACTGAAACAAACAGTAAACAACACAGCATTTTTCATTGGATTCCAAGGAAGTGCGTTTTTTTGTTTGTATTTTTAAGTGCTTTCAAATGATACCAATTTAGTCAAAATTCGTTGTTCAAAGTTAATTACGGCAGTTTTTTCTCTTTTTGATAGTTGACAAGCAAACACACATAGAAAAGAAAGAAATGGCTGTAACTTGTAGCTCTGTATTTTCCTTGCTTAATTGATCTGGTAATAGAGAAACTTCTTTTACCAAACCCCCCTCCATTCTCCACAACATATTGAACTCAGTGAGGACATTCATTGGTTCTTTCTTGGGCAATATCATTTTATAAATGTCAGCATGATAATTTTACGAATTGTTAGACTATCTGGCCATATCCTCTTACAGTATTCACATACTCCTTTGCTTAGGCAGAAGGTTAATACACATTGTTAAAAAACTATCTTTTGCTGTTTTTTTTTCCCTCGTATCTTGTTTGTACTCCTTTGTGCTTTTCTAGATTTTGACTGCAGATTGCTTCTGAACAAGTAAGACGTCTGCTTAATTTTATTTAAAAGAAAGCAACACGGAGTATTTAAGGCAGTGTTTCATGAATTAAGAAAATTAAGTGCTAAAATACTTCTTTCGTTTTTTGTTTGTTTGTTTGTTTATGACAACTATCTTTTGGGCATCTGACAATGTCTACTATTTTTATTTACTCCTGTGTGTTAAAGCCATGCTGTAGTTGTGAATTTGTCTCAAAAAGCATCCTTTCTCCATGGAAAATTACCCAGTTCTATTGCTGGCTATTTCTAAATGCTTACGAGAGTTTTGTTTTGCTGTCTTCTCTTATAGCCAGCAGTCAGCAGAGGACCTTGCCCGAGTACCTGCCAACTCCACTAGCAATATCTTGAATAGGCTATTGGTCAGCTATGATCCCAGAATAAGACCAAATTTTAAAGGTTTGTTTCTTACCCTCCCTCCAAAATCTTCAATCTTTTCAGTTTAAAAGTTAATTTTATGTGTTTAATCATTCAGTTGTGATGTTCAAAATAATGAGGTTTCAAATGGGCCTGTTACTCTCCTGTGATGTTGCTTAGATTTAGAGCAATTAATGACAAAGATATTCAAAGAGAAGCAGAATATTAGTTCTAATCGTTTCATGTGGCTCCCAGTTAAAAGAACAAAACTAGGTATATTGTGGATTAAACTAACCTCCGTCATGGCTTTGGTAAGCACTTAGTATTCCTAACCTTAGTGATTTAAATTTCAAGCTCTGGACACAGATCTGGCTTTCATTCACAGACACCAAAGTTATAATTTGTAGAATAGCCTATACTCGTTAGGGATAGACAGTAGTTCTGATTATGTATTTAGATTCTTTCAAAATTTTTGTTAGCGTTTCACATTGATAGCAATTTCCCTCCACTCTTTTGCTGAAAAAAAGATGGCCATATGGTTTTTAAAAACATGTTTAACTTTGTGAATAAAAGCAACTGTGTTTTCTACAACATAGATCGTTTCTACTCCAACAGAATATTACTATTTACCACACCTTTCAAGAACCAAAACCATACTTGCAATAAAAGTCACGAGAAGATTATATAGTTGTGCAAATTTTCTTTCTTTCTTTCCTTGTTTTCTTTTTTCGTCCTCTTGATGTCTTAGGAAAAGCTATATGAAAAAAAAAATCTCCTCTGGAAAACTGTAATCCTTATTGCTGGCTAAAGACAGGTATTAATGTAGATCAGATTAACATTATAAGGCTTGATATTTTTTTCTTCTTCCTTTACAGAAAAAAAAAAAGTGCAGCTGTTTCTAGTCAACTGAAGTTATACAACCATGTTGTAAAAACAGGGTTTTTTGTTCATTACCAGAACCTATTCAGTAACAACAGCCATGGTCTGGGTTGTCACATGTCTACCATATATTGATTCACCACCTGTTTTTCATCAGTCAGTGGTTATGTGGCTAAAAGGCTAAATTCACATTTTCCCTTTGTTAGCCCAAAAGCAGCCCACAACGAATAAAAAGAAAAAAGAAAAAAAAGCAAGCAAGCAAGAAATTTGCAACATTATACCTTAATTCTCACTCCATGAACTTTAAAATTATTTTCCAGTAGGTCAGGCAAAAATCTTTATAATGATTCTGTTATATGTCTGATTACCTTTGCATGTTTGTGAATTAAAAATCAAAATATAGTCATTGTAAGTAAGATGTATTGAATACTGCTTTACTAATGAAAATAAGATTTGAAATGATTTTAAAATTGCAAAAAATAAAACATTTAAAAATGGTGTTTTTTTTTTTAAAGAATATTTTACATTTTCTTAAGGTAAATGCCTTAGCTCTGTTTAAAATTTCTTTAAAGGTAAACATATTTACTCCGAGTCTCAACAATTTAAGAAATAAATATTTCTGAATAAATAACATGACTAATAGAACTTAACTCATTTTTAATTTTTATTATTTTCCCTTATTTAGAGAAATAAGTTAATAGAAGTTGTGAACATGGAATACTGAGACCATAGTTTTAAAGTTTTACATCCCATGTGGATTGGAAAAAATATAAAATCAAGTGCACAAACTATAAAAATATGAAAATCCTGACCAAGTTTTTTACAGCTACTAAATATATTCTTAATTTTTATTTGTAGGCATTCCTGTTGATGTTGTAGTCAACATTTTTATCAACAGTTTTGGATCCATTCAAGAGACAACAATGGTAAGATTACAGGCAGTTCAGTATTTTTAATTATCAAAATTTTAACTAGAGGATAGTGAAAGCAATGGTAAAACTGAAAAATAAGGAGTAACTCTAAGGAAAAAAGCATGCTTTCTTCTAGTATGAAATACCCAAATTCCAAGGTGTGTTATGTCAGTGATTTCAGTGCCTATATAATTATGCAATTCAAATGTAGCCTTAATGCTATTTAAAACTTACAGACTTGGAAGAATTAATATACTCAGTCTGAACAACTAATTGGATGCCACCTGGGAAAAGCATTTATGCAATGAATATTCTAGAGCAATGTTTACTTCCTAGTATGCTTGTATGTATGAACATTATAAAATATTTAAGTGTTCACAGTTTGTCGTCTAGTTTCTTGAGGAGAATCTTTGGTTCCTCTGTTGTGCTAATATTGTGATGTTTGGATCAGAGAATTGTAAAAAGCAATGAGAAAAAATAATTTATATAAGATAAGGCAACAGATCTCCCTGAAAAACTTACGTAACAAGAGGAAAGAAAGGTCAAGGAAAGGCAATAGAGGAGCCAGAAAGAGTTACAGGCAGGCTCCTGTCTTGAAAGGAATGGAAAAGAAGGGTTTGAAGGAGTGGCTGCTATCCATGATGAGCTGGACTACAGTGACAAAGGCTTCTAGAAAGTAGTAGTTTTGTTAGTAGGTTACTAATTAGTAGGTTACTTTAGCAGATTTTCTGAATGATGTGTGATGTAATTACCCCTCAGCTTCTTAAAAGGCATTCAATAAAGTCTACTTGCTGTTTGATGTTTTAGAATATTCGATTTTGTGCCCTTTTTGAAAAACCATATGCTGTACTGATACTTAAAGTGGGAGAAAGAAGGCCCAATTTTGTTGTATTTTCTGACATACTTGTATTTTATTAATAATACACATTTTGGATTGAAAGCCCAGTAATGGATAGGGCACAGTATAATTTTTCAGGGACTATCTTAGGCTAGAGAAAGAATGTTTTAAAATATTTATTTCTTTATTCTTCATAGCAGCATAATGTGTTATAAAAGCAACTATATATTCCATTTAATTTATGACACCTATTTTTGTATCTAATTGCAGTGAGAATGTTATTTATATTTTATAGAAGCATATATTTAGCCCCTGAATAATTGTTTATTTTCTTAGTGTGTAAATGTTTTTAGAGAATTATTCAAAAGAAGATTTTGAAATCAAATTCATTTACTTCCTGTGACTTTTTAGTTTGCCTAAATGACAGAAGCAGAGTACACATCACCAGAAGACAGCTACAGAGTAAGATACAAACTACCGCAAAGCACCCAGGAGACAAGTGTAGTGCTCGTTAATTGAAAATGTGGTTAGTCTGTCTAACTTTGCAAGAATAAGAGATATCCTTTTCTCAAGGTGAAAATTTAAGGGAATCCATTTTGTCTCTATACCCTTCTCTGTGCCCTCTTTTGTCTTTTATGGTATCATTACACTAATCCTAAACCATCCCTGAAAGATGTTCTGGCCTGTTGAAAACATTTCTACTCTTGCATTTGCGACAGCTAATGCAAGGCTATTTTTTCTCATTTGCATAAAAGCTACACATGTGTCCAGCTCAGTAGGTATCATTAATGTATCTCTTCCTTAGTCATCACTGAATGCCTTCCAAATGTCAGACACTTAAACTTCTCCATGCCCCATCAGTGTTACTTGATTATATCAGGTTTATATACACCTGGGGGAAAAGGGATGCTAGAAAAGGGACAGGAACTTTCTTACAGATTATTTGAGGATTATAATAAAATATTGCATATTTATAACATAATCTCATATTGTCATCCTGCAAGGATTCATCATAGTAGCTAGCCCAGAGTCCTTATTGCTGGGAACAGATTCAACCGATGCTCATCAGGGCGTCTTTGTCCGGGCTACTTATCCCTGATTTCCATCTCTTATCTTCTAATCAGAGCCTTTTATGGCCGCTCTGACTCACTTTGTGCCTTCTTTTCAATCTAGGTCTTTCATCTCTAACAATTGTTACTTAAATCTGATAGCTTCTTCACTGTAATTAAACTGTTTCTGTGTGTTTTCCTCTTATTCTCTAATGGAGTGTAAACCTTTTAAAGTTAGGAATAATGTATCCCACTTCTTCATTTTCCATTTGTTCTTTATTACCTGGTATAAAACTGGTCAGGAATAATGGTGATGGACTCAATAGAGGGTATACATGTATGGAGAAGATGAGAGGGTATTTCTTTCTTTCTTCCAATCACCCAGGGTGGGCTTCCTTTATTATTATTATTGTTTAGCTTTATTGAGGTATAATTGACAACATTGTAAGAAATTTAAAATGTACATGATGATTTGATACACATCTACACTGTGAAAGGAGTCCCCTCATCTAATTAGTGAACACATCCATCACCTCACATATTAATCTCATTAAAAAAATTTTGGTGAGAACATTTAAGTTCTACTCTCTTAGCAAATTTCAGTTATACAAACAGTGTTATCAACTATAGTCACCATGTTATACATTAGATCCCGACTTTATTCAGACCTTATTCACCTTATTCATCTTATAACTGAAAGTTTGTACTTTTCTACCAATCTCTCCCTATTTTCCACACCCCCAAGCCCGTGACAACCAGTTTTCTACTGTTTCTATGCTCTCCAGGCTCATTCATGCTGTTGCAAATGACAGAATTTCCTTTTTTTTTTTGTGAGTAATATTCCATTTTACATATATATATATATATACACACACACATATACACACACATTTTACACACACACACACACACACACCACATTTTCTTGATGCATTCATTCACTGATGGACACTTAGGTTGTTTCCATACTTTGGCTATTGGAATAATGTTGCAGTGAACATGGATATCTCTGCAAGACTATAGTTTTGTTTCTGTTGGATATATACCTAGAAGGGAGATTACTGAATCATATGGCTGTTCTATTTTTAATTTCTTGAGGAACCTCCATACTGTTTTCCACAGTGACTATACCAGTTTGTGTTCCCATTTGCAGTGTACAATGGTTCCCTTTACTCCACATCCTTGTTGGTATTTGTTACCTCTCTCTCTCTCTCCCTCCCCCTTATTTATTTATTTTTTTATTTAGCTAATAGCCCAAGAGCATAGTTTTTAAAAACAAAGCAAACAAAAAAGCCCCCCAAAACAAGAGGATGGGAAAACAGAGAGAATTAGATTTGTCTAGATACAGGATATATGTTCAGGGAAACAATATGGTGGCCAGTGTGTAAGTTGCAATATTAGACAGGCTTGTGCTTGAATCTGTTGTGTACCTGATGTGCTATACACTGACAAGAATGAATAAATTACAGAAATAAAGCAACAGTGTTTTGCCTGGCATAGTAGCTCTCAGTGATGGTGATTCTTGGGTTGTTATGCATTTTCAAATTCACTTAGTATTTCTCAATAGAATCTCATCCCAAAGAAAATGCTAAAGAAAATGAACCACTTATAAGTTTGTTAGTAGCACCATCCTACAGTTGTGGTTTTGTTTATTAATAGCCCCCTAGAAATTTCCCTTACAAAGATCTGCTGCAATAAAGGAGGTCCTAAAGTCTGGGAAGCTTTAATATTGCCCCAAACTTTTCTTTTCCATTGAGACCTTTCTACCTCAACTGGCAGTTGCTTATTCCAGAAAACATAATGCAGGACGCAGAGCTCGGAGGTGACTGTGACATCAGTAGCTGCTAGTCAGGTGGTGGACAGGTATAGGGCAGCTTCTGAAAGAAGAGGGCAGCCCATTCCTTTTTTCCAACAGATAATGTTGATTATCAAAGAAGCAATCAAGGTTACAGGCATTCACATTGTTGTTTGGAAATTTTAACCAATTCCATTTGGAAACCATTTCTTCATGTTTATTTGTTTTTTTTTTTTAATTCAGATGCTAACTATTGATGACTAAATTGAAAGTAATCTCACATTTATTCAGAAGCCATAATTGTGTGGTGAAGGAAAAGTTATAGCCATATTAATATTCCTTAAGATCTTCCACACTTCCATGGTTATATGCCCCTTTAGCTTGTTTTATGATCTCATTTTATAATTTTATAATTCCTATTTTATCACATCTGTGTGTTTATTTGCATTCCAGTACCTTACATTTTTGTAAGGTATCATTATAAATACTGTAAGTGGTATTTACTGACATTAATAGTAACATCACCAAAATTGTCAAATAAATGTAATCATCCCAATTTGAAGTTCTAATTTTATCAGTTTATATGCTACTGCCTTTGGCAACTGAAACAAGAGTATTCAGAACAGTGAGAAGAATGGTTTTTTTATTTTTTATTTTTATTTTTTTAGAAGAATGGTTTTTTAGAGGCCAGGTGGCATCTGCTCTGTTGTTATGTTTATAATATTTGTTGATTTTTCCATTCAGTTCTTACCTTTGGCTTAAATCACTGGGATTTTCATAATTGAAAATGTGAACTATTGCACTTGTGGGGAAAAAATTGGGTAGCATGGTTTATTATAATCATCTATACACAGACATTTCATCTCATCAGAAATACATAAGAGCTGTTTCTTGGAAATAGGAGCCTGTTTATTTAATCCATATTCTTTCTTTGGTTTAGGCATGCTGCATAATTATATTGAATTATTACTACACTACAATTCATTATCCCATCAGACTTTCTATGCCTTTCTGCTGCATGAGTTATTATTTGTCTTAATAGGAAAAGTCACATTTGGGATCTGCTAAAAGAGCTGAATTCTAGTTTTTGGCAATTATATATCTTTGTTGTTTTAAAAACAATTTTATTTATTTCGCTTTGTATAGACTGACATTTCTTTCCTTAAAACTTGTCTTAGCTTACTATTCTTTTTATCTTGTTGCTTTTATTATTGACTTTGCAGTATTATTTCACTGTAGAATAATATGAGACATATTTGTCCCCATTTTTTTTCTATTTTACATCTTAGATACACAAACTTTCAAAAGGTTTTTATATTTATTTTTTCTCATATGATCTATCTTCAGGTATGTACCCTGTGGTAGGCTAAATATTGTTCCCCCAAATCGTCCATGTCCTAATCTCAGAACCTGTGGATAAACTATTTTACACATAAAGGAGACTGTGTGTCTGTGATTAAAGTAAGGATCTTGAGTTGGGGAGATTATTCTGGTTATCCAAGTGGGTCCACTATAATCACAAGGGTCCTCGTAAGCAGGAGGCAGGAGGATCAAAGTCAGTAGTGGTAGATGTGATCAAGACAGTATGAACGGGGAGTGATGCAAGGAAGTGGTGTGTCGATCAAGGAGTGTAGGCAGCCTCTAGAAGCTGAAAAAGCAAGGAAATGGAGTCTCTCCTCAGATCCTCTAGGAGTCAGCCCTGCAGGTACCATGACTTTAGTCCCATGAAACTAATTCTGATGTTTCAAACTCCAGAACTGTAAGGTAATAATTTGTGATGTTTTGGATCACTAAATTTTTGGTAATTTCATTACAGCAGCAATGGGAAACTCATACACATGCTGATGAACGCTTTGTTAATGCAGTTTTTTTCTTCCAAATTCTGTAGGAAGATTATCTGATTACATATGACTTCATCCCAAATGCTACTGGAGAGTTATTGGACTATGTATATAACTTATTCCATATGTGGAAATGGCAAAACAATCAATGGTTTTGAATTCAATGGTTACCAATGGTTACCATGGCAAAACAATCAATGGTTACCATTGAATTCAATGGTTACCAAAAACTCTCACTTGTTAATCATAATAAGGACATAATTTGAAAGAGAATGTGTTTTTAGTTGTTAAAAATGTATTTCATTCTCTTTTCTTGTCAAAGTTACTTTTTAGTGTCTGCCTTAAAATGAATGATATGATTTATCATGGATACTTTCCTCTTCCCTTTTTCCCTCCTAGCTGTATTATTTAGAGGTATTGGTGATTAAACATCATATTAGGCATAAGGAAGGATGAGAAATGTTCAAGTTTTATTTTCTTCATCCAGTAATTTGTCATTGTTATCAATAGATATAGGAGAAATTAATGGTATTAATAATACTAGACAAATATTCTAACCTGTCAAAATGTGACAGTAATATGTATTAAATAAAAGTATGTTGGATACTTTCTATTCAGCCCAGCAGACGACTACTGTTATGGGGTTTTTAGTTTAGTGAGGCACCACTGCACCACCTAACCGGCACCCATAATATACATGGAATATTGGAATAGGTCTAGAAAAATTTAAATATCTGTTAGGTGTTATTAAACAATATTTAACTAATTTTTTTTTTTTTACAAATGACATATTGGGAAAAATTGCTAAAATATAACCTAAAAATTTTTAGTGGCATTTTGTTAACTCGTAATTCTTACATGAAATATCTAACCTCACTAATGCCTAAATTTAAATCCTTTTCAAAGCAGGCTTATAACAGCTCTGTTGACAGAACTTTAATTATAATGCTGCCAGATGCTATGAGAGCTGATCTCCTTTATTTCCTTGAATGCTAATATTTTTATTATAATGTAAAGACTACAGATAAGTTAAAGACTGCTTATGTGAGAGCCAGTTAAAAATTATAACCAACCAGAATAGCTATTCTAACAACAATGCAATGTATAAACATTTTTTTAAATATGAAAATATCAATAATGCAACTTAGCCGGTCTTAATGTCTTGTTGTGAAATGCTTTATTGCCTTGAAGAAATAGTTGAATTTGGGTTTTAATTGGGACTGAAAATTTTGGAGAACATCCATTTTCCAGATAATGACTAATAGTGTGCTCTTTGGAATGAACAATGAGTAGTATTTGTCACCAAGTTCTTTAAAAACAATTAAGTAATTTCCCACCGATAAAAGAAGTCTGTTTCTGATGGGAATTTGTTCATTGCAAAATAAACGATAAAGTTATAATTATTGTGATTGAATAATTGAAAATGAAAATAAATAGGTTTCAAAGATAGTTATCTTAATATAGAACATTTGAAATGCCAATAATTAGCAATTATTTAGAGATGCTCATAAAACGTTAACCAAAGCAACTAATGAGCTTTTATCTTTTAATGAATGTTAAACTCAAACTATTAATTTAAACTGTAAAATTTTAAAACATTCTTAAAAGATATATAAACTTGCTACAACTTGGATTGAATCATAACAATATGTGGCTACACAGCTAATAGGAAAGCATCTTTGAAGTACTTTTATAATGAAATAATAAGATATAATGACCAAGACTGATACAATGAAATAAGCAATTTCCAGTTTTTCAGTGATGCTCATTATACAACTCTGGAGTTCTACTAAAAAATTAAGAAAAGGATTACCATAGACACTTGAAGCTTATGTGGTGCGTTAAGCTTACAATGGAGCAGTTGAAAGCAAGACGAATAATTCAGGAGATGCTCAGAAGCAGATTTTAGCACAATGTCAAGATTTGTGACCTTGAAGTAGATTATTGTTACGAATAATTGTTGGTTGGAGGCACCTCAGTGCCTCACTTGGTTAAGCATCTACCTTCAGCTCAGGTCATGATCTCAGGTCCGGAGATGGAGCCCCGCATTGGGCTTCATGCTCAGTGAGGGTCTGCTTCTCCCTCTCCCCTGCCCCCCACTCATGTTTTCTTTCTTTTTCTCTCTCAAATAAATAATAAAATCTTTAAGACAAACAAACAAAAATAATTGTTGGTTCATCAACACAGTACAGAAAAAACTGAATGATTTACACTATATGCAAAATTTTTTTGAGGCAAAAAAATCTTATTAATCCATGTTACCAACATTATAAAAGGATAACAGCAGCATAAGGGCTATATTCTAATAAGGTAGTGTACTTGTTTAGTCCTTAATATGGCCAGATGTAGTCCATATACTTTATATACTCTCTCATTTAATCTTTATAAAAACCCTATCTTTGTGGGTGTGCTAATATTATCCCCGTATTAGAGATAGGGAATTTTGTCCTTTGTTTACTTCTTTTTTTTTTTTTAAGATTTTATTTATTTATTTGACAGAGAGACAGCCAAAAAGAGAGGGAACACAAGCAGGGCGAGTGGGAGAGGAAGAAGCAGGCTCCCAGCAGAGCAGGGAGCCTGATGCAGGGCTCGATCCCAGGACCCTGGGATCACGCCCTGAGCCGAAGGCAGACGGTTAACAACTGAGCCACCCAGGCACCCCCTTTGTTTACTTCTTAATCTTCCATAATCTTGCTTTTAACATGCTACTCTACCAAAAACGCTTTTGCTAAAATTTTCAGTGGCCTCCTCATTTGCTGAAAGTATTCAGTGTGACTATACTTGACCTTGTATGACACCTGCTGCTGTTGACCTTCTCAAAGCTTTGGCCTGTTTGGTTTGGTGAAATCACATTTTCAGTGTTTTCTCTTTTCCTCAGTGTTCTAGCCTACCCTTTGAATGCCTGCCGTTCCCAGGGTTATTTATTTATTTATTTTTGCCTTGCATTCCTACTTTAATTAATACTTTTGGACAAACTCTTCATTAGTCTTCTTTTCTTTTTTTGGTTGTGTTTTCAAGATTCATTTACATCATAAAATGAATCAGAATGTCATTCTTTTTTATGGCCAAATAATATTCCTTAGTGTATATGTGTACACAGGCATACCTTACTTTATTGTGCTTTGTAGATACTGTGTTTTTTTACAAATTGAAGATCTGTGGCATCCTGCAATGAGCAAGTCTATCGGTGTCATTTTTCCAACAGCATTTGCTTACTTGCTGTCTCCTTGTCACATTTGCTAATTCAGGCAATATTTCAAACTCTATTATTAATATTATATTTGTTATGATGATCTGTGATCTGTAATCTTTGATGGTAGTCTTATGATTGATTTAGGGCATCAAGAACCAAGCTCATATAAGATGGCAAACTTATTTGATAAATGTTATGTGTGTTCTGACTATTCTACCAAGCAGCCATTTTCTGTCTCTCTCCTCATTCTTGGGCCTCCCTTCCCTGAGACAGACATTACTGAAATTAGGCCGATTAAGAACCATACAGTGGCCTCTAAGTGTTCAAGTTAAGGGAAGAATCACATACCTCTCACTTCAAATCAAAGGTAGAAATGATTAAGCTTAGTGAAGAAGGCATGTCAAAAGCCAAGATAGGCCAAAGGCTAGGTCTCTTGCACCAAATGCTTAGCCACGTTGTGGATGCAAAGGAAAAGTTCTGGAAGAAAATTTGAAATGCTACTCCAGGGAACATAGGAATGATAAGAAAGCAAAGCAGCCTTATCACTGGTATAAAGAAGGTTTTAGTGGTCTAGATAGAAGGTCAAGCCACCACAACATTCCCGTAAGCCAAAGCCTGATCCAGAGCAAGGCTCTGACTCTTTTCAATTCTGTGAAGGCTGAGAGAGGTGAGGAAGTAGCAGAAGAGAAGTTTGAAGCTAACAAAGGTTAGTTCATGAGGTTTAAGGAAAGAAGACAGCTCTATAACATCAGAGTGCATAGTGAAGCAGCAAGTGCTGATACAGAAGCTGCAGCAAGTTCTGCAGAAGATCCAGCTCAGATAATTAAGAAGGCAGCTGTAGGAAACAGCAAATTTTCAATGTACAGGGAACAGCTTTCTATTGGAAGAAGGAATTTCATAGCCAGAAAGGAGAAGTCAGTGCTTGGCTTCAAAGCTTCAAAAGATAGGCGGACTCTCTTGTTGGGGGCTAGTGTAGCTGACGACTTTAAATTGAAGCCGGTGTCCATTTACCATTATGAGAACCCCAGGGCCCTTAAAAATTATGCTAAATCTACTCTGCTTGTGCTCTGTCAGTGGCACACCAAAGCCTGGATAACAGCACATCTGTTTACAACATGGTTTACTGAGTATTTTAAGCCCACTGTTGAGACCTACTGCTCGAAAAAAAAGATTCCTTTCAAAGTATGACTGCTTCTTGACAACGCACCTGGTCATCCAACCATTCTGATGGAGATGGGCGATGATATTAACGTCGTCTTAGTACCTGCTAACACAACATCCATTCTGCAGCCCAGATATTAAGAAGTAGTTTTGACCTTCAAGTCTTATTATTTAAGAAAAACATTTTGCAAAGCTATCACTGTCATAGGTAGTGATTTCTCTGACGGATCTGGGCAAAGTAAATTGAAAACCTTCTTGAAGGGATACAGAATTTTAGATACTATTAAGAACATTTTTGATTCATGGGAAGAGGTCAAAATATCAACATGAACAGGGGTTTGGAAGTTGATTCCAACCCTCATGGATGACTTTGAGGAGTTCAAGACTGCAGTCAAGGAAATAGCTGAAGATGTGGGAATAGCAAGAGAACTAGAGTTAGAAGTGGAGCCTGAGGATGGGATGACTTGGTGTGATCTCATGATCAAACTTTAATGAATGAGGAGTTGTTTCTTTTGGATGAGCAAAGGAAGTGTTTTCTTGAGATGCAGTCTACCGTGTGAAGACATTGTATAGATTGTTGGAACAACAACAAAGGATTCAGAACACCACATAAACTTAGTGGGTAAAGCAGCAGCGGCATGATTTGAGAGGACCGACTCCAGTTTTGAAAGAAGTTCTGCTGTGGGTAAAATGCTATCCAACAGCATTCATGCTATAAAGAAATTGTTCGCAAAAGGAAGAATCAATGGATGTGGCAAACTTCATTGTTATCTTCTTGTAAGAAATTGCCACAGCCACTGCCCTGATCAGTCAGCAGCCAGCAACATTGAGGCCAGACCCTCCACCAGCAAAAAAATACTATGACTCATTGAAAGATTAGGTGATGGTTAGTATTTTTTAGTAATAAAGTATTTTTTAGTTAAGATATATACATTATTTTTAGACATAGTGCTATCACACACTTAATAGACTATATTACAGTGTAAATATAACTTTTATATGCACTAGCAAACAATTCATTTTACTTGCTTTATTGCAATATTCACTTTATTGCAGTGGTCTGGAACTGAACCCACAGTATCTCCAAGGCATGCCTGTATACGCCATTTCATTTATCCATTTATCTCTTGATGAACACTTGGGTTGTTTCCACCTTCTGGCTCTTATGAATAATGCTGCAATGAACATGGGTGTGCAAGTATCTGTTGGAGTCTCTGCTTTCAGTTCTTTTGGGTTGATACCTAGGAGTGGAATTGCTGGATCTAATGGTATTTCTATGTGTAAGTTTTTGAGGACAAGGTATAATTATTTAAAAGTTAAAAATGTACATTTAGTGAGGAAGTACGGACATGTTAGTGATTTATTTAACTCATTAGTGAGGGACCCAGCGGGATAGTAAAGCTGCTTCAGTGGAAAATTCAGGAGCTTGAAGTGAAAGAATGAATGCTGAAATTAGATTGCTAAATTAGATACAGGCTTATTAATGTCTCACAGGGCAATAAAGGTGCAATCTTTGGGGATATCTTTTCTACCTGACATAGAACATTTGCATCTGTACCAGGCAAATATCATTTGCAATTTATGAATCTTCTGTACCTTATCTGCTTTTGCAGAGTCTGGGCCCTAACTAATAGAAAATGGCAAGTCAGACAAAGTTACGCTTCCCTAGAGAATCCTACAATCCTTAGGTGGGCTTGTTATACAATGTTTCAGCATGATACTGAAAGGGCAAATAATAATCTTTTTTCCTAATTTCCAATTTTGATTTTTCTTACTTTTGTGTTTATTCCCTTTCATTTTGTTTATACTATGTTTTGCATTCACTTTTTTGGGGTAACTTCATCTTTTTACATATCTTTCTTAGGATGTATTACTTTGTTGAAATTTATTGACTTTTCTAAATTTTGATACATATTGCCAGATAACCCTCCAGGAAAGTTTATACATTTATTTAGCACTTGGTGGTGTATGAATGTGCCAGCCCTCCATGCCTTGCCAGTGATAAATATGATTGCTCATCATCATTTCCATTTCCGTATGCACTTGATGTCACCCGTGTGATGGGTTTGGCCCTTTCTGACAGTTATGTAATGGTATCTCATTGTTTTAATTTGCATCTCCCTAATGACATATAAAGTGAAACATCTTTTTGTAGCTTTATTTGCCATCAGTATATCTTCTTTGGTGAGGTATCTGTTGAGATCTTTGGCCCATTTTTTAACGGGGTTGTTTGTAGTCTTATTGTTAAATTTTAAGAATTCTTTGTGTATTTCTTCTTGGTCTTGACTTTAGTGTCTTTCTCCCCGTCACTCTAAAACCTCTGTCTCTTGCTCTGGCCTCCTTTTAGTGATGATCTTGACAATTTCTGACATTTTACGTTTCTTGGTATTCAGTGATTCTTTTGTATTGTTGATAAAACACTTAAGAAACAGTGACTTTTGCCTCCTACTTTAGTCCTGCCCTTCCCTGATATCACCACCTGTCAAAATTCTGCCCACTCTCAGAGAACTCCTCAGATTTACTTTTTGCAGCCTTTCCTGACCCGTGTCCAAAGTGATCATTTATTCTCTCAGCAAGTGCTGTCACCCCTAGAATCCTTACCAATTATTCCCTTACTTGTTTAATCATCACTTCCTGAGGGTGTGGCCCTCAAATTTTTATCCCTCTCAGACTGGTAGCTCAGACCTTCAAACATAGAAAGCCCTTAATGAATTACTGTTTGATGAATGAACAAATGAAAGGAAAAAATGAATGTTTGACCTAGCAAAGTAAAACTGATTGTTAACTAAAAGCCTCTTTTGTAATCACTGAATTTAGTCTGGAACATAAAAACAAGTAGATGTTTTATTTTGTTAGTCCATAAAAAACTTGCTATTGTTAATTGTTGTGTCTTAAGTCTGTGAAATCTGAATAATATGAGATTAATCAGATATTAATAATTAATATTAATAATCAGAAATTGCTTTGTTTTCCAGTACTGTATTGTATTCATCTGTGTAGTAACCAACAACTAACATACTCTTTGCATCTGGTACACAAAAAAGACTTTTTAAGAGCTTTTAAAGAATAGAATTAAAGTTAGTTTTGATGTTCAGTAACCAATTGAAACCTATAGGTGGCATCTTTATAGCAATAGAAAAGGAATGCTGTCAATAGTAATTGTGAGCCTTTTCAAAGAGGTGATAACTATAACGGTAATAATGTTAATAATACATATAATAAATTCGTTAACTTTTGAGTACCCTCTTTGTTCCAGGTTTCATGCTTTAGATACAGCCTTTTATTTGTTTCTTGTGAATAACTGAGGATTAATTTTAATGATGAATTTGAAGCTCAGAGAAATTAGGTGACTTGCCTTAGGGCACATAATAGGACGTAATTCAGACCCACATTTGTCTAAATGTCCTGTCTTCAGGTCTCAGTGTAGGTGTCAGTTCACTTGGTTACTTTTAACTAATACTGAGTCTAGATGCCCCATTGTAATCTGTTTCCATTTTCATAATCTTTTTCAAATTGTTTTGTATTTAACTGATTGTCATTGTAACTGACAATTATTTCTTTGAAGTCTGAGAGTACTCACAGTGGTATCCTTAGTACCCAGAGCATGGAAGGAACATATAGTTAATAAATGACTGAGCCTACCAATCACCTAGGGATTTAGGAGGAATTTAAATAAACCTTTTTGGAAAGTATATGATATACTCTGTAGCTAGATTCTCAAGGATGTTTAATGGAAAGGAAACTAACTTATTTATGTAGTAGGTACTATATCACTCTTTTACATTGAGCATTTTATTGAATTATCACATTAGGAAAGACAGTTATCATATGGTTTCACTCATTTATGGAACATAAGAAATAGGAAGATAGGTAGGAGAAGAATGAAGGGGGTAAACAGAAGGGGGAATGAACCATGAGAGACTATGGACTCTGGGAAACAAACTGAGGGCTTCAGAGGGGAGGGGGGTGGGGGATTGGGATAGGCTGGTGATGGGTATTAAGGAGGGTACATATTGCATGATGCACTGGGTGTTATATGCAAGTAATGAATCATGGAACATTGCATCAAAAACTGGGGATGTACTGTATGGTGACTAATATAACAAAATAAAAATTATTTTTAAAAAATGGAATTAATTTTCCTGTTGTTTTTACGTTAATAAATTGATCTCTTAACTTTTATAGAACCCCCCTTAATATCTCCTGTAGGACTGGTTTCGTGGTTACGAAATTGGTCAGTGACATGTGATTCTGGAAGGTCCTTATCTCTCCATCAATTCTGAATGACAGCCTTGCTGGATAAAGGATCCTTGGCTGCATGTGTTTCTCTGAAAGAGCTTTAAAAATGTCCCCCCAACCCTTTCTCTCATTCCAGGTCTGTGTAGACAGGTCTGATGTAATCCTAATATTTTTGCCTTTGTACATGAGAACTTTCTTTGCCCTGGCTGCTTTCAATACTGTATCCTTGGATCAAATTGCGAATTGCACTATGACGTGACGTGGCATAGGTAAAAAGGCCCCAAGGGTGATACAGAACAGAAATTTACAATCTATAGAAACAAAGACTTTACAGGCAACATGACATCATTAAAATCATATTTCTCAATAATCACTCTCAATGTGAATGGCCTAAATGCTCCCATAAATGCCATAGGGTGGCAGATTGGATAAAAAGACATGACCCATCCATTTGCTGTCTACAGGAGACTCATTTTGAACCTAAAGATACATCCAGACTGAAGTGAAAGGATGGAAAACCATTTTTCATGCCAGTGGACCTCAAAAGAAAGCTGGGGTAGCAATTCTCATATCAGACAAATTGGATTTCAAACTAAAGACTGGAGTTAGAGATACAGAAGGACACTATATTATTCTTAAAGGATGTATCCAACAAGTGGATATGACAGTTATAAATATCTACATCCCCAACAGGGGAGCAGCAAGATACACAAGCCAACTCTTAAACAGAATAAACAGACATATAGATAAAAATACACTAATAGTAGGGGACCTCAACACTCCACTCTCAGCAACAGACGGATCACCTAAGCAGAAAATCAACAAAGAAACAAGAGCTTTGAATGCCATGCTAGACCAGAAGGACCTCATAGATATATATAGAACACTACACCCCAGAACAAAAGAACACTCATTCTATTCTAATGCACATGGAACTTTCTCCAGAATAGATCATATTCTGGATCACAAAACAGGTCTCAACTGATACCAAAAGATTGAAATTATTCCCTGCATATTCTCAGACGACAATGCTTTGAAATTGAAACTCAATCACAAGGAAAAATTTGGAAGAAACTCGAACACTTGGAAACTAAGAACCATCCTGCTCAAGAATGATTTGATAAACCAGGAAATCAAAAATCAATTTAAACAACTTATGGAGATCAATGAGAATGAAAACACAATGGTCCAAAACCTATGGGACATTGCAAAGGCAGTCCTAAGGGGAAAATACATAGCCATCCAAGCCTCACTCAAAAGAATAGAAAAATCTAAAATGCAGTTTTTATATTCTCACCTCAAGAAGCTGGAACAGGAACAGATGAATAGGCCTAATCCATGCACGAGAAAGCAGTTGATCAAGATTAGAGCAAAGATCGATGAATTAGAAACCAGGAGCACAGTAGAGCAGATCAACAGAATTAGAAGCTGGTTCTTTGAAAGAATAAATAAAAATCGATAAGCCACTGGCAAGACTTATTCAAAAGAATAGAGAAAGGACCCAAATTAACAAAATTATGAATGAAAAGGGAGAGGTCACAACCAACACCAATGAAATAGGAAGGATCATTAGAAAGTTCTGTCAACAGCTTTATGCCAATAAATTAAATAATCTGGAAGAAATGGATGACTTCCTGGAAACCTATAAACTACCAAGACTGAAACAGGAAGAAATTGATTTTTTGAACAGACCGATTAATTATGAAGAGATTGAAGCAGTTATCAAAAACCTCCCGAAAAGACTCCAGGGCCTGATGGATTCCCCAGGGAATTCTACCAAACATTCAAAGAAGAAATAATACCTATTCTCCTGAAGCTGTTTCAAAAAATAGAAACAGAAGGAAAACTACCAAATTCATTCTATGAGGCCAGTATTACGTTGATCCCCAAACCAGGCAAAGACCCCATCAAAAAGGAGAATTACAGACCGATTTCCCTGATGAATATGGACGCCAAAATTCTCAACAAGATCCTAGCTAATAGGAGCCAACAGTATATTAAAAGGCTTATCCATCATGACCAAGTGGGATTCATCCCTGGGATGCAGGGTGGTTCAACATTCGCAAATCTATCAGTGTGATACATCATATCAACAAGAAAAGAGTCAAAAACCATATGATCCTCTCAGTAGATGCAGAAAAAGCATTTGACAAAATACAGCATCCTTTCCTGATTAAAACACTTCAGAGTGTAGAGATAGAGGGCACATTCCTCAATTTCATAAAAACCATCTATGAAAAGCCTACAGCGAATATCATTCCCAATGGGGAAAAGCTGGAAGCCTTTCCCTTAAGATCAGGAACACGACAAGGATGCCCACTCTCGCCATTATTATTCAACATAGTACTAGAAGTCCTTGCAACAGCAATCAGACAACAAAAAGGGATAAAAGGTATCCAAATCGGCAAAGAAGAAGTCAAACTCTCTCTCTTCACAGATGACGTGATACTCTATATGCAAAACCCAAAAGAATCCATCCCCAAACTACCAGAAGTTATAGAACAATTCAGTAATGTGGTGGAATACAAAATAAATGCTCAGAAATCAGTTGCATTTCTATACACGAACAATAAGACTGAAGAAAGAGAAATTAGGGAATCCATTCCATTTACAATAGCACCAAAAATCATACGTTATCTCGGAATTAACTTAACCAGAGAGGTAAAGGATCTATATTCTAGAAACTACAAATCACTCTTGAAAGACATTGAAGAAGACACAAAAAGATGGAAAAATATTCCATGCACATGGATTGGAAGAATTAACATAGTTAAAATGTCTATGCTACCCAGAGCAATCTACACTTTCAATGCCATCCTGATCAAAATACCAATGACATTTTTCAAAGAACTGGAACAAACAGCCCTTAAATTTGTGTGGAACCAGAAAAGGCCCCAAATCACCAAGAAATTGTTGAAAAGGAAAAACAAAGCTGGGGGCATCACGTTGCCAGATTTCAAGCTATACTACAAAGCTGTGATCACAAAGACAGCATGGTACTGGCACAAAAACAGACACATAGACCAATGGAACAGAATGGAGAACCCAGAAATGGACCCTCGGCTCTTTGGGCAACTAATCTTTGGCAAAACAGGAAAAAACATCCAGTGGAAAAAAGACAGTCTCTTCAATAAATGGTGCTGGGAAAATTGGACAGCTACATGCAAGAGAATGAAACTTGACCACTCTCTCACATCATACACAAAGATAAACTCCAAATGGATGAAAGACCTCGATGTGAGACAGGAATCCATCAAAATCCTAGAGGAGAACATAGGCAGCAACCTCTGACATCGGCCGCAGCAACCTTTTTCATGACACATCTCCAAAGGCAAGAGAAACAAAAGAAAAAATGAACTTGTGGGACTTCATCAAAATAAAAATCTTCTGCACAGCCAAGGAAACAGTCAAAAAAACTAAGAGGCAGCCCACGGAATGGGAGAAGATATTTGCAAATGACACTACAGATAAAAGACTGGTATCCAAGATCTACAAAGAACTTCTCAAACTCAATACATGAGAAACAAATAATCAAATCAAAACATGGGCAGAAGATATGAACAGACACTCTTCCAATGAAGACATACAAATGGCTAACAGACACATGAAAAAATGTTCAAAATCATTAGCCATCAGAGAAATTCAAATCATACTGAGATACCACCTTACGCCAGTTAGAATGGCAAAAATTGACAAGGCAGGTAACAACAATTGTTGGAGAGGATGTGGAGAAAGGGGATCCCTCTTACATTGTTGGTGGGAATGCAAATTGGTACAGCCCCTCTGGAAAACAGTGTGGAGGTCCCTTAAAAAGTTAAAAATTGAGCTACCCTATGATCCAGCCATTGCACTACTGGGTGTTTACCCCAAAGATACAGACGTAGTGAAGAGAAGGGCCTTATGCACCCCAACGTTCATAGCAGCATTGTCCACAATAGCTAAATCATGGAAGGAACCAAGATGCCCTTCAACAGATGACTGGATTAAGAAGTTGTGGTCCATATATACAATGGAATACTACTCAGCCATCAAAAAGAACGATTTCTCAACATTTGCTGCAACATGGACGGGACTGGAGGAGATAATGCTAAGTGAAATAAGTCAAGCAGAGAAAGACAATTATCATATGGTTTCACTCATTTATGGAACATAAGGAATAGTAAGGAGATCGGTAGGAGAAGAAAGGGAAGAAGAAACGGGGGGTGGTAAACAGAAGGGGGAATGAGCCATGAGAAACTATGGACTCTGGGAAAGAAACTGAGGGCTTCAGAGGGGAGGGGGTGGGGGAATGGGATAAGCTGGTGATGGGTATTAAGGAGGGCACATATTGCACGGTGCACTGGGTGTTATACGCAAGTAATGAATCATGGAACTTTACATCAAAAACTAGGGATGTACTGTATGGTGACTAACATAATTAAAATAAAATAAAATAAAATAAAAAATAAAATAAAATAAAATAATAAAATGCAAAAAAAAAAAGAAAGAATTTGATCTCAGATAGTTTAAGAAACTTACTCAGGGTCAAAGCTTTAAGACTCAGAGCTGAAACTTGAGTCAGGAACTTTATATTTCCAAGCTCATGTTGATTCCATTATATTAGACTTCATAATTTGATTAATATAACTATAAAAAATTATTCATGATGATATATAGAATTTAAAAAGGGGTGGCATTAAAACATTCTTACATAATTTGTAATTTTGTAATTTTTCCCACAGATACGTTTTATTTTGTCAAAGCCTTTGATACTATGTAGGGCTACATTGGGCTTTATTCAGCTTTTGGCTGGCTAGAATGCTTTGAACTTAATAACTGATATAAAGACATAGATGATATAAAGATATTCTTGGATTGATGGAAACATTGATTAGACTTCAAGAAGGATTTAGAAGAATGAACTTCACATGGAGAAGCACCATTCAAATTGCTTTAAAATTTTAAAAGAAAAATAATTTTGCTGTATAATTTTAGATGAGTTACCCATACCATTTTTGGAGATAGAATAGTGGAACATAGAGTAGTGCTCCCCAAAGAATGTGTGTATGTATGAAGATTTTAAGGAGAATTCAGTATTAATGCTAGGGTAATTTCTGAAGTTCTACCCCAAACATTACAAGGTGGCTTCTTTTTAATTTTGCAAAGCATGCCAAAGTTAAAGCTTAGAATTGCTTTAATTCCTGTCAGATACCTTGAGTATCATTATAAAATATCAATATAATGTCACTGGGAAATAGTTACTAAGATGTAAACGAAAATGCATTCCAAAATGTAGTTGTTTTAATCTAAAGAGTACCAATAGGTCTTAATATCTATATCTCTAAAAATACACCTAACATTCTATTAAAATAAGAAAACCGGGGACACCTGGGTGACTCAGTTGGTTAAGCATCTGCCTTTGGCTCAGGTCATGATCTCAGGGGTCCGGGGATGCAGCCCAGCATCTGCTCAGCGGGGAGTCTGCTTCTCCCTCTCCCTCTGCCTCTTCTCCTGCTTGTGCTCTCTCTCGCTCACTCACTCTCTCAAATAAATAAGTAAATAAAAAACTTAAAAAAATAAGAAAACCTAGTGTTAAACTAAAATAAAGCATCTTGAGTCTAAAAGCCACATTGGCAGAGTTTCTGGAAAGTGACATCTAAACAATGGTGACAGACTCTTGTCAAGTATATGACAATCCCTCGACTGTTATTTTATTCTTCATCCATATCTATTTCTGGCAAGCGCTTGAGTCTATCATAATAACAAAAAAATGCAAGGAAATAATTGAAATAGGACTAAATGTGAAAGAACCATGCAGTGATAGTCATACAAGGATATGAGAGAGAAATTATTAATTTGGCTATAGAATTTAGCCTTCAGTTCCCTAGCTGCCAGACAAAAAGAAAAACATGATGAGATACTTCAGTCTTGCTTTCCTGTAATAGGAAGCGTATTAGAGAATCAGGAAAGTATTTTTAATATAAACTCCGAGGAATAGATTTATTTTTGCAAAGCGCTTAGACTAAGTATGCCTAACACATAGTAAATACCTATATAATGATATTATAGTAATATATGTATAAACAAATGAAAAATTAAATAAATAAGGAAGAATTTATCTTGTGTATTTTCATATAGTGGTCATTGACCAAAATAAGGAGTCATGGCTTTAATAATGTGTTTATAAAAGATACGTAGGCAACCTCGTCTGGTTATTTTTCCTACTAATCCTTGATAAGTTAAGGACATGTATTTTATCATGATATTGTGAATGCACGTTTTAAATACGGCAATTTAGAAATGTAGTTTTTGATTATTTACCTTGTGATAAAACACAGTACATAGAGAAGGTAATAAAATAGTTTTAGCGTATGTAATTTTAGAATACCGATAATTTTAGCAGATCATTCCAAGGAAGCTTTTTAGCAAACAATTTGGAGTTGAATACTGTTAAGTGGCTCAAAGTAATGTCAAGTGTACGTCAACCATTTGCTTCAGCTAAGGTAGTGTAATTGGTATTTTATTAGAAAATTAGACTTAGGGGCACCTGGGTGGCTCAGTGGGTTCAGTGTCAGAGGCTTGATTTTGGCTCAGGTCATGATCTCAGGGTGGTGGGATGGATCCCTGCATCAGGCTCCACACTCTGCAGGGCGTCTGCTCGAGATTCTCTCTCTTCCTCCCTCTCTACCCCTCCTTGTGTGCTTTCTCTCTCTCTTAAATAAATAAGTCTTTTTTCAAAAAAAGAAAATAATTGAACCTAATGTGTATTCCTTTTAGAAGGGAGGGCCGTGCATGTTTGCCTGGAATGGATAAAGCTTGCATCAGGAAGCAACATGAGGTCTTCTGGAAGTCTCACCATGGGACGTACATCAGCCTTTGTCTGGGACGCGTCTGTGTTACTTCTTGTTGTCCTAATCACTGTCAGATGTGAAGCAATTAGGTCCCATTATGAATTTTAAGATAGGTGTATATTTTGACAGTTCATGTAGTTATACAATGCAGCTCTTTATTTTCCAGAGTGCTAGGCCTCCTTTATTCTCTCCTTAATTCCATGTTCATTTGATTAGAAAAATGTTAGCTTTTTTTTTTAATCAGTGGAGCAGATATGTTCAGTGTCAGCTTATATAATCTTTAATTTATTTGACTTTGGTGCTCTAGTACCATCTGCATATGATTTTTAAGAATCAATTTGTATTCTACATGTTGAAGTTTTTGTAAATCTTTAGAGTACAGTAGCTATGAGATGTAGGTAGTTTAAATTTTATTTCACTGTCTATACTACAGTATGTGGATATCGTTATTATGTACCTTACCCTTCTACAATTACTATACAGAGTCTGAAGATCATGTGAGAAAGTAAGTTGTCCAAGCTTTTTAACTGGGACAGTTACTGCTCCTTGATTATGCTTTATGTTATATGTTATACATATATAAAGCATGTGCACTTACGTTTCATAGAAATCTATTCTTATTACTTAATAAAAGATGATCTATAACCTCTTCCTAGTTAGTTATTTGGATTGTGATTTGAAGTGTATGATTTAGTTCATTTTGATCATGTCGAAAGACTATGGATAGACAGTATTTTGTGAATTTTGAATGATTGAAAACAAGGAAGCTGAAGCCCAAAACAGTTTTTACCTTGAGCATTTTTGTGCATGTTCTGAGTACAGCATATAAAATTAAAATCAAAAGACCTGAGCACCATCCTCAATGCTGAGCTTGTATATGCCAATAATCTGACTGGTATCAGAACACCACTTCACTGGCAGATATAAAATGTATTAAGCTATTAAACAAGTTTCTAGGTTCACATATTCTTAAAATCTATGTCTTGATGTAATTCAATTTTTACAAAGCTTTAAAATGAGTACTTTTAGAGACAGGCAAAAAAACTGAAGTAAAACAGCCAGCTATTTAGTAGCTTTCAAAATATTTTTCTACTATAGTTAAATAAACATAATGCAAATTTTGATATACTCGTTTGTTTTGTATAATGCAAATCGCATTCGACTATCTCAAATTCTCTCTACAATCATGTACATGTATGAGTAGCAAGGATAGTTTTTCTTTTTCTTTCTTACATAGACATCTGTAGGTATGTGTGTTATAGACATATATGTGTGTTATATAATGTATATGTTTTATATATAGGTATATATTATTTTTATAGCTTTCTACCTAGTAAAAAGCAAGTAGAAATATTTCCCCTTGGCTTCTTATCTATTTTTAATTAAATTTTATTTTACCGTTTTTGGGAAGAATAACGACAATATTTAGCAGTCTCGTGTTGATTAAATCTTGCTTAACGAACTGGTGTAATTGGCGTTCATATAAAGGTGAAGCAATTATTGGTAAAGTTGTATTTTGACGTTGGAGCTAGCAAGTGCTATGGAAATTTCTGTAGAGAGTAATTAAATAGACACAAGGGTCTTTTTATATTACCCATGGAGCTCTTTATATTTTGTGACCAAGCTGTTTTGATCCTGGTGGATGGTGAGAGACTAAAAATATTTGTGCTGCTTATTACTGAAACTCTTTTTATTCTGGTGTTGAATATATATTTTCAAATAGCAGTAAACGCATCCCTGCACACAATTTTTTCTTTCCCCAGGACTATAGAGTTAACATCTTCTTGAGACAGAAATGGAATGATCCCAGGCTGAAGCTCCCTAGTGATTTTCGGGGCTCGGACGCACTGACGGTGGATCCCACAATGTACAAATGTCTGTGGAAACCGGACTTATTTTTTGCAAATGAAAAAAGTGCCAATTTTCATGATGTGACCCAGGAAAATATCCTTCTCTTTATTTTTCGTGATGGAGATGTTCTTGTCAGCATGAGGTACTCTTTAATATTTGTACATATGTATATATATATATTCTTTTTTCCAAGTCGGTATATCAGAGAAACATATTAAGCGACTTCTAAGACCTCTGTTTCTACTTTCAGGCTATCTATTACTCTTTCATGCCCTTTGGACTTGACCTTGTTTCCCATGGATACACAACGTTGCAAGATGCAACTGGAGAGCTGTATGTAAATGAGACCCTAAGTGACTATAGCAATAAAAATGCCTAAAATCCCTTGGCAATACATTCTACTAGTCTCTTAGATAACAATGGTAAAACTAATGCTATTCATTACAAATAATCATTAGAATAATTTATTTAGGAAAATTGTTGTTATTCTTTTACTGTAACAATTACTAAGGTAGACACATCCTTTGGATACTAGATTTTGCTTCCAGTTTATGTAGGTATACACTTCTAACTTATTCCAATTGCCACTGTCATTTGAATTGATAATATAAATAAAGTAGAGGAGAAAACAGTATCTTAATAACTGTTCTGCTGTTAAAGCCACATGTTCAGAGCAGAAAATTTGAAAGCATTGAAAAACAGTGCCTAACTCCTACCAAGTAGTCATTTCTGTGGATGTCTAAGAAAATTTTTTTTTGCAAAATTGGAATTTTTGTATTTCTATGATCATATGTTTCTCAGTTCATGAAAGATGTACCATATTAAGGCTTAATGTATATTAATTGAAATGATTATTAAAATGATTATTTATCTTTAAAATATATCAATTAATTCGCAATGATGCTTGTCTTTTGAAAACAAAAGTAGGACATAAAACTTGAAAAACTAACACTAATATAAGGAAGGAAGCCTTAGCCCGAATACTTATATAACATAACCTATTTCAGCAAAAAGTAAAGAATAATAGCCCTGTAAAATATCTTATATATACTTGCTAGACGATATGCTTAAGTTTACTTCGTGGTTATCTGTTGCTTTTTTTTTAAAAAAAAACATTTACTGAAGCTGGAGCCTAAATTTGAACAATTTCTACTGCTTTTGAAGTATACATTAAGATTTTGCAGATGTAAATGTATGTATGTATGTACATTTTTGTGTATGTGTTGTATATATTTATGCCTGTGTGTCAATATGTATTTGTGTAAAAAATTCCAACTGTTTTTACATTCAAATCTATTATCAGATGCATGAAGTATTGCTTTGAAAAATCCATGTACTTTAGAGTCGAATGGTAGACTACTATATGCTGTAAACCCCCTTAGGATCCTTTAATTGTGGCCATATTACCTAAACCCAAAATGGGTGCTTCCGCATTTAGTAATGATGTCCATTTGAGAGATTGTTTTACCACTTGCCTGTGCAATGCAGCTCCTTTAGGGAAGTTTGTAGTTATTTCTTCAGAAGTATAAGTGATTTGGTGCTTAAGTTTTTTTTTTTTTTTAATTTCCAGGTAGCATATTGTGTAATTGTGAATGAATCTATTCCGAATATATTCAGAAAGCTAGTGTGACTTATTTATGACTTTTTATTGTTGACAGTTCAGAATTCTGACATAGCAAAATATGCTACCATATATGAGGCAGTGAGATTGTAACTATTTGCAATATGCTAATTGTTTTAGCTTGTTCTTTCTTTAAGCCAGTTATCTGTAAATTTGTGCTGATGTTTTCATTGATGGCCATAGATTTTATCTCTTTACATTTTTAACAAAAATTTCATAGAAGAATGGCTTATTATCTTACCATTTCTGTGTTTAATAATTGGATTATTAAACTATTAAGAAACTATTAATAATTATATTTCAAACTAATATTTTTATTTATTTACTTTTGTTTATAGTTGGCTACACAACTGATGATTTACGATTTATCTGGCAGTCAGGGGATCCTGTTCAGTTAGAAAAAATTGCCTTGCCTCAGTTTGATATTAAAAAGGAAGATATCGAATATGGTAACTGTACAAAATACTATAAAGGCACCGGTAAGTACTATTCTTTGAATTAAACAAAACTAAGTCCTATTTCAAAGGTTCATTTTAATTTTTACATATGCTAGGAACAGAATAGTAGAAAACTAGTTAAAAAGTGAGTTCAGTATTTACAAGTAGTTTATCTTTGCGTTCATATATTTAAATCTTTCATAAAGTCACATTCACTGAAGTTCTTAAAAATGTTTATTACTATGTATTTTTGACTTTCTTTATGTAATTCTAGATAACAAGAGGTTTTTAATTTTTTGTTTTAGTAATATAAACTCTCCCAGGCAATGATTTTCTTAGGTGTTGGCAAGAAACTCTGCTTCTGGCAAGTTTCAGTTTGGGCCCAAACATTATGGATTTGATCAATGTAAGCCATATACACTTGTCTCTTGTCTTTTAGGAAGGTTTTAGATGTTGGTTTACCCATATTCTTAGTTTTACAAGGCACTGATCTTTATGCTGTGCAGGAAGCAATAATGTGGAGAATCACTGGGCATCAGTAAATACTCCCTGCATGATACTGTTGACCTAGGTTATGGAACAGCTAATTGTGAAAGCACAGCAAATTAACCTTATTCATTACATTATCTCAAGCTTTGCAGAAATGAAAGTATAATACCCACTACTCAATACTTTAATAATATGTTTCATATTCAACATTTGAGTCACAACTATATCAGTTGAGGGTTTTAGATATTAAATGTAATGTTTTCTGATTGGATCTTACTCATTACATTCAAACTAATAATCATTTCAACTTGTAAATTACATAATTCTAATTTTCTATGAGGAAGTAAACAAAGATAATGCAAAGATGTTCAGAAATAGATATAATTAGGAGCACCTGGGTGGCTCAGTTTGTTAAGTGCCCAACACTTGATTTTGGCTAGTGTCCTGAGATCAAGCTGGTGTAAGACTCTGCTTTCACCAGGGAACCTGCTTGAGACTCTTTTTGCCCTTCCCCCGCCCCACACCCTCATGGTGCCCTTGCACTCTCTCTCTCTAAAATAAATAAATCTCTAAAAAAAGAGAAATAGATGCAATTTAACTTTAAATGTATTGCAACATTTATGTTGACTTGTAAAAATAAAACCGTATAGTGTAATTGTGTAGAATTCAGGGAGATCAGATGTTTGAGTTTATAATGCTGCCATCAGGCATCATCAAAGACAAAATACAGTACTAAAAAAGGCAGAGCGAGCGTTTGCACATTTACAGTGTTACAATAAATGCAACACTTAAGCAACCTGGAGATGAAGTTTAAGCATCTGTTGTCATTGACCTTCACATACTTTAATGGATTATATAGCATTTATATATAAATAGCTCCTTCTCTTATAGAGCTTATAGTATATTAGAACAAGAGAGATAAAAAGCAAATACACCGCTAAAAGAATTTATAAAAGATTTTTTAAAAGGAAAACCCTGAGAGCTCTTAAAAATTTGACCCTCAAAGTAGTCAATGAAGAAGTCATCGTTACATGGGCGTTTAGATATGGAAGTGGTCTTGACAGTTCTGAGCCAGTTCCTTTATGTAACACAGAAAATAACTGAGGAACAGGGTGACTGAGGGACTTATAAAATATTACAGGCAAATCAATGTCAGCCGGTACACTAAGCACAGTTCTCCTTTTCTCTGTACTCACTCAAATTAACGACTACAGTGTTTAGAAACTTTTACAGGTCACCTAGTAATGAAAAAAAAAAAAAAAAAAAAAAAAAGCTTGAAAGCCAAGGAAAATCCTTTTGGGATTGTTGTATAGAAACACATTTAGTAGATGGCTTTTGGAGTTCTCGGTGTATGTCAGGCATTATTCTAAGTGCTCTGCAGGAACTCTGTATTTTAATCCTCACAACAACCCTATAAATTCAGTACTTTTATTTTCCTTATTTTACATGTTAGGAAAATAGAGCAATGACACTTACCCAAGGCATACTGTTACTAAGTGACGCACTGGCATAGTGAGTCTGACGTTGCTATGCTACCTGTGGTCAGTCCTGTTATACTTTGCAAATAGTTATCCACATCTAGATTATATGCTGAACATTTCAAAATGAATAGTCTCTAAACTGTTCTGAGAAATTTGGAATGACCCTATTGCAGTTTTGAATTTCATCTAAAAATGAAAATAAAACTAGTAATTTTATTTCTGATTTTATGTAATAGCATAAAAGTATGAAATAGCATTGAAAATCCTGGGGGTGCTTATTTTTTTTTTTTTACCTTTAAGCCCTACATCTAAAAATCTCTATTTGGGGATGCAGCAAGGAATAAAGGAGACATCCCTGGCCTTTTATAGATCTATATTCTAATATGGTACACACATAAAATAAATACGATTCATTTTTGTTCTTGAGAGATTACTCAAGATTATAAGAAGTAAAGTTTTTTGTGGTACTTTTTGAGCTATTTTAAGTAAGTCACTGATCTCTCATTAACTATAGAAAATAATTAAAAAAACTTATGTCTAACATAATGATAATTGTCAGTAAACATGCATTATCATCAAATGAATATAAGTGAAACATACTTTAATGTTCAGATAATATTTAGATATGTATTTAGAAATATGGAAGCTTCTAAATATATGAATGCTTAATACATAGAATAGTGAAAAATATATAGACAGCAACATTTATAAAATGATTGGCAATATTTTCTTTAACTTGTACAGAAATAATCAGAAATGATGATTTGGCTTTACCTTTATTTAAAAATTACAGTTTTTTATAATTATGGATGTTACAAAGGTGGAAAGATATAGGAAAACAAGTATACAAAAGTACTTGAATTGCAAGCCTAAGTGAATAATAATGAAATAAAACCTCACAGGAAATAGAAAGTAAATTGAATTTGCCAATGAACATTTATATCAATTAGCTGCCCACCTGCCTCTCATAAATGTAACAGTATTAGGAAAAGATCAAAAAAGATCAAGAAATGTTTCTCATAAAAGTTTATGGAGCAAATCACTATAATATCCAAGCATGTATTTTATTGCCAAATTCATCCCAGTCCTGGGAAGCTCCCCTAGTGGGTGCCTTCATAAAAGGAAGGGGTGGAGCCTGGCTTCAGAATATAGGATTCCTGTCATTTGGGCTGTCCTTTAAACATGTGGGATGGAACGCAAAAGTTCATTTTAAAGTGAGCAACTCTATAGTAAATTGTTGTAATATTTGTGACAATTTAGGTTACCTAAAAATATGCAATAAGCACATACATGTTGTTCTCTATCTCACAGGCACTAGGTAAACATAAAACGAACTTGAGTAAGTGATGCTATTACAAAGCCAGGTACTTCAGAGCCACTTTTAGGAAATACTGTGAGCCTCTTAATTGCAGAAAATTGGACTTATAAAAGATTATATTTTGGCAATTTTGCCCATGATTGTTAGTTAGAAACATATGATTCTTGTTTGTCCAGGCAGGAAGTTAAGGTGAGTGGTGGGAAGAGAAAAGGGAGGGAGTTTTCATTGTTTGACCTCTTGATCCTTTTTTAAAACCTATGTACAATTTAAATTAATTGCCTAGTTTTAATGAAATTAAAATAAAAAAAAAGACAAACATGCTGCGTTTTTTGGGGGGGGTGGTTTTTTGATATAATTTGGAAATATTTGGCATAATTAGAATTTACTTCAGTTTCAGTCAGCTCTTTATTTTTGTTGCATATTAGCCCCAATATCTTTCTAGTCTCTCAGAGGTGGCAATGATTATAATTCACACTGGGAAAAGGATAGATTTCTGATCTAAGTTATTAAGTAAGAGGATGTGGATAGCTGTTCTTTTATTTAATATTTTTTAAGACCCTATTGTGTGTCAGTACCACCATAGGTACAATTAATGAATGAATTTGAAGATTGATCTAGTGCCGTGTGTATATTCTTCCTAACTAGGAAAATTAGATAAATGTAACTTTTAAGATACAAAACAGTAAAAAAGTAATTTTTTACTTTTCCCCATAATTATTTTATTTATTCATTGATTTATTTTGCTTCAACATTTTGAAATAATGATGTTTAAGCTGAACACAATTCGAGACGTTTTAACTTTCTGTTACTTGTACCTAACCTTGGTTTTTTTGAAAGGTAAATGACATTTTTATCAAAATTAAGCACTTCAGGCATTAAATATTATATTTAAATTGCTAACTGAAAGGACTGAAGCATTTTTCAAAAAGTCTCAAACATCTAGAAGCATCTCTTCTATTCCAGTGCTAGAAGAATATCCTGTCACTTATTTTGTTTCTCAAGTCAGCAAAGGCTATGATGAGGCTGCCCATAATTTGTGATTAATTTGGGGGGCTAGTTGGTGTCATGGAATCTCTAGAATAATGTTGTAAGGCAATTTCTGCACTTGTCTCAGCTTGTGACAATGAAGTCCTTTCCTTCAAAAAACATGTTTGAGGGCCTCGAGTGAAGGAAGGGAGAGAATTGAGAGGAATATCAGATATCTACGCTTTATAATCTTTTATCTCTATAGACGGAAAATACGTATTTCTTATCCTTGCTAAGATTTACTTCCAATACGCTTAATTTTTTAAGGTTTAAATATGCATAGGAGTTATCGTAGACTGCTATGTTTTCTAGATAAGAAGTGGTACATGTAGCCGAAAAATTATACTGACAATACATAGTGGTGGAATGTTTCTTTTTAGACTTGATCCACTTTGATTTACTGCTCCCTATATGACTCCTTTAGATCAATTGTTCTGAGAGTGCCCATGGGTCATGAAAAGTTTAAGTTCATTGCCTATTCCCTGAACAAAGACTTAAAAGCTGAGACACTGACCTAGTGGAGCAGCATGTGGTATCTATTTCTCAATGTCATAATAAAGTTGTGAAAGGTCAGGTGAGACGGGTCCCATCAAGTCAACCTTTTACACCAAATAAATTATATATTTATAGGAAAAAACTCTCTCTGTGGAATTTACTTTGTGAAACTGCCTCAAATAGAAGTGACTTACAATTTACAGGTACATTATTGGTTTTTGCCATTGTAGGTAAGTGAGCCCCTTCTATTTCTAACACGTTTGTTTCTGAAAGGGTACTACACCTGTGTGGAAGTCATCTTCACCCTGAGGAGGCAGGTCGGGTTTTACATGATGGGTGTCTATGCCCCGACCCTGCTGATAGTGGTTCTCTCCTGGCTCTCCTTCTGGATCAACCCAGACGCAAGTGCTGCCAGAGTGCCCCTGGGTAAAGTATTCTGTGCTTCTCTCTCATGTTGGGAATGTGTTATGTCCTTGCATAACTAACTATAAAATCAACTATTTTAAAACAGACTTTTGGAATTGAAGGCAACCTTTTCCTCATCTGTTTTTAGACTTCCTTCAAAACTTGAACTAGATTTTCTCAATGTTTATGCACTCAATAATTAGACTACATTTTTTTCTTTTCATATCCTTGGGTATTTTAAACAGTTAAACTATCCTACTTTGACTTTCATGAAATAATTATTACCAAGGAATTTTCACAGATAACTAAAGTCTAAAAACCCCAACAGTGCCAAACTTAAACACAAACTATTTTGATGGGAATCTTTCTAAATAATATTGTCTACTATCTCATAGTCTTCCCCAGGGAATCTGTGGTACAATGTATCTTTTTAAACACGACTTCATGTCAGTTTCTTAAACATCAATTATTGTGTGCTCTATCATCAGGAGTGGCTAGGGAGAAGAAGAGCTGGTTATCCATGCTCTCCCATTTGTTATTTTTAATGCTCTGTCACACAGAAACAGCATCAGCCCTTCTTGAAAATTGTGTCTGTATAGGGGTGTAAAAGTCTTTGCTTCATGAAATAATAAAGATCTCTCCTAATGGATAAAGTGAATAAACTTAAAAATAAGGACATTGTTACAACAAATTTTGATTGTTTGGAGTGTTTTAAAATGTTCCATTACCCTGTGTGTGTGTGTTTTCTGAATATCACCTGGAAATTATGTAGGTAAGGCTGTGGTATATCTGACCTCTTAGTCACTGATTGGTTGCAGCATTTGATTTTTTATTTCCATTGAAAAGACCTTGTGCGAATCTCCCTCCTGACATATTGGGGGAATTAAATGAAATACAGATTTTAAAGAATAGGCAATCAGGAAAGAAGCAATGAAAATGACAATTTTACCTGGATAAGAAATTTGATGGTTTATATTTAATAAGAGCCACAGAGACCAAATCTACATCTTAATAACCAGAAATGTGGGAAATTTCATCCTAATGGTTATGTATCTGGAATGAAAACAATGACAACCCATTGATTAGCTCCTTTAGGGGATGAAAATGAACTATGTATATATTGCACTGAGAATAAAACTCCTAAAAAAATGGATTTGTATCCTTAGACTTGTCAAAAATATCTTGTATTTCCCCCAAATAGTTAATTTTTTGCTTATTAGGAATATTGTACTTTTATGCAGTGATATAAATTGAAATGTCAGGCTTCCAGATGTACACTGGAGACATTTCAATCCCTGACATATTCTCGAAGGACTTTTCTCTGTAAATCTCCATCTATTACAGGACTTCTGTCATGAAGTCCTGAACTATCCACTTAACATGCAGTAGCACTGTTGTATGAAGCAAACGTGTTTAATGGTTGAAAGTCAGTCTCTTCAGTTAAATCTGGATTTGAATTCCTGCTCTCTGCTTACTAGTTGTGACAATTTAGACAACAAACAGCTCTAACCTCTTTAAACATACTCTGTTAAAATGTCAATAGGGATGGAAAAATACTCAAAAGGTTAATTGGAGGATTGAAAATATGAGTGGAAAGTGCTTATTACACATTCAGGAGTTAATAATATGCTTCACTTATACATTACAGTTTATAAAGCACTTTTACACATTTGATTCATTCAGCAAGTACTCATTGTGCACCAACTATGTCCTAAGCAATATTCAAGAAGATGGGCATATAGTTAAAGTAAATAGCAAATAGGTAGTTAACAAAATAGATAAAACAAAAGAAAAACACTAAGACTCAGTGAGTGTTCTTCTTGGAAAGAAAGAGACACCAAAGAAGCACAATATGTAATCTCTAAAATGGTGACGTAACTTCCAGTTATAGAACAAATAAGTCATGGAGATGAGAAGTACAGCATAGGGAACATAGTCAATATAGTCAATAATATTATAATAACAGGGTATGATGTCCGGTGATGACTACATTTAATCATGGTGAGCATTGAGCAATGTACAGAATTGTTGAATTATATGTTGTACACCTAAAACTAATATAACATTGTATGTCACCTATACTTCAATTAAAAAAAAAATCCTAATGCCCAGTGAGTGGGTGGAAAGATGACATAGGGACAGAGAGTTCAGGGACAGCAGCCTGCTTGTCAGGAATTGCTCAGAGAGAAGTGATATTGGATAAAAATGTGATGAAGGTGAAGAAATGAATCACTGGATATCTAGGAAAGAATGAGCTGGGATAGTGATCATCAAGGCCAGCGTTCCTGAGGCAGGAACATGCTTGGAATATTTTGGGAATGCCAAGGCCAGTGTGGCTGGAGCAGAATGAGTGAAAGGGTGATTAACTGATGAGGTCAGAAAGACAACAATGGTGAGGAGACCATGTAACATCTTCTTAGGCATTCTGATGATTTTGGCTTTTATTCTGAGTGAAATGGGAAGCCCTTGAGGGCTTTTGCAAATGATCTGCTTTAAATTTCAACAGATCCTCCTTGTCTGCTTTGTGTAGAACCCACTAAAAGGGGGCCTGGGTGGAAGCAAGGAAAGCAGTTAGAAAGCTATAATAGTCCAGGTAAAACAATCACGGTATTGCCAGGGAGTAGAGATGCTCGTAAGTAGATGATGGCTATGGTAGAGATAAAAAGACTTATAGATGTGTTGTATGTAGGATTTAAGAAAGCAGACTCAAAGCTGACTTCAAGGGTTTTTCTGGCTGAGAAGCCAGGAAGATGAAGCTTCCACTAAATTAGTGAGAAAAGCTGCGTGTAAAGTAGGTTTGAGAAGATGGGCAGACAAGGAGCTTCTTTTTGCACATGTTAAGTCTGAGATATCTTTTAGGTAGGGTTATCATATAGTCAGTTGGATATACAAGTCTGGGGTTTCTAGGAGGGATCAAGGCCAGAGGTAAGAACTTCAGATACATCAGAATATAGATGGTCTTTAAAGTGATGAGACTGGAGTACAGGTAGAGAAGACATCTAAGAACTCAACCCTTGAGACTGAGAAGATGAGTAACAACCAGCATGATGTAGATTTCTGGGAGCCAAATGGAGAAAGCATTTCTAGGTGAATAGAGTGATCAGCCAAGCTGCTTGTAAATCAAGTAAGTTTGGGGCTAAATATTGTCATCGGATTCAGCAACCTGGGGAAGTCACTGGTGTCCATGATAAGGACAGTTTCCTTAGAGTGACAAGAGGAAAGCTTGTTTGGAGTGACCTCAAGAGAGAACAAAAGGGGAGGAACTATTGGCATCCAATGTAAACAACCCATTGGAGATTGTTAACTGTAAAAAGAAAAAGAGAATAGGGAAATAGCTGGGTGGGAATAGGAGTTGAGAGGTTTCTGGTTTTTGTTTTTAAGGTGGACAAAATCATAGTATGTTTATTTTTGGTGGAAAACAACGATTAACAAAGGAAAAAATGAGAGATGGAAGAAATACAGAAGCAGAGCCCTTGAGAAGTGAGAAGGGATGAGATCTAGTAGACGGTTTGGCCTTTGCTAGGACAAAGTGGATTTGTCCCAGGGATCAGCAAACTCCTTCTGTAAAAGGCCTGATAGTAAATATTCTATGTTTGTGGGCCATATGGTTTTTGTTGCAACTCCTGAACAACAGGAGTTGACAATACATAACTGAATGGGTGTTGGTGTGTTCCAATGCCCTGTGCATCAGTTTAATATCCCCTCATCTACAATATCAGGAGAGAAAGCAGAATATATACGTATAGACAGAGATAGGTGAATAGATATGGTAGTGGGGGCTTGTAAATGATTTTGTTTTCTCAATAAAATAGGAAGAAAGGTCATAAGTTTCTAGTGAGATAGGATACATTATTGTGAGTTTGAAGAGAAAGAGAAGGTAGTGAATGGAAGGGGAGGGATATATTTATGTTTTGGAGATGTATTCATGTTGTTGCTTTATATTTATATTTGGCTGTATCTTATTGCTGAGCAGTATTTCATAGTATGGGTAAAGCATAGTTTGTTTTTCCATTCAGTAATTGATGGGCATTTAGATTGTTTCCAGTTTTCGGTTATTATAAATAATGTTGCTATGAATAATTGTGTACAAGTCTCTGTATGGACATACATTTTCATTACTCTTGGGTAAATACCCAGGAATTAGATTTCTGGGTTTTAAAGTAAAAGTATGTTTTACTTTTTAAAAATTTAATTATTTTATTTTATTCTTATTAAGTTTTTTATTTTATTTTAATTCCAGTATTATTAACATACAGTATTATATTAATTTCAAGTGTACAATGTAGTGATTCAACAATTCTATGCATTGCTCAGTGCTCATCATGATAAGTATACTCTTTATCCCCTTCACTTATTTCAACCATCCCCCCCATCCTTGTCCCCTTTGGTAACCATCAGTTTGTTCTCTATAGTTAAGAGTCTCTTTTTTGATTTGTGCGTCTCTCTCTCTCTTTTTTGTCTTTTTTTCTTTTGCTAATTTGTTTTGCTTCTTAAATTCTACATATGAGTGAAATTGTATTGTCTTTCTACTGACTTATTTTGCTTAGCATTATACACTCTAGCTCCATCCATGTTGTTGTAAATGGCAATTTCATACTTTTTTGTCTGAATAATATTCCATGATATGTTTATGTGTATGTATGTATATATATGTGAGATAGATATATATATATATAGCATTATATTTATTGTTCTTTATTAATTATTCTTTATTAATCTATGAATGGATACTTGGGTTACTTCCATTATTTGGCTATTGCAAATAATGCTGTAATAAACATAAGGGGGCATGTATCCCTCTGAATAAGTGTTTCTGTATTTTTATGGTGAATACCTGGTACTGCAATTACTGGATTATAAGGTAGTTCTGTTTTTAATTTTTTGAGGAACTTCCATATTGTTTTCCACAGTGGCTGCACCAGTTTGCATTCCCACCAACAGTGTGCAAGGGTTCTTTTTTCTCCACATTCTCACCAACACTTGTTGTTTCTTATGTTTTTGATTTTAGCCATTTTGACAGGTATGAGATGATACCAAAATATGTTTTACTTTTATAAAATACTACTCTAGCGTTGATCAAAAAGATGGTACCATTTGCTTCATATACTCCCTAACATTTAATTTTCTTACCCTATTGTAATTCTCTAGTATAATGTTGACTAGAATTGTTGAGACATGGCTTATTCCTGATTCTAGGTAGAGATAACTGAGCCATTCATTATTGAGAGTAGTAGTAGCTGTAGATTTTTTGTAGATGTCTTAATTGGGTTGAATGGATTCCATTTTCTTTCTAGTTGTCTAAGAGGTTTTTTTTATCATGTATGATAAAATTTTATTGAATTTTGGTTGAGTTTAAATTTTATTGCATTTTGCCAAATACTTTTTCTGCATGTATTTAAATATTTAGATGGGTTTTCTTCTTTATTTTGGTGAGTTATATTGATTGATTTCTAGATGTTATGAGTTGCAAAAATTATTAGCATAAAAATATGTTCATAATATTTCTTTATCCTTTTAATTTCTGGCTGTAGTGGTATCCGAGATGTTGTTCCTGATATTTAAATTGTGAATTCTCTTTTTTCTTGATTATTCTAGCTAAAGGCTTATCCTTTTTCTTGACATTTTCAAAATCTCAGTTTTCATTTCATTTATATTTTCTATTTTCCCTTTTTTTAGTTCTTTATTAATTTCTATTTTTTAATTAGTATGGATTTAATTGGGTCTCTCTTTGATGGTTAAAGTGGGAACTCAGATAATTGATTTCAGATCTTTTTTTTCTTTTCTAATGTGAGCATTGAAAGTTATAAATTTCCCTATAACACTACTTTAGTTACTATTCACAAATTTTGATATATTGTATTTTAATCTTCTTTCAGGTTAAAAATATTTTCTGATTTCTTTTGTGATTTCTTCTTTGGCCCATGGATTCTGTTCGATTTACAAATATGTAGAGTTTTAATAAGTACCTGAACATGATTTTAATTTTATTTTAATGCTTTTTGATTTTGTCAGAATATGACTTCAAACTTTTTGTTTATTGTGACTTGTTTTTATGGCCCAGACCAGTATATGTCTCCTGGTAACCATACCATGTTCACTTGCAAAGTATATTTGTCATTGTTGGGTGTAGTGTTCTGTAAGTATCAGTGGAGTCAAGTTGGTTGGTGGTACTATTGAAATCTTTTATGTCATGTGTCTAGTTATTTTTATAGCTATTGGTGAGAGAGTTGTTAAATATCTCCCACTATATAGAATTATGCTTCAGGTATTCAGAAGCTTTGTTATTAAACCATTACATATTTATAATTCAATCTAAAAATGAAATCATATTATTTTAATGTATGATTTAATGTATAATATTACTTTAATAAAAAGATACTCTATGCAAATGGAAACAAAACTGGGGTAGCTATACTTATTTTAACAAAATAGACTTTAAAATAGAGACTATAGAGGCGCCTGGGTGGCTCAGTCAGTTAAGTGTCTGCCTTTGGCTCAGGTCATGATCCCAGAGTCCCGGGATTGAGCCCCACATTGGGCTCCCTGCTCAATGGGGAATCTACTTCTCCTTCTCCCTCTGCCTGCCCCTCACCCTGCTCGTGCTCTCTCTCTCTCTCTCTCTCTCACTTTCTCTCAAATAAATAAATAAATAAATAAAATCTTTAAAAAATAAAAATAAATGGAGACTGTAATGAAAACAAAGAAGGGCATTACATAATGACAAAGAGGCCAATCCAACAAGAGAATATAACATTTGTAAATATTTATGCACCCAACATAGGAGCACATAAATATGTAAAGCAAATATTCATAGACCTAAAGGGAGAAATAGACAGCAATACATAATAGGAGACTCTAATACCCCCATTTATACCAATGGATAGATCGTTAGGACAGAAAATCAATAAACATCAGCCTTAAACAGCATGTTAGAACATATGGACTTAACAGATACTTACAGGATATTCCATCCAAGAGCAACAGAATACATCTTCTCAAATATACATAGAACATTTTCCAAGATCATATGTTAGGCTGAAAAACAAGTTCTAATAAATTTAAGAGGATTGAAGTAACATCAAGCAGTTTTTCAAACCACAATGGTATGAAACCAGAAATTATAAAGATTTCTTTATTTGAGAGAGAGAGAGTGCACATGCATGTGAATGGGGGGAGGGACGGGGGGAGAGGGAGAGAGAGAATCTCAAGCAGACCCCCTGCTGAGCGCAGAGCCTGATACAGGACTCAATCTCATGACACTGATCATGACCTGAGCCAAAACCAAGAGCTGGAAGCTTAACCGACTGAGCCACCCAGGTGCCCCTGAAACTACAAATTAATTACACAAAGAAAACTGCAAAATTGACACATTTCTGGAGGTTAAACAGCATGCAACTGAACAACCAATGGGCAAAAATATCAAAACAGAAATTAAAAAACACCCTGAGACAAATGAAAATGAAAATGTAACATACCAAAATTTATAGATGCAACAAATGCAGGTTTAAGAGGGAAGTTCATAGTGATAAATGCTTACATACCTATAAAAATCATATATAAACAACCTAACTTTATACTTTCAGAACTAGAAAAAGAAAACAAGTGAAATTCAAAGTAAGTAGATGGAAGGAAATAAAGATTGTAGTAGAAATATGTGGAGACTAAAAAGACAAGAGAAAAGATCAATGAAACTAAAAGTTGGCTCTTTGAAAAGAAACAAAATTGATATGGTGAGTGCTATGAATTGTGTAAGACTGATGAATCACAGGCCTGTACCCCTGAAACAAATAATACATTATATGTTAATAAAAAATTAAAAAATTTTTAAAAATAATAAAATAAAATACCTACTTCTAAAAATCAATCAATCAATCAAAATTAGGCTAGATTCACTGAGGAAGAAAGAATGCTCCAATCAATAAAATCAGGAAAGAAAGAGAGGTTACAACTGATATCAGGAAACACAAAGGGTCATGAGAGACTTCTAGGAACAATTATACACCAACAATGGACAGCATAGAGGAAATGGATAAATATACAACTTACCAAGCCCAAATGATGATAAAAATAGCAAATTCAAACAGCCTGACTACCAGCAAGAAGATTGAATTGGTAATCAAAAACCTCCCCAAAATCAAAAGTCCTGGACCAGACAGCATCCCCGGTGAATTCTACTAAACATTTAAAGAAGAATTAATACCAGTTTTTCTCAAACTTTTCCAAAAAATAGAAGAGGGAAGAACTCTTCTAAACATTGTACAAGGTCAGCATTACTCTGATACCAAAAACATACAAGAAAGCCACACACTAAAAGAAAATTACAGGCTAAAATCCCTGATGAATATACATGAAAAAGTCCTCAACAAAATTTTAGCAAATCTAATTGGAGAGTACATTAAAAGGATCATACACCATGATCAAGTGGAATTTATTCCAGAGATGCAAGAATGGCTCAACATCTGTACATCAGTCAGTGTGATACACACATTAACAAAATGAACCATAAAACTCCTATGATCATCTCAGTAGATGAAAAAAATCATTTGATACATTTAACATCCATTTATGATAAAAAAATTCTCAACAAAGTAGATATAGAGAGAATGTACCTCCACATAATAAAAGCCATATGTGACAAGCCCACAGTTAACATACTCAACAGTGAAACCAGCTTTTCACCTAAGATTAGGAATAAGACAAGGATATCCACTCTTGCTATTTTTATTTAACATAGTATTGGAAGCCCTAGCCAGAACAATTATGCAAGAAAAAGAAATAAAAAGCGTCTAAATTGGAAAGGAAAAATTAAAGCTGCGACTATTTGCAGATGACTTATTACATACAGAAAACCCTGAAGACTCCATCAAAAGCTGCTAGAGTTAATAATGAATTCAGTAAAGTTGCAAGATACAAAATCAACACATAAAAATCTATTGTGTTTCTTTATACTAATTATGAACTATCAGAGAAATTAAGAAACTCCTATCTGCAATTGCATTAAAGAGTATAAAATACTTAAGAATAAATTTAACCAAGGTTGTAAATGAGCTGTATATTAAAAACTACAAGTCATTGAAGACAATGCAAATAAATGAAAAGATATTCCATACCCATATTTAGAAGATTAATATTGTTAAAATGTCTATGCTACTCCAAGCAGTACACAAACTCAGTGGAATCCCTATCAAAATTCCAATAGCATTTTTCATAGAAATAGAATAATCCTAAAATTTGTATGTACCTACAAAAGATCCCTAATAGCCAGAGCAGTCTTAAGAAAGAAAATCAAAGCTAGAGGTATCCACACTCCCTGATTGCAAACTATACTACAAAGCTATAGCAATTAAAACAGCATGGTGTTGACATGAAAAAGACACACAGATCAATGAAACAGAATAGAGAGCCCAGAAATAAACCCATGTATATATGGTCAATTAATTTATGACAGAGGAGCCAAGAATATACAATTGGGAAAGGACAGTGTCTTCAATAGTGTTGGGAAAATTGGACCTGCAAAAGAATGAAACTGGACCACTATCTTATACCATACACAAAAATTAATGATAATGTATTAAAGACTTAAGTGTACCCCAAACCATAAATCTAGAAGAAAACAGGTGGTAAGCTCCTTGACATAGGTCTTGGTGATGATTTTTTGAATCTGACATCAGAAGCAAAAGTAGCAAAAGCAAAAGAGGGACTGTATCAAACTAGAAAGCTTCTGCATAGTGAAGGAAACCATCAATAAAATGAAAAGGTAACCTACCAAATTGGAGAAAGTAATTGCAAATCATGTATCTGATAACAGGCTAATATCCAAAACATATAAAGACTTATACAACTCAATATCAAAAAAACAAAAATAATAACAAAACAAAACAGAAAAAAAAATCCAGTTAAAAAATGGGCAGAAGACTTGAAGAGACGTTTTTCCAAGAAGACATAGAGAGGGCCAATAAACATCTGAAAAGATGCTCAACATTCTCCCAATCTAATTTTGATTTACCTTTTCCATTGTTAACACAATGGAAAGCTCCCTCTATGAATTTTAGATAAAGACTTTTGTCTTTAGCTACTTGTTTAAGTATGGAAATAACTATGCAAGTAACTATGGGAGTAACTTTTATAAATTATACATAACGTTCCCTTTCTCTGGTACATAAAACACTTTAACTTTAGCTGCTAAAAAGGAATTTTTTTAACAAATAACTTTCAGTCAAAAAGATTAATAATTTAGGTTACAACTCAGACCTCTAGCAGACCACGCATACATACATTTCTTTCCTGTACTCTTACATCTGGAACAAGACCTCTTTCAGAAATGCGAAAATGTATTTTTGGATTCCCACATCATATTAGTAATGGTTTTCCTTTTAGTATCTTTTGATTAAAGCATTATGAAATGATAACATCCTACTATAATTTAGTAGTACTTCTAAATGAATTTTTATTAATCACAATTCCACGTGTATGAATTTGATAAATAGTTTATCGCTTAATGAGATAAGAATCATTAGGACTGTAGACAGGTATGTGATCACTTGCAGTTACTCCTTGACCAGTTCATGGCATTTGTTATTACATTAGCATTATACTCTCTAGCTCCATCCTTATTGCTGCAAATGGCAAGATCTCATTTTTTTTTATGGCTGAGTAATATTACATAATACATATCACATCTTCTTTATCCATTCATCTTTCATTGGACACTTGGTTTGCTTTCATATCTTGGCTATTGTAAATAATCCTACAATAAACTTAGGGGTACATATACCTTTTCAAATTAGAGTTTTCATCTTCTTTGAGTAGATACCCAGTAGTGGAATTTCTTTTGATTGGTTTATAATTTATTAAAATTCAGACAAAATTTCACTATGCATTATTTAACAGTGAAGTAATTTTATTTGAAGACTACATTAAGATAATGCTACAATATTTGTCTAAAGAAATATTATTTGCTCAGATTTCTTTTTTTTAAAAAAGATTTTATTTTTTGAGAGAGAGAGAGAGTATGTGAGTGGGGATTGGGATAGAGAAGGGGGGGGGAGAAAATCTGAAGCAAACTCTGTGCTGAGTGCAGAGCTCAGTTTCATGCCCCAAGATCACTACCTGAGCAGAAATGAAGAGTTGGCCACTTAACCAACTGAGCCACCTAGGGGCCCCATGATTTCTTATTTTAGGATAAAAAACCAAATGGATATTTCCTATTTTAATATGATTTCCTAAAGAGAAAGTATACAGTGATGTTCACATTTTCCTCCTCCATAACTCATCCGCATTTCTATTCTTTCATCTTTGAAATGATAAAAACCTTAATAGAATGGACTATCATGGTTTCTAATGTAATACCTGGGATTATAAATACATCCTTTATCCCCCCCCCAAAGAATCTATTAATATCATATCATTCCTTTTAAAATGTAGTCCCTTCTCTGTTTCTTTGGTCTCCTTTCTCTGACACTCCAGCATTTTTTCCTCACAAAGTTTTCTTCATTTTTAGCATGACCTCCATCTGCATGATCTTGGCTAATCTTTCCTTTTACAAAACTCTGACGTGCATTGTGCTGCGTCATGGTCATCAGTTTTGTGTTTCTTGGCCTTTATCTAACCTAACTCAGTATTTTCATACCAAAGTCATAATCTTTCTTCGTCTCTTCTTCCCATCTTTCATGGGTACTTTTCTAGTTATTCTGTTTTTCAGAAAATTGTTTCAATCTTTTCCTTCTTCCTTCAATCAGTAACCAAGTCTTTTAAAATGTTCTCTTCAAAATCCTTTTATATCAGTTCTGTCCTTCTTTTCCTCATGCTTTGTTTCTGCAACTACAACTTTTTTCCTTTCTTAGTCTGTTTTGTACATCCCTACCAGAGTAATGTTATTCAGCATTCTTTTGATAACGTCATTTCTCTTCCTTCAGTTTACAGTTTTTTAATATTTTCTACCAAATGTGGTAAATTCATTAGAGGGCTTTTAGGACCCTCTATAATCTGACATCATTCTCCATTTTCTCATGACATTTCTAACATATCAGGAAATATTCAGGTATACTACTAAGTTTGATACATTCTGTGTTATTGATGAACATGATAATTTATGGAGCCACAGAGAACGGTGTGTCAATATATTCTATCTCAAGGAATGAAGTAAGCTTTGTTTTCGATTGATAGGTTTGTGCGTAACCTTTGATTAAGAATAGAAAAATTGACTTGGAAATATTATTTGCCAAATTAATGCCCATAGGCATAAGTAACTGTAGTTTCAAGCAACAAGTGATAGGACCTTGGATTTTTATGTTATTCTCCACTTCCAGGTAAGAAACATTAAGACCTATATTAACTTTTAAAATATAGTCCTATTAATTAGTTCTTAGTTTTCTTTAGGACTAAGCATAATTAGTATAATAGCAAATTAGATGCTTATTAAGTGTTTATATTCTAAGGAATATTGTTTCCATCTACTAGAAACCTTTCTATTAGAGAATCTTTTAACTCTTGAATACTTGCAAAAAAACAAACCAAGAAACTCTATACCTTTTAGGAGCCTCTGAATGCAACTGATGGAATATATTTTTCAATGTTTTAACTGATTATTGATACTAATATAGTACTTACCATATTCCCAAGGCAAGAGAAAAGAGAGCCAAGTACATCTTTATTAGGATAACATATTCATTAATTCACAGTGGTGGCCAAATCTAAGAGTAAAAAAAGTGCACTTGGCCCCATGAGTGAAATGGACTCACAGAGCCAAGGCACACCTGCTTCCTACATGGCTGAAAGTGAGTGTCCCTTGACATTATATAAGATTTTTTCTGACCCAGTCTGTTATTGGTAGCCAGTGCCAGTGGATCATATTTGCCCATCCCCTCTTCTGAAAATATGAAGGAAGGGAGAAAGAGACAAAAGGGAAATGCTGGGAGTGTGGCAAGTGGAAAGAAAAGGAGGGATATAAATTAATGCCGTTTTCCTTTGGGATCTTACAATTATTTGACTTAAATTGGTATATAACTAGTTAGCTTTCCATAAATGGTTAATATCACGTATAGCGGAATATTATTCTTTCCTTGAAAAGCTGAAATCATTTGTTTTCCTGAAATAATCAGGAATGCTCTATATCTTTTCTATTAGATTATTTTTTAATTGTGAGTCTTATCAGAAAATTGCTTTATATGTTCTATTCTTGCTCAGGTTAGTTCTTCATGGGGTAAAATTCAGTTCTATAACTGTCTAAAATAAAGCTGAAAAATGAAATAACTAATTAGAGAGCTTTATGGCTTTCTCTGAGATACTACAAAATAGTTTCAGACATCTGTAGTATTTAAACTAGATCTAAATTGTGTTTTTACACCTTGGTTTAAATTTCTGTTTACTTTTAAATATTAAATATTTACAAACATCTCCAACTACATTCACTAATCCTAACATAAAAAGTATGTCAGTATTGTTTTTTCTACTCTGTGAACTTGAAAGAGACCTGAGGAGCATTGAAACTTACTAGAGGAGGATATTGTCAGAAAGTAATGTTTGCACAACATTTCATGGGGGTTAAAAAGCAACTTTAACTCCTATTTCTGTTTCTGTAGGTATTTTCTCGGTACTCAGCTTGGCCTCCGAGTGTACGACGCTTGCTGCTGAACTTCCCAAAGTATCCTATGTGAAAGCTCTCGACGTATGGCTCATTGCTTGTCTTCTCTTTGGGTTTGCCTCACTGGTGGAGTATGCCGTCGTCCAGGTGATGTTGAATAACCCCAAAAGAGTTGAAGCAGAAAAAGCCAGAATTGCTAAGGCTGAGCAAGCAGATGGGAAAGGTGGAAATGCTGCTAAAAAGAATACTGTGAATGGTACAGGGACTCCTGTTCACATTAGCACTTTGCAGGTAAGAATGAAACTATCCAGGGAAATTATTTCCCCCATCCTCTCTGCAGTAGCAGGAGAAAGATACTTTTCTATGGGTGTGAAGTTTTCATGGAATTGGTGTTGCCTCATTTTTCTCTCAAAGGGAAAAGGAACTGTACACAGCATACTTTTTGGAAAAGAAATAAAAATCACTTAGGTTAAATACTAATTAAGAAAAAGAAATCAATACCGTATCAAATTTCTAGACTTCCCATCAAGTTTAATGGTACATTTCTGCTTTGACGGCTACCTTTGAATGTGGAGATCTTGCCGAAGTATAAACCTTTCTACTGTTTCTCACTTGATAAGCCATTACTGAAAGGCCAGAAGACTGCTGGAAACACTGACCTTCTGCAAGCACTGAAGACCTAGAGGAGCCCGTGCTCTTGATAAAACCCCCTAGCTGTTCCCTACCCAGTTAGAAAGCCTCACACAGAATATGTCAGGCAGTCTACTTATTTATCAGATGCCTGGCTCATGGGGAAACTATACCCATAGTTTGGGGTCTGTCCAGCCCAGTGGTGAGTGCTTACAGAATTGGACCTTGCCTTATCACTTGATCATAGATCTAAGAAAATTAGGCAATGCCTTTAGATTCTGATAAATTCTGGAGCGATAGGCTATTTCATGGATTAAGGATAACTGTCCACTTACCTCAGTGTACCCCTGATTGATGTCTTCTGTTTGGGAAGAGCAGTAAACCAGGAGACTATTTCCATTGAGCTTTGCATGGTAAATTCCACAAAAGACTAATAGGTTCATACCATCCTACGACCTTGAAAATCTTGCTTCCTCTGCTTATATTTGTTAATTACCACCATGTCCCTTACCTAGAATGTTAGACAAGTATGCCACATACACAATTTTAAATACAAAAGCAGGTAAAATGTTTTTATGTGATGCTACCTAAATCTAGATTTTTTAGAAAAATTAAAAAAAAAATCTGGTTAAGTCATTAAACTCATTTCTGCATCTACAGCCAAGATTCTCTGCAATTTAGTTGCTACTTTATGGGAGGGTTTTTCAGGCCTTAAAGCTCATTCATACCCTAACTCCCTTTATGAAGAATAAGTATACAATAAGTATACATTAAGTATACAGTTTTCATTAATACACAGCTATCATGACCTTAGAGAGGTCATACATTTGGCGTGTCTTTTTCCATCCTTTTCCATCCAGCATGTCTGTATCGTTATATTTGAAGTGAGTTTCTCATAGACAACATGTATTATTGATTCATGACTTTTCATCTGCTCCACCACTCCCATTTTTAATTGGTGTATTTAATCATTTAAATTTAATGTAAGTATTGGTATGTTAGGGCTTCAGTCTATTATTTTATGTTTTGTTTTCTGTTTCATTTTTTTTATCTCCCTCTCTTCTGTTTCTTACTTTCACAAAGGTTACTTAAACATTTTCTAGAATGACATTTTGAGTTTTCTATATTGTTTTTAAGCATATTTCTTTGTCTATCTTGTTCAGTGTTTGTTCTAGGTACTAATTACATATACATAACTTATTATGGTCTACTGGTGTCATTATTTTGCCAGTTTGTGTGATATGTAGAAACATTACATTCTTTAACGTCCCTTTAACTTTCTGTTTATGATAGAATTGTAAATATTTCTTAGAACCTAATCAGAAAGTGTTATACTTTTTGTTTCACTATCAAACATAATTTAGAAAACCGAGAGGGAGAAGGAAAGCTTATTGTATTTATGTATCTTTTTGCTTACCATGTTCTTGCTTTTATTCTGATATGTCTTTCATTGTTTACTTTCAGAGAATTTCCTTTATCCATTATTTTTGGTAGCACTGCTGGTAACAGATTATTCTAGTTTTCCTTCATCTGAGGAAGTCTTGATTTTCCCTTCATTTCTGAAGGATATTTTCACCAGGTATAGGATTCTGGGTTGACAGTTCTTTTAGCACATAAGAAATATTATGCTGCCTCCTTCTGGCCTCTGTAGCTTCTGATGAGAAATCCACTTCATTCATATTGTTTTTACCCTAAGAGTAAGCTGTCATTTTTCTCTGGCCACCTTCAAGTCTTCTTCTGGTTCTTTATTATCCAGAAGTTAAATTCTATGTTTTGGTATGGATTTCTTTGCATTTATCCTGTTTATGATTTGTTTGGCTTGTTTAAAAATATAGGCTTAAAGGGGTGCCTGGGTGGCTCAGTGGGTTAAGTGTCTGCTTTCGGCTCAGGTCATGATCCTGGGGTCCCGGGATTGAGCCCCACCTCGGGCTCACTGCTCAGCAAGGGACCTGCTTCTTTTTCTGCCCCTACCCTGACTCATGCACTCACTTGCCCGTGAGCTCTTTCTTTCAAATAAATAAACAAAATCTTAAAAAAAAAAATTTTTTTTTAATGTAGGCTTAAGTTTCTTGGCAAATTTGGAGAGTTTTCAGCTATTATTCTCTTGAGTACCTTTTCATATCTGCTTTCTTTTTCCCGTCTTTCTGAGACTTTGATGACACAACTGTTAGATCCTTTGTTATAGTCCCACAGATCCCTGAGGTTTTTCATTTTTTCTAGTTGATTTTCTCTGTTTTGTTGAGATTGGATAATTTCTTTGGTTGTGTCTTCTAATTCACGGATTCTTTCCTCTGCCCTTTCCATTTTTCTGTTGAGCTCATTCACTGAGATTTTATATTTTGCTTAATGTATTTTTCAGTTATAAAATTTCCATTTGGCCTTTCTTTCTTCCTTTTTTTGGGGGGCGGCTGAGATTTTATATTTCTTGGCTCAGGCTTTCTATTTTTCAAAGGTTTCAAACAAATGTTCATAGTACCCGATTGAAACATTTTTATCATCCATGTTTTAAAACCTTTCTCAGATAATTCTAATACATTTTTCATCATGGTGTTGGTATCTACTGATCGTATTTTTAAAAAATTCAGTTTGAGATCTTCTCTAGTCCTTTGTAGGAGGAGTGATTTCTATTGAAACCTGAACATTTTCATATTATTTTATGAGACTCTGAATCTTGCTTAAACTTTCCTATCTTTTTTAGCTGGATTTTTCTGACTGTGTCCTTCCAGGAGAAGGAAGGGTGCTGCATCAGTATTTCCAGAAGTAGAAGTCCAAATCCTCACATAGTGAGGATGGGGGCTCTTCAGTATTGCAGGGTGGGATTGGGAGTTTTTAATACCCCATGTGGTCTCCACTGATACCACAGGGGGAATGCTCTTGTTACTACTTGGTGGTGATAAAAGTCCTGCCTCTCTGCTAGTCCTCCTATGACATCATCCCAAGTGTAGAAGAGGGGAAGCGGTTTGTTTCTGCTGGGTGGGGGTGGAACTCCATGTTGCCTATACAGTCTCCACTGATGCAGTGGGGGAGGAGCAGGCCCTTGATAGTGGTCTATAGAGATGGAAGCCCCAGCTCCCTATTTGGCCTTCTCTGATACCACTTCAGTGGGAGTATTGGGTACCTTGTTACAGCCTCTTAAAGGTAGAATGCTCAGTTCCCCACTCAGCCTTTGCTGGCATGCATGGGGATGGGCTTACATTTTTTGTGTGTGGTGTTTGGTTCAAGTAGAGATTATTGGCCAAAGAGTTTTTTGTCTTGCTAAGCTACTCTTTTGTTTGTCCTGTGACCAGAGGAAGCAGGCTGTTATTGGGGCTATTTTTGTCTGCACTCATTGGCATTTCAATTTCAGCTCCTTCAGCTCCAAATCTGGGATATATGAGGCAAAGAGGACACACAAGAACTCACCACCAAGTTGTTTCAGGGGTCTGAAGGTCCTCAGCTGATTTCCATTTATATCTCCCAGTCTTTTATCAGTTTCTCACTTTTCCAGCCTACTAATGCGCCTACCCACTAACTCAACCCTGGCTAAGTGATCTCAAGACAGAAAGCAAAGAAGCTCTAGAGAATAGGTGCTTACTTATTTTATAAATGGAGGAGATTTTCAGAGATTTTTGGAATACTATAGAATATATCAAGATTATTTATGATAATAGATACAAAGGATAACTAGGATCTAGAACATTAGACTGAATTATGTTATTTTATTTTTTATTGAAGAATAATTGATACACAATATTATATTAGTTTCAGGTGTACAACATAGTGATTTGATATTTATATACACTAGGAAATGGTCAGCACAATAAGACTAGTCACCATCTGTCACCATACAAAATTGTTGCAAAATTATTGGCTATATTCCCTATGCTATAATTTATATCTTTATCTATCTATCTATCTATCTATCTATCTATCTATCTATCTATATCTCCTATGTCTTTACTTACTTTATAAATGGAAGATTGTACCTTTTAATTCCCTTCATTTATTTTATCCATCCTCCAACAACCGTCTGTTTGTTTTCTGTGTCTATGAGTCTGTTTCTGTTTTGTTTTGTTTGTTTTGTTTTGATTCCACATATAAGGCAAATCATATAGTATTTATCTTTCTCTGTCTGACTTTTTTCATTTCACATAATACTCCCTAGGTCTACCCATATTGTAATAAATGACAAAATTTCATTCTTTCTTGTAGTTGAGTAATATTCCATTATATGTATTTACCGCATCTTTTTATTCATTCATCTATCAGTGGACACTTAGGTTGTTTCTATATCTTGGCTATTGTAAATAATGCTGCAGTAAAAATTGGGGTACATTGTCTTTTTGAATTAGTGTTTTCATTTTCATCAGATAAATACACAGAAGCAGGATTGCTGGATCAAATGATAATTCTATTTTTAATTTTTTGAGGAAGCTCTATTCTATTTTCCAGAGTGGCTGCACCAGTTTACATTCCCACCAACAGTGCACAGGGGTTTCCTTCTCTCTACATCCTCACCAACACTTGTTATTTCTTCTCTCTTTGATACTAGCCATTCTGATTGGTGTGATGTGATATCTTAGCGTGGTTTTTGCCTGTTGATCATCTGTATATATTTGGCAAAATGACTATTCAGGTCTTCTGCCCATTTTTTTTTAAGATTTAATTTATTCATTTGAGAGAGAGAGACAAAGAGAGCACAAGCAGGGAGAGAGGCAGAGGGAGAGGGAGAAGCAGACTCCCTGCTGAGCTGGGAGCCCAACATGGGGCTCAATACCAGGACCTGGGATCATGACCTGAGCCGAAGGCAGATGCTTAGCCATCTGAGCCACCCAGGTGTCCCTTCTGCCCAGTTTTTAACTGGATTGTGTTTTTTGATATTGAGCAGTATGAATTCTAGTGTGTATACTTGATATTGTCCCAACATCCCTTGAACTATCCAGTTTTAAAATTATTTTTTCTTTTTGCTGTTCAGTTTGGGTTATTTTCACTCTCTTGACTTCCAGATCACTGATCCATTTTTCTGTAACATCTAATCTGCTGTTTATTCCCTCTAGTGTATTTTTCATTTCTTTTATTGCATTCTTCAGCTCTGGTTGGTGCTTTTTTACGTTTTCGAACTCTTGTTGAAATTCTCACTGTGTTCATCCATTCTTCTCCTGAGTTTGGTAAGCATTTTTATGACCATTACTATGAACTCTTTATCAGGTAGATTGCTTACTCCATTTTATTTAGTTCTTTTACTAAGATTTTGCCTTGTTCTTTCACTTAGAGCATATTGCTCTGTCTCTTCATTTGCCTGACTCTCTGTGTTTGTTACTAAGTATTAAGCAGTTCAGCTCCTTTTCCTGGTCTTGAAGGAGTGGCCGTATGTACGTGTTGTCTTGTGGGGCCCAGAAGTGCAAATCCTCCTGGTCATCGGAACCAGGTGTTCCAGGAGTATCCCCTGTGTAGGCTATGTGCACCCTCCTGTTGTGGTGGGGACATGACTGTTTTGGACATGTGGTAGGTGGGAGTGGTCCCTGGCCCAGCTGTCTGGAATGCTGGGCTATGCCTGCTGCAAGAGCCCTGGTGGGTGAGGTTATTGTCTTGTCAGCTGCAAGGCCTGGCCAAGGCACAGGGTTGTTTGATGCTCTTTATGGGGAATGCCCTCTGACATTAACAGTCTGGAGGGAGGATTCCAAAATGGAGCTCACCAGTGCCAGGATCAGCATAGCAGAACAAGATAGTAAAACTGGCTGCCTCCAGTGTCTAAGTTCCTGGGGGAAGAGAGGCTCAGTTGCCTCCTGTTCTTGCACTGGTTTCCATGTCAAGTGAGTCAGCACCTGAACCTTTTAAGAGTGGGTTTTTCTGTTACTATGATTCCATAGTTTTCCTGGAGGTATTCCTTATCAGTTTTCAGAGTTAGGTATTTTGGGGACTCATGTCTCCTATGCAGAATCAAAGGGTTAGGGTGCATGATATGGAGCTCACATCTTTCACTCCTCAGGGTAAAGCTCTATGCCTTTGAGATCCCTCCTAAACATGGAGTCCTGTGCCTGGAGTGTGGTTTTTTCCTTTAGCAAGACCGTATCTTTGCCTCCTCTACCCATTTTGTTGATGACCCTTATTGCAGGGGCTCTGTTCATCCAATTTCTTGATCCCCTTCGGAGGGAAGTATTCCATATGTAGTTGTAGATTTGTTATGTCCACAGGAGGGATGAGATCTGGATCTTCCTAGGCCATCTTGAATTCTCCCTAGAATTCTGTTATTTTAAATTTAGACTTCAGGCATTAAAACAATTGCCCAATGAAGAAAAGTTCAACATATTTAAGAACTTCAGTATTTTAATTATCTGTGTTTGGGGTTGTTAATAAAAACACACGTATTTGGATTCTGAAACTGTAACATTTTGCGACAAAAGTCATAGAGTGATGCTTAGGGAGTTTAAAAGTTGACCAGAAATTTTAATCTCCATAAATATATGTAAATTATTCTTATTGCTCACAGTCCAAATGCAATTTCTGAAACGAACACTGTACCTATGTAATATTTGTATCCTAAGATAGACTTTGAAAAAAGAATGAGTAAAAAAATAACATCTTTAATATATATGTCAAACTTAGAACAAATGTGTAAGTTTGATAAATGCATAAGACTGTTACACATTGACATAAAAGAATATAAAAAAGAAATTTAAGAAATGTTGCCTTTTTAATTTAGTGGTTTTGTTGTGAAAAAAAGATAGTTTCTGGTTTCAAAATGCATTTGTTCGCAATGTACTTTGCTTTCAAAGCACAAACTATTGCAGAGTAATTTCAATGAAATTGTTATTGAAACCCAAGTTCGGCTGCTTGCCATTCAAAAGGCAATACTCAAGAGACAAGTGTTGGTTGGAAAGGAAAGATTGCTTTATTTAAGAGGCCAACAACCTGGGGAGATGGGGGATTGGTGTCCAAAGACCATCTCTGAGGTTCCAGGTGAAGAAATAGAGTTTTTAAAAGGGAAATTCAGGTAGGAGATTACATACATATTGATGAAAAAGGGCAGGGAAACTTATGACTATTGATGAGGAAAGATGGAACACACATATTGAGCAAACATATATGTAACATGGATCCCATATTCACTTTGGGGTGGGGACTTAACACCAGGAGGGGGCAAAATTCAGGCCCTGACATCGGGAGGTTATCTTAGGACAAGGAGAAGGGGCTATGGGCATGCTCCGAGAGCTGGTATAAACTGGAATGGGGTCTTAGTCTCATTATCTGTTAAGGAATGCAGGGGCTTGCTTGTTCATAGGCTGGAATCATATCAGTTGACCTTGAGTTCAGGCTTCTGCAGAAACAGCTAGCAGATTTGTTTGTAGGCTCTGAAAAGACACAATAGCTGATTAGGGAGAAACAATTCTCTGGAAAACAAGCTTTAAACGTTCTGCTAGTTTCAACTTCATGAACCCTGTCGGGCACAGTTTCAAAATGGTATGTCATTTATTTTTAGATAGAATAACAGTAGTTATTAATGAAAGCACAATTAAATTTGTGTTTGCAAAGGAAAAGAATGATTTTAAAAAGTGTAAGAAATAAGAAACATCAATGATAATGTAATCTAGCTTTTAGCATGTTTTTATAATTTTGTCTGCATACATAAATCTGTCATCATACATATATAATTATCTAGGTTATTTCCCCCCCTAAATTTAGTACTTCCACAACCATTACAATATTTTATTTACTAATTTGTTTGTTTATTCTTATAATCCTTTCTTTTTAATTCAATAAAAATATCGAGGACCTACTATTGTTAATATCATCCTGTTCCAAATGCCTAGTATGTGCCGTGTGCTATTCTTAAGAAAGATGTTGTGAAAAAAAGAAAAAATAATGTCTTTGCCTTCGGATTTGAACAATTAAAAACATAAAACCTGCAGTTCATGCATGAATTAATTAGTTGTTTCCTATGGTAATGATAGGTTTTTAAAAATAAGGAATGACTTAAATTTGGTAAAATACATAGAGATTATTCCCTTCTGAACCTATTTTTATTAACTGCAGAAGATGCCATTATCCCCATGAAGTCATACGTTTTAAGTCTTCTGGTCAAGAAATATTGCATAAGGTGATTTGCTTTTAAATGTATGACTCAAACTGAAAAGGACCAAAAAAAAAAAAAAAATCTTAAACGTTATAATTTGAAGCATTAGGAAGTTCTTATCTGCATCATTTTTATTCTTGACAGTTTCATTATCATACTACCTCATTTTTGCTACCAGTAATTTTCAGGAGTGACAAGTTTATATGATGAAAGTAAATGAGACACAGATTTTATGAGGAAAAATTGAGAAATTATAAATTGGAGATTAATACAACTGAGATCACCTTTAAGACTGTGTTATGTAGGGTTACTTTCTTATTAATAAGGAGTTTATTGAATCCCTCTTGATGTGATATTATAATTGCTTAAAATAGTATTACATTGTGAATATTTTGTACTTTTATGCACATATTTGATATCATAATTACGTGTGGAGAGTATTAACTAAAAAAAGTTACGTTTGTGTAAAATCTCCGATGAATGGAAAAAGGTGAGACCTGCCAACTAGTTAATGAATTATGACCTATTTAAGGAACCGGAGGTCTTCTTATTTCTTATGTAGTTGTGTCACATAATTAAAAGATATTTCTATAGTAGAGGTTCTCTCCTTCAGTATACACACACACCCGCCACAACTCTTTTCAAATAAAAGAATCTTCAAATACATTTCTAGAAGATGTTTTAATAAATTAAATGATTGAAGATTTAGTAGAACCAAATTGAAACTCTTTGGAGTGCTTTTCTATGTTATTACTTTAATATTGAAGAAGCTATTCTTCTTTTACTGACATGTGTACTATATTCAAATAATCTCTCTGAATAAATATAACATCCTATGTCTATGTTTTGAGTAAACTGCGTAGATGAAATCTAAAATTATTAAAATGGCTAGCAGAAAATTTGAAGTATTTACATGTGACAGGTTATAATATCATACAAATTTGATTACTTTTCAGTTATTATAGATACTAAAACTATACCTAGAGCTGTGTATAAAATATGATTTAAAGTAAATGCATTTCTATGGTAAATATGTATGGCTTTCTTTGCGAAAAAGTAAAATAAATGATAAGAATCATGCTTCTTAAGTCCTATTGGCAGAAACTAGAATACCCCTTTGTTTTGATAAGTGGATTCTTAAGCACAGTTAGTAAATCTAAAACTTTTGGAGTAGAGAATTTGAAAGGGAGAAAGTGAGACTGGGATACCCACAGAGCCCCAGATTTTGAAGACTGCTCTGAGAGTCTGAGGATAATGCAAAGCTTTGATATGTAGAATCTGTTCTCAGCCTCTGTTCCAATCAAGGTAGCAATTTTACTCTTTATAGAAGCTCACTGATCTATCCTGAGACTTACTCCTCAAATAGCACTGGAAAATTAGAGCTTTAAATGCGGTCTTCTTTCTGGTACACTTATAGGGAAGGTGTGTGAGTGTGAATGTGAGTCTGTGTGTGCATGTGCATGGTGGTGGAGTTTAAATGACAGACTGCTTGCTAAAAATGGCCTTTTAAAATTTCAAGTTAGGGAATTTAGATGGAAGGTGTAAAGTAAATTTTATATATATAAAATGTATTTTCTATTACACATAATCATAATTCACAATAGTCACATAATATGCATGTATATATTCATACATGTATAATATTTATATAGATATTCATAATTATATATATATGATTTCCCAATGTCATATTAAATAATTTAGATTTTAATTGCTACCTTTGTTCTCATTCCATTGACCAGTCCCTATTTTTTGCCAGGTATTTTCCTAGACACATTACGTAAGTTGACACGAACTAGACCCTGGACCTATGGTTGCTCAATCAAAACTAGCTACCTCATCAAGCCATACTCTTTTAAACTCAACTGAGTTCTCAGAATTCGTAAATTGTAACCGCACATAAGGAAAGGGGAGGGGGAATCCTCCTGCTTAAGGCTGGCCTCTGTTAGCTAAAACAAAGTTCCATCAAAGCAGGATGGAACTCTTTCCATTTGAGCTATTTTATAACAAACCTTCTCTAAATATCTTAATATATTGGTGTTTCACATCTTTTTTTTTCTTAGTATGAAACACTAAGAAAGGTAAAATTCCCCCCAAAAACATATAATAAATAAATAAAAAGGTGAAATTCCAGCTCCACAATTCCCATTCTTATTTATCAATAGTTTCTTGTCTATTTTTGTATAGTTATATTTATACAAACATATTTTTTAGCAATTCTTACTCAGTAGGATTGTATAAATACCTATGTGGTATAAAGTATATACGAATAGAGCCAACACTTACATACCAGCTTAAAAAATAACATTACCAGTACATGTTCATAATTGAAAAGAGGGAAATAAAATACATGTATAATGACAGGAGATGCACAAGCACATTTTAGCTTTTTTTTTTTTTCTTCACTCGGTACATCTTAATTTTATGTGCTATGAACCTCTAAACACTGCCATCTGGCTCCTGCCCAGGAGATATGACTCAGTGCTTGTCCAGATAAAGGATAGGGTCTTGCTACCTGAAGTACTGCTGGGAAATAATTTGTGTTACTTCTTACATTAAGCATGAGTTTTACCCAGCCATAATCTGGTAAAGGTAAATTGAATCTATGTAACTAGCCATTGTATTATACTAATAAGGCAAAAACTAGAGTAGCCATAGTATACTAACAGTATATAATGATAGGTTTCCTTTTTCAGTAAAAGCAGTAAATATCAATAATGGAGATTACAAAGGTGAATTGCGAAACTCAGGATTAAGAACAGTAGGAAATTAAGCAGTAGAGTCACGAACTTACCTTTCTGTGGCCTTTTGTAATATCAGTGCTATCTTAAGACATTGGGGTTAGCATCTGTTCTTTTCTGAGAGCATTTTGATTGTTAGAGAGGGTTCAATATGAAATAATTCTTTTGTATATTATAGGGAATGGATTTAAATTTAATAGTTCAGAGATTATCAACTGAATAATCTCTGTGACATATGATCTGACTGAAATATACACAATTTCTTTGGCTTCTCTGAGTGTGGTTGGCTGATCCACTTTAGTCAGCAAATTAAGAATGAATGCCTTTCACCAGTAGATCTTTGGTTCATGATCACTGTGACCATCTTTTAGTTCCTATTTGTGCATGCAGTTTAGAGACAGAGTCTATCTCGTTGAAGAGATAAATGCCTCAGTCATTTATAAACCACCATCTTTGGAAATAGAATCCATGGGGAAGTCAAAGGTTGAAGTACCAGAAGATTTCTGTAATCTTATGTGTTGTGGTAATATGGTCTATGCCATGGTTAAATATTGGATTGTAATTTATTGGTATTTCAACTGAGAACTCTCACAAGCCTGGAAGCACCGAGATAAATGTTGATTTGCGCTTGGAGTCCCTTGACATAAAGTAACCTATCAAAAGCTTATTCCATGACATAAGCCTTATTATGTGGGCGACATTTTAGAGCCCTAAACGTTCAGGTAATCTGATGGCCTAATCAGTTACTATTGAATCTTTTTGTCAAACAGAGATAATAGTCACCTGATTAAGCCATCAGATTTTAAAAATATCCTTTTGAAGAAATGTTTTATGAATAGAAAAATTCTAAATGTACTCTGTCCTTAACTTTTATTCTCAGGTTGGAGAGACAAGGTGCAAAAAGGTTTGCACTTCGAAGTCTGACCTGAGGTCTAATGACTTCAGCATTGTTGGAAGCTTACCAAGAGATTTTGAATTATCCAATTATGACTGCTATGGAAAACCTATTGAAGTCAACAATGGGCTTGGGAAATCTCAGGCAAAGAACAACAAGAAGCCGCCCCCTGCCAAACCTGTTATTCCAACAGCAGCAAAGCGAATTGATCTTTATGCAAGAGCATTGTTTCCTTTCTGCTTCTTGTTCTTCAATGTTATATATTGGTCTATATATTTATGATAAATCTTTTTCATTTGAGTAAAATAAAATGCCATTTCATTGTGACCAGCCTCATTCATAAATGCCAATCTGAAAAATTTTGCATTTTCATAGCAATATATTGCATTTTGGATGCCATTTGATTGTAATAAAAATGTGGCACCTTACTTTTGAATGGCAGCATGAACTTGTTACTTCTGTGCTCTACTAATGATGTATATATGTATAGCAAACACATTGCTTTAGGAATAAATGAAGGATAATCATAGTACATAGAATAAAATCCAAACGATTCTCTTCAGTTAGTGTAAATTGCAGATACTTCAGATAATTCTGATAAAATCATGTGCACGCTGGATCCTGTTATGATCACCATTCTAATGTATGTGGGATTTCCAATTTCCTTCCTTGTAACTTTCAGAGAAAGCCATCTTATTCTTGTATAATTTTAGATGGTATTATCACAAATTAAGAAAATTATATTACATATTGTTTAAACTTTGTAAGTAGAAATATATCGACTATAAGTATGTGGGCTCTGTGGAGAAATAAAGTTCAAAAAATTACTAATTTGTAAAATCGGCTCATTTTAAAGTGTGCCTGTGTTGTCAAAATGCCATCTTATGGAACACAGTAAGCATTTTTGAAACAAAGGGAAATCTAGATTTACATAAATTCATACTGAATTCTGACTTCTGATGAAAATAAAAATAAAGTATAGATACATTGATTTCTGACAAAACAAATTCTATTTAATCCTCCTTAAAGCCTAAATGTATTTTCATGGATTTCATTTTGTTGATACAGAATATATGAAATCGTTGTGCCTTAAAGAGTCACAAATATTTTAAATTGGAATATAATAATAATGGATATGTGATTTCACATAATTTTTTAGAAACCAAGAGGAAAATACCCTATTACTGGAAGTAACTTGAGTTTGGGGGGAAAAAAGTCATTGGAGGATTTTAACTTCTTTATTAAAATGCTTACATATTTTTTAAGTAAAATTAATTTTTTTCCAAATTCATTTCCTTTTTTATTTGCATACTTTTTGGATTTGCTATAAAACTTTAAAAGATTAAGTATGTAATATCTTTGTTTATGTTAGTTCTCACTGCTAAGTGTATTTTCTTTCTTGCTAAAAGTCTAGACTCCTTAGATTTATTTATTTTGATCTTGTTTGAACCTGAAAATAGGTACTTTCAGGTCTATTAAGTCTCCCATTTCCTAGTGATATCAAGCCAATGTACCTTTTTATTTCTCTATAGCTGAAATTGGAATTATCCATAATTCTTATAACACAAAAATAAGACCAAGTAAGTATATTTACATTATTTGGAGAGTTTTGTTGCAGCTGAGAGTTTATATGGTCTATTCAATAATAAAATGTGTTTAAATATTATTTATGCAAATTGCTATATGTAATTCAATGCTGTTTTATTAAAGACATTAATTTTTAAAAGATTTTCACTGATTACCAAATTTTTAAAAAATAAGATGTAATCTAATCCTTGGTAGTCCTTCAGCACCCCCTAGTTGCAAAAGCTTAGCCATCTGAGTAGTTTTAAAATGCCACAGGTAACCCTACCAATGGTCTTGAAGATCCTGCCAGGACCCAGGGCAGTAACATTTTAATGGAACTGTGACAGGAAAAAAAATGCCTTGAGTAGGACTTAAACCATTTACAATTTTTATTTATAAAAATTATATTTGCTTGCAATATATTTTCTATGTTCTTGCATTTTTCATTCATATTCAGGAGTTTGATTTAGATACAGAGTTTTAAGTGGGAAATGTACCAAATGGAAGACCGTTTTCATTATGCAAGAATTTATTGAAAAAAATGTGAATGAATTCCTTTCTGTAATATAATATTGTCACCTCTTAAGATCAATTTTAATACCCAATTATAAATATATAGCTGTTTCAGGACTAAGTATGTTATAGAACTTCAAATGGAACATTGGATCATGATTATAACGAAGAAGTACAATCCATGTCCCTGTACAGTTGTTTTATAATTTTACTTCAAGGATTTAGTCGCTTAACCCCAGGGTAGTCCTGGTCTGTGTCTCTAAATATTATGTCTTTCTGGGATACTTGCAGTGTATCTACCTGGATATCAGTATCTCAGATTCAGTGTCTCCAAAATAAAAATTATCCTTTCCTCACAAATCAGTAGGTTTTCTTATTCCGGTTCTTGTTAAAGATGTCACCATGGTAGTCAGCCATATTAAATCTTCCTTCCTTCTCTCACTTCATACCCTTTCTAGAAGGGAGGTGTAGAGATTCTCCCTCTCACCCCTACCGCCTCCTCCTCTCTGTTTCTGCCGACACAACCCTAATTCAGTTGCCCTTTCCCATTCTTTTTCAGACTGCTACACCAGTTTTTAATCTCGCTCCACTCTATCTCAGCTGATTATTATTTTTATTATCATTATTATTATTTTGATTAAGTAAGTTCCATACCCAATGTGGGACTTGAACTCATGACCTTGAAATCAAGTGTTGCATGCTGCTCAATCTGAGCCAACCAGGTGCCCCAACTCATTTTTTAACTAACTGTGGAATATTCCTTTTTTTTTTTAATTATCTACATAAGATATGAAACCTTGATGTATTAGAAAACAAGACGTATTTAGAGTGAGCACTTAAAGTTGTTGTCATGGTCTTCTTTTCTTCAAGCTCTTTTCTCTTTTCCCCAGAAGTCATCACCTTACTCTAGGCATTTACAACTCTATCCAGGTTTAAATATTAAAGATAATTTAATTCAATGGGACTTAACATAAAGGGGATTTTACCATATGTATAGTTTTGCAATTACTTTATTTTTCATTTACTGTGGCTTGGAGATCTCTCTGTGTGAGGACATATTGGACATTCATAAATCTCTCCTCTATCTCCTATTATTCTATACCATGAATGTGCCTGAATGTAGCTCCTTCTTAAGCAGAAATTTTGATCGGTTTACTTTTCTAATACAAGATAGTATTGCAGTAAGTATCTTTGTGCACATATGAGTATACCTCCATGAGACAGTTGCCAGAAGTGGAGTTGCTGAGTTTAAAGACATATACATTTTAAATTTGGGGGTGTTCTACCAGATTTCCCTCCAAAAAGCTACTAATGTTGATTTTTATCATTCAATCTCCAAGCCCCACAATCTAGTCATCTCTTAACCTATTTTATGTCATTGACATACTACTTTTCTTTTTAAAAGCTTTCTTGAAATTGTTTCAGACTTTTAAAAACTCGCAAAAATATTCCAAGGAATCCTGTTTACCATTTAACCAGATTCCCCCATTGTTAATATTTTATCATACTTACTTTATTCCCCTCCTACTATATGTGTGTGTGTACTTGCGACATTTTTTTTCTGAAACATTTAAAATAAAGTTGTTCCTTTACCTCTATACACTTTAGTGTATGTTTCCTAAACAAGTACATGGTACCCCAGTAGTACCAGGTATCCATATCAAGAAATTAACATTAATACAGGGCTATCATCTAGAGACTTTATTCAAATTTACCAATTGCCCCACTTTTTTTTTTTGTTTCAAGATCCAATCCAATATCACATATTTCACTCAATTATGACATTAAGTTCTTTAAAATAAAGCTTGATCATAGCATTCTGCTCAAACATTTTTAGTGTCATGTGTTGCCCAATGAACTAAGTAGAAAGTCCTCTCTCTGACATAAAATTTTCTGTTATTAAATGCTTCACTTATCTCTGCAGCTATTTCTCATACTACCTCTCTACTCACATCTTAAACTCCAACCAAACTGATTTTGACTGTTATGTGTCATGGTTAGCAATGATTGGAGTGCTAAGTTCAGCCAGGTGCCTTACCTTTTAGAAAAGTGGTTTATTTTATGTTTCACTATTTTTTTAAAGTGTGCCACTCTTGGATGTCATGCTTTACTCATTTAACTAATAGGTTTTCACTCAACATTGTTCTTTAGTCATATGGTTGCATCTCTATTGAAAAACAAAGTTAAAATATTTCCCAATTACATATGCAGTGTTCAAATTAAGGTGCTCTAAAAACATTTTATCATATGTATTACCGAAAATTTAAGTTTATATAGATAGTTGGATATAAAATTTTAAAGTACCAAGCCTAAGATGAGAAATGGTTTGAAATGTTTTTATAACTCTTTTAAAAAGTATTTTATTTATTTATTTGACAGAGAGAGAGACGGAGAGAGCACAAGCCGGGGGAGCAGCAGGCAGAGGGAGAGGGAGAAGCAGGCTCCCCACCAAGCAGGGAGCCCAATGCGGGGCTCCATCCCAATACCCTGAGACCATGATCTGAGCCGAAGGCAGATGCTTAATGAACCACCCAGCTGCCCTCATGGCTTTCTTGTTAGAATATTATTACCATGCTTTAGAATAGCAGATTTATTCTGATTATATTTTCAATTAAATGCATATGTTTATATAGTGTATCAATAATTCAGCATTCACTACCTCCCCCCTCTTCTTTTCACTAAACAGATTTTCTTGTGATTAATATTAATGATTAATATGGATGCCATATTCAAGGTTGGTTATACCCTTAATGAGTGTATATACATTTATGCACAAACTTATTATTTTATACTTAATACATTTTATATTTTCTCTATATTTATAAATCTATATTATTATATATGTTTACATATTATTTTAGTTTGTTCTTATCCAGCAAAAGCAATGAGAACATTGGAATTTCTATATTCTAAACAATAAAGGCATTTACATTTCCACGAATACTTTAAAATTTCTCAAATCTCACATATCACACCCAAAACAATTCTCTCTAAACCCTCTTAGAATAGAATACTGAAAAAAAATTGTAGATCAGTAAATGCTTATTGGATACTTATATGCCAAATGTATCATGTTAGTCAAAAACTGTAAAGACCAGGACTCCATTCTTAAATCAGAGTCAATAGTGTGAGAAGGATATAGATATGCTAAATACACAGATCACTATAATACAAATCAGAATGCATAATGCATATTACCAAAGCTAGAGAAGAAGGAACAAACTCATTTGTCTAAAAGAAAAAGACCTGTCTTCAAGAAAAGTAAGAAATACTTTAATATAGCTAAATAAAGGCCATTTTACCATAGATCGTAGAATTTTGAAGCGAGACGTTACCTAAAAAAAAAAAAAAAATGATATGTAAAGTGCAGAAACATTGCAATTACAAATGTTAAAGTGCTATTTGCATTTTATTACCTAGTTAATGTTGCTGAGGAAATAATGAACAGTAAAGGAAAGTTTCCTTAGCTGATGATGTAATGCACTTTACCTAATGTTTGCCTCTTAACTGAAACTCCCATCTGATCTTAATCCTATAACTTGAAACATTTTTCAGTAAATCCCAATTTGCAGCCTGAGGCAATTGTAGTTCAATTAATATCATTCACAGTGAGGCGGTCAAAAGGAATCAGAGCCCTCCGGCCCCGTTTACCAAGAATGCAGTCAAACTACAGGTCCTTTCCCAATTACCTCATCAAATAGGGATTTTATTAGTCAATTAGCATTGCCTCACCCTAGGCCATTGATGACACATAACAGAAACCCCATTTTGTGAAATGGTAAACAAGATGAAGAGGCAAATGATTTTAGTTTTTGAAAAAGCTCAGCTCAGTTTATTGTATGTTCCCATGGGATGTTCTTTCAAGTGTTTATTAGATTTGGAAGTGTAGCAGGAGGAAAATGGCGTTTAACAATAGTAAACACCCCGTCCACTTCTCTTTTAGGACTACGACCTCACGCCATATAGCTTTTAGGGATCTCCTCCTTCGGATACGAAGTTAGCACACAATGACAGCATCATATCTGCTTGCTTTACTAACAAAACTTAAACATTTTTATAAATCTAAGTCAGAATCCTCAGGCTCCTCAGCTACAAAGATGATCTTTAGCTTATTAACTGAGAGAATTATACAGAACTCATTAAGAGGGAATACCTAATAAATTCTGCCTTGGTCTATTATAAAGCCTCATTCTAAACACAGCTGCACTTGTCTGGTTCATTCATTTGTATACTCAAAAGCCCTTTCATTCAAAAATCACTGGAGTTTCCAATCAGTCCGCTGGAATCTTAGAAGCTTTCAAATTTCTAGATGAATTAATTTAAATGTCTAAATAAAAATGTGAAATTTCCTAAAGAATATATGTGGACACCCATGATTAAAAAATAATCTTGGGTCTAAACTAAGACAAAAGTTATTGTATGTAAACCTATAGGGAGGCAGGAGTGGGTAGTAGAAAGAACCCTTGGACTGGAAGTAATAGGACCTGGGTTATAGTTCTGGGTTTGCCATGAACAGCCCTGCAAACCTGGTCGAAGACTTTTTTTCTCGGGTAACCCTATTTTTAAAGAAAGAATAAAAATGATGTAAGAATGACCAGTTACAACATGTAAGTCTGCCTTTAATAGACCGTTATAGGCAAGGATTTAGAAACACACAATCTAGGCTAGAATTCTATTTAATAGTGTACATTTTGGCAAGTTATTTAACATTTTGTGGGCCTCTATTTCTAAAACATGGATAACAATGACAATCTCATAATGTTTACTGTGACGATTTAATGTATTATTATATGTAAAATGCTCAGCAGAGTTCCCAGCACATATAAGTGCAATAAATTATGGTTATTTTTATCTCATTTTACCTCTTACTACTACGACTACACTATTTTTTTTTTAAGATTTTATTTATTTATTTGACAGAGAAAGAGACACAGCCAGGGAGAGAGGGAACACAGGCAGGGGGAATGGGAGAGGAAGAAGCAGTCTCCTAGCAGAGGAGCCCGATGCTGGGCTCGATCCGAGGACCCTGGGATCACGCCTGAGCCGAAGGCAGACGCTTAACCACTGAGCCACCCAGGCGCCCCTACAGCTACACTATTTTTAGCACTAAACCTATCGCTAAGGAAGTTGCCCTTTTTCAGAATTTCCTTATTAAAATAGTGAGTGTTTGGCTAAAATATACACTGACATTTTGACAATAGGTGCATATCACTTCTGCCCTTTAGGTATTTTAACATTCATAATCTTTGAGGTTGATTTTGAATATAAAATAATTTAAGGATAGAAACAACAGCAGGAACTATAACTTGCATATTAAAATATTATTGGAAGGTATAAAAAAAATCTTTGGAATATTTACTTGGAAGTCCGTAATTTCAACATTAGGTTGTGAGTAGCAGAATACAATAGTGCCAAAAATTCAGAAACCACGTATTTAAGAGCCATATTCTACATTTATCCTATAAAAATAGATAAATGAGAATATTTCAGAATTTTTTTAAAAGTATACAGGGAAGAATTTCCTAGGTATGTTACCCATATTGTTCAAATTGAACTCAATCTCCTATAATTCATGCATGTATGGTACTAATAAAAGATAATTAATGCTCGTAATGATTATCCTGGAGAACTGCATGATTCTGAAGTTCTTTCTGAAGCATAGAGGGAATACTAAATTATGTTCAGTAGAATTGTCGTGTTAATATATTTTATTGTACTTTTAATTCTTTGAAGATTGGTAATCCAACTACGTACTGACCGTAATGGTTAGTCTCAATTAATCGAAATATCCAATTAAGCCAATTCTATATAAATGATAATGTGTTGCATTCTGAATTCATATTAAAAATGTATGAGGCCAACTTCTAAGTAACAAAATTTTATTTAACTCTTCTTAAGGCAACATATTGTATATTATAGCCATAATATTTATGCATTTATGAAGAAACGTTTGTTAAACACTTGGCACCTGACAAGTATAATGCTGGGAAGAGACTAAAGTAAAAAATGTGTGAGTGAGTGAGTGTGTGTGTGTGTGTGTGTGTGTGTGAGAATAGGTGTAGGTGAATATATATATGTACATATACATGTAAATATAGTATAATAGCAATTGGTGTTTTATTTGCGATTAAGACATACTATATTTTGCGCTCTTGGAAGTACTAAAGGGTACCTATTTTATGTATATATGGAGCGTTTCACATTAAGTTTACATTAGGAGCTCTTTGAGAGAATGCCTATTTAAGGATCAAGTAAAATAAGTGTGTGCTAATTGATATGAACCAGATGGCCCACAGACAAAAACTCAGTCTCAACAGATTGTTCCATTTATTTATTTGCATGCTATTCATTGAAAAACACTCCCATTCTTGTATATACCCCAGGTTCATTCTGCTCCACCTCATAAAATGAACTATATATGCCTCCCCCACCCCATCATTGAATACATCAAGAACAACTCCTGTTTTCTATGTGCCGAATGGTTCAGGAAGGAAACACACCCAGCTGCCTCCCTATTCACTTAGTCCAGTTCTTTTGGGTTTACTCATAATTCAAGCTGAATCTAACTCCTTGCACATTGACTAGGTCAGTCCTGTCCTCGGGGGGTTTTGGCCCTTGCAGAATATCCTGCCTTAGTAGGATACCCTGTCTTGGTACCTCTATTCACGAGCCGTCACTGTTCATCCCAGCCCAAAGCCCAGCGCTTCTTTCGTTCTTCCGCTTCCGCGGCTCAACCTCCTTTAGTTCCCGCCTTTCCGTATGTTTCCACATGTTTCCTCTGTGCCTCCTGGGGACGCCCAGGCCATTATAAACAAAACCTTAACATCCTTAAGCTTTATGTGGTTTATTCCTCCCCTGCCTTGCCTGTTCTTAATCAGAACTCTTCAGGGAAGTGTTTTAAGTTCAATACCAAAGTGTGAAATGGTGGTCGAACTGTATCTGTTTCAGGTGGGCCCTGTTTATTTCTCTCACCATATATAGGGTATGGGACTTGAATAAGCCTCTTTCTTGCTCTCTAATACTTTCCCAGGTTACTTCTCCACCTATGTGTCTTAGACTGTTGGAGCTCGTATAAGAAACCATCACAGACTGAGTGACTTTAACAACAAACATTTAGTTCTCACAATTCTCAAGTCTGATAGTTTGAGATTAGGGTGCCCGCCTGTCTGTTCTTCAGGAGTGCCGTCTTCCTGGTTCACAGAAGGCCATCTCCCTGCGGTGTCTTCACGGGGCAGAAAGAGAGCTAGTTAGTTCTCTGGCCTCTTGCTGTAAGGGCAACAATCCTATTCATGAGGGCTCCACCCTCATGACCTAGTTACTTCCCCAGAGCCTAGTCTCCAAACACCATCACACCGGGATTAGGATTTGAACATTACAACACATGAATGGGCCGGGGCGGGGGCACAAACATTCACACTATTGCACACCACTACACTGTGCAAAACTGCAAAACCCTTTCTTTTATTTTTTTAACCCCTTTCTTTTGAAGCTTGAAATTTTAAATTATGATTTTAAATGTGTGTCTGTGTGTGTGTATCAATGAAAGAGAGAGATTGACAGAGAGAGAGAGGCATCAGTGGGAATAGAAAAAAATCAGAAAAATGGTAAAGGAAATAAAATAATTACCTATATTCCAACACTGAGAATTAAATCGCTTTAAGTTTCTAGCATACTTGATTTGAATTTTTATTCATTTTATTGATAGGTAACCTATGAATGATTTTTTATTTGTTCCTTTAATTAGAACTATGAAAATTAATAAAAGGAAACCTCACTAAAAGGAGTTGGGAGGCCAGAAAGGGAAGCTCTTGGGCCCACTTGTCTTCATTTGCAGACCCAGCAGGCAAAGACACACCTTGCAAGTGTGAATACTTTAGCTACTTCTTTACTACGCAGCAGGAGGAAGAAAGGTTTTCCTCCTCCCTCAGCAACAATTCAGCCAATGAGAGACAGTTACAATTCAGCCAATGAAAAGCCACTATATTTCACACCCAGTTTTTGCCAATGGATTTGTTGATAACAGCCCTCCTGTTATGTTTATGATATAAACAACATGTTAATGTTTTGTTTATAACAGACCTTCTATAGCAATCTGCTTCCTCTATAAAGAACATACTTTTCCTTTGTTCTCCAGACTTGTCTGTGGCTTTGCCATGACTTGTTTGTCCTGAATTGTAACTTTCTGCTATTCCCAGATGAACCCATTTTTGCTGGTAAAATAACTTGGCAGTTTTATTTTTAAGGTTAACAGACCCTGAAGGATAAACTTGAAATAGTCACCACCTCCAACTATTTAACTTGATCCTCTGCAGTTATACCTGGAGGCAGTTATGATTATCAGTTAGTTTGTACTTTTTCGAAAATTATTGTATAATATTTCAAAGGAACAATACACAAATATTCGTGTTTTAAAATTTACATAATTGATATGTAACTATATGTATTACTCATAACATTAGGGTTTTTCAAAGCTATGCACATACATAACCAGGTTATTCATTCATATGCGTGTGTCACATTTTATTTAATTAAGAATATTTATGTTGATTCAAAATTTTCATTATTTCAGATAATGCTGAAATAGGCATCCTTGTGTACCTACACTGTGAGAACGATTTTGTGTAGTAGATAACTACAGGTAGAACAACTGTACAGCTAAAAAATTAATTTATAAAGCAAAAATTTTTCTATAGGGTAACTGTATCAACTTACACACCTGCCATAATTGTATACAATAACTTATTTCCATCCTCCATTCAGCAAGTGACACAGTCTGAATTTATCATTAAGAAATTTCCCAAACTGAAGTGCTGAATATACTCATTGTTTCAATTTGCAACTATTGACATGATTATATTGTTTTCTCTCCTATAAACTATTATGTAGTTACTGTGTTGAAAGACTTTCTAACTCGAAATAATATCTGTATTCCTGAGATAAGCTGTTTTTGTTTGTGATGTGTTATTTTTAGCATATTCCTTTTATCTTTAAAACAGTCCTTTAAAAGTTATGTAAAATTGCTGTATCTGTCTTTATATGTGAGATTGGCCAAAATAATAACATTTTCTTATGTCAACCACATTCTGTTTATATGGTGTAATAAAATGAGTTGAGTATCTTCCTGTTTCTTTCTAGACTCTAGAGGAAATTAAAGAAACCCAGAATGAATGGTTCTTTGAGTTTTCCTAGAACTCCCATAAACCAGATCCAGTCTTATGCTATTGAAGGTACATTGGGAGACATTTATGAATCTGAGTGCATTTGAAAAAAAATATTGGTCTATTCAGGCTTTTTCCTTGTTAGATAAATTTTGTTAATTTATATTTTCACTAGGAAATTATCTGTTACATTTCGGTTTTTAAGTTATTGATGATTATGCATAATCATCAATAACTTAAAATTATGCATAATCATCAATAACTTAAAAACCGAAATGTAACAGATGATTATGCATCAAATAATGTGTTGTGGTGTCAAAAATCTCTATTATAATCTGTATCCCTTTTTATCTTAATATTTACTCATGTTATATCCTTTCTTAATTACACTTATACAGGTTTCAATTCTGTTAGCCTTATCAGAAAATCAGTTTACTTCTTTATTGATCAATACCTTTGGATTTATTTTGTATGTGTGTGTACCGCTTCATTAATTTCTCCTTTTATCTTTAGTATTTCCTTTCTTTGATTTCTTTAGGTCTATTTTGTTGTTCTTTCCTAAAGTTCTTGAATCAATGCTCAGTGCTTATTTTTTCAACTCTTCTTATTTTCCAATAGACGCATCTAAAGTTACAAATTCTTCTATAAGTACTGCTACATGGCAGTTCCCTCTATCCCTACACTGTGGAGAGTTTTAATCATGAAAGGATGCTGTACTTTGTCAAATGCTTTTTCTGCATCTATGGAGAGGATCATGTGGTTCTTGTCTGTTCTTTTATTAATGTGATGTATCACATTGATTACTTTGCAAATGTTGAACCACCCTGGCAGCCCAGGGATAAATCCCACTTGGTTGTGGTGCGTAATCCTTTTAAAGGATCCTGTTGGTTGGTATCTTGGTGAGAATTTTGGGATCCATGTACATCAGGGATATTGGTTGTTAATTCTCCTTTTTCTTAGGATCTTTGTCTGGATTTTAGATCAAGGTATTGCTGGCCTCGGAATGAGTTTGGAAATTTTCCTTCTTTTTCTATTTTCTGAAATAGATTCAATACAATAGGTTTTTTTTTTCTTCTTTAAATGTTTGTTAGAATTCCCCTGGGAAGCCATCTGGCCCTGGGCTCTTGTTTTTTGGGAAATTTTTGATTACTGCTTCAATTTCCTTGCTGGTTATGGGTCTGTTCAGGTTTTCTATTTCTTCCTGGTTCAGTTTTCATAGTTTCTATGTTTCTAGGAATGCATCTATTTCTTCCAGATTGCTTAGTTTGTTGACATATATTGCTCATATTATGTTCTTATAATTTGTAGTTCTTCACTGTTGGTTGTGATCCCTCCTCCTTCATTCATGATTTTATTAATTTGCGTCCTTTCTCTTTTCTTTTTGATATGTCTGTCTAGGGGTTTATTGATCTTATTCTTTCAAAGAACCAGCTTTTAGTTTCATTGATCTGTTCTACTGTTCTTTTGGTTTCTGTTTCATTGATTTCTGCTCTAATCTTTATTAATTCTCTTCTACTGCTGGGCTTAGGCTTTATTTTCTGTTCTTTCTTCAGCTCCTTTAGGTATAGGGTTAGGGTGTGTATTTGAGACCTTTCTTGTCTCTTGAGAAAGGCTTGTATTGCTATGGTCTTCTCTCTTAGGACTGCCTTTGCTGCATCCCAAAGGTTTTGAACAGTTGTGTTTTCATTTTCATTTGTTTCCATGAGTTTTTTTTTTAATTCTTCTTTAATTTCCTGCCTGGCCCATTCATTCTTTAATAGGATGCTCTTTATCCTCCATTTTTTATTTCTGCTTCATTTATTCTAGTAGAGCCTCCATTTTTTATTGCATCTCAATAATACCCTTTTTTATTTCGACCTAATTAGATTTTAGTTCTTTTATTTCTCCAGAAAGGGATTCTGTAGTGTATCTATGATTTTTTTCAAGCCCAGCTAGTATCTTTATAATTGTTATTTTGAATTCTAGCTCTGGCATCTTACTTATGTACATATTAATCAAGTCTCTGAACAAGTACTGCCTCTTGTTCTTTTTTCTGGGGTGAGTTTTTCTGTCCTGTCATTTTGTCTAGAGAAGAATAGATGAATAGAGAACAAAATACAAAAAATCAACCACAATCCATGTAAAATATACACTAAACAAATCAGAAGAGATCAAAAACCAAAAAAGAAAAAATGGCCAAAAATGAGACAATATAATCAAGCAAGTGGCTAGCGCAGAATAAAACAATAGTTCCTCTGTGTATTTTGATCTGTTTCTTAAGAGAAGCTGGATCCCAAAATTGTAAAGAAAGAAAAACTTACATATATACAAAAACAAAATTGAATACAATGAAAAGAAACCAAAAATGAAGAATATATATAAAATATAAATGTAAAAATGAAAAAAAAAAAGACTTAAAAGAAGAGTTGATAAAATAAGAAACTAGTTGGAAAGGAAAAAAAAAGAAAAAAGAAAAAAAATTTAAATGGAAACACTAACGAATCATGAGAAAAAAACCCAAATTCTAAATACTATTTTCCATAGTACTGGAGTTTTACAATTCTGTGTTCATAAACTTGGTATTAACTGGATGTTCCTGCTGGTCTTCCAGAAGGAGAGGCCTGTTGTGTTGATTCTCAGGTGTCTTCACGTGGGCAGAATTGTACCACCCTTGTCAGTGCAAGGCTTTGGATTGCTCTATGTGGCTTTTGTTCCCTGAAGGCTTTCCGTGCTGCTTTAGAGGAGGGCTTCCCAATCTTTGGCCCCAGACCGGAAAGCACAGGGACCCACTATTCATTGAGCCCTCAAGCAAAAACAGCCAGTCACTCCTGTCTCCCCAGTTTCTGTCTGCACACCATATTCACCCAGCCAGTGACTGAGTGTTTCTATCTCAGGCACACGACCCCAATTTGAGTTTCCAAACCCTGCAGACTCCTGCAGCATGCACCTGTGCTGCTCCCCCAGGGGAAGGGATGGAGTCTCTCAGCAGTTCTGCCACTTGCTGGGTCCCTGCTCAGAGAGCAGTCACCCAGCTGTGTTGTGGTTCACAGTTTATGGCAACCCTGAGGTGAGCTCACTTCTGGGCTCACTTATTGCAGCTGACTTTCCGCTCCGATGCCTGAGAACTCTGCCACACTTAGGCACCCCTGATCTTCCTGTGACCCCCAGGGGTCCTGAGACCACACTGTCCTACCTGGGATTCTGCCCAGTTTCACCACCTGAGCACCGGTCAGGCAGGGATGTCTCTCACCAGAGCAGACTTCTAAAAGTTCTGATTTTGTGTTCCCCTGCTATATCACTTTCCGGTGTCAGCTTATGAAGGCTCCCTCCCCCCATGGTTTATCTGTCCATATATCACCTTGGATTCACTTCTCTGCATTTCCTACCTTGCAGAAAGCGGTTACTTTTCTATTTGTAGAATTTCAACAATTCTTTTCTTAGAGCTCTGGTTGAGTTCCCAGGTGTTCAGAATGATTTGATAGCTATCTAGCTGAATTCCTGGGACCAGACAAAACTAAGGTCTCCTACTCCTCCGCCATCTTTCTCCTCCTCCAGGATCTATGTATTATATATAACTGCCTAAGACTGACATTTTTGGATGGATTATTTCATTTATTTGTATAATTTTTGCTATTTAATTCAATTTCATGTCTTTCCCCTTTAATTTCATATCTTATTTTGCCTAATTTTAATTTTGTCACGTAACTTTCTCTTCACTGACCTGCTCATCTTTTCAGTGTTGTCCCTTATGAACTACACACACCTATACTATATATTTTAGAATCTAACTTGAACACTGTCTTAATTGTAATGAAACATTAGGCACAGTAAAAATGAGGGACATTCTATTAAAGACTTGACCAGGAATCTTCAAAAGTGTCAAAGTCATGAAAAACAAGGGAGCTCTCAGCATTTGAAGGAAACTAAGTCATGATAACTAAATGCAATGTAATATCCTGGATGAGATCCTGGAAATGGTGCATCAATTAAAAGAATTGGGGAAACAGAATTAAGTCTATAATTCTGTTAATAGTAATGTTAATATTTTAGTTTTGATACATATGCCAAGGTTATATAAGATGCTAAATTTAGTGAAAGCTGGATACATAGTATTTGGAACTCTGTTTTTCTTTTAATTCTTTTGTGTAAATAAAATTATTTGAAAATAAACAGTTTACAAACATCGTTTGAGTTTTTCTATTAGTAACCATATTTAATTCATTTATATTTATTGTTTTCAGTGATATATATAGATTTATTTTTACCACTTTGTGTAGCATGTTCTTACCATAGTTTCTCTCCTTCTCACTGTTGCTTTGATCAAATTTTCTTAATTCTATTTTTTTTCTATAATATAGAAGTATATACTTTACAATCTTTTTTAAAATGTTTTTATTTATTTATTTTTTTAGGGAGAGAGAAAGGGTGGAAAAGGTAGAGAGAGAGTGAGAATTCCAAGCAGGCTCCACACCTAGCATGGAGCCCTACTCGGGGCTCAATCTTATGACCCTGAGATTATTACTTGAGCCAAAATCAAGAGTTGGACACTTAACTGAGCCACCCAGTCACCCTTATTACGTTCTTTATGTGTAGAATTTTTAAACCACATATCTAAGTCTTTTCCTCCTATGTCTAAGTGTATTAACTAACTCTATTTGTTCTCTGACCAAGATAAAAATATTAATGAATATTTCCTTCTTTTGATATTTCTTTACCAACTCTTATATTAAAATTTCCTGAAATTTTAATTCTAGAATACTAGTAAAAACATAAATGTTTATTATTGAATTAAATACTTATTTAGATTTAGAAGATTTTCTATCTTCTCATTGCAATACATTATTTAGAAGGTTTTTTTGAGCAAGTTATGCAGTTCTGTGGTAGATTTTATGAATTCATATATGTTTGAAAATGTCTGTTTCTCCTTTATGCTTACATGGATATTTAACTTAGTATATAAAATTTAAAATTATTTTCCTAATAAAATTTCCTAATATTTCTGATGAAATATCTGATATTAGTCTGGGTCTTGGTTTGTTGTCGTTGCTTTGTTTTGTTTTCTTTGTTTTGATGGGTAATCTGTCTTTTCTTACCAATATATTTTAGGATATTCTTTGCCCTTTACTGTCTAAATTTTGACTAGATATCTTTTCTTTTTCTTTAGTTCTTCTCAACAGTTAGTGTATTTCTCAATCAAGGGATTTGTCTTTCTTAGTTGGGAAAAATTTTGTTCTTTTTTAAATTACAGCTTCAGCATCTTTTCTTTCTCTTTCTGAAACTCTTACTGTCCTCTTAATTTCTTTGCTTTTAAAATTACCCAGCATCAAGTTTACTAATTTTTTCAATGATAGAAGTAATCACAAAACACAGAGAAGCAGAAGTTCAAGACTGCCATCAAAATGGTATTCCTTTCTTGATGCATGAAGATGTGCACTGGACTAGCTTTTATGGAAGAGATCACTCAGTAAAGTACATGGTCCTATAATATACACAGAAGGAAGCTTATTTGGTGATGAAATATTTCCCCTTCATAATAGTTGAATAGCTTACATAACACTTTCTAGTGAGTGATACGATTCATACATTTTGGATTTGTTAACCAACATGATTTCTAGACAGACCAGGTACATCTTCCTAAAAACATTCCATAGGTAAGAACTCTTGCTACTAATGTATTTTCCAGGTGGTTTGCCACTCGTATGTTTATGAGGAGATTTGATTAGTCTTCTTCTGTTTTGCACATTTACCAAAAAATGGACACAATCTATTACAGGTCTGCTGCTTTCCTTCTCAGTCCACTCTCTAACCTTGGTCAAGATCTCCTTGACACATACTCCTCAGAAACTTTCATAAAATTTCATGTTTTATTTGATGGACTGTTCTATATTAAATAATAAAATTCCTAAGCCCCTTTGATCAGCATGTTAAACTATTTAGTGTGTAGGAGGAATTTTCTCTATGAAGCAGGCTATCAGTGACCATATCATTTCACAGTTCTTTGATTTTTTTTACCAGCAATTTTAACTACATTATCTGTAGTAATCTCAAATTTTTTTTAAAAAATGCAGATACATTTTTAATTTTTAAGGAAAAATTCATATATTTTATTCTGGTAAATCTTTTATGAAAGTGATTCTATCACTTGGTTTTTCAAATTTTTTTTTTAAGATTTTACTTATTTATTTGACAGTGAGAGAGACAGCCAGCAAGAGAGGGAGCACAAGCAGGGGGAGTGGGAGAGGAAGAAGCAGGGTCCCAGTGGGGAAGCCCAATGTGGGGCTCGATCCCAGGACTCCGGGATCACGCCCTGAGATGAAGGCAGACGCTTAACGACCAACCCACCCAGGCGCCCCTATCACTTGGTTTTTCAAATCTGCCTCTCAAACTCTTTTCTCATTCTCAAGGTCATCATCTATAATAACATTGATTTTTATTTAATTCTATCTATTAGCTAATAAATCCTTTGTTACCTATAAAACTGTAGCAGATAAAGAAAGGGTATATTTGGCACATCATTTGTAAATATCTGATATATTTACATCAGTAAATTTGCAATATCAATCTCATTCCTTCCTAACAGAAGCCACGTTTCAGCAACTAGGGTGGAGACTGGAGGCCTTTGTTCAGTAAATTGTGGATTCCAACTGGTCTGTAGGCATAACCGTAGCTCATTTATGGTATATAGCTTTTCACAGAGCCTGACATAAAGGTGTAAACTGCCCATCTTTCCCCTCTATGGATAATATTATATTTTTTTTATCTTTTCAATTCTAATTAGCTGCATCACAGAAATGACAAAATCTTTTTTACTCATGGTACTGAACAATTAAAGAAAACAATAAAAGCCACCAGTTCTTTAGTAACATCTGGCCATAACTGAGGCTTACCACAGTGTACCCACAAATGCGGCCCACTACTCTAACCGTCTAGCACTCCTGGAGCTACACTTTAAATACATCAGAATCCATATGATTAGAATATCCAGAAGTCCTTCCTAGGTAAGAATGCCAGTCCTCTGTCATCACTGGTGACAAGTATGGAGTTCCATTAGAGTTATTATTCAATTACTCAGAGTGATATTCTAAAAACAATAAGCTGAATGATAGCTGGAGTTAACAACAAGTAATTTGAGTTATCAGGGTGTTTTGTATCACCTCTTTTCCCTTAGTTTTTCAGATGGAGTTCATTGGCAGAGTTCATATATTAACAAGAGTCCAATTACACTTCTCTAAAAAAATAACTTCATAATTTCCCGCCCAATATTAGCCACTAATCAGTGCCACGTATAAGAGACTTGGGAAGAAGAGACACCCTTGTGGAAATAGCATGATTGCATTCCCTCCTGGGATTGTGAATCACTTATGAATTCCTATTCCATGTGTTATTATTTTCCCTTGTTTACTTTTACCACCCCTCATGATCAGCCTTTTTTAGCTCAAGTATCCTATTCACCCACTGGGCTGAGGACCAAGTTGTTTAAATATCTAAGCCAACCTTTCAAAGTGTTCCCCTTTATCTGTATTGAATAGTATCTTCATTATCAGTTCTAATTAAAAATTTAAAATATGATAGTTCTTATAATATTAGGTTTCTTTTTCCTATTTTGCTTATTGGTAGCAGTCAAGTGCTTACTTATCCAGAAGGGCCAAAATGGTAGAAAATGGGTTGTTCCAAACTTTTAATTGTTTTCTCCAAGGCTGTTTTTGCTGCAGGATTAGAAAAGGCTCAAATAGGCCACCCACAGAATGGGAGAAAATGCTTGCAAATTATCTATTTGAAAAGGGATTAATATCTAGAATATACAAAGAAATTCTAAAACTCAACAATAATAAAAACAAAACCTTTTTCAAAACAGGCAAAGGACTTGAGTAGACTTCTCCAAAGAAGATACACAAAGGGCAAAAAGCACATGAAAAGACGCTCAATATCACTAATCACTAAGGAAATGCAAATTGAAACCCACCATGACATATCTTACATCCTGTAGTATGGCTACTATTAAAGTAAAATAACAAGTGTGTGAGGATGTGGAAAGATTGAAACCCTTGTACACTGTTGGTGGGAACATAAAATGGGATAGCCACTACGGAAAACAGCATGGCAGTTCTCCAAAAAACTTAAAAATAGAATTACTATATAATGCAGTAATTTCATATCTGGGCATGTACCCAAAAGAATTGAAAGCAGGGTCACAAAGACATATTTGTAAACCCATGTTCCTAGCAGCATTATTCACAACAGCTACAATGTGGAAGCAGCCCAAGGATCCATTGACAGATGAATAGATAAGTAAAATGTGTTATATATATATACATACACTATGAAATATTATTCAACCTTTAAAAAGAAGGAAATTCTGATGTTTTCTAAAGGGATGAATCTTGATAACATTATGCTAAGTGAAATAAGCCAGTCACCAATAGACAAATACTGTATGATTCCAGTTATATGAGGTACTTAGGGTAGTCAAAATCAGAGACAGAAAATAGAATGGTGGTTGCCAGGGGCCGGGGAGAGGGACTAGGGAGTTATTGTTTAACTGATATAAGGGATCAGTTTGATAAGATAAAGAACGGGGATATATGGTGCTGACGGTGGCATAGCATTATGAATGTGTTTAATACCACTGAACTGAACACTTAAGAATGGTTAGGATGGTAAATTTTATTGTGTGTATTTTACCACAATAAAAAATGTAAAAAAAGACATATTTGCCAAAAAAGATAAAGAAAAAAGAAAAGAAAAAGAAAGAAAGAAAGAAAGAAAGAAAGAAAGAAAGAAAGAAAGAAAAAAAAGAAAGAAGAAAGAAAAGAAAATCCTAGAGTTGAATCTGTGTCAATCCCAGCCAAAACCATTTGCAGACCCCTGTGGCTACTCGTTGAAATCCAGTGTAATCAGATTTGCAGGTATTGATTCTTTTCCAATTGCCATTAGACACATTTTCTGATTACATTAGACATTTCATCAGGTGCCAGAGGACATGACATCTCTCAGTCTATGAGCACATGGCCTGAACACCCACATGCCCACTTATTCATAAAGTCAGGAGCTAGCTAGGAATCTATGCTGATTTTCCAATTCCCCTCTTAGCTGGCCACGGTATTTTATGGTGAGCATCTACATGACCCAATTTAATTCTTCCTCTAAATCCCCGCAGATAATTTTACAACGGAATTCTCCATATGCAGTACTTTTTTTATTGTTCAGTCATCTAGAGTCCATTTGCCTGACCATATAGCAAAGGTCTTTGGCTATAATCCAAGTCTATAAATACTCAAGCACTCTTTAGAGGACCTGAGTCTAATTCCTTTTCTGCTTTTAATTAAACATTTCTCAGTTCTATTCATTAGGTATGTGAACTTGCCCTTGCTTTCTTCCATCAAAGTTTTACCATCGGCTGGGCATATTGTGGCTGATTTCCAAACAGCATTATGGCTCTAAGATTGGGAACTCCCTAAGATTGAAAATTCCCTAAGTTTGGGAACCCCTGCTTGTGACCAGGAAGCCTGTTTTTCAGCAGTTGGGAGAGAACAAGCTTCTAACTACATAGCAATGGGGGCAAGGAGTTCCTCAGAGATCATAACATCTATGGAAAGTGAGGCAATCCACTCATGTGTGTGGCATACCTCACTGAAATCCCTCACACGCTTGTGGTGTCCTTAAACCTTCATTTTTAAAAAAGATTTTTTAATTTATTTGAGAGAGAGAGAGAGAAAAGTGGGAGGAGCAGAGGGAGAGGGACAAGCAGACTCCATGCTGACTGCAGAACCTGATTCAGGGCTCAATCCCACTACCCTGAGATCATGACCTGAGCAGAAACCAAGAGTCAGATGCTCAACCAACTGAGCCACCCAGGCACCCCTTAAACTTCCATTTCATAAGTAAACTTTGCTCTTTCCCTATTAGGAAGCTTAATTCTATTAGAAGGCTTCTATGACATCATCTAATTCATCACTGGTGTCTCTGTCCTTAGATTTACTTGACACTTCTGTGATGGGTAAAATTTTAATTAACATCCAATAAGAAGCCAACACTTTCGGGGCGCCTGGGTGGCACAGCGGTTAAGCGTCTGCCTTCGGCTCAGGGCGTGATCCCGGCGTTATGGGATCAAGCCCCACCTCAGGCTCCTCCGCTATGAGCCTGCTTCTTCCTCTCCCACTCCCCCTGTTTGTGTTCCCTCTCTCTCTGGCTGTCTCTATCTCTGTCAGATAAATAAATAAAATCTTTAAAAAAAAAAAAAGCCAACACTTTCCTTTCAAGTAAGCAAGAATTAGCAGCAGTCTTAGGCAGTCCTCAGATCCAACACCGTGAGGCCTCAGCAGAGTAACCTTATTCAAATTATGCCAAAGGTCTAGACTGGGTTTATTCTGGTTGCAGATACCTTTAATGTAATGTGAGCACCCAGGTCCCAAGAGTTGGAAGGGATTGCTCGTGACACCACTCTCCGTAACTATTTTAATGCTTGTTTCTGCTCAGAGCCCAAGGCAAATTCAGATTTCCTTTTGGTAACTTTGTGATTAGGAAGCAACAGGATTCCTAGATGAGAAAGATGATTTTGCCTTTACATATCAAATAAACTGAATGAATCAGAGGGTTCATCACATTTAGTCCTTAATAATCTGCTGTTCACATTTAGTTTCTGCTTAATATACTGGCTAGACAGGGTTATTACAATGGCAGTTAGTGGGAATCAAGAGTCTCACTTCAACCAGTTCCTTAATCAAAGCAATGATAATTTACTGCCCGTCTGGATTTTTTTCTTGCTCAATGCTAACTACTGAGGGGAGCTCAGGTAATTCAAAGTTCCTGTTTATCCAGGCTGATTTAAATTGGACCAAAGGCAGACTGAATTTATACCCCTTGTGAAAATCATCCCATGTCTCGTTCACATATAACACTTATCCCAGTTATGTGTGTAGTTACAGGCAATGAGGCCACAGAATAATCTGTCCAGTCACACTTTCCAGTTTGTAGCTCTCTCTCTACCTTAATTTTCTTCACTCAGCACGTGTACCCTCCCAGTTTCAACCTTGAGCTCTTGAGAACACATCCTTTCTCTCCTTGGAGCCATTCCTATCCCCCATGGGGATGCCTCTGCTTTGAGCCCTGGGCAAAGACACTTTGGCATGTGCTCTGACGTCTTAGGCCAGAAGCTTTACTTCATTGTTAAACTATCTTCCACACTATCTCCTATATTGATCTCCTGGTCACTCATATTTACTGAGGAATTTGTTAAGCAGTATCGCAAATCCTACTTGTGCATTTGTCGGATACCCTCAGGTCTTTTTACCAGTTCCTTGGACCCATCCTTTGGCTTTGATGTGTTTTCTGTGCACAGATCATGCCTGAAGATGACAGCTCTTTAGAGGAGGGCTCTAGAATATCGAGGTGCCCTGGCGAACTGCAAGGGCCTGGAATTCACATCGCTTCCTGAGTCAGGGCAGCCTAATGCCAGGGACTGACTGTATGGGCGAACAGAAATCCAGATCCTTTACTCTGAAGTTATGTTCTCGAGCTCCCCTAGCGATCCGATTGAATCTGGGAATTCACCTGAAGTTGCATATCCTCCTCGGCTTGTTCCCTTTCCCTCCTGGTTTCCTATTCCCTTCCTACTTTCTCCTGGGAGTACATCATAAATCACTTGTATTTGAATCCTTAGCCCAGGTTCTGCTTCTAGGAAATCTGACTTAAGATACCTAATATAGCCAATTCTTGTCATCCCTCTGGGTAACGTTTATACCTGAGAGAAAGGATGGCAGATGGGTGCGTTTTGTCACCAGGCTCTCTTCTGACTTCATTCCTGTCACTTACTACTTCCATTGTGCGTGTCATGGCATCTTTCCTGCTGAACTCAGATGCAAGCTCAGAATTCTCTACAACACGCTTCAGAAAAGCACAAATAACCCTGAAATGTTTTAAGTGTTTAACCTCAATATAAAACAACAGTAAATCATACCAAACCTGTCCTTTAAACCACTCCATCTCCCACCCTCACTGGCTAGAGAATCTTACATGTAAATCAGGTTAAATCCATGCCGAATTCTCTGCCTAATCGTCTACTTAGAAGTGAGTGTGTACACTGATGCTTTCTTCTCTATTTTCATTGGGGAGTTTTAAAGGGATCCTAGAGCTCTGCGGTCAGAGAGAAAGAGCACATTGTCTTGTTGTTATGGACGATCACTGGGATATCTCGAAACAAGCATCAGTTTCCTTGAAGTATGCGTCTCACTCTTTTGAATTCTATGAACACCTCATTGAATTTGGAAGGGACTATATTGAAAGATGCAGTTCTTTCTTCTGCTTCTTCATAAAAGAGCTTCAACTTGGCTTCTCTGATGACCAATCTTTAAAAGACAGTTCTCCCTTTATCATACTGTGTCTATTGAGTTTTTGTTGTTGTTGCTTATCACAACCTTGACTATTTTGTAAATTTCTATATCAACTTGTTATTGTTGGTGTCTCTAATTATAAGCAAAAATTAAATAAAGTTTTCATAAGAACAGGGACCTTATCTGACTTGTTTATCATTGTATTTCCCACAGTCCATTTGACTGGCACTGAGGAGGAATTTAACTAATATGAGGTGAACAAGTTAATGATGAATGAAATAATAGGAAGAAGCATATGTGAGGGCTGATCTGTGCGGAACTTGAACGCACAATGCAGAAATTGAGAATCACATCTTATTCCTCACTCCTATGATTTTATTATGATTTTGCCTTATAAAATAGTGGATCACACATGGTTCTCAGAGTTGGATACAACCTATGTTTACACCTGGGTCTATCACTTACTAGTTCAGGGTTACTTAAATTCCAGGGCCCAGTTTGTTCCCCCTCAAAATAACATTGTGCCTAGTAGGGTTTGCAAGGGAGATAAAATGAGGCAAAATGTTTAACATTTAGTATCTGGCACGTAACAAGCACTTAATAAAGGTAACTATTTTGGAGTTTACGGCATACAATGTTTTTTATGTATTAGGAAGAAACTGAGGGTTTCAGAGGGGGAGGGGGTGGGGGAATGGGATAGGCCGGTGATGGGTATTAGGGAGGGCACATATTGCATGGTGCACTGGGTGTTATATGCAAGTAATGAATCATGGAACATTGCATCAAAAACTGGGGATGTACTGTAGGGTGACTAATATAACAAAATAAATATTATTAAAAAAAATTTTTAAAAAGGACGATAAATGGAGTAAATTAGTGTAACTCTTATATGTAATACAATTATACACACTAATGTGAACACAAAATTATTTATCTGAATAATAAACTCCTGGTTCTAAAGTGACATGTAAGAGCCTGGAGATCATCCCATTAGACAATAATTAAGATTTGTTGTTCATATTTTTTGGACAACTTATAAAATAGTTTTGAGACATTGCTCAATTTTTAACAGCTGCTGTGAAATTTATACACCAAATATATCAAATAGGAAATATAAAAACACCATTTAAAGAATGCCATGGATATTGTGGCTCCTTTAGACCCAAATTTTCTTGCTAATCTATGAAGAAAGTGGAGCTGTATAAATTTTATTCCAGTTAATCTTAGCCTTCTTCCAGTTCCTTGACTTTATCATAAATGAAAAGCAAGTAGTTACACACACAAAACTGTATTATGTCATAACAAAACAAAACAAGATGTTTGCTTTAGTTGCTTACCCCCTCCCCCGCATTAAAATAACAATGTCTAACTGGCATACTCTCGGTGACAGATCTTTCATTTATCCATACATTATATAGAATGGCTGTCAGACACTGCTATTTGAAAGCTGGAGTGGGGGCAAGCAAGCGAACAAACAGAAAACCACTGAACAATTAAAACAAAAATCTTGTCTTTTTTGTTATGACATAATACAATTTTGTTTATTTTAATTTTTTTTAAAATAGCTAACCAACCATGATGTATTTTAGCACAGTCAGGTAAAAATCCTAATTATTGTTGCCAAAAAGAGAGTGCTGAACAAGGATGTTTGTGGGCTAAAGATTCTTTTATGGAACTCACTAGCCGTATCAGACACAAAAATATTTATGATGTTATAAAACTGCTGAAAACAGAGGGGGCATTCAAGGCCGTTTAGAGTTGATTTGGGCCTCAAACTACTTTCATAACCTTGAAACTCTCGCAAGTAGAGTAAGTAGTAGCAAATGATGTTATTCTAGAGCGTTCTCAGCGTTACCAGAGTTTATGCAACGTTCAAGCAACAGCCTTTGACATAAGTAGAATGCTATACTCATAGCAAATTGTATGTAAGTGATCAAATCAATTTAAAGGTTTCTAAGATTAGAGAAAACATTTTTGTGTATAAAGTCACAGAATTTCTCCTTTATTAGAATTAGCTTTAATTTTTTCCATGTCTACCTACTCCAGTGGACAGGCTTGTCTCTCTCTGCTTACACATTTCTGTCTCCCTAATCCCTATTGTGAAGTGCACCCACGCATTCTGTTAACTTCTGGCTTTCTTGCAGAGTCGTCCCCAAACCAACCACTGAATATCTTCTCTCCTGGACAGAGGCGCTGGGTTAAAGCTGGCCGTGTACGTTAGGCAAGTCAGTTCAGATAACCAAAGGACACCTTGTTGGAATACTGCAACCAAAGTGCTTTCTTTCTAGCTGGAGAAAATACCAGTTGCTACAACCATAAGAAGAAGTAATCTTAATCTTGTCTGGTCAAAAGATAATCAGAGTGATTGGACCAACCAAATCCTATTATAACTCCGGAATTTCAGTTCTTTGAATTAGTATATTTATCTTATTTTTAAGGCAGTTGGTGCTGGAATTTTTGTTGTTATTTGTATAAAACATCATAGATTTAGCAACGAAATTACTTTTTAGAAAAGGGAACTTATGGGAACTTATATTTCTTCTTGACTCATTCAGATATAAGAATTAAAGCATTGCCATATTAAAGTTGATTTTTGCTTTAGACTTTAGGCTCTAATAGTTCTATGGTTTTTCCCCTTGAAAAGCAGGTTTGGGGCGCCTGGGTGGCTCAGTCATTAAGCTTCTGCTTTTGGCTCAGGGCGTGATCCCAGGACCCTGGGATCGAGCCCCGCATTGGGCTCCCTGCTCCGCTGGGACCCTGCTTCTTCCTTCCCCACTCCCCCTGCTTGTGTTCCCTCTCTTGCTGGCTGTCTCTTTCTCTGTCAAATAAATAAATAAAATGTTAAAAAAGAAATAAAGAAAAGAAAAGAAAAGCAGGTTTTCTAGAATGTGTGACAGCATTGTAGATCTTCCTTTGAATATCCAAAACCCTTGCGGTAACTTTCCTCTCTGATGATGCAGAGGCGGAGCTGTCTCCATAGCAAGGTTTCATTGGAGGTTAGGGTGAAGGAGAGGGTCACATCCCAGCAATACCACTTAACATGGAATATTAGACCCCTATTTTTTAACAATTACTTTGTGTCTTCTTTCCCAGGAATTTCTGACCATCTTCTCTGTAGATCCTTGGCTCCTGCCATGTTTTGTTTCCTTGCTTCTCTGTTTTCTGGGCCACTTATGTTGGGTATCTCTTGGAAATTCAACTCTCTTCCTTTAAAAAAAAAAAGAATTTATCCTTCTCTGCCTCTTCTTAGCTGTAGATTTCCCCTTTGGACAACCAAGAACTGAAGTGCTCTGTTAAATAAAATATTAACCAAGCGGAGATTTACCCTTTTGCAGTTGAAAACTGTCGGAGGCTTTGCAACTGAAGTCTTATTTTGCATTTCCACAAGACTCTGTGGAAAGATAAATTTATTTTCTATGTCATTTGAATCATGCCATTTCTCTTTAGAGAAGAAATAACTTTATATCACACTTAACCCTTTCAATGCAATTGTTTGTCTCTCTCACCAGAACATGAACTCTCTGAACGCAAACTTCTCTAGAACTCAGCACATTGGTGATCAATAAATATTTGTTGAATGGATGAAAACATAACTGAACAATAAAAATAAAAATATAAGTATCTAAGGAATTTAAGTTGACCAAATATTATATTCCATCCACTTATTCTCCATGTAATATTTCTTCCTAAATGTAGACTATTCATTCTTTAATATTATCTCATTTGAATTGGCTTTTGAAAACTCCTTAAGGATAATTGCCCTTATTAAAAAAAAGAGTTTTATATGGATTATGATTGCTATATTACAGAAAGGCAAACTACCAGAGGGTAATTTCTTTACACTTCTTATTAGTCTATGTTGAAAACAATAGCAAAGTCATGGCTTTCCTAGGTATTTAAACGAGGATTGTATTCCTAGCAATAAAGTTACATTCCTAGCAATAAAGTCTATGTTGAAAACAATAGCAAAGTCATGGCTTTCCTAGGTATTTAAACGAGGATTGTATTCCTAGCAATAAAGTTACATCATATTCAGAAGATCGGACTAATTTCACGTTTGGTCATGCAAGAAAGGAAACCAATCCCCTAAAAACTGATCTCAAAGTGTCAGCTGCTGTAGTGGAAGCCCCAACAGGGTTTGTTTGTTTGTTTGCTAATGCAAGTGCCTGACTTAAGCTTTGATTGCAGAGGCATTTTATTTTGAAGAAGCCTATTTTGAATAAACATAGTGGCAGCCACACAACTAAGATGAGGGGCCAAGCCACCTCCCTGCACCAAGGTGCCTTTGTTTTGGAGATCCTAGTTGATTTTGGTAACAGACCATTTGGGCAACTTGTTTTTTTCTTCCAGTGCCTTGAATTCTTGCTTTTATGTTTTAAATTCACCAATAAAGAATGAGCCTGTGAAACCCTAGGACCCTACCATTAATCCCAATAAAAGCAGAACCCCAAGTCTGTGCACTCTGTCTCTCTCCCTCTACCTGTAACCTCCCTGTGTGACCCCAGGTGTGTTATATAATTTCCAAATCTAGTAAGTAATAAACCTTTAATTTCTTTGTAATTTCCTCGTGGTTATGGCTGAAGGGTCTTGCAATCATAGTAAGAATCACAAGGGCCAGTCTAACCACAACACTGGTTATTGATAGGCTGAGACCAGTACAAAACAATTGCGTTCTTCCAGTTCTCTTCAGGCTGTGGATTGAAAATGGGTAATTTGTAATAGTAATGTTCAAAATTTTCACTGACTCTTGACTCCTCCTGTAGAATACAGTGACTTAGTCACCAAGTGACTCCGTCTTCTGGGAATTTCTGGAGTGCTCTCATGCGTGTTCACAAACAGTCCTCTCAATTCTTCAGGTCTGGTACTGCATCAATATCTGTTCCTTATGAAGCCACTTGGTGATGTAACTCCTCCCCAATCTGAGTCTGATGCTGGTGCTATTATGAGAAAATCTATGTACTCTGTAAGATGGTCCCATAATGACAAAATCTCAAGCTGCCAAAGCCACATAGAACTCCTTGGATCTTCATTCTGACATAGTCATACATGATCCAAGCAGATTTGGGGGGTGGGGGGTAGTAATCCCAAAATGACACTAATTGTGCCATCTTGTTTCATAGAAACTCTTGTGAAACCATCTCCTCCATTATCTTCTCTGTCTGAAGGTAAAGTCAGTGTATCGGAACTCAGGTCAGATGGACGTTATACTGTCTTTCCTTTCCCTTTAGGTACTTTTCTCTAGGTACTCTTGCAAAGTCACCCAAGCCATCAACTTGCCAACTATTGGGCAGGAAAAACAATGCCTTCCCCATCAATAGCTGCTATGAAACACAATTTTTGGTGTCTCTGCCTAGTGGTTTGTCTCATATCCTAATATTTATCTGAATCTTCATTAAGTTTAAGAAAGAATGGCCAATGTGTACTGCACATATTTCCATTTCCTCTTCAAATTACACTTTCTCCTTCTCGGTCCTGCTTTCTCCTCTAGGAGACTGACCTGTAGGAGCTGTATCGGTGGCTTCTCTCACTTTGACTTTCAGTTGACTTTAACCAAAAGGGAGCCTGGTTGGATAATTGGAGGAAGAAAGCAGAGTGAGGTTGGAATATTTTTTCCTCTGTCTTTCTTCTGATGGGTCACATCAGGTGATCTATGTCCCCAACCAAAGATCACGGCTTCTTTAAAGATGGTCTTCTTCTCATGACTCTCTCCTTCTAGATTCAGGTACTGGATTCCTCCATTCATTCCTTTCAGCCTAAGGATGTCAGTATCCCTGCTGCTACTACCCTGGGTTATTGTACCTAATTTTGTGGTTTCCTTTACTTGCATACATTTTGTAATTAGAATATCTTTGGATCATTCTTTGTGCATATGTCATGTGTTTTCTGCTGGGACCCAGATGTAGAGTAATTTGTGTTGCAAGTGGCCCTAGGAAATAGAACCTCACGATGAGATTCAAGCATTAGATTGCTCAGATATTTTGAGGAACAGAGGATATGCTTCTTACAAAGGAAGGGGAATGAATGGGACTTGGATGATTTATGGAAGATGGTAGAACCATGATTATAAACATTTTCACTGATGGCAGTACAGGATGAAGTGGAACTGGACGGAAATCAGGTAGCTGTAGCATTTCGTTGTTATGACAGCAGTAATGATTTGAAATATTGGAGTCATCCAGCTTCTTTCTCTTGCCTCAAAGAACAGAGGAGATACAAGAAAACCTATGAGCATACAATTAGGAATATGTATCAAAATCAAAAAGCCTTTTTGAAGCTTTGAATGAGTCCTTACTCTCCTATAGTAGCAGGGAATTTATGGCTTCAGGAAACCTAAGTAAACAATTAGGTGCTTTACCAATTAGATATTAAGTAGTATGATATTATATAGTGGTATGATTATAGTCTCAATATAAAGACTATATTGTCTGCAATATAATGGTGCTGGTAGGCAAGGAGTGAAATTCTGGTGCATTGAATAAACACATTTGTACAAACTCAGATGAGGTTGGGAGCCTATAAATTCTGAATTCCTCAGAATTGCTGTATAAGCAGAAGCAGAAGCAAACCTTTCAACTCTGCAAGGGAGCCATCCCCTATGCGAAAAAGAAAATGTCTGTGCATGGAATATATTCCATGGAAATAATTTATTAATTATTATTATATATATAATATGCATTATACATAATAATATATAACATAATAATATATAACCATATATAATCATATATAATATAAAGATATAATATAGTAAATAATATATAATCATATATAATATAATAATATATATATCCCAAATAGCATTTATCCCACTGTATCCTCAAGAGAGGTACAGGGACTGCTCTGGCTGTAACCTCTACAGCAGAACTTGACACGGATACGTTGTATCGATGACACCATGTTAATTGGACCTGATAAACAAGAAGTAGTAAGCCACTTAGATGCCTTAGTAAAAATATGTATGACAGCGTGTGGGAGCTAAACCCCTCAGAAATTAGAAGGTCGGCCTCACAGGTGAAGTTTTTTAAGCCTCCAGTGACCTGAAGCTAATTGTGCTTTCACCACCTACCACAAAGAAAGAAGCAATGCTTTGTAGACTTGTCTGGATTTTGCAGGCAATATGTACCACATTTGGGCATGCTGCTCTGACACATTTATTGGTATTAAGCTATAAGGTTGCCAGTTGGACTGAAAGAAATAAACTACATTGGCAGTTTCAGGCTGCAGTGCAAGCTGACATTTAAGTCTTGAGACCCAGTAGACACAATGGTATTTGAAGCGTCTGGAGCAGACAAAAATGTTGATATAGAGAGCATGGCAAGTTCCAGTAAGGGAATCTCAGCACAGGTGCCTAAGTTTTGAAGTAAGACCTTGCTCCCCTCTGCTGGCAATTGTTTGCCATTTTAAAAGTAGCTTCTAGCTTGCCGGTAGGCCCTGGTATATACTGAGCTTCTGTCCAGAGGATACCACATGATTTTACAACCTGATTTCCCCAGCTGGAAGAAATGACATCATCTGGCCCATTGTACCATAAAATTGTACCAGCACAGCAGCGTACTATCATAAAATGGAAATGGTACCTCCTGGACTGGAGGGGAAGTGTGCTATGCCATGGAGTAGATGAGGAGGTTCACTACTCACTATAGTTCCTCTTAGTGTTCTCTTGTCCGGTAATCAGACAAAAGAAAACTATAGAAGCCCAAAAAAAGACTAGAACATCAAGGACTCAGACCCTGCAGGAATGAAGATTTGGGTCACGTATAACGAGTAAAGAGCTCTGTCTCACTGAAGTGCTAACAAAAGTAACGTGAATGTGGAAGGCGTGCTTGAAAATAGTGGCTGTGAGTACCTATTTATGTCTCATAACCATGTACAGATTTGGAAATGGTTGTAGCTATGTTTTATGCTATTTATCTGTTTCTTTTCCTCTCTCTTTTGTCCCCCCTTATATTATGTGAAAAGCGCCAGTGGAGTCCTGCTGAATATTTTTGGCTAGCAGCTTGCCTTTCTAATTTCTGCTGTCACCCACTGAGTGAGAGTCAAGCATATTTTAGAAAAAAACCACATTTTATGACAGTTGAATTTGATACTGTGATTATGCAATTTGGTTAAAATACTTTGTAAATTCATAACACGTGAAAAGAGAATTGTTGAAAACCATGTTGGATGTTCTGGAAAGGGATACCAACGCAAGTCAGTAAAAAATTTTATTCTGGCTAAGAGTGAGCAAGGCTATCAAAAAATATGAGAAAAATCATAAAAAATGAAAAAGATTTAGTGTTCATATTTCTTCACAAATATTCTTAAATTCTTATTCCATTTTAGAGAGACTGAAATGGGTGAAACTATTTAGGAGAACAATGGTCAAGGTAATGGCCTGGTCTCACTTCAAATGATGGAAAATGATTGTACATTTATCAGTACTAAGTGAAAGCAGGATTTTAAAGGTATGCATGTGTCTTCTCTTTCTTAAATGTTTAGTTTTAAATGACTTTCCCAAGAAACGGTAACTATCATATAAAGCACCACAGGCTGATGATGTTAACTTCTCAAAGTCAAACTTCGGTTGAAACCTCATCCATGAGTATCAGAATCAGTGTCAAGTGCTAACACAACAGCTTGAGGGGTTCTATACCACAGACCCTTTAATCCAACATGCAACAAAGTGAACACATCACTTGCCTACATATCTGCTTTCTAGTGTTCTCTACGTTTCATCCTGAGGGGAGACAACATTGTCCCGGATGCTCAGCCTAGTGCAGGAGTTGGCTTTGCTTCTCCATATCTTGTCTCTACATGATATGCAGGCTCCCTAACAAGTTCGACTAAGTTTCCGTCTTAAATATTTCATGAAACCAGCCTTTTCTTCCTATCCATACTATTATTCTCTTAATCCGGATTCTCATCATCTCCACCATGAATACAGCCTCCTACCTGGTCTCTGTACATTCAATATGTTTCCCCATAAATACATTCTCCACAGCCTCCGAAATGTTCTATCTAAAACGAAAATCTTAAGAACTCATCTTTGTACTTAAAACTTTCCAAGTGGTTTCCTTTGCCTGCAGGATAAATTTTTCTTACCATGATCTAGCTTATTTCTGTTACTCCTTGTCTTATACTTCCCATTCTAGAAACACTGCATTGCTTGTAATTCCTGGACCACACACATGCCTTTACTGATGTGTTTGCTTTTAAAAGAAGCATTCTTGAAGTCAACCAAGGTGGCAAAATAAGAAGCCCCTAAATTCCCCTCTTCCCATGAACATACTGAATGTATAGTTACACATGGAGCCATTACCTTGAAAAGAAATCCAGAAACTGAGCAACTGCTACACATTGAGTGAATGAGGAAAATACCTGCCTCAAGAATGTTAGTAAAGTCTGAGACACGCTTTGCCATAAACCCCATCCTCATCACAGTGCCATACTGTTGAGAAGGAACTCCAAACTCCCCACTTCTCTCTGATGAGTGAAGGGTTCAGAACCCATATTTAGTGCCCTAATTTTCAGGATTCCCACTTGAGGGATGGACCTCCAAAACACCTAGTTGTGAAAGCAAATGAGGCTTGCATCCAGGAGACTCAAAACTATAGGAAGAAAAAAAAAAAAAAAGAAGAAGAAGAAGCTGATAATGTGCCTGTGAGCACTCACTGCAGCTATTCCCTCAGCGTTCAGCATCAGGAAGTAGGCAAAACTGAAAGAGGTCCGTCTGGGTACTTTAAAAGTTGCTGTCTGAGGGTCAGGCATCTAATCTAGCACACATCTAGGGTTGGCTAAGATCCTTTCTGGAGACTGGGGAAGCTAGTGGACTCTTCCCTTGCCTTCTTGCTCTAGCCCACTCCAAACCACAAATTTCTTCCTAGAAGGAGCTTGTACACATGTCTGGTGTCCCAAGCTTTTGTGATTGCTGTGGGACAGGACCCTGGATCACCTGGCTTGGAGAACCAAAAGGGCTTGTATTTATGAGTCCCACAGAACTGTAGCAAAGAAAGAAGCATTTCTTAGTGGGTGCAGAAGCACCTTCCTTACCCCCTGTGGCTACACACCAGGGTCTATTACAGAAAGAGTGGGTAAAAATGTCCATCTCCCAGTTTACCCCTGGAAAGGGCTTGACTGCATACTCTTCCAGCTGCTGCCTGGGGACCAAGCTTCCAATCAGTTTGCATCTGGGTGCGAAACACGATCCTCCCCTTTGGGACAATGATAGGTTTCAGCATGCTCTCAACTACTGTAACCACTAGGAATGAAGAAGGTGGTTTGGACAATAAGAAAGATTTGAGGAACAACCATAAACTCGGGCCAAGATGATTAACAAGGTTCATCTGCTACACACCAGTCCCTCAAGACTGAGAGAGGTACCTGTTAGATTTAATGCAGAAACCAACAGAGACAGTCAAGGAAAATGAAGAAACAGAGAAATGCATACCAAACAAAGGAACAAGATAAATTTCCAGAAATGGAAGTTAGTAGAAGGAGGATAAAGGATTTGCCTGATATAGAGTTCAAAATAGTGGTCATTTAGATCGAATTATGAAGAAATGGAAAATATGAACAGACCAATTACTACTAAAGAGATTGAATCAGTAATCAAAAACCTCCAACAAAGAAAAGTTTAAGACAGATGGACTCTTCTGGTGAAATCTACCAGACATTTAAAGAACAATACCAAGCCTCCTCAAATTCTTCCAGAAAACAGAAGAGGAGGGAACACTTTCAAACTAATTTTACAAAGCCAGGATATCTTGATACCAAAGCCAGACAAGGACACTCCAAGAAGGAAACAATTTCAGGCCAATATCCCTAGTGAACATAGATGCAAACATTCTCAACAAAATATTAGCAAAGCAAATTTAATAGTACATTAAAAGAGTCATACACCATAATCAAGTGTGATTTATTCTAGGGATGCAAGGATGCAAGCTTCAACACCTGCAAAGAAATCAATGTGAAACACCACATTAGCAAAATGAAGAATAAAATCATATGATCATCTCAATAGATGCAGAAAAAGCATTTAAAAAACATCATCTTTTCATGATACAAATTCTCAACAACCTGGGTTTTAGGGGGAACATGCCCCAATATAACAAAGGTCATATATGAAAAGGCTTCAGCTAACTTCATACTCAACAGTAAAACGCCGAAAGCCTTTCCATTAAGATCAGGAATGAGACAAGGTTGACTATCCTTACCACTTTTTTTCAACATAGCACTGGAAGTCTTAGCTAGACAATTATGAAAAAGAAAAGAAAGAAAGAAAAAGAAAAAAATAAAAGAAGAAAAATAGAAGAAGAAAAGACAAGACAAGAAAAGAAAAAAAAAAGACATCCAAATGGGAAAGGAAGAAGTAAAATTGATTCTCTTCACAGATGACATAGTATTGTATATAGAAAACACTAAGTCCCACCAAAAACCTGTTAGAAGTAATAAATTCAGTAAAGTTGCAGGATTCAAAATCAACATAAAAATTAATTGTGATTCTATAATCAACAAAGAACTATCAGAAAGAGAATTTAAAAAAATAATCCAATTTGCAACAGCATCAAAAAAGAATAAAATAACATACACTAAATACTATAAAGTTGATGAAAGAAATTGAAGAAGATACAAATAAATGGAAAGTAATATTGTGTGGATTGAAAAAATTAATATTATTAAAATGTTCATACTATCCAAAGTGATCTATAGATTCAGTGCAATCCCTATCAAAATTCCAATGGTATTGTTCACAGAAATAGAAAAAAAATTCTAAAATTTGCATGAAATTAAAAAAGACCATGAGTAGCCAAAACAATCTTCAGAAAAAACTTAGAGGCAGCATACTTCCTGATTTCAAACTATATTACAAAGCTATAGTAAACATAAAACATGTGAAGTTGACATTAAAAACAGACACGTTGAACAGAATAGAGAACCCAGAAATAAACCCATGTATATGTAGTTAATTAATTTTTGACGAAGGAGTCAAGAACATACAATAGGGAAAGGATAGTTTCTTCAATAAATGGTGCTCAAAAAACCAGATTACCTCTTGCAAAAGAATGAAAGTGGACCCCAATATTACACCATACACAAAAATCAACTTAAAATGGATTAAACACATGAACATAAGACCTGAAAAATAAAAGCTCCTAGAGGAAAACAGGAGGTAAGTTCCTTGACATTGGTCTTGGAATTTTTTTTTTTTTGACACCAAATACAAGAGTAAATAATTAGGTCTATATCGAACTAAAAAGGTTCTGCACAGCAGAGGGAAACCATCACAAAATGAAAAGGCAACCTGTGGAATGGGAGAAGGTATTTGTTAATCATATATTTGATAATGGGTTAATATCCAAAACATACAAAGAATTTATTCATCGCAATAGCAAAAACCAAAAATCTGATTAAAAAATGGACACAGGAACAGAATAACATTTTTCCAAAGAAGACATCCAAGTGGCCACTGGTACATGAAAAGGTGCTCAATCTCACTAATCATCAGGAAAATGGAAATAAAAACCATAATGGGCTATCACTTCTCACCTTTGGTTACGGCTAATATTAAAAAGATAAGAAATAACAAATCCTGACAAGGATGAGGAGAAAAGGGAACCATTGTATATTGTTGGTAGGAATGTAAACTGATACAACTGTTACAGAATACAGTATGAAGATTCCTCAAGAAATTAAAAATAGAGCTACCATATGATCTGGCAATCCCACCTTCGGGTGTATATGCAAAAGAAATGAAACCATTATCTTGAAGTACTTCCCTGTTCCTTGCAGCATTATTCATACTAGCCAAGGTATAGAAGCAATCTAAGTGTCTGCCATTGCATGAATGGATTAAAAAATGTGCTCTATATGAGATATATATCATATGAATAATACATATAATATTATTCAGTCTTGATATGAATGAATCTGGAGGGCATTATGCTAATTGGAATAAGCCAGACAGAGGAGACAAATACTGTATAGTATCACTGATATGTGGAATCTAAAAAAAAAGTCAAACTCATAGAAACAGAGTAGAAAAGGGATTGCCTGGGGCTGGGGTGTGGGGGAAATAGGGAGAGGTTGGTAAAGGAATAAAAATATTCAATTTTAAGATAAGCAAGGTCTGAGGATTAATGTATAAGATGACGATTATAGTTAATAACACCATATTGTATAATTGAAATGTGTTAAGAGAGTGGAACTTAAATGTTCTCACAATAAAACAAGGATAAATATGCAGAGTGATAGATATATTAACTTGATGGGGTAATCCTTTAACAATGAAAACATATATCAAGTAATTACACTGTACACTCTAAATATCTTAATTTTATTTGTCAATTATGACTCAATAAAGTTGAAAATTAATATAAAGAGAAAGTGTTCTCCTCACTACATCCCCACTGTTTACCTATCTACAACATCTACTTGACTCAGTTCCGGTGTTAGCCTTTGGTGACTCTCCTCTTCCTGAGCTCCAACATAAAATATGCAGTCCAAATTCCTTTTTGCCTCACCATGTTATCTTAACCATATGCCTACTTGTTTCATTTCCTATTACCCTTCTTACATGGTCTTCATCATTTGCTTACATGAATGAAGTCTGGGAATTTCTTGAGAAAAGTTTCTGTTGAGTCATCTTTTTATCCACTGTGTCAACCACAGTATTTGGAATATCATAGTTCTCAGAGTTTGTTGAATTCATGAATGAATTGAAACACTGTTTTCCAATAAATATTTCTGGTACAGGATTGTTACATATGAGGGTAAAATTCACTAAAATCCATATAATCAAAGCTCACACACGACCTAAAGTGAAAACTACTTCTTTTCATTTTTGGACATTCTAAATTCATTTTTAAAAAAGGTACAAAAGCCTAACTTGCTTAACTTTAGATATATGTTTTGGGTCATGTAGTTGATCTTATTGAATCAGTGATTTAAAATTTTATTGCATAAAAGAAAAAAAATTGTCTCAATCTGGAATAATTGTTAATATTAATGTTATTCTTTATCTTAATTAAAGAACTGAAACTTCTATTTATGGTCCTAAGTGATTAAAATCCTTACGTTTCATCATCCATTTCTTCGTTTGCTTTGTCTCAGCCAATGGGGTCTCATGTCTGGAACCAGGGTTCCTTCTGCAGGAACTGCAATCTTTGCTACCTTCTGCTGAAAGAGCATGGACCCTCTTTCCTTTCCTTTGTTGAGTTGCATCCAAGCCTCTCAGATGGCCTATATTTTCGCAGTTCCAGAGGATCAATAGGAAGAAAGGCGATGATCTCCGCTTTGGTGAGACTTTGTCACTAGAGAGTATGGCACTGATTTATAATCCACTTTTGATAATGAAATCAGCAAAAATTTGCTCTACCAGTCATTTAAAAATTATCACACCCCTGCTCACACACAATGATTTTCCTTTCCTTTATGCAAAACTTTGTATTATGGAATAAAAATTAAAACTGTGCAGATTGGGTAGGATATATAATGTCCTTAAGCATTTTATTTTTTTATTTTTATTTTTTTTAAAGATTTTATTTATTTATGTGACAGAGAGACAGCCAGCGAGAGAGGGAACACAGCAGGGGAAAGGGAGAGGAAGAAGCGGGCTCCCAGTCGAGGAGCCCAATGTGGGACTCAATCCCGGAACGCCTGGATCACACCCTGAGCGGAAGGCAGACGCTTAACGACTGCGCTACCCAGGTGCCCCTATCCTTAATCATTTTAAAGCAGATTTAAAAGGGAAATTATTGTTTCCCATGTTGAAACAAAGATTAAGTAGAACAGAAATTGAAATTCTATACATAATACTTATTTCTAGCCTTAATGTTAAAAATTATATTTAAACACACACATAAAGGAACAATAGTAACAACCAAACAAGCAAACAAACAAATGACAGGGTGGGTAGTATTTTTATTTCTTCCATTTTTTTTTTGCATTTTTTTATTATGTTAAGTTAGCCACCATAATGTACATCAATTAGTTTTTGATATAGTGTTCCATGGTTCATTAGTTGTGTATAACACCCAGTGTGCATCACAATAAGTGCCGTCCTTAATACCCATACCCACCCCTCCCCTCTGAAACCCTCAGTTTGTTTCCTGGAGTCCAGAGTCTCTCATGGTTTGTTTTATTTCTTCCATATTTTAATGTAACTTTGCTTCAGAAAACAATACTTATGGATAATTACCAATATTGAACAGCAGAGGGCAGAAAATAGCAAATTCTGTTTCTTTGAGCAGGCTACTCTTCCACTATAGATCTAGTCGTTTTGAAAGTTTCAAAATTGATTTTATTACTGATCAATTAGAGATAGATTCTTGAAGTGAGAGGTTTCTAAGTATTCAAAATAAATTCTAGTTTTCATTCATTTTCATAACTATTTACTTCAGTCAATTTAAATTTATTACATTTATATTGACAGTATTCTATACTTGAAAAATACAAGCTATATAAATATTATAGCAAATTAGAAACAGTTCCATGAATGATAATATTAATATAATGATACTAACATTGCAGGAAATGTATCCAGGTATGTTGTGAAAGGTACATACATAACTAACTTGTGAAAGATACATTAATAGAATAGCAGTTGAATTACAAGTAATGCCTACTAAAATTTTTATTTCTCTTTTATATATAAATTATAATTTGTCATTAAACAATAATATTTATGCTGAGTTCTTACATTATTTACTAGGGAAAATGATCTATGATTCAGAAAATTCTTACTTTATACCATTTGCTTTTATAGAATGTAATTCAGTCATTTTGAGTTCATCTTTGCCTTTGAATTTGAAATAGATTAGGATGAAAATAGTTTTTGAAACATTTTTTAAAGAAAAATTCAATTTACATTAATCTACACTTTAAACATCGTTTATCCATATTTGAGCTCCTTTCTCTCTCTCTCTTTCCTTTCATTCCAAGTTACTTTGTATGAAATTGAAATTCTTGTGGAAAAAAACTGAATGGAGAAAAAAAGAAAATAGCTGGAAAAGTATTTTTTATTTTATTCTGAGAAATTATTTATTCATTTATATATTTTTTATATATACAATATATATTTCAAATAGGGAATAATTTCAGATCATTTTTTGTGCCCTAGATCACAACTAGTGATTAAATAGGTAAAATTAATTTAATTATTCTTTATATTATAAATTTGGATACATTTTTATTTATATCTCTTTTACTTTTATATCCTTATTTAATTTTTAAAAAGCTAAATGCATTTTAATTCACAGGGCCTGTTTTACATGTAGTGAATTACTTATTAACAGACTAAAATAAATTCTTGGTGATGAAATTGGGAGGTATTTTTACTAAGGTATTTTACTAAGCTTGGTAATAGATTATGGATAGTTCACATCCTGGCTTAGGAGTAAATATCTAAAATCAAAAGAGGGGAAGACCATAACTTGTTATCACAGATTTATAGGATTTGAGAGCAATAGAGGCCACTTTGCCCATCTTTCTCATTTCTAAAATGGAGAAATCAAGGCCTGGAATGATTAAGGGGCAAGTGTGAGGTAACAGTCAACCAGGAGGTTGTAGGAATGATATTAGTGTGATAACTGCACAGGAAGGCAGCATGATAGACTAACACTCTTGGCATTCTGAAATATTAGCAAGTTAATCTTTTAGTATTGTGGGCTTCAATCTACTGCCTTCCGGAAACAGTCCCTTGTACTCAACCTTCCTTTATTTCTTTGTGTAAACCAAAAAAAGCCATAAAACTTAAGAATTTCTGAGGCAGCAGAAGGAATTGCCAGAGCAGGTTCCCAGGCAACTGCTTGGCAAGCAGTGAGAAGTGCATAAATTCCGCAGGGGGAAGTCTAGTCTTAGATCCTCCCCATCTACTCCCTTCCCACAAACTTTTAATCCCTAACCTCATCTTTCTTTCGCAGTGATCTCAAGATCGCGGGTTTAAAGTGATGAAAACTTAGCTTACTTTCTTTGAGCAGCGATTTCTCAAAACTCAGGGCCACGACGCGTTGGAATATCGTGTTTCTCACTACGTCCCTGGGAAAGATTGTGCAGCTCAACGGCCTTTCTAGACTTACTTCATCTTCTTTCTTTCTCCTATGAGACTTTCCTTGAAACGGAGTCTTCTGCTTTCGGTAAAGAAAAGGCTTCTAAAGAGCCAGGTCTACATGTCTTTACTATAGGAGGGAATCTGCGGTGAAGTCTGCGAGACCTGCACTCAGCTGGCTCTGCAAGTTGGCATTATGACCCAATGGAACACACTCTAAAAGATGGGATATCCATGCAAAGTATTTCAAAGATTCAATCTTGATCTCCTCTTACACGGCTTTAGCCTTTAAAGAAAGAATTTTGGTTTTTTTTCCCCTGGATGCTGGCTACATCACATTTAGCAAAACTTCAAGATTTTGGAACAGTTCTCCGATAGGTATTTTGGTCTCTTGTTTGCTTTTTGGCTGGGTCAGGTGAGGTGGATGATAGCTTTTCTACATTGCTAGGTGAGTTTTCACAGGCCACAGAAAATGAAAATAAAAATTAGTTTAAATGTAAAACAGCAGGGCCTGGTGAGAAAACGCTTCACCGGCAACAATTAGCAATTCGGCTTCTGCACAGCAGCCGGAAATCAGCTTTGCTGCGTTTGGTCCAGGCTGGAGCATCTCAGCGGCAGCTGCGGCGGCGGCACAGAGGTAGCACGAGGCTAGGAGCGGGGTGCTGTCCTCGGTGCTGAAAGGCAGAAGCGCTCGGTGGGCGCGACAGCTCGCGAGACCCGAGGTCTAGCCCAGTGGTAGCTGCTGCCCGGCTGCGAGCCGCGCTTTCTCAGCGCCGCGCACGCGACGCTGCCAGGCCAGTGCGGGGTGCGGGGTGCGGGGGAGGGGTTGGACGCGCGCGCCAGCAGCCTGCCGCGAGTCGCGCACGCGCGCCCGGGACTGCCTGCTCCTCTGTGACTTGCGTGTGTGTGTGTGTGTGTGTGTGTGTGTGTGTGCGCGCGCGCGCGCGCGCGCGTGTGTGAGACAGAGGGGAGAGGGAGAAGAGAGCGCGAGAGAGGGTGAGTGTGTGTGAGTGCATGGGAGGGTGCTGAATATTCCAAGACACTGGAACCACAGCGGCAGCTCCGCTGAAAACTGCATCCAGCCAGTCCTCCGGACTTCAGGAGCAGGGACAGGGCGCAGGGCATCAGCACCCACCAGCAGGACCTGGGAAATAGGAATTCTGCCTCCACTTCAGGTTTTAGCAGCTTGGTGCTAAATTGCTGTCTCAAAATGCAGAGGATCTAATTTGCTGAGGAAAACCGCCAAGGAAGGAAGAGGAGGAAAAGGAAAAAAAAAAGGGGGTATTTTGTGGATGCTCTACTTTTCTTGGAAATGCAAAAGATTATGCATATATCTGTCCTCCTTTCTCCTGTTTTATGGGGACTGATTTTTGGTGTCTCTTCTAACAGCATACAGATAGGTAGGTACCCTTTGTGCTCTGCTTTTGAATTGTGCATAATTTGGTGGTAATCTTTGTTCACAGTGGACAAATTAATTCATGTCATGTAGACTTATGTCATACCTTGACTGCATTCCAGATTTAAACTGCCTAGAATATACATGTTTTTCTTAGCATGAAGCAAAGGGAAAAGGCTATGGCTGTGATACAATAGAGGAAAAGGTGTTCTCATTTCTGATCCCCAAATTTTATTAATTCTGCCTTAAACAACATTTTCCTGTTTGTTCTGATCCTCTAGGGGGTCTGAATGCAAAGCTTGTGGTTACCAGGGAAGGCTAATGCTTCTGGCCACCTACCTTGCCCTCAGACTCTCATCTGTGTCTCGACCCCTTAGCTACCATTTGGAGATCAGCTCCCCGCTGCCCGAGTCCCTTGATGTGTTTATTCGGCCTATTAGCGAGAATAAGGGACTCCTGGGCTGTTGGGCGCTAGCGGGCTCCCCTCCTTTCCTTCCTTGGCACTGACACTATTCTGCTTGGTGTTTGTTCTTTGCAGGGGGGCTATTTCCCAGGGGCGCCGATCAAGAATACAGTGCATTTCGGGTAGGGATGGTTCAGTTTTCCACTTCGGAGTTCAGACTGACTCCCCACATCGACAATTTGGAGGTAGCAAACAGCTTCGCAGTCACTAATGCTTGTAAGTAATGAATATTCATGTCTTTTGGATGCCGCACGCGGAGCGCCCGCGAGTGTGGGGTGGTGTGTGTGTGTGTGTGTTTCTGTGTGTCAGTGTGTGGGTGTGAGTGACTGCACACGCGCGTGCGTGTGACGGCGTAGGAAGAAAGTGGCTGCAATCTCGGGGACCCCCGCTGGCGGGGGGGGGGGGGTTGAAGAGGGAGCAAAAGGCATTGAAGAGTGTGCGCACTAGGGAAGTGGGGTGGGGATTGGAGCTGGAGGGGGCTTCCTTAGGTTCTGGGGGTTCTAGCTTATCTTGAGTGCTTCAAGAGAAGCCCTCCTTGCCCCCCCCCACCCCGCCCACCTTGAGCGGCTGGTGGTACCCTGACCACAGAGAACATGTTTATTCTTTCGGGCTTACTGTCGGACTGCTGGATAGATCCCACGGGGGACTGCCAGAGCCCGGCCGCCTGCCCCGGCAGCTCCACTCCTCTTCTGACCCCGGATTTAAATCCACAGGCCCAGCTCCGGTTCACTGTATGAACCCCACGAGCCCTATATTCCCTGCTTCGACGGGACAAGTTGTTAAAATGGTTCTGGAGTTGGGTTCGGGGTTGTTACATAACACCCACCCGAGGGGCTAGGCAAGGCACGGCGAGAAGCGAGGCTGAAGCAGGCCCACGGCCCGCCGGGTCGAGTAGGGGTGAAGGGGGAGCGCTGTCAATTTCTCTGTGCTCCGCGGCTCTTCAGCCCAAGTTGAAGGGGGCGATTCCTCCGTGGGCGCCGCGGTCTGCTCGCGGGCCGGGTGCGCTTTGTTCTCAGGTGGCGGGGCTCCCGCAAAGGCAGCGAGAGGAGAACGACCCGAAAGCAGTTGGATCCGGCCGAGTTTGGAAATCTGAAGAAGTCGCTGATCAGCCATTTTAGTCTTTGCAGTTATCCGTATGAGCCCTCTCACTCCGCTCAGGGTTCTGGGACACGCGATGAAGCTCTATCAAAGCTTCAGGAAAAGTAATAGAATCCAAGCCATTAAGTCTCTAAAAGGTTCAATGGAAAGGCTCGCGGGTTCCTGTCCCGGCGCTCCCACCCCTGCGACGGCCGGGGGCAGTGCAGCCGCCGCCACTGTACCTTCCTGCCCTCTTCCCAGCAGCTGCCATCATTTCCTGCCGACCGCGTGGGGAGATTCTTTCCTCCCTTAATGTTCTGAGTTTTTATTAAATAGTTATCAGTCAGCAGGTCGCAGATGGCTCACCTTCCACTGTGGCTACAGTGTAGAGGAGCTAGGGGAAAATTACCACAGAAAAAGCCCAACTGCAGTGCTCCCACATTAGGCAAACTGGTTGTCTCTCAATTCCCCATACTGAGCCTTAATCATATATTCGGTAGGTTAGCTTGATTATGGTATCAGGAACATCATCAACTCATTTTGAAACTACCACCGCTCTAATGAAGAAATGAAACAATTTTCGTTTACTGATAGAACAGGGGCATTATTATGGGCATGTTAGATGTCTAGAATCCAATTGTTTTTAAAGAACCTGTTTAAGAACGTTTCAGTGCTATAGGTTTTCTTCAAATGTTAATACCAAATGAGAGAAGAAACTGACGGGACGGGCGTGCAGGGAGATTGAGAGAGAGAGAGAGAGAGAGAGAGAGAGAGAGAGAGGGAGAGAGAGAGAGAAAGAGATTAAAGTGGATTTGCAGCTTAAAAAAAAATCTCTGTAAAAGAACATTAAGAATATCTTGAAAAATTTCAGTACATAGATACATACAAAGAAGCCGCTGTAGTTTAAGTATTGAAGGTTTTTATACCTGACCTATTAACCTACCAGATTTAGGTTATTTATTTGATTTGATATCAAATTTCTGTTTTTTTCCTGAATTACGAGTTTAACCTATGTCTGTGCTAAGTGTCTAACTGTAATTGTATATACTAGTGTGAAAATGCTTTGAAAAGTAATGAAACTAAGGCACGGCTATGATTATTGTGAGTATGTAGATTTCTAAAACAGTGTGCAAGTAATTGACAGGTACACTTTTGAAAATGGTCAGTGTTTGAGAAGTTCACTCATTGGTGAATATAAGGACAGAAAATAACAGATATGTCCATGGAATAAAATGAATATTTCTTGATTCTAAGAGATGTTGAATGACTGTGCTGGGGCTTTGTAAAGGTTAAAGATTATTTTTGGTTTAGGCTTGGTGACGGGTTTAGGTCTTCAGTCTCAATATTTTTAGAATAGGTTTATTTTAAATATAAATAGTATTGAAATAAGTTATGCAGACAGAAAATGTATATATATTAGCACATATATAACTCCATGAATTTCCACAGAATGAATACATCCATGGCACATGAATTTCATCTGAGAAAGCACACACACAATTAAATTTGTTTGACCACACTTCTGAGAAATGGGGAAAATCAGATCTTTATTTTGTACAGATTTTTTTTTTGTTTTTCTCAGAAAATGAATCTGAAATAAAGATGCATGTCTCCAGAACCCAACATTACTCTTCCATGGGTTATTATTCTAAGACACTAAAACAAATTGTGGTAAGCAACTGTATGTCTTTTCAAGTTTGGCATGTGCTTATCAATAATCTTACTGATTGCTAAAGAGATCTAATGAAGTACTGTTATACAAAAGAGACACATTGGATAGAATTTTCTGGTGTGGACATTGACTCATTGAGCAAATAACAACATTTGTGACTCAGTTTCTTCATTCCCTTAGGAATTTCACAATCTAGAGCCTGTAAAATGACCTGGAGTGTTCATATCCTTGTATCCTTCTTCATTTCTTTTTTCTTTTTATTTTTTTGCCAAGGGCAGGAGAAAAATGTGAAATTAGTTTAACTCTTTATGTTCATGTAAACTACAACCATGAAGTCAATAGTCAAGAAATGAAGGGAAATCTCTAATCTCAAGTTTGTCAAGATGAGTCTTGATCATCTTAATTCTGCTCAAGGTTTTTCTCCAATGCTTAGCCTTTGTTTGCTTGCTTTTTTGGTCGGGGGAGTCCATGATTCTTTACTATATGAAGTGGAAGCAGCAGCACCAAATATGTTGACAGCTAAGACCAAAATGACTTCCTCTCATCTCCAGAAATCTAAGGAATTCTATTCTTTAACTCCATTATTTAAATATGTATCATCAATTAATTTTTGTAAAGTAGCTTGTTGTTTCACCTAGTTAAATTATAAAAATCCCATAGAGTTAAATGTATATATTAAGAAAGTGGAGTTTTATAACTTAATAATATAATTTCAGGGTAGAAAAGAGATTAGTTTACTAATTTAGTGTTATTCCTAAGATAAAGGAACTCAATTTGGAAATGTCTAGGTTGACATTGATTTAAGGATCTAGCAATGTCTACCAAATGGGTTAAGGTTATGCAAATGAAGTGAAGTCATTATATTGTCAGCTGGGTAAAATGACTGCGCAGGGCACCAGACTCCCACATCTTTCCCTTTTACAGTCACAGTGGGATAGGGAAAGTACCTGTTTGTTCCCATTTGTTTCCATGGGTACCTGAGGAAATAAAGACAGATTTCCAATTCTTTCTTTCTCTCTCACTCTCCCCCTCCCCATTCCCTTTCCTCCTTCTCTTTCTTCTTAGCTAGAGAAAGTACTAAGATTTTTTTTTTCCTGAAAGCTGTTAAAACATAAACCTTTAATATGGGAAAATACAAACCATAAAACCAGGAGGAAAAAAAAAAAAAAAAGATTAGCTTCTGATGTGTTCAGTAGTTCAGACTAGTGATGGGCCTCAAGAATTCCCCCTTCCTTCCTTCATTCCTACCCTCCTCCTTTCCTTTCCTCCTCCCTCCCTTCCTCCTTTCCTTCCTTCCTCCCTCCCTCCCCCTTCCTCCCTGCTTCCTTCCTTCCTTCCTTCCTTCCTTCCTTCCTTCCTTCCTTCCTTCCTTCCTTCTCTCCCTCCCTACTCTCTTCCTTCTTTCAATATTTATTGAGTGCCTTCTGGTTGTCAGAGAATAAATGAATATTTTTCTCATAGAAATTCATTTTTTTCCCTAACCTTTACCTTCTGTACTCTTTTGAATAGTTTTCAAAGTCTCGTAGACCTTGAGGCCTTCAGTGTGCCCTGGCCACTGTGGTCTTGTCTAAGAACCTTAGTATGAGGATGTGAAGATATTCTAATAGTTCTTATACAAAAGCAATGTATTACAGAAACTCAGATTTTTTTTGAAAATAATAAATTTGATTTTGTCATCTGTGTACGTACCACCATATTATATATAGTTGAACAAAACAGCAGATTTTAGGAAAATACTAAATATTTTTACGTTCTCAAATTTAATAAAGTAGTTCTGTGCTCATTACCAAAATTTCTTTAAAATAAAACTGTCTAAAGCAGCTACAAACATGAGTATTGGATCCCATAGGGCTTTAGAATGAAAACTTTTAAACATTAAATTTCCTCTTTAAAATCTTTCCTTTCTATTTCTTTTCATGAATGATTTTGACAAATTGCTATTAGTTTATTTTTAATTAATTTAATAATTTTATATTTCAATCCATAAAATAAATTATAAAAATATTTAAAGAAATAACAGATAGAAATCTACTTTTTCTCTAAGCCAGCAGATGGGGATGTTGGAGAAAATATTGTTCTTCGTAAAACTGTTGCGCACACTAAATACCTTTTGAAACATTGTAAACACATTTAGAGAAATTGAAAAAATATTTAAATGGCATTTACTTTGAAAAACTTCATTTAAAATGCTGTTCAACAAAGAACTAAAGTGCCTTTTAAAAACAGAATGCCTTTGATTTTATATAGATTATCTTGAATATCCTTGTAAAATTGATTAATATAATAATAAATAATTAATAAAGGCATCCAGAGACAGCATTGATTATAAATGCTCTCAGAAGAGAGAGAATTCTAAAATTGTATTTTTTTGGCTTTTTAACCTTGATTCTTCAGATATCATTTTTAAGGTGAATTTCTTATCATTGAATTTGCGTTGTGAATTATTGAAATTTTATATCTGTATTCATCAAATTAATTCACGTTTGCTAAATCTTTATTACATTTTCCATGAATGTGACTGTATGTATGTATATGTGTGAGTATGCATATGTTTATGTATAGTTATAGGTGGGCTATCGTGTCTTGCCATTTTTACTGAGGCAGTTACTAAAACCTGGAGTTACCAACATATGCAAATATTTCACAAAACTAGAATCAGCTTGGATGCTATTAAGCCAAAATAAGAATTCATGGTATGAAGAAAACCATGAACACATGTACCGGAACACGATGCCTTACAACTTGGTGGTATAAATGTTGTTATATTCAGTTGGAAGTTACAAAGAAAGAAATAGCTCCTGTTTGTAAGAATAATTAATTTGCCATTAGGTTTTTTTGTAGTTAAACTTTCATACTTCACTTATCACAAGAGAGTTTCAGGAAAATGATGCATTATACTAAACAGAAATCAAAGAATTGCATCAGTTGAAACATTGTATTTTAGGATAAAAGAAATTAAGTGTTTAAATAAAAAAATACTATATGAAATGATAAAAACTTAATGAGAATTTATTCCTGTGCTATTCCTTTTTGAGGTCTTCCAGGCTTAACCTGCTGACTCAAAAGGTATGGAGCATTTCCATTTCACATCAAGCCTTTAAAGTGGTAATAAGGTCATTGCACTGTGACATTATGACAACAGAATGCTGATTCATGCTCAGACCTCAGATCCTCTCATAATCTCTTCCAATAACACTGTACAAACTTTTGTTTCCCTAGAGCCCCCCAATTCCTCATTATTCCAGCATGTGTTGCTGTATAATTGAGTTTTCAGAGAATACGGTTTTTTCCTTCCTCTTCCTCTCTTCCTCCTCTTTGTCCTCTCCTTTTAAAAAAAGGCAATGGAAATAATCTGCAGAGCAAATGCAGGAAATAAAATTTAAATTTAAATAGAGTTGTTTTTTTTTTTTTTTTGAGTGAACAAAGGATACATTACACAGAGCTTAAATTTTTCATTCAATTTAAACATTTTATTGGGATGTTAATGGCCACTGGATAAATTATGTTTCCTTTCTCCCCCCCCCCCCAACTGGATTCTACTGAAGTTTCCCTAGATATGATTAAAATATTAGGTCTTTTATTATGGCAATTTGCAGCCAAAATTCCTGAGATTTTTCTCTAGTGATTTGAGTAACTAATTGCCAAACCTTTTATATGACTAGGTCTCTTCACTACAATAGGAAAATTAGTTGTTGAATTCAAAATTAAAATTTCAAAATCCCCCCTGATTTGAAACATTTCAAACATCACAATGTTTTTCAAAGCTGATTTTACTAATTTGGAAAAAAAAAAAAAGATGAATGTGGTTGTCACAGTGGTGTTAAGAGTCTGACATCTATTATTTTTCAGTGCTATTCAATTTATTTTGTCATTTTTGATAATTTTAATTTATAGAAGGAAATTATTTAAAAACTAACTTGGGTAATGAAAATATGGCCTTCATAAAGGAGGCGGGATCATGCCACTGTTGCCTTGTATCCTTCAGAAACCCTAGCCTAGTTCCTACTGCACTGAGGGACTTAATGATCATTTATCTATTAAACACATTTAATTTTATAGCAGATTTTCTTATTATAGAACTATACTTTTTAAAGTCAGAATTTTGCTTTTCCTCTCCATTTTGGTTTCAAAAGAAACACTTTACTTGTAGTCTGCCTCATATCCTATTTAGATAGAGGTGTAAAATATTTTTCATTTCCATCTACAAGCTAGATAAGTTCAAAGTTATCGCCTTTATTCCTTAATATACATTGCTATACATTAAAGTGATTTGCCGAATAGAAGTAGAATACACCCTTCAAAGTGGATTTACAAACGCTGTTCGGTGATGCCAAAGCCATGTTGCTAGTGGTTAGAATGCAAGACTCCATTAGAAGGGCCCTGAGAGTTATGGGTGTGCTCAGCTTCCATTTTAGTTTTGGATTTTTCTCAAAATGTGACTATACATATTCCTTGAATGGCCACAAAATTGTCAGTCTCCCCCTACCCCCATAATATAATATATCACAATTTTCTGTATTAATCTTGTAGTGCAAATTTTTAAAAAAGTACCAAATTACCTTTTTTTTTTCCTTTTAGAGGCTATCTCAGAAGGAGGAGTTTATGGACACAGTTTCTTGTGGACGAGTTGCTCTAATATTTGTGCTAATTTGTGTGATTTTTTTTATATGCATGCTTTTTTTTTTAATATCAGCAGTTTACCTTTAGGATTTATTTTCCAGTAATTTAGCTTTGTCCTGTTTTCATTCTGTAGATAACTTGCTTCAGCAAAAATCCCTCAACTTGTTATGATAGACTTTTAGTTTTCATACATTAACTGACTTATTGAAAAAAATCATTTAAAATGCTTACTACTGATTTGTGGCTTAAGGTCAAAGACAGTTTTAAAATTGGGAGCCTTGACATTTTAAGTGTCTTCAACTGGATAGACAAATAGGTTTGGGAGAAGACAGGGTTCATTATAGGAAGGAAATTTATAAGGAGATAGCTTTTTAGATGGCTCTAATTTTCATATCTTTTCACATTACTCAAATCAGTGACACATGCACTCATAGTTTACTATTTAGATTGTTCTTTTAAAGAATTTTAAATCATAGTGTTATATAATTTATTTATGGGTTTGTTAATACCTATATTGTTTCCTCGTGATTTGAGCACAAATTGGGTTGAACTAAGTGACTAAATTTTAGTATGTCCAAAACGTTTTGAATATGTCATCATATATTTTCCTATGGAATTTATTAACCCTTCATATACAATTAATTTTAATTGATAAATACTATGATATTCACTTTTTAAAAAAGATTTAATTTATTTATTTGAAAGGAAGAGTATGAGCAGGAAAAGGGGCAGAGAGACAAGCAGACTCCCCACTGAGTGGGGAACACAATGCATGGGCTGGATCCCAGGACCCTGAGATCATGACCTACATCATGACCTAAGCTGAAGTCACATGCTTACCTGACTGAGCCACCCAGGTGCCCCTGATATTCACTTGTTTTATGGTCCTCTGATACTTTCACTTTGATTGAATTTCAGTGAACCTCACAACATGCTCCTTCAGTGCAAATATTTTTGGTCTTATCTTTATAAATACCCAATTATACTGATAGAAATGATAGAAATATGAGTATAAAAACTGAATAAACTGTATGCTTATTATTTGAATATAGCGAAGTGTTACCTGATTCTTCATCCTTACAAGAGAATATGGCCTTAGTCGATCATTTCTAACTTCAGCATAAATTTAATTGAAATTCAAGTTATATAATTTGATATAAGAAAAGATTTTCTCAGCCTGTAAGCCTTTGCAGCTGATATTAAGGCTTTACATTACAATCCTATTCTCTTTCAGATTTAGTTTTCATTTCATTTTACAATTCCCCTAGCACTGGTGCTCAGTTCATTGCAGTTAAGGATGTCAACAATTTGATTATGTTTTTTATTTCTTATGCAAGACTAAAAGGATAGAATGAAATAAATATTTTGAAATAAATATCTTCAGGCCAAGGGGAAAAGTATTTCTTTTTCTTAATCGTAAATCGAAATTGCCACATTTCTTATAGTGTGGGAAGAGGGCCATGGAAAAGCAGGATAAACTCCAAGAGGCTGTGTAATGTAGTGTACTTGGTAGGGCAGTAGGAGTTGGGAACTGGAAACTTTTGTTTAAGTTTCTCTTTGGCTTAGAGTCCCCCCCATTTGCAAGTCTATGGTCAGTCTTCATCTACACTGGCATTGAACTGCTACAAACCCGTGAATTCTTACATTAATATTACTTTTGACAAATAGAAACTATTAACTACTTCCAGAGAGGGAGAAAAAGGAAAAGAGGCATTATACATCCTTTTATGCAAAACACCCATTTTAGGCATTTTATCATTCTGAGCTGGTAAAAAAGTTTTCCTTGGTATTATGAGGTAAAATACTGACTGAAAAGTTTCGGAAAACATTGTAGATAAAAATACCTAATGTGGCACATCCTACTAGACTTTGAATTTAGGAGGGGCCTGCACGAATCATAGCGGACTTGACATCCTGCTTGGGGTACCTGAGACATTGTAGCAACGCAGCTGCTTGATAAATGCTAATAAGGCTCATTCGTAGAACGTGTGTCCTTTAGTGTGTTACCCTGTGATAATATATTCTGTTTCTTTCACATCTAAATAATATTGTAACGATCCTAGATATATTTTAAAATATATTAGCATCTTAGAAGAATATTCAACAAAATTAATGATAATTCACAAGCAATATATAATTTTTGTCATTAAAGTTAATTGTTTAAAAATTCATGGGGCTCCTGGGTGGCTCAGTTGTTAAGCACCTGCCTTTGGCTCAGGGCGTGATCCTGGCGTTCTGGGATCGAGCCCCGCATCGGGCTCCTCCACTGGGAGCCTGCTTTTTCCTCTCCCACTCCCCCTGCTTGTGTTCCCTCTCTCGATGCCTCTCTCTGTTAAATAAATAAATAAATAAAATCTTTAAAAAAATAAATAAAAATAAAAATTCTTAAAGGACATTTTGGCACGGAAATGCTGAACACAATGAGTAGTTTCAATCCAAAGAATAAGGATCATCAGTTTGGTCAATGTATTTGAAAATATTGTCATAAATATTTTAGTGACACTAACTTGGAACATTTTTAACTTATTCTTCAAGGGCTTCATGTAAGCTATTTATTTTGGATTACAGATGTTTAGAGGGATTGTTTTCAATGATCCACCAACCACAGAAATAGCTCCTACAACTCTGGAGTTGGAGGAGGGGCTTCCTAAAAAAAAAGTCTCATCTCAAGCCTTTGGTGAAGAATGTTCTGGAAGTGATCTCTAGGGGTGGTAGGAAAGGTGTGTGCTTTGCTAGTTTTTCTTGAAAGATACATTTCCACTTATGTCATGATTTTTTCTTTTCTCATGTCTTATCTTGTGAGGAATTGAAAATTTTTAATCGTTTTTAGTTTCCGTAGGAAATGGAGATGTTGGGCTTTGTAATTCCCAAGCACTTTCATAATTTATAGCTGTATTTGTTTTAACAGCTTTTTAGTTTTTACAAATTTCTGCTGTTACTACTGATTTATATATGGAGAGGAAATTTTAGGAAGAGAGGCAAGAATTCACAGGGAATATCAAGGAATGATATAGTTTTAGTGCTTTGATGGAAAGGAGGATAAGTCTTCATCTTTATACTAGGAACACAGAGAAGTCAAGGATTGTCATCTTAATGAGAAACGCATGCAGTTTGCAGCCCTGGTAACATGCGAGACAGAACAGCATTGGCTACAAGTCTGAACTTGGAACCAAATTCTAGTCCTATTGTTAGATGAGTGACATTAGACAAATTTAATCTAGGGAAGTCTCGGTTTCCACCTTTGTAAAAGGGAATCATACATTAGAGGATCGTTTCAAGGATACACAGTAGGCATAAAACACTGCATACTGTGTTTGGCGCATCTAAGTGCATGAAAATTAGCGAACTTTTATTATTACTTCCTGTGTTACGATCTTTAGGAAGTTTTGATGTGTATTGATATAAGAGGTGGGAAATAAAGAAGAATGCATTTCTGGTTTCTTGTTGGAATGTTTTTCTACTGTTCGTATACCAGAGCAGGGCATCTGTTGTTTCGTGGCAAAGAAGAGGCTAGCACAATAAACCATATAAACCACTTAAAGTTATGTTTGGTGCACTAAAATATGAAAATGATTTTTAAAGACTGAGGTGCCAAAACTCGGGTGATACCACAACTTTCCCTTTGCAGCATATCACTTATGTTTAGGATGTCAGCAGTTTGGAACTGTTTTATCCCTGGTAGAGCTTTCAAGCACCTAATTAAGATATCGTTTGATATCTTTTTGAACAGTGCATGTTATAGATTCCTAATGCTTTATTTCACTTAATTAATTAAATTATATTTATTTAAATGAAAAGCATGCAAGAGACCAGAGGCTTTGATATCAGGCAAATAGGGGTTTAAATATGATCAGTTGCTTTACGATACAAAGCATGCTTTTTTTCTCTTTGTAGGATGAGGCTGTTTCCTTCTCATACCTGATATTATTGGGGATTTAAATGAGAAAATAAATGGCCTTGATTAGTTTGTCCTAAATGATCCAAATAGTCCCTTCCTCTGTGTATCCTAGCCCTTTACTGGGAACTAAACAGCCTGCTCACAGCAATGGAGGAGAATAAAATTCTTGCCTTCAGGGAGCTTATGTATTTGATAGCTTTGTATGTATGTGTCACTTTCATCTTTTCAAAACACTTCCACATCCATTTGGTCTTTATAGTAGGTAGCTCTGTATAGTTTATAGGATAAATGCGGTTACTATACTGATTTCCAGAGGAGAAAACAGAAATTAAGTGAATTGTTCTAAGCCACTGCAGGTTTGTGGAGGAGCTCTTGCCTGGAAAACAAGCCTTCCGCTTCCTGGGCCAGGCCTGTCCCCAGTCCTAGGCAGCAGTGAGGCTAGTGTATAAAGATGAGCAGACGTGGTTTGAAATTATGACTCCAACATTTACTACTAGTTGTGTGAATCTGTATATATCAGCTAAACTTTCTAATCCTGTTTCTTCCTCTGTAAAATGAGAGTCATTGTGATGCCTGCCTCATAATATAACTGTCAGATTTAAATGATAATAGTTGCCCAATATAATATAGAGATTACTTTCTAATTTTAGTCGTTTCAATCCCCTTTAGTGTGTATTAGTCACATATACTTGGCTCCATCCTTTTATTTTTTAAGATTTATTTATTTATTTATTTATTTGAGAGAGAGAGAGAGAGTGGAATGGGGTGGGGGGAGGAGAGGGAGAGGGACAAGCAGACTCCACATTGAGCACAGAACCAGACGTGGGACTCGATTCCAGGACTCTGAGATCATGACCTGAGCCAAAATCAAGAGTCAGACACTTAACCAACTGAGCCACCCAGGAGCCCTTTGGCTCCATCCTTTTAGATGAGTGGAAGATAAAGTAGCTAAAGAGAGCTAATTTAGCTCTTTATGGAATTTTTAATAAACTTCTTTAATATGGCCATTCCAACTAATATTAGAGACTAGGGTTTTATTCTACTATCATTTTTAGGAAACTGGTGAATATGCACATCTTACAGTAATTTTGGTGTGTCTTGATCCACAAACCTTATCCCCAAAATTCAACAGATAAACAGAAGGAACTGAAAATCATGAATAAGTTAACAAAAATGTAGATTCTAGTTAGCTTTAATTGTGACTAGCGAATTTTATTGTTACCACTTTTGCCATCAATATATTTGAGCAAGTAAAAATGATGGTAGATCATTCCCATGAATAGCGTGACATTAAACACAGGACATGTTCATTGTGACTTCTTCCCTGAGGATCAATTATCTGCAGCTCGCTGCAGGTTGGTTGGCCCATTGTCATCTTCCTTGCAAGTTCCTTCCTAAGCATGAATAAGGGAGGTTCTCTTTTCCTGTTCCTGTTGTGTTGGAAAGGTTCAAAGATTTGAAAAACTCGAATAATTACTTGCCTAGAGACCACTTCTTCTGGAGAATAGAGAGATACTTTTTGAGGGGATGTAACCACTGATGGGAAGTAAAAATAAGGGAATCTCATAAATGAGTTAGAAATTTTCTTTGTTTATAAACTTTTTTTTATTATTATATTGTGTTAGTCACCATACAGTACATCCCTAGTTTTTGATGTAAAGTTCCATGATTCATTACTTGCGTATAACACCCAGTGCACCATGCAATATGTGCCCTCCTTAGTACACATCACCCGCCTATCCCATTCCCCCACCCCCTCCCCTCTGAAGCCCTCAGTTTGTTTATAAACTATTAATTACCTCGTTTTGTGTTGACTTTCATTAATCTGATGCTACCTCATATTGTAGTAATCAGCATATGAAATCTTTAGTGTAGTCAGAACTTGGGTCAAAAGTATTCTTTTAAAGCAAATCCATATATTTACAAGATAAAGTTATGTTGATAACTTTTGATTTGGACCTGAGGTAGAATGCATTGGATAAAAGTCAAATGCTTATCTTCAAAATACTTATGCCTACATGTCTACATTGTTAGTGTGTGTCAAAACTTATCACAGGATTTTCTTCTTTCTTTACCTCTTTTTTCTAACTTTTAGTAGGTATCTGTTCTATGCCAGTCCCTTGATGATGTCTGAGGTGACAAGAAAGATAAGGTTTCTGTATTGGAAATTATGCATGGGTCCAAAATCTTTTTTTATGGCAAAAGTAGTAGTTAGTCTAGGTTAGCTAGGTGATTTTCTTATTATGTTAGCATGTGTAGTGTAGTCATGGTTTCTATACTGTTTATAAATGTTATTACATACCTTGGAACTAGATTTGAATCAAAGTATCTTAAGAGTAGAAATGGTAATTCCAAAAATTGTGAAGAAAACATAAAATGGTCTTGATGGAAGCTGAAAAATAATGATCTTATATACTGATTTAGAATATATTGTTGAAAAATAGGTGACCAAATGAGGAACTAGTGATATTAATTATAATGTGAGTTGAAGATCTGTCAAAAAGAATTATAATTTTTGAATCAGATTTGGAAATGATAATTTATAGTTGATTTCGCATGATTTTCTTTTTTTCCTTTTCTGCCAAAGACTTTTAAGTTGTTTGAACTGGCATACACCATGGAAATTGCTGGGTGGTCTTTATATAAATTAATTAGATGTCAGCTATATTATATAATTATCATAAATGCTATTTTAGCTTGTTACTGAAGAAATAAGTTATAATTTTTACAATAGTAAGTTTTATGAAATAGTTAAAAATATTGATATGTAGAGTTATTTTGAATAAGTTGAATTAACACATTAATAGTTCTCTCATAATGTTAAGACAGATTTTATAAAATCTAAACTTTGATTATTACAGCAGTTTGAGTATTTCAAGTGGAAGATTGTAATTATCCAAAAAAAATTGATCAGGGGCATCTTGGTGGCTCAGTTGGTTAAGCCTTTGGCTCTGATTTCAGCTCAGGTCATGATCTCAGGGTCCTCAGATTGAGACCCAGTCAGGCTCTATGCTCAGCAGGAAGTCTGCTTGGGATTCTTTCTCTCCCTCTCTCTCTGCCCCCCACCCCATGCTCATGCTCTCTCTCTCTCTCAAATAAATAAATAAATCTTTAAAAAAAATTGATGTAGTTTTAATGTATAAAAAATATAAAGGAATTAAAATATTTGTGAATAATAACATTTTGGTATTTTGAATGATTTAAAACTTAAAACATGGAAAAATTAGAATTTAGATTCTTAAGGTCTTAAATTTTAAGGTTTAAAAATTCTGATGAAAGTAACTCTTGTATATGGTAATTTTTTAAACACTACAAAAGGGAATATAATCAATATTGAGTGTTTTACCCTCTCCCAATTCTACTTTCAGATTGTCGCCATCATGGTTTCCAGAAATTCTAGTATAACATATGCAGTATGCTGTCTGTACCTTGATTGCTTCCAACTTAAAAATTGGAGAGCTTCTTTTATCTGCACAGTTTCCTTTTTTTTTTTTTTGTAATCTTTTCATAGTATCCTCTTGTTATTTAGCCCTGTCTTTTGTTGATGATTTTTTTCTACCTTTTGCTGTCTACTTTAATATTGTGTGCAAATGAGTTTACAGGATAGATTCCTATGAATGGAATAACCAAGTCAAAAGATGTTTGAATTTGAAATTGTGCTGTCCAAAAAAGGTATATCAATTTACAATCCCACACAGAGTGTATGAATGTGCCTGTTTTCTCCTGATCATACTAGTAGTGTACAATATTAAATTTTTTAAAGCTTTGCCACTGGTCTTTAATCACTTAAATTTACAGTAATAGCTTTTTATTAATGCTAAAAGTTTCTAAACATTATTACTTGCATTTCTGCATCTATGTATGCGTGTGTGCATGCTTGTTCCTCATGCACTCATTCCTAACTTTGCCCAGTTTTCTGTTGGGCTGTGGATCTATATTACTGATGGGTACATATGATAAAGTAACATATACTTTGTTGTGTTATGTGGCTGTTTTTGTTTTTCTTTTAACCTGCTTATGGTTTTTCAGAGTCAAAATTTCAGTTCATGATTTTTAAGAATACACATATTCTTATATTTTAGTCAAATTCAGAAATTGTTTATTTTATCGCTTCAGGATTTTTGTGCCTTGCTCAGCAAGACTTTTCCCACTTAAAGTTATTTAAAGAAAAACAACTGCTCATTTTTAAAATTAGTATCCATCCTATTTTGGTTTCATGATTCAGAATAAACCTTTGATTCATCTGCATTTATTTGGTATAAATACTAAAGTAAGGATCTAGCTGTAGTTTTTCCTTCATAAGGTTAGCCAATTGTCATGACATAGAGTACTAAACAATGCATTTTTCCTCATTGGTTTGAAATGCCATCTGACTTTTTTCTTGAGTAAACAGTTCTACTGGGAGTTAAAAAACAAACGGGGAATTTACCCAGAAAATGAAATAAACAAGATTGAAGCCCTATTACCGACAAAGGAATGTAAAGTAATGCAAGACACTTCTTTCCTGAGTAGTACTTTTCTTATAAATTGTGCTTTTGTGTCACTGGGTCTCAGACCAATAAAAGAGGATGTCGGATTTTGAACATTAACTGAGCCCAGAGGGATAAATAAAGGATTTTGTTATGTTTTTTGGCTTGTGTCACAGCACTAATATCACTTAATTGGACTGCTAGTTTTGCATATTTCTCTACCTGTATCAAGGTTTAAGTAATGCGTTATGACTATGACTAGGCTTCTAAATATCACTTTGAAGTTAATTCAGTGTAGCAATCCATATGTGTTCACAAATAGAATATTAAAACTAAAGACCACAGTCCAGACGCAATGAAGAAAGGTAAAGGAACTCAGATACACATGGTTTTATTAACTAATATATAGTTTTATCCTCAGATTGTTGTAAGAACTAGTTATATGGTCTCTCTAAAGCCAAATATCAAGCTATTTATGATATAAATCTTATTTAAGCTGGAATGCTAAATAAAAGACTAGCCTGTCACTTGCGTCACAAAATACTTTCAATTTGTCTTATGGCGTATGACATACATTATATATTTTTGGCCAAACATCAGGGAAATTTATAAATCTTTAATCACCGCATTCTGTGGAAGTCTGAACTTAATGTGGTTAAGTGCATTTTCTGGCATACATTTTCTATTACATGTTCTTCCCATGATCATTAAAATGGGAATATTTTAACTTTTAAGATAATGATTTTATAAAATGTATTTCTTTAAATTTCTGAAAGATTCTAGTCATCTGTTTATGTCTTAATATGAATAGAAAACATATACCTGGGTGAAAATTTAAAAAATTACAACATAGAACTGCAGTGTTAATAATTATGGTAGCACTCTTAAAAAATTAAATATTTTGTAAACATTGGTTTAGTCTCATTTCTTCCCCCACTCATAAAGGCAGAGGGAAGTGAGGAAGAAAAAGCCATTTGATGCCACTCTACTAAAAATGCGTGATGTGCCACCAAAGGGTGTACGTAATGCCTTTCCGGTGCCATAATGGAGTGGAATGAAGCTAGACCAAGGCGGTAGATTTTTCAAGAAGGCTCCATGGAGCACTGCCCTTGTTCTGTTTCAAGGGATTGCTTCTGCTTGTCTTTTGCCACACTTTCCCTTGTGTCCAAATGGCTATTAATATATGTCATAGTAATTTTTTGTTTTGATTTAAACCCTCACAGTTTGTATTAGCTTTCCATTTACTTTTAGTTTTCTTTGCAAATTTGTATTTCAAAGCCCTCAATCATATTTGTCTCTGTTTCTGTTCATCTTTATTTATTTCTAAGTTTTTTCAAGCCTCTTGTACGTCAGAATTTTCCTGAGGTAAATCTAATTCAGGACATGTTTATTTAAATATTTCTCTAAATCTAAAAACAAAACAAAACAAATGAATAAATGAAAAGCAGAATCAGACACACCTGTAAATACAGAGAGCAGACTTATGGTTGCCAGAGGCGAGGTCGGTAGGGGATTGGCAAAATGGGTGAAGGGAAGTGGGAGACACAGGCCTCCAGTTAATGGAATCAAGAAGTCACAGGAATAAAAGGGACAACAGAGAGTGCAGTCAGTGGTATCATAATAGCATTGTATGGTGGGTGACAGGTGGTAGCTACACTTGTGAGCATAGCGTAACGTACAAGAAGTTGCATGACTATGTTGAACACCTGAAACTAACATAACATTGTATGTCAGCTATGTTCATATTAAAAAAAAAAGAAAGAAAAAGATTTCCTCCAAAATTAATATAAAAACTTTCTGAAGCTCTGATTAGAATATTTTTCCTAATTATAAAAGTTACATATTAAGAAGGCTAAAAGAAAATAAAAATCATCACTAATTTTAACCAAAAAATAATTACTGAATAGTTACATGTATTCTTTTCCAGTGCTTTTGTACTTGAAACATTCTTGGACCGCAGTAAAGACATTTGTACACTTAATTTTCATAGCTTAATAATATTCATCCTCATAATTTAGTTCATTTTCTAATTTTGCAGATTTTATTTGAATCCTTCTTTTATCTATTATAAAATATTGCTGCAATTGAAAACCCTTCTGCATATGCATTTTTCCTCATTTCTGATGACTGAAGTGTAATTACAGGATCAAAGACCTTGAAACATTTAATTAAATATTTCTGATATACACTAAGGAAGTTCATACCAATTTATGGTCCTATCAACAATCTGTGAAGAGTCTAATCTCACAGCCACTCAATATCATTGTTACTATTTTTAAAAGTCCTTATGTATTAGACGGTTAGAAAAATCCTCTTTGGCAATAAAAGTTCTTCATGCTTATTACACATTTATATATATGTATATATATATACGTATATATATGTATATATACGTATATATATATATATATATATTTAAAATACTTTATTTATTTATTCGACAGAGATAGAGACAGCCAGCGAGAGAGGGAACACAAGCAGGGGGAGTGGGAGAGGAAGAAGCAGGCTCCTAGCGGAGGAGCCTGATGTGGGGCTCGATCCCATAACGCCGGGATCACGCCCTGAGCCGAAGGCAGACGCTTAACTGCTGTGCCACCCAGGCGCCCCTCATCCTGGTCATTTTCTTGTATGTAATTATACGTTGTTTTTTCTTTCCTCTTTGCAGCAGTTCTGTGAAACCTATATATTCACAGTTTTTATCTTTGCCATCTCATTCTTTTGAAAGACTCTTTCTTTATGTTGGCAACAAAGTCGAATGTTTTCTTTCTGATATTTCGATTAGGTATATGGCTTTTGAATTTTGAATGTTATGATCATGATAAGCTTCATCTCCAGGTCCTTAATTCTAAAAATCAGTCAGGTTAAAGCATCACTGATGTTTTAACAGGTGCATCACTAATGATCAAATATGGGTACCCAGTAGGAAACAATATTAAATATATTCGACAGAAGAAAAACGGCCCAGAGATTAAGGGATTTTATTTTTTATTGTCATCCTTTGTTTGCCCTTTACCTTGCTCATCATGAAGATCATCTCTAGCCTCAGAAAATGAAAGTACACTAAAGAAATCACACAAATGATACATTAGTGGTTGGAAGAAAATACAGTTTACTAAATAATTTTTTATTTTTTGATGAAAATAAGGAAGATCGATTTGTATGCTTTCTGATGATAGAGGTATCAGTGAGATTGCTAGTAACTCATCTGAAGAGTTTAACACCTCTTCCCTAAAATGTTTCTATAGTTGATGCTCACTATTCGCAGTAGTTATGTTCTGTAAAATCGTTGTGAATACCAAATTAGGGAACACTGAACCATTGCTCCTAAGGAAACACAGAGTTGGATTCTCTGCTCACAATGTTTCCATCAACTGACTGATACACAAACTTTCATATGTGTTTCTGTTTCAGACACCTTATTTAATACATATTGTTGATCCACTCACATTGAATACATGTCTGAGCAGTTTATCTAACACATACGTTTTCCCAGTAAGGCACATCACAACCTTTTTCCATTTAAGAATACCTGACAGTTGGGACCTGTCCTAGGAGCATGTTCAGCATTATGCTTGGGCATTTTATTTTATTTATTTACTTTTAAAGATTTTATTTATTTATTTGACAGAGAGAGAGAGCAAGTGAGCAGGAGCAGGGAGGAGGATCAGAAGAAGAGGGAGAAGCCAACTTCCTGCTGAGCAGGGAGCTCAACTCGGGGCTTGATCCCAGGACCTGATCATGACCTGAGCTGAAGGCAGATGCTTAACCAACTGAGCCCCCCCTCCCCCCGGCATCCCATATGCTTGGGCATTTTAAACAGCAAAATCACCAATAAAACGCCTAAAAATGCAGAAAATGTGACACTAAATAAACTGTAAAAAGGACATTTTATAGTTTGAGAGCAAAAACAAGAAGGCAGAATATTGTGCTGTTCCGTCTCACCTGGCACTGTGTGTATTGGGCCACTGTTCTGTGCATGAGTGAATGATGGTAGAAATGCTGCAAGTATTGATTTGGGGGTTACAAATAAATTTTAGTGAGTAGGCAAATTTGCACATGCAAAATCCATGAATAATGAAAATTGACTGTATTTATTTGATTTGAGCCAGTTTTGGCAATTCAAATAGCTTTCTGTTTTTTCTTTCTAGCAGTAGTCCGATAGAATTGAAAGAATTTCACCTTGCTTTGGAATGTTTATAATTACCTATGCTGATAAATAACCTTGGATTTGAAAGGATGAGAAACCGACATTAGTTTAAATTCTGTGGAGAAAATTGTAGGAAGAAAAAAAATGCTTATTTCCACAAATTCAAGCTCATGATGGCACAACTGAAGGACAAAGCATTTATTTTATTTTTTCTTTAAAGAATGTCCCCTAAATGAGAAAGGTCTAAAACACCAAAAGGCTTTAAGCTCCTTTGGGGTGTTTAAGCAGTAATTTTTGTGCTGTGTCGTTCTAGATTTTTTCCACTGGTGTTTTGCCAGTCTTCTCACTGGGAAGGTCCAAGTGCCAAAGAAGACAGAGAAATGAGAGGTGCGCATGGCTGTCCTGGGGGGCTGTGCCTAGTGTCCACACCATTTGGCCATGTGTTGGGATGGATCCAGGCTTCACAAGGGTTTAATGGAATCTAGGTACCATTCCATTTCTTGTGAAGGATTTTTCTCAGCACTGAGGAGGTTGTGGTGAGGAAGCCTGGAAAGCTGTGCATCTTCATGGAACCCACATTAGAATAGGGTGAGTGATAGTAAACCAACCAACAAACAGAAAAGAGGCAATTATAGGTTGAGTTACATGCTTTAAAAGAACTCAGTAGGGACACATGATGGGGGAACTAGATAAAGACACTATGTTAGGTGCATTCTTGGGGAAAGTGAGACCTAAGCGGAGGTCAGGCAGACCAGAATCGGCCTGACGGATAAAGGACACGGAGAGGAGCATCCTTGGTAGAAGGCACAGAAAGGAGAAAGGGCCTGAAAGAGGAAAGACTTGGCGTGATTACTCTTCAAGAGAAACCCAGAGGAGTTGCATGGTCAGAGAGCCAGAGAGTGGGCCCTAGAAGCTTGAGAGATCAGTACGGGAGGCAAAGCACACAGTTCTTTGTAGATCATGGCAAGCAGCACGTGTGTTAATTTATGCATTTTTCAAGATTCATATATATCTCAGACTGGCAGGTAAACAGTAAAAAGATCCTACCCCTCAACAACTCCGCTTTATCAGAGTGAATGTCAGCAAAAATATTCAATAGGAAGAAGCCAATACTGTTTCTGTTCTCACAAAATAATTGTAGGATGACAAAATTATTTTCTTTTGATTGGATTTGCCTTAATTTTGTTCACTATAAACAGCTCCCTAGAGCTTAGGCCACAAAGAATTTCTCTGCTTTCGGGGACTTTCGGTCGGTTGTGCTGTGAATGGCCCTATATAAATAAGGTTCCTGATACGACAGTTACATTATAATTCAGGATCCTCAAAGTTTGTCCCTTAGTTGGTGCCACAAGGATCTTCTGAGCAAAGCATCCGTCATCTTTGACTTCTGAACTTTTTCATTGTGAGAAACAGGAGATCTCGAATGGGGAAAGCCTGGCCTCAGGGGTAAGGGAGGGGTCACCATTTTCCTCTTTAGCTTCCTAGGCTGAGGCAGAGTTAGGTGCTCCTAGTGAGGAAGAATGAGGTCCTCCCTGAAGCCATGTTGGAGGCTCCATGAATACTCTCCCCTCTGAAAGCAAGTGTGGAGAGAAATATGAAATTTAATGTGCTGCTCTACTGATTGGTCCTCCTTGCCTTGGCCAAAACGTGATCTTCTTTGGTTGAGAAAAGAGCTGCTTAAAAAACACGTAATATCAGAAGGATGGCCATTTTCTAAAAACTTACATTTGCTCAATTCATTTGTCTAATAGAGCTACTAGTGCATGAGGTGAGTATTTTCATACTCTTTAAAATGGTAGCAGACAGAGTAAAGTTATTGCTTTGAGTATACCAGACCCTCAATGGAAGCCGTGATTCTCACTGTAATCCCCAAGGGCAGCTACTGTTTTTATTTCCAGGTAATTGTGGTGATATCATACACTTCAGTGTTGGTTTATGCTGCCAGGTCCAATATACGTCTATGGAATAAACTCTGCTTTCCTAGTGAAAAACAAAACGAAACAAAACAAAACACTCTGCTTTCCCTTTCTCCTTATCTGGGTGATAATAGACTTGGTGTCACATGTCTTTCACTTTTTTTTTTTTTTTTTTTTAAGATTTTATTTATTTATTCGACAGAGATAGAGACAGCCAGCTAGAGAGGGAACACAAGCAGGGGGAGTGGGAGAGGAAGAAGCAGGCTCACAGTGGAGGAGCCTGATGTGGGGCTCGATCCCATGATGCCGGGATCACGCCCTGAGCCGAAGGCAGACGCCCAACCGCTGTGCCACCCAGGCGCCCCGTCACATGTCTTTCAAAGGAATAGAATCCAACCTAAGAACAGTCCCCTTGAATATTCTCCTATATGCCTTATTAAGGTATTTATGCTTTCTGAATAGCTTGACAACAGGGTTTCCTTGGAGGGAAACTGTTAAAACTCAACAACTTGGTAAAATTCAAAGGTGAATATACTTTGTTGTATTACTAGAAACATGACAAGGGAAATGAAATCCAATGATAAAATATCAGGACCTCAGAACCCCAGGATAGATGCCATGCTAAATAGTAAAGGCAATAAATTGTCAGTCTTTGGGGGATGCTTTCTAGGGAGAAAGATTTCAAGATCTCTCCTGATAGTCTATCTAATCACAAAATAACTCTTCTTGTCAAGAAGTTCTGTCTTATGTCTAACTTAATTTGTCTTACTGTAATTTAAATACCCTTTCTCTTATTCAACCCTTGAAAAAGAAGCAAAAAAAATTCTCTGCTTCCTCAGCATGATAGGACTCCATTTACTTAAAGATGGTAAATAAACCATTCATTTGTTTTCTAAGTAAGGGACTCAACTCGGGCTTCTCCAAGTACATGAGTTCATTCTCTGGTTTATTTTTTTCCTCATATATAACTTCATCCCTATTTTGTTTTATTTAAGAAAAATACTGGTAGGTGCAATAGTAATAATTTCTAGCAAATTCTGATGATGGTTGAGGCAAATATTCAAGATAATATATCATTTAATATTGAATACATTCCAATATTACATTTAGTTTTGAAATAACATTATATTGATGATACTCACTCAGTATGTAGGTTAAGATCTTGCTGCCCTTTTTTTTGTTTGTTTTTTATTTTTTACTTTATTATTCTTGTGTTTGGTTAGGAATCCTAACTGCTACTTGTTAGCTATGTAGTATTGGACAGACTAGTTAGCCTCTCTTGGCTTTAATTACGTTATTTGTGAAATGTGAATAATGTGATATTGTCTCTGTAAAAATATTTAATGACCTGCTAGGAATGTAGTAAGTGCTCAAAAAATGCAAATTTTCTTCCTGAGTACATTTTATTTTTTATATGCATTATTTGAAGTTAATACATTTCTTCATAGCAAAATAGATGTTTGTTCAATTTTATTCTATTTTTTTTAAAAGTAGGCTCCATGCTGGGCCTGAATGTGGGGCTTGAACTCATGACCCTGAGATCAAGGCCTGAACTGAGATCAGGAGTAGGATGCTTAACTGACTGAACCACCCAGGTGCTCCAACTTTATTTTTAATAAACTTTTTATAATGTGACCCTGCTCCCTCTATTTTCCTTTCATACTTTAGTGGTGATCTTACTTTCCTCAAACATAAATTATAGAATGGAAATCAGATTTATGGAGTTTGGTTTGCTTTTTACAAATTCACTTTGGAATCTATTCAGTATTTACTCTTCTAAAGGGCTTCGAGCTGCGTATCTTGTGATGTCCTCTGTAATATTAAATATTGAAATTAGAATGATGTTATCTATAGTTGATATGCTACCTCTCTGTAGTTTTGTAGGGACTTTCACTTCTGGGTTAGAGCTGATTTTCTTCTCAGAAATACTGAGTCATCATTTCTTTTAATCTTCACTGTTTCCTTAAGTGCTTTAGGAAACATGCTCTTATATTCTCATATAAAAATTTTTCATTTCTGTTTATTTTCACTCTGGATTTCTACATTCATGTTAGAACATATATAGAACATACATATCACAACTAGTGGTAAAATTTGAAAGCAACTTCGTTTTACAATTATAATTTATAATTACATTAATTTTGCCTTAATTCATTTCCTTTCACCAGTTGATGGGAAGATGTTTCTTCCCTATTCCTTTTATCTTCTCTCACCCAGATAAAGATGAAAGTCTGTAATACTTGGGATTCATCAGCAGGTTTCTACTACATGGCTGAAAATTGTGCCTTTCCATAATCCACAAGTACCTTCCAGGTATATTTCCTAAGACTCTGTGCCAGGCCTTCTGAGGCAGCAAACCCAGAGTCATCTCCCAGCATGTTACAGATACGCTAGGAGGAAAAAGACAAACACGCTAAAGATTTGAAGATGGGATGCTTATGTCCCTAAACATATGTAGCTTGTGGATCTAGAAAATGCAGAGATCGTTATGATTGATGAAACTGGAAAATACCCTTTATTTTGTGTTAATGTGGAAATAAAAGAAAAGAAGTCATGGGCATAACCAGTGACTCTTAAATTCGTAAGGTGCCCAGAAAAGTTCCTAGCACGTAGAGGGAAACCAATGAAGAATGTGAGATGAAGTCCAGAGAATGGCTGTTTTCGACTGTGTGAGCACACACATAATCCCACAGCGGGACTTGTCACATTAGTCTAGAAATGGGACTTGGGCCAGGCAGGTGAACTGGGCCACTGGAGCAGAGTGCAAGCTGGACTCCTGGCTGCGAGATTGTTTGGGGGAGGCGGGGCTCTTGCAGTTCTTGAGTCCCAGGGAGAAAGCTGAGATCAAAGCTATCTAGCCAAAATGGAGACACAAGGACAGTTCTGATGAGAAGAGACTTCCAGGTTTCAAAGCAGAACGAGGGCACAGGGACGTATGTGTGGGAGGTGGAGTTCAGAGAGCAGAGTCAGCGAAGCAGGTGCAGGCAGAAGCAGAGTCATTGTGCTGACAGCACATTCTCTTATCTGGAGGAAGCTGTTGGGGCTTGACTCTGGGTTATAGGACGGAGATGCCTGATCTCTGCTTTTATCATCCTCACTGGGAAATCACTTGTTACTGGTTTATCAAGCTCAAACTTTGCCTGGTTTGTAAAATCCTCCCCTAACATTATGTACTCTTTAGATAACAAACTCTCTGCCCTCGTCAATATCCCCTTTCTTTCACAAATATTTTTAGTACCTCTTAAGTGCCAGACACTGTGCCAATGGAAAGAACCTGCCCTCAAGGGGTCTGTAATCTAGGGAGTCACTTTATGAACCTCTAAGGACGTTTTAAAGTTCCTGAGCACTTCCTAAGGGAGTGCCTTCAGACTCTCCTCCAACTACTCAAGAGCTTAGTACAATCTAGATTTATACAATTCTTATTTATCAGTCATGCCTCAATAGAATGTATTATTTTATATTGTATTATTTATTTTATTATTAATGTTTTATATTATTATTTTATTATTTTGTTATATGTATAAGCTTAGATACGTTCTTCAACACAAACTCAAAATTCTCATGCACTGTGAAGTTTTTCTGGAGCATTTTAATCGTCACTGTCCCAGTGTCTTCAGAACTTCCCATCTATTTTAGCTATCTTGTGAAATTATAGACTTCTCAGAGCTGGAAGAGATTTAACATCATTTATTTAATTAATTTAAAATAGGGAGAAATGAAGCCCGAAAAGATAAGGTGATTTAGTTAAGGTTAACACAGCTCTTTATAGAAGAAGCCAAGATTTGTACCTAAACCTTGTGACTCTTGCATCAGTCAGGTGTCTGACAAAATGCTGGGATGTCGCAGATACTCAGTGAATGATGGCTGTTAGTCCCTAGGCATCAGTCTTATTCCTCACTAGACTATAGTTTCCTTAAGAATCATGTGTGCTTTACACTTGCATTGTGTATCCTGGATTACCAGCACAGAACTGAGCCAGTTGGAGGTGCTAAGCATATATTTACTGATTGTTAACACAAACTTCTTTCATATTGTCTTCATATGGAGGAAGTAGAAATCGTGAAAGAGAACTGCCACACCAACGTTAAGACCTATTATCATTGTGTCTGTATTGTGAAGAATATTTGGGCTCCCGAGCCTTGCAGTTGAGCAATGGGCATGTGCTGGGGCTGTTATTCTAGTAAAAATGATTATTGATTATTTATATTGCAAAGAAGTGACTGTTGTGATCTGCAAATATTTTTAAAGCTACCATTAAGCAGCCACTACTCAAATTGGAATTAGTGATTATGGGACTGCCAAAAATCATTGCGTCCCACAAATCAAAGGAACATGGCTCCCTTTTTGTTAACAGATATTTCAATCTCCTAGCCTTAAGTTTAAGGCACAGTTTAACTGCTTCACAGATAAGGAAGTATTGTTCCAATGGAAAGGAGCATTAGAAGCCTGAATCCCTATGTTATTAATGTTTTACTTGCTGAAGAATCTTCTTTAGTTGATACGCATCTGAATTTAAAGCAAATTATTGTACCTTATACTAAGGGCTTAGGAAAGCAAATACGAAGCTTTGCTCTGTCCTATCATTGGAACACAAGGAGGTTGATTATTACATCCTGGGGTGACAATTGGAGCAGGGTCAATTTTCACAGTTGAAGAAATGTTATAATGGTGGGTCTTTCTCATCTGGCCAGGGAATATATTAAATAAGTGTCTTGAGATCCTTCTTTCTTATACATTCTAAAATAGGACCATATTCAGTTTTGAAGATTTTAGTGAGCCCAGTCCCTTTTAATGTTTGCAAGATACAGATCTATCTAGAAGGCAAAGGTGATCAACATATAAAAGACACATAAACACCTCCATTCCTAGGGTAAAACCCACCATTAAGTCAAGAAGGTCTTCTTGCTTCCCAGGAAAAATAAGTAAGTAAGGAAAAAGATGTAATAACTGTGATACATAATAAAAATGCTTTCTCCACATCATTTACAAAAACCACAATCTTCTTATCTCCAAAGTAAAAATCTTCCTCACCTCACATACTTCATGATCCCAGAGGACATCGTAGGACATCAGCACAGTTACTTGAAAGTAATAAGAGACAGTGCTTCTCACTATCCAGCTGTGTTTACTTTTCTTCCTCTTGTTCTCTGTTTCTGTCCCATCCCCTAAATTTTCTTCATTTCACCATTTTCTTAGGGGATGAGTAGTGTGAAGGAGTATAACCTTAGAAAGAGAAGCAGAAACCCAATTTCCTAAATTACCTGGACTTGATGCATTGTGACACTTATCAAGAAACCTTATCTATCTTCCAGTTTTATACTCAGAAGTGTCATGTTAAATTAAGGAAGGCAGTAACAACTAGGAGAGAGAGTTAAGCTCATATGTCACTGCACTGAGAGAGATGGAGAATCGCACAAGAAAGACATGCCATGGAACAGGTCTTAAAATATTTAAAGCTTTTAAAAAATATTTTCTGACACGGAGGCTTATTATAAGAGAAATACGGTCATCCTAGTATTCTGGGAGGGGCAGAACAAAACCAATACAGATTAGCTAGTCTTTTTTTATTTTTATTTATTTTTTTTAGAAAATTTCAGTCCATTCAGTCACTCAGATTTTTGTTGGATTCTGTTCAGTTAAAAACTCCATCCTATGAGTTATTTTATTCCTATAGTACTTTTTTTCTTTTTAATTTTATTTCATCTGTCTTGGTAGTGACAGCCTGCTGACGTCCACTATTAACATGGACATCATGAACGGATTGTGAAGCAATGAAGATGTGTATCTTTCTAATAAAGAACAAATAGAGATAAATGCCCTTCCAATAATACTGCTAACAGCAGAGAATATTACAATAAAGTGTTCATTTTCTGAGACTATTTTTTGTTTCATGTAACCGTAGATATGGGAATTCAGTGGAAAGTTGATATTCATTTATTCTTTCATTCATTTTAAGATTAACACCGTCAGTCGTACCATTGGGCCAGAAGTCTTATATACTAGTCCAGTGATTTCTCAAAGTGTTGTCTGAGGATCTCGGGGATTCTTGATACTCTATAAGAGGGCCCATGAAGTCTAAATTATTTTTATAATAATATCAAGACATTGTCTTTCTGCGTTGTATACTTTGTGCCGATGGGGCAAAAACATCCATTAGCGTGAAGTAAGGCGGTGGTACCAAACCGTACAGAGGAGCTATGACATTCACCACTATCACACATACATTAAAAGAAAAAAAGAAAAAGAAAAAAAAAGATTTGCTCAAGAATGTCTATCGTAAAGCAGTAAAAACTTGATTCTACTGAATCTCAATCCATAAGTAGACATCTATTTGTACTCTGTGAAACAAAATGAAAAGTATATGCAAAACACCTGGTTATTTGCATACTAATTTCATAGACCACCTCTTTGTTTGGAAGAGTAACTGACAAACTAGAGTCACTTACACTTGGTTATTTCAGCAACAGTTTTTGGAAAAGAGCAAAGTAAATCTGTCTCTTTAAGGAAAAACAATCGACAGTTTTTGGTGCCAATTAAAATATTCAAGTTTTATGTAAAAAATAGACTTTTGGAAAACTTGCATCTGTCACTGTGAGTTTGTCACCTTCCCAATAATTAAAGACTTCTCAGATAAGAGTAGTGGTAATATGAAGGAATGTAAAATTTTGATATTATACAGTGAGATGTATCGACATTTGGAAGATCTGCTTAATTTATTGAATCAGTATTTTCCAAATGACCAATGCATAGTATTACAGAACTAGTCATGGGTAAAAGATCCAAAGCACAGGATAGACCAGTGGATTTTAATGGAACAGAGTACAAAAAGTTCATTTATATGGTTTTAGATTCCACATTACAACTAACCTTTAAAAAACTACCAGTTACCAACTTTTAAGTGTGATCCAAAGAATAATATCCACAATTATCTGAAAAGGTTATCAAAATACTTGCCACTTTTTAAACTAATAGATATGTGAGGACAGATTTTCTTAATATATGTCCATTAAAGCAAAATACAAGAATCCAGCTCTCTCCTTTTTTAACATTACAGATGTTTGTGAAAATGGAAAGCAGTGCTACTCTTCTCATTCTTCTGGACAATATAGTTTTCATAAAAGTCTTTATGAATAGGAGCTTGGGAGGGGCTGCATACTTTTGTTTTTAAATGAACATTTTAAAAATATTTCAGTTTTAATTTAAAATATGGTAAATAGAAAACAGTATAACTCTTATAAACAAAGGTTCGTTACAGTCCTTGATAAATTTTAAGAGTGTGAAATAATGATGAGCCCAAACTATTTGAGAACTGCTGTCCGAGTCTATGGAGATTTTCTACTGGTGGGACTTCAAAAGGTGAATTGACAACATGATAGAAAAACAGAACTTACAAATTTGGAACTTGAGAATTTTGTTTGACTGATGTCCTACACCAAAGTTTATGGGAATTATTATATTTGGGGAAAATTGATTATTTTTTTTTAAAGACTTTTATTTATTTATTTGACAGAGATAGAGACAGCCAGCGAGAGAGGGAACACAAGCAGGGGGAGTGGGAGAGGAAGAAGCAGGCTCACAGTGGAGGAGCCTGATGTGGGGCTCGATCCCATAACGCCGGGATCACGCCCTGAGCCGAAGGCAGACGCTTAACCGCTGTGCCACCCAGGCGCCCCAAAATTGATTCTATACAGGGACCAAAACTTTTGGTGGAGCCCTGTTGCTGATCCTCTTTCAGACCCCACAGAATTGACCCAAACAGAGAATTTCATTGGAAATTTTAACCCAGTGCCCTGTCCAGCTCAATGATATTTATCATCTTGCGTTTTCTCCCACTTTCAGCAGGGAATAAAGTTTATCTTATGCTAATATGGAAAAAGCAAAATAAACACTAGAGAAAAATTCCTTTTAGGTATTTTTGTAAAAGATTTGTCAAATCCAAGTAAACATAAATCTATTTATCTGAAGAGTAGTCTTTTCAGAAATATTTTAAGGTAAAAGTGTGAGCATACACTTTTGTTTTTCTGACAGTCTTGAGATTAGATTAAAACTGAGGGAAAATATGCACTTTTTTTTGGTTTCTGTCCAGAAACAAACAAACAAACAAAATGTATGTGTGATTATACTCTAAGGACCAGGAAGTTTTTTAGTTATTGAAGGGAAAATTACCATGGTCTATTAATGATTTGGGGCCCATTAGATAATTATTTGACAAAGATTACATAAACTCCCCACTTCCTTTATGTAGTCTAAGAACACACAGAAGTCTTTTTAGAGTCTAGAGATGGAGGTTGCCTTTGCATATATACAAAGAACATGAGGCATACAGGGAAAGATAAGTAGATTTGATGACATAAAACTAAAAAAGAAAACCTGTATTACTCATTTGAAAAATTTAAAAAAAACCATATTGGGACAATGTTTCTAATACATGCAATTGATAAACGGTTCACATCTGTAGTGCATAATGTCTGTAAAGAGCTCCTACATGTCAGCAAGGAAAAGGCAAACAACTCAATATAAGAAATGTTAAAGATCAGGAAACACAATAATAAGAAGAAATACACATATTCAGCCAATACATGGAGAATTTGTGAAAATGACAATATTATAAATGTTGGAGCTATTCAGAGTTGAGGGTGTTTCAAAGACTCTCATGCCCAGTTGGAAGGATTTTTTTTCTTTTTATTTATTTACTTTATTAATATTATTTTTTAAAATAAATTCAATTAATTAACATATCATGTACTAGTTTCAGAGGTAAAGGTTGGTGATTCATCAGTCTTATATAACATCCAGTGATCTACATCACATGCCCTCTGTAATGTCCATCACCGAGTTACCCCATTCCCCACCCCCATCCCCTCCAGCAGCCCTCAGTTTGTTCCCTACGATTAAGAGTTTCTTATAGTTTGTCTCCCTCTCAGATTGTGTCTTGTTTTATTTTTTCCTCTCTTCCCCTATGATCCTCCATTTTGTTTCTTAAATTCCGCATATGAGTGAGATCATATGATAATTGTCTCTCTCTGATTGCCTTATTTCGCTTAGTGTAATACCCTCTAGTTCCATCCACGTCAGTGCAAACAGCAAGATTTCATTTTTTTGATGGCTGAGTAGTATTCCTTTGTGTATATATATCACATCTTCCTTATCCATTCATCTGTTGATAGACATCTGGGCTCTTTCCATAGTTTGGCTATTGTGGACATTGCTGCTATAAACATTGGGGTCCAAGTGCCCCTTCAGATCACTACATTTGTATCTTTGGGGTAAATTCCTAGTCGTGCAATTGCTGGGTCGTAGGATAGCTCTATTTTCAACTTTTTGAGGAAACTCCATGCTGTTTTCCAGAGTGGTTGCACCAGCTTTCATTCCCACTAACAGCGTAAGAGGGTTCCCCTTTCTCCACATCCTCGCCAACATCTGTTGTTTCCTGACTTGTTAATTTGAACGATTTTAACTTGATCAAATGTATGTCTAAGCTAGATAGTCCACATCTAGTAATTATCCTTGAGATATTCATGTCTAAGCAAAGATCTAAGTATAGGATGTTCATTGTCTTCAATGATGAAAATTTAGAAGCAAGTTAAATGGTTAGTAGTCATGAATTAGTTAAATAAATGATAGCAAGTCAATTTGACCGGTTTTGTAGTCATGAAAATATATGTAGTTTTATATAGAATGAGAAGAAATTTCATCATATGTTAAGTATAAAATACTGTGATTATCTTTATAAAAATGCTTTGTGTGTGTGCATATAATACTAGTCTATATGCATTGATAAAATGTCTTTGGAAGATATACACCAGACTACTGAGAATTGCTTTATGTCAGTGATGTGGTTATAAGAGATTTTCACTTTCTTTTATTGTTTGATTTATCTCTTCAAGTTCAATATTAATTAAATTGAATTTTCCTAGTGTGATTTCCCCAAGTTTCAGTTATAAATTCATTCAATTCTGTATTACAGGAGAATGGAGAAGTGTCAACTAGATTGCAGTGGCCAGCTCCTCAATTATAAGGCATTAATTACTTAAAAGGAGGGAGGAGCTCACAGAGGGTTTACTCCCTAAAACTGAAAAGGCCCAGTGTGACCACAACTTAAGAATTAATTTATATATCAGATCAGTTACTTAAGTTGTATCCATCTTGTGAATTGATTAGGTTCTTTGATTTCACTAGGAAAATTCAATTCAATTAATATTTAATGAGCATACTATATCAGGCAATGTGTTTAATCCAATTATGTTTACCGCAAATACGTTCTCATTGTAAAATTTTTTAAAAATGTAAAGGAAAGAAAAAAGAGTACAAGCATAGTACAAGGCAGTGTATGAATTACCACATAATTATAAGCCAGCAGAAGCTACAACTTCAGAGATGCATGAATTAGTTAAATGATAACAAATCAATCTGACAGATTTTTGTACAGTCATGAAAATATAGTTTTAAATACAATCAGAGAAGAAATTTCATCATATATTGAATATAAAATATTGTGATTATTTTTATATTAAATATTTTATATTATAATATTTTTATTTTAAAATACTGTGGGTGTATAATACATGTCTATATGTAACTGCAGAGAAGAAAAAAAATGGGAATCTGGAATATGAACATTGAGGAGGAGGAAATTAACTGGGTCTGGGACAACAATTAGGATTTAGTTCAGAGACAGAGCTTGGAGGTCCTGCAATAGATTCTAGAAATCACAGAGAAATTATCACAACTCTCTCATTCACTTATGGAACATTTTCTGTGATTTTTGATGAATTAAGGACAAGGGTTTGCTATAATGTCCCTGATCATGTTTGTTACCTTCCGAGTTTTTAAACATTTTTGCCTTATGAAGAAATGACTGAATAAGAACTAACCTATTATCCAGGCAGGTAATTAGCATTTAAAGACACTTTTTTCTTTATATGCATTCTTTATTGTCATATCAGCAGTTCTTCTTTAAAAGCTTATATGAGTGAGCTAATTTTTTTTTGCACTTATTATCAGCTGCTAGCTTCTTTTTTTCCTTATGGAAGCACCGCCATAGATCTAGTGACCTTTGGTTTGTGAATGAGGAGACTGAGGCACAGAGAGGTTAACGTCACATGCTGTAGAAGAACCGAGATAGGATCCGTCATTCCCTCGTGCCAGGCCCTATGGCCTTTTTACTGCACCATGATGTTTTCAAATATATCTTATGTTTTCTGCTTTCCAGTGTTTAATCGCTCTCTGAGGTTGTTATTTGTTCATGGAATTTATTTTGCTCTTTCACATCACTGAAGGGAGATTTTATCTTTAGTGCTTTGGAGTCTGAAAGAGTGAATGTGTCTTAAAAATGTAGGTCTAACTGCTTACAAAGATCAACGAGCCCTTGACTGCTTTCTCTAAATATTATTTATGGTAGGTGTTTGAATTGTCTCCTTGACTGAACTGCAAGGAATAACAATGTGAAAAGCAATGAATTTGTAAAAATCTACAGGATTAATTTCAGAAGTATCATTCGTCTTAATGCCTTTGGCTTTACTTGTGAGACCAGAATACAATTTTCTTTTGGCATTGGTCTTTTAATCTGAAAAACTATGAAGATAATGTATTTGATTAAAAGAATAACTATGGAAACAAACAATGTTTTACTACAAATAATTTTATCCAATACGGTTGAAGAGTATGAAAAGCCAATTGCCGTGGCATCTTCCTAACTGAATATTACTGATTCTTGAAAAGTTGTCGAGTTCCCAGAGGTTCTGAAGCAGAAAGAAACAAAAAAATTTAGAAGATAAAGACGTGAAGGGGAAGGAGAAACATCTTTAGATTACTGTCACTAGGGTTTACAAATTCTTGGGCATAAAATTACGGCCCGGCACACTGGGATTGGAGAATTCTGTCATCTTAGTGAAGCTCTCCTGGATAAGTTACTTTATCCCTTTACATGTCACTTTTCTTAACTATGACAAATTGGGAGAGTCTGAGGACCGATGGCTCTATCATTCTGTAGATAGATTATTTCACAGGCCATTTGGTGTTTCAAAAGGATATGAATCCTATGTTCCATTCATCCTAAATCCTGGAGTAGGAGCAAAGCTTTAAAATAATTTCAGAGAATTATGACATCATATGATTCTGTTTTCTGTTCTCTTTATTTTAATTCTATTTGATCTTCCTTGTCCATTTTATTTACTACCAAGTCTTCTACTGCTGTCCTTGTGAGAGTACCTGATGCGGATACCTGGCTCTTGCTCTTGTATTACTCCACACTTGTATATCCGGTTGTCTCTTCAATTGGATTAGAACTTAACACATTTAAAAGGGATTCCTTATAGCCCACGGCCAGACAACCCCCTTAAACCCGTATTTTCTTTCTCATCGCTTAACCTGATTAAGATTGTCTTTGTTAATAGTTCTACTTTTTACGTGTCCTTCTTGCTCACAAAAAAACCCTTCTTACTAATTTAAATACTTGCACAGTTCTGTCATTTCTGTCTCCAAATTGGAAAATTTCTCCTCATTCCTATTCTTACTCTTATGGCCACAAACCTATGTCATACTTTTGTTACAACAGAGAATTCATTGTATGATCTTCATAAATAAGGAGATCTTGTAAGCATATTATCTAAATCTTCATATGTAAGTTTGGAGAAAACATCAGCCCTGCATTTTAATCAGTAAAGCCATAAGCTATTATTTCTCATCCCTTGATATCTTTTTTGTCCCTACCCTTCTCAAATAACAGTTACTTTTGCTGCTGGATGTGCTCTGACTTCAAATCCAGGCCTATACCGGTTTCTGGGCCAATCATAACAGAGTTATCAGCAAAAAGATCATTACTTTTTGCTAAACCGATTGGTGGGCTTCCAACAGAGTTATCTTGTTAATCATTTCTGATACTTCAAGTGTGTCAAGAATGAACCCTGAGTGCCATGTAGCTTCTGAGCTACAGTCTAGCCTTTCTCTAAACTTTGCCCCTGATTTTGACCTAATTCCCTGGACTAAGAGCTATTATAAACATTATTTAATTGACTGATTCTGCCTGGACTCCAAACAAATTTTTTGGTATATATTGTTCTTTCACTGACTATCAGAGACGCAGTCGACTCTTGTTTATCTCAATCTCCCTTTTTATCCTTCTCTCATTAGCTTCTCAAAAAAGGCCTGGTACGAAGATACAGAAACTACCACAAAAACTTCTTAGGAAAATCTTTCCATTTTATTTTTCCACTTAGGTTATATTTCCAAAATGATTCATCACTGATCAAAGTTATTTAAGTTAGATGAGAAAAAGACATACAAAACCAAATTCCCAACAGCAGCCAAGTTACCCTATTGTGTATGAGACAGGTAATGTAAACTCTTATTTATGTATTTAGCCCACAGTAGTTAACACATATTTACCTACAATGTGACTTTCTGGTTGTCACTTAAATTTGTCAAGGTAAACTAAGAATAGCAAGATTCCCAAAACTAGGTCATAATCTTCCACAGTTATTTCCTTTGAATAGAGAAGCAGAAAATGAACCACATTAAGTGCTTCAGTTCAAAGTAGTTGATATTACATCCTTGTTTCTTCCAAGGCATTCTCTTTTCTACCTCTCATTCCCTGGTGAATACCCAAAGCAATAAACAGACACTAATATTTCATGTGAGGATGACTGTTTTATATTTGCTTTATAGAAATTATAAATATTTAGACTGTTTCAAATGATATAATTTCTACTTTTTGGATATCTCCATTTGGAGAGTTGTCTCTGTGGTGGTTCAAGTATTTTATAAGTGGTTAAGAGTTTAATACACTAAATAATCCATTCACATTCTTGTTCCTATTTAAAGAATGCAGACCTCATGTATTATAATTTTATTCCATTTTATTGGCATCAATTCAGAAAATATGGCCAACCAGGTGGCATCCAAGGGTTTTGCTACTTCTGAAGAGATTAGCATATAAACACATCACAACATATGGTTAAAGGTTCATTTACAGGTGCGACAGCTTCTGGATCTTGTTGCCCTAAATCAATTTAATAGTCAGTGTGCTGGGTTAGCTGCCTTGGCAGAGGTATTTAGCTTTTTTTTTAAAAAAATGTATCTACACAATATGGATTGTGTGAGCATTTATTATAATTGCAATAAATTCAGTAGTTCCAGTGTCTCAGTAGAGATTAGGGAGGTGAAATTACCTTCTCCAGGACACCCAAGGTCATAGGTGCTGTTCTTTCTGGTGAGAATTACCCGTCAAAAATCCTTAAGTTTAAGCTTATTTTTTTCTAATATCTTCCTCTCTTAACTTTTCCCATTTTGAACTTTACTGTTAGTTAGAAAGAAAGGAAATATTATCATCTCTTTCAGTGATGAAAGGTATTAACAAAGGAATATCAATTTTAATGGTCCCAAATGGAAATATCTGAGTTCAATACCACATATCTAAGGACCACTTTGGAAAACGTATCATGTATTAGTTATTGGAACTGCATGCAGGCTTATGAGTTAAAAAAAAAAAAAAAAGGATTGAGGTATGCATTTTCTATTGTTGCGGTAACAAATTGCCATGAACTTCATGGTTTAAGACATTCCAAATTTATTTTCAGTAGTTTTGGAGATCAGAATCTGAAGTTAGTCTCAATGAACTAAAATCAAGGGTGTCAGCAGGGTGCATTCCTTTTTGGAGCTGCTAAGGGAAAATCCATTTCCTTGCCTTGCCCATCTGCTGGAGGCCACCTGTACTCCTTCTCCATCTGCACTTTAGCAATGGCAGGTCTAGCCTTTCTTGCATTGCTCTTGCATTTTTCAGATGGTATCACTGGGATGCTTTCCTTCTTCTGCATTCCTCTTCCAACAATAAAGGCCTTTGTAATTATCCTGGAACACCTGATTAATCCAGGAAAATCTCCGCATTTCAAGATCAGATGATTAGTAAGCAGCCGTAAATGCATCTGCAATCTTAATTCCTTGTTGCGTGTAACTTAACATATTCATAGATGCCAGGAGTTAGGAAATGGGAATCTTTGAGGGACCATTATTCTGCCTACCACAGGTGATGGAAACATTTTTAAAAAAGAACAAAAAACAGGAAGGTGTGAAGGAAAAAAAAGGAGTCAGTCAGGAAAGCAGCTTGCTAGTTCCCACTCTACAGCCAACTAGTAAAGAAACTCAGAAAAGCTATTCAGTTTCTCTGTTGCACAGTTTACCATTTCAATAAATTAATAATAAATGCTATCCACTGGGAGCCTCTGATATACCATCCACTCTTTCATGTATGTGTTATCTCATTTAATTCTCAGAACAACTCTACTCCACTTTGTGGGCAATCCAACCGGAGGCACACAGAGTTTATGCAACATTTTCTTGATCACTTAGCAGTAAGTAGAGAGGTATGATTTCATTCAGAAAGTCTGACCTAACTCAGAATTTTTAAACATTAGGCATATTGCCCTCATTGAAATAAGATAGTAATATTTTATCTTTTCGTTTATTTATTAGCTAAATTGACTAATAAATATTAATTGGGCACCCACTCACAGACCAGAAAATCTGGTAGGCATTGGAAATGTAGTGGTATATAAGTAAAACATAGGTTCTGTCTCTGTGAATTGGAATGTAGGTAAGATGAAATATAGGTATTGTTCCTGTAATTTACTGTTGTATCACAAACCAGCTCAAAACTTGGTGGCTTCAAGGGACAATTATTTCATTATCTTTTATGATTTTAATGGTATCAGCTGGGCAGTTTATGATTTTAATGGTATCAGCTGGGCAATTCTTCTGCCCCATATAAATTCAGCTGGGCTTCATGCCACTAGAAAATCTAGATGGCTCACTTTTATGACTGACAGTTGGTGCTGTCTGTTGGCTGGTGCACCATGTGACAAGCTTCTAACTGCATAATGGCTGCATTCTAAGGAGTGTCCCAAGAATGAATGTTTTAAGGGGGAGGAAACAATTCTGCCAGTTTTCTTTAAGACTAGGTCAGGAATTTATACAACATCACTTCTGTATTCTGTTGGCTAAGCAGCCACAGAGTGAATTTGTATTCAATTAAAAAAAAAGAAATTAAAGATTTTATTTATTTATTTTGTCAGAGTCAGAGAGAGAGCGAGCACAAGCAGGGAGAGCAACAGGCTGAGGGAGAAGCAGGCTCCCTGCTGGGCAAGGAGCCTCATGAGGGACTCAATCCCAGGACCCGGGGATCATGACCTGAGCCAAAGGCAGACGCTTAACTGACTGAGCCACCCAGGTGTCCCAAGTGTGTTCATATTCAAGAGGAGATGTATACTTAAACCTTTTCTGGAAAGAGTGACCAAGAAGTTGTGGCCAGTTGTGGTCCATCAGAGATTAGAACATAGAAAGTTAGTGAGAGAGTTTTATGAGGAAATCATTGGTTACATCACACAAGGCCTCAGGATTTGGGAATCTAAAATAACTGTAATAGGCAGACTTTGAACAACTTAAATCAGGAAAAGTTAAGCATAATTCAGAATTAAATTATGAATAAGATCACTGTGGCCGTAACATGGAGAATGGGGTGAAATCTAGGATAATAATAATGGTGATTTGGTCTAGGAGGTAGGTAGGCATGAAGAGAAGTCAGATTTGGATGTTATTTAGAAGGCCTATTTGACAAGACATGGTCATTGTCAAATTGACACTGATTCTAGGTGGATGCAAGGTAGAGGATGAGGTAGAAGAAAATAAGGACATGCTTTCTGTCTTGAACAACTGAAGATTGCTATTTATTGAATTAGCTCAGAATGGAAGAAAAGAAGGTTTTGAAGGAAGAATGATGACCTCAGTTTTAGAATCATCTATTGAACTTAAAGTCCTACGAAACATCCAACTGAAGTTGCCTAAAGGGAATGGGATATGTGGCCTGGGATTCAGGAGTAAGAAGTAGGTTGGAAATAGAGATTTTGCAATTTCCACCATAGGCATAATTGAAGGTATGATTATGAATGAAGGTGGCCAAAGAAAGAATCTCTTTTGAAAAGTATGCTTAGGACAGTGTTTAAGGAACACCAACATTTAATGGTCAGAGAGAAGGCGAAAGGTCAGAAGTGACAGAAGAAGCAAGCATTTAAGGGAGGTGGGGAAAGTGCTTAAGGCACGTAAAAGCAGGTTCAGACAGGTTATAAAGATCTCTCTGGAATGCTGCTGAGAGATCAGAAGGAGAGGGTGGCCAGCAGGTTTGTGGGAAAGGGCAACAGGACAGTTGGAGACCTGAACAATGAGTTTGGTAAAGTTTCATAAACCCGTTGGATCATGCTCATGAAGGATTGGAAGAAGGCAGCTGGAGATGACACGTGGACCATGAACATATTTGAAGACGTTAGGCTGTAGGAGAGATGTGAAGGTGGCGGGGTCTGAGATGTTGAGTAAGGTTGTTTTTGTTTTTGTCTTTGTTTTTTTTTTGTTTGTTTGTTTGTTTGTTTTTAAGTTGAGAGACTTGAACAAAAGGGACCAGTTAAAAAAAATAAAGAAAATTTTAAAAATCTATGAGAAAGAGGATGCTAGTTTTGTGCTAAAAATATTTTTTAAATTTTTAAAAGTTAAGTGTGGGAATGCTATGAAAAACAGCATCACTAATAGTGGAAGAGATTATTACAAGCATTTGTCATCAAAGACCTATCATTTGCTGCTGTTATTCATACCACTGTAATTAACATTAATGGCATTTTAAGCCTTGTATGCTAAAATTTTAAGATATGAGGATGTCTCTGACTTGGGAAATATATAAGTGGTCGTGGTTTTTTTCTTTCTTTAGAGCTTTTAAGAAATGGACATAGTGCATTTGTCCTTGGGATTTTTTTCCCAGTGTCATGTATGAGAATTGAGACTATCTCAGAACTTTTTAACTTTAAAAACACTTTCTTTCAAATTCTTCTTGACATGGCTGGATAACAAGTTTCTGGATTCCTTTGAAATTTTAGGACTTTGAAATTGAAACTGTCTCAACTCTTGAATTTTTTATCTAATGAGTTAAAAAGGACTCTTTGTATGGAAAGTCAAAGTGTTGAAAGGAGAAATGATCAAAGTTTATAAAACTTGGGAGAGAATAAACATGAACTTATTCACCAAATTTCATAATATTAGAATTAGAGGACACCCTTGAAACACAAAGAAAGAGGTTAGGAAAAATCAAAAGAAATACTACTTTAAAGAGTCTGTTTTAAATTAATGAAATATTAATGAAAGAGGTGAGACAATGTGAAGATACAAATAGATTAAAAGGGATTCACGAGCGAGATAGGTGGTTAGTAGTCTTTGAATTGTTCAAGGTTATAGTGAATATTCAGTATATTGGCTTCCCATGATTTCACAAAGTTGTTCTTCCACATGACTCTCAGATAACAATTTACACATGGCCTAGGAAGAACTGTGGTCTTTCTCGTATGTGATTGCTATTTCATACGTTTTCATGTCTTAGAAGTTAATAGTATAAAATGTTACTGAAATAAGGAGGCCCACTGCCTATATTAGAATCTTAGTTCTGTAGCTTACTACATGTGTGTCTTTGGGCCAATTACTTCACCTAGCTATGTCTCAATTCCATCATAGTGAAAATAAAAGATCTACCTTATGATAGTTTTATGAAATATTAAAATAGATGTATTAACATAAGTAAAGACCTTGATGTCTTTGTTCTTCTTGTTATGCCAAGATACTGTAGTACTGGTTTTGTTGAAATGGCATTTTAAGTAAAAACCAAAGCAATTTTATTTATTTGTTTATTTACTTATTTAAAGATTTTATTTGACAGAGAGAGAGCATAAACAGGGGAGCAGCAGGCAGAGAGAGAGGGAGAAGCAAGCTCCCCACTGAGCAGGGAGCCTGACATGGGACTTGATCCCAGGACCCTGGGATCATGACCCGAGCCAAAGGCAGACGCTTCACCGACTGAACCACCCAGGCTCCCCAACCCAAAGCAATTTTAAACTGAACTCAGTACTTGTATTTAAATTACTAGGGGGCAGTGCTAATATTCCAGGAAAAATTTCTTTTTTTGTGTGAGTTCAAGTTTCTTACTCCACTAGCTCATATTTAGTATTTAGTTATTAATTAAATTTTATTCCACTTACATTATTATTCAGTTTTAATTCAGGGTCTAATTTTTTTTTCTAGAGCACAATTTCCTTTCTTAATAATGATTTGTGAAAAAATTAGAAAAAAAGAAAAGAATTTAAAACCAGGGGATAAAAAGATCATATAATAGACACATAAGTAGTTCTTTTCTCTTTCTCAATTAAGAAATTGTAGGTATGAGTATGGGTTGGAGAGAATTAGAAGAGTAGAAGTATCCTTTGTGAACGCCCATCCATCATATATGTATACATGTATATATGTATGTATATATACACACATATACACAAATGTAGTGTAGGCTTTGGTTTAATGATGGTAGTGGGGGGTATGGATGGTTCAATTAGTGTGATTCTATTCTCTTTTTCACTCCTTATTGAATCAATACTCACATCTGATGCCACATGGGAAAGTGGCTGAACGAAAAAGTACGTAAGACAGAAGCACTGTTAGAAGCAAGGAAGACAGCCCAAAATTAGGTTCCCTACTTGGAAGAAAGGAAAAGATGAAGCACAAAGGTATCTTTATGTGCTAACTATGGCCTCAGGTAGACAGAGGTTACTGGAGCTGTTCATTAAAGTCTCATCTATGCTTGCTTCCAAAGACAGTTCTAAAACACAATAATTTAATCTGACTGTTAGAATTTGAAGGCATTAAGAAGTTATCCATAACAACCATTCTTTTTATAAATTAGAAAACTTACGATCTAAAAGTTTGAGGAACCTGGCCAAGATCTCATAGTCACTGGAAGAGCTGAAGTGACAGTAGAATCCTGGACTCGTGTCCGGCCTGAACTACTTATTGTCATCACTAGTGGAGCATATTCAAAGGCATGACAGGAAGTTGCAATTGTTTTTTTTTTTCTTAGCAGTAGATTTGTACAAGTCCAGGTGTTTCAGAATTTAATGAGTATATTATCCTTCAGATACCAAATCATGAATTGTCATTCCATTTTCTGAAATACATTTATAGATTTCTTAAGTATTTTGAAATATAAATTTAAATATGTTTATAAATTTCAGTTACACAGAAATTTAGTTTTGGCATCTACAACTTTTATGCAATCTAGGTACCTTTCCCACTAAGATGGATACTGCATGATATACATTTGAGCTTTTCTTTATGTTCATACAAAAAGATCTTAAGAATTGGGCCCATCAATTCTTTATAATTTAATCCATACTTTTCTATCTTTTATAATTCAGAACTTCTTTATATTAAGATCTGACTTCTTCCCTTAAAGGTAGCTTCTTGAGAAGCTCTATTTAAAGTGATTTTGATGAAGAGTTCCCTTATAAGCATAAACTCTTTCCATAATTAATTCAAATAATGCTCCTTTAATGTGTATAACTTTTAAATTCATGTATAATATTGGGTTTCCTGAACGAGGGTCAGAGCTTTATCTGGCTCAGGAGAGTTTCTAGGTGAGCTGATTACCTGTCAGACTCAGATTTAACTCATGTTGATGATGACAACGATGACGACGGTGGCGGTGGCTTTATGCAGACAAGGCTCCCTTTTTTCCCCTGTGAAGAAATATTCTTACTTATTTGGATGTAAACTACTTCAAGTGCTTCTATCCTTCTTTTGCCTTGTGCATTTTTAGGAACTTGGCACGTGTTCCGTGTACTGAGGCTCTTAGAGACACCTGGAAGTTTTGGTGCTCCAAAAGGCAACATGCCATTAGCTTCGAGGTACTGGCTCATACTGAGAACACACCGCCCGGCAGCCTCCGCAGCTGTGCGTTCAGGTTTCTCTTTGGCGTGGACCTCAAGGGGCTCAGTTTGTGTTAAAAATTTTTGAAGATTTAAAATGTGTCAGAGATTGGGTCATATTATATTTTTCCTTGATTATGAAGATAACTTAAATGGCTTTTATTTGCTCATTATTCCATTTCATAATTCAAGATTTTTAAACCTTTGCAGACCACTATTCTAGGCCATTTCTCATGTCAGGAATTGGAGATGAAAAAAGTGAAATACATACTCCTTGACTCCAACTTATAATCTGGCCAGAAAAACGTGCTAGTAAACTGGTTTTTAGACTGTGACATCCTTACAGTCAAGGGTAACCTAAAGCGCTGTGGCAGTGCAGGGGCCTTGACACTCGGATCGGATGTCAGAAAGGAAAGAATGCTTTTTGGGGGTCTTACTCTTGTTATCTGCAGATTAAACAAACACAGATTCAGGAAAATTCAAGTTTTTATAACATGGTGGGCCAATCATCTGTGAGTTCTTATTTTAATAGCTTTTTGTTATTTGTTTTTGTACTTAGATTTCACAACAACACTGTGATGTAACTAATGATATTTACAAATAAGGAATCAGGGAGGTACAGGGAGGGCGAATGGTCAAAATCAGATAATGGTAATTAATAAAGTCAGACATCAAATAGAGGTTTTTAAGCACCAAATTAGGTACTTCTTCCATCAAGTCAGAGTTTCACATTTGAACTCAACCTCTACTTTTATACAACCATCCTTATGTTTCAACATAAACTTATTTGCAAGGAGAAAGGGCTGAAAACCCACTTATTTATTGGCCTATTTATTCAAGCACATTTCTTTTTTTATTCAATTACATTTCTAAAATAAGATTGGATAATTTAAAGTAATTATATGAATAAGGATAATAGTACTAACGTCTCGCTACTGAGTCCTTATAGTTTTCACTATTTATACATGAGATAATTAAAATTTACTTTGTTAATAAGTGCCACAGCTGGCTTTTTTTTAGCTTAGTTAAATATAAATTTATTTAGAAATTATGAGACTCAAAGCTTCTTCTGGAAATTCTACATCTTATATTCAGAGAAAAGCACGTACTTTTATTGTGCCTAAGTTTTTTAACAGTATCTTTTTTTAAATTGAGGAATAATTGACATAATACAGTATGTTAATTTCAGATGTACAACATAATATTGCAATATTTGTATGCATTGCAAAATGATTGCCACAATACGTCTAGTTAATACCCATTACATAGTTACATTTTTTTTTCTTTTCAAACCTGCCTTTTTAATCCAAGTTTGTCTTACCCTAAAATGTTCTCTTATGTTACATCAAATTACCAATGTTTTTAGGATTAGAACAGCGACCTCTCCAGAAGTCATGTGATGACTTTTATCATTGATATGTGGTTTGTTGTTGAAATGATCTCTTTTATTTTTAAAAACTTTTGAGCACATAAATAAATAGAATATTTGGATTGTTGTTTGGCTGAAGATATGGCCATGCTTACAAATAGCAAAGTATTTGGAGGATGAATGCTCTTATTACTAAGATATCAAGGAACTATAAAGCTGGTGAGTTGGAGAGTCAGAGAAAAGGAGAACTTACTGAAATCCCTTAGAATGAAAATAGAAAAAAAATAAATAGGAAGTAGTGCCCAAAGCAACACCCTCAGGAAAACTTCTGAGAGTCTGGGACAATCTTCAACAATAAGTAGCAGTGGTAAGGCAGAGGTGTTTGTATCAATGATATATTGCTGCCTATACCTTCCCCTAAAAAAATCAATGGCTTAAAACAATTGTTTGTTTTCACGATTGTATAGGTGGGTGGCGAGTTTCTTCACCTTGTCTTGCCCAGGTTCACCTAGGCGTATGCATTCTGTAATTGAGCTCCGTTGGAATAAATGGGATGACTGGATCTCTGTTCTTGTGTGTATGTGTGTGTGTGTGTGTGTGTCTGAAATGTTTTATTTAAATTCTTTAAGAGAGGACAAGAGTTTATGCCACGAAACAAATAAGAGTACTGACAGAGCTTTCTGGCCCCACCGCCTCTGTACCTCCCCACTCAGGCCCCACATCTACCACTGCCGAGGGCAGCCCTACATGAGGTGGGAGCTGGTCAGCTTGAGAAAGGTGACAGTGGGGCCGAGGCCAGGTCCTGGGGCGGGGGGAGTCTCCTACACTATTGAGGGGGCCACAGACCAGACCTAGGGCCCACAGACCAGACCTAGCAGCCACTGCGAGTGGCTGGGGCCCTTGGGCTTTCTTCCTGGTAATTATAAAAGGGACACTGGCAGACCAAAGGAACCCTGAAAACAGCAAGATGACCCGGAGACCTGGCCGCCCGGGGACTTGGCCACTTGGGTCCTGTGTGCACAAGCGAACCTTCCTTCTGGTTCCAGTGTTTGTGCGTTTCTCCTTTCCTCCTCTGCAGGGACCCAACAGTTTATTTTGTATTTTTTTCCATTTTTTAGAATAGACTACTTTATTTACCTATTCGTAGTCGTTTGTATTGTTTTTAAAAATAGCGTGTCGTTTTGTACGTGTTCTGTTGAAGTGCTACTTCGGTGAGGCTACACTTCTCCACACGCAGTCGTGGCACAGTGTTGTACGACGGCAAGCATCAGTGTGCAAGTGCACCGTTCTCTTTGCTCAGAGCCTACTGATCAAGCAAGGCATTGCCCTGCCTGACTGAAGGAGAGAGGGAACCGCACAGGAGCGTAAGTAACAGGAGGCGTGATTTATTTGCATCCATTGTAACAGTCTATTCCGGTCTGCCCTCTGGCTCCAGGGATTCATGTGCAAAATATATTCACCCCTTCCAAAACCCTCAGTCTCATCCAACCCTGGCATTGAACTCCAAGGCCCCTGATCTCTTCATCTAGATCAGATTCATATGCAGAGGAGCTCTTTGGGTGGAGATTCTCTTTAACCAGACAACTGGGAACTAAGAAGATGATTTACATTTTCTCCCTCTTCCTCCCACACCTGCCATCAATTTTGAGAGCGACAGGAAAATCTGCATAACTCAATAATTGGATGAACAAAAGGTACAAAGAAGTCACTGGTCCATAGCATTGCTGAAATCTAGCTGGCCTATGCTCCAGGATTATGGAATGTTCTTTATTGGGTCATCCCGCTTCCGGGAAGGTTCCTTAATTCATTGCTCTCTGTTGTTCTTGGCTCTGCCTTTTGGATACTTGAGTCTGTCTTTCCTTTTTGAATAGACACACTACGTATCTGCAATTGAGTAGCCTTCCCAGCCTGTTTATTTTCATAGAAAATTCATTTTGACCTGCCTCTGTACATTTCAGTCCAAGCTAATTAGAAAAGACAAATTAAAAAGACAAAAGTATGGGGCGCCTGGGTGGCACAGCGGTTAAGCGTCTGCCTTCGGCTCAGGGCGTGATCCCGGCGATCTGGGATCGAGCCCCACATCAGGCTCTTCTGCCATGAGCCTGCTTCTTCCTCTCCCACTCCCCCTGCTTGTGTTCCCTCTCTCGCTGGCTGTCTCTATCTCTGTTGAATGAATAAATAAAATCTTTAAAAAAAAAAAAAAAAAGACAAAAGTAGGTAGCAGCGGTTTGTCCTTTGGGCCCGGGGGTGGGGGTGAGGAGGATGTGCCTTCCTTCTGTACCGTTTTAGTAGCAGTACTTTTGTTTTTGGAGGAGACACTGCTTCCTCCACAAAATATGTTATTGAAAATTTACAAAAATCCCAAACAAGATATCACAATTAACATCCTTTCATATGTCTGCGTAGAACAACACTCAGCTTCAATCTCTACATTGGCCTGGGCCCAGAAAATACGTGTGACTTGACACTCAAAAGAGAATAGATGAATTTCACAAAAAGGTCGAAAAACAAACCGGGTCAACTACTTTATTCACTTCGAGTTTGCTTTATACATTTAAAGTCTTCTCTTTTATAATTTTAAATATATGTCAGGGAAATACCTTAGAAAAACCAGTGTTTTAAAAAATACTTAGGCTGTTCGTTGTGAAGAGTGGGAGTTTAAACCACTGAAATATCTACAATCTAGACTTCCTACTTTTCATATAAAAAACTCTCCTAAGGTCCCAGAATCTCCTCGAAGCTGTTGTTAAGAGCCACCCAAACGGAATGCTGTTTTGACTTTATTTTGTTTATGCACAATGGAGCGGTGACGGCAAAATGAAGTTTGTAAAGTCATGGCTGAGGGGAAAATGGTGTTGTCTTTCTAGGAGCAGAGGGAAATCTCCCTGAATAATCTGAGGCCTGAAATGTTAGGCTCCTAGTGAATGATAAATACCCACATAAGAAATTATAATTAATGTGCTGTTGTCTAAGTATTAAGTGATTTATAATACGGGAACTATAAATGCCAATTAAACTAAATTAAATTAACTCTAAATGAGCAAAACCAATTTCTTTGGTGCAAAGCTCCATCTGAATCACTGGCATTATAAATGCAGGAGTTGTGTCTATTACATCCTGGCCGGTTTGATTGTACATGGAAATAAAACTTCCTAATGTCTTTAATGCTGTTTACTGTTTCTAAAATTTCCTCGTTTTGTGACTTTCGTTTCACAGATTTAGCTAATTTACATTTAGCTAATTTAGCCCCATATTATTCACTTTTGACCTCTGATTTTAAAAGTTATTAGAAATTAATGTACTTTTTGAAGTAAATTAAGACACTCGCATCAGTATTTTTATGGAAAATCAGCCCAATCTTGACCTGTAGAATAGAGAGAATAAGATTTATATTATTATCCTGAGATTCTAGTGTTCGGTCAAAGAGATCGTGAAAGGAGACATGAAATCAAAGAGATATGAAATCCTTCTGCAAAGGTGAAGGTTTAGAGTTGTCATTAATTAATAATTAATAACCTAGTTTCTTTATAATAAATATTCATTCTTGGGTGATGCTGGAGAGTTTTTACTATTGCGGCATCAGTATAACACATTCATATTTAATAAAAAATGGATATTTCTGCAGAAAAGTGGATCTCAGATTTCTCTAACACAAAAGCACCTTGACCTTTATTAGTTTAACTGTTTGTAAGTGGAGTGACCCAGAAGTCACTTGACAAGACATAATTTTTGATTCTTCTGAAGCGCAGATTTGAGAGAATTTGATGTTGCATGAGAAGAACTGGGTCAGCTAGTGCACTTCATTAACTAGGCAGTATTTATTTCTTGACATAGCTTGGTTGTTACTTTATTGAGAATGAAACAAAAAAAACCCCTACTAATTAGGACACTGCAAGCGACATTAAGCTCTCCCTGCTTCAACTTTAGTGGGTTTACGTTTGATATGATGTGTTTTCTGTTCCTCATCTGATCCTTGGTGACTTTAATGAGGTTTTTTTTTATAAGTCCTGATCTCCAAAGCGTCTGTTACTCATTTAAATCATGTTACTAAATGTATCAGTTGTATAAAAAGTTATACAGCCTATTAGAGCAGACATCCTTATACACAGCACCCAGCTAAGGAAAGAAAACTTTAGTAAGAAGATTGAAACCCTTGAGCCTCCTCCACTGTTACATGCCCTCACTGTAGCTGTCTCAAATTGGATGTTTCTCATTTCTATAAATTTCGTTATAAATTTACCACTCATACATTTACTTTCTAAAAAGAGCATAGTTTCTTTTACCTTTATGTAAGCAAATTATCCATCTCCTGTAACTTGGGTTTCTCATACTCAGTAGTATGTTTTGAGATTTATGCTTGCAGTTCTAGATGGAAATAATGAAATAAAAAAAATGAGAATACTCATTGTCACTGCTGTGTACTGTTCCATTGGGTATGCCACAGTATGTGGTAGCCTTCTAAAGGATGTTTTCATTGTTTTGGTAATAACAAGCCAAGTGGCCATAAACGTTTTACATGTCCCCTGGTGTGCGTGCTCCAGGGCAAATGCCTGAGAAAGAAATTATTGCTGGTGTGCACATTCTTAACCTACAGGATTTTGTCCAATTATTATTTGCAGTGGCTGTATCAGTGCACATACCTACACCTATTTTGTGAGTTCTCGTTTTTATATTTTCTCAATTCTTGGTAACATGAGACTTGTCACTTTTGCCAATTTGTAGATACTTCAAGTTAACTCAGTTGGTCTTGATGAGTATTACCTGATTTTCAGTGTGGTTGAACATCTTTAAATATTTGGGTAAGACTTCTGTGTCCCTTTTTTAATGCAATATCTGTTCTTGTCATTCTTAATTTTATACTGGGTTACTTTTCTTTTTCTTAGTGATTCGTAGCTCTTTATATCACCAGAATTTTAATCTATGTTCATTTATATTGGTAGCAAATACCTTGGCCAGTATTATGGTTTGCCTTTTTCTTTTTTTCTTTTTTTAAAGATTTATTTATTTGAGAGAAAGACAGAGAGAGACAGAGAGGGAGAGGGAGATGGGGATGGGCAGAGGGAGAGGGAGAATCCCAACTAGTCTCCTAGCTGAGCCAGAGCCCGTGTTGGGCTAGATGTCACCACCCTGAGATCATGACCTGAGCCTAAACCAAGAGTCAGGCGCTCAACCAACAGCACCACCCAGGTGCCCCTGCCTTTTTATTTTCTTTGTGGTATTTTTCATATGCATTTTTATAAAAACTCTTAAAGTAGTTGACTTTTTAAACATTTTCCTTTATCATTTTTGCTTCTTGTATCTTGCTTAAGAAATTTTTTCCTGGGGCGCCTGGGTGGTGAAGTCATTAAGCGTCTGCCTTCGGCTCAGGGCGTGATCCCGGCGTTTCGGGATCGAGTCCCACATCGGGCTCCTCAGCTGGGAGCCTGCTTCTTCCTCTCCCACTCCCCTGCTGTGTTCCCTCTCTCGCTGGCTGTCTCTCTGTCACATAAAAAAAAAAAAAATTCCCTATATTCACCTTATAAAGATATGGCCCAATAGTTTCATCTATTGTTAAAATATTTAATTTTTACATTTCTTCCTTTAGCCCACATAAAATCATTTCTGTGTCTGTGTAGTAGAAATCCAACTTCATGTTTTCCCTGTGGTTGATCAGCTGAGAAGCTTCTGACTGAAGAACCTATTCTTTCTCCATTTAGCTACTACGTTACTTCTATACTAGTTAATTTTCCGTATATACATGTGGGCCTGTTTCTAAGCTCTTGTACTGATCTATCGGTCTAATAATAATTAAAAATATCTTTGCTCCTCTCCACCTATCGCCCTTCAGTATAAAATTTCAAGTTAGCTTGCCAAGTTTCATGAAAATATCTATCCCAATTTTTATTGGATTTCCTTATTTGATTTTGGTCAATTTAGTAACCACTCTGATTTCCTCATCAATCAGTTATCAAAATGGTGAAAAACTGTAGTGCTTAATTTTTTGGTGAGGGAGAGCTAAACAAGTTAGAACAGTATCATGGACACAGTGCATGCCTAATGAAAGTCAGCTTTTGTTATAGATTGTTTCGAAGAGGGTTTGACATCTTTATGATATCGAGTCCTCTTACAAGTGAAAATGGTAAATATTTATGTAAGTCTTCTTTACGATCTTTCAATAAAGTCCATAATTTTCATACACCTCTTTTATTAGATTTTATTCTTAGGTACATTACTTTTATTCTTTTAGTAGTTGCATAATAATTTAACAAGCATTTTTCTGTTAGTAAAGAACCAATGGGATTCTAGGTTGAACTTTCTTTTCTCTACTTATTTTGAAGATACTATTCTATTATCTTCCAGGTTTCTTCGTTGCAGTTGAGGCATGTGCTGTCATTATAATTTATGTTCCTTTATAGCAGATCTTTCTTTTCCGTTTCTTCTCATTCATCTCTTTTCTTTGATATACTGCAGCCTCAGTAATTTTTGTGGAAGTCAATTTATTGAGCAGGCTTAAATATATATTTTCATAAATTCTAAAAAAAATTCACCAACCTCTTTATATTGTCTTTCTCCCATTCTCTCTCTATTCCCTAGCAACTCCAATGAGCTGCTTAATGTTATCTATCTCTTTGCTTCTTTAGATAATTTTGGGTGATTCTTGGTAAAACTTCTCATTGCCTAATTTTCTTCCAGGTTGATCTAATATGATGCTTAATTTTTACACTGGATTTTTAACTTTAATAGTCATATTTATTATATGGAAATTATTTTTTTTTCAAATATAACTTCTGCAGTGTCTTTTTGCTCATATTTGAAATATCCTCTTTTATTTACTTTTTAGAGAGTTAATTATCTTATATTGCACTCCTGATTGCTTTATTCTTACCTGTATATTTCTTTTCCTTCCTTCCTTCCTTCCTTCCTTCCTTCCTTCCTTCCTTCCTTCCTTCCTTTTTTTTTTTTCCCAATTTTGAGCTCATATTTGAGTGCTATTTATCTGTTGGGATTCCAAGGATCCTGGGTTGAGACTACATTTTTTTTTAGAGAGCATATGTGCTTATTTGCTTCTGCTTAGATTGGAGATCAATGCAGAATGGATTTACATTAATTTCCAGAGGTAGGTTTTCCCAAATGTAAATTGAAACTGAAAACTGGTGGGTTGTGTAGCCTATGGTCATGAATTCTCTGGGCGACTTTGTTTTTCTACTGAGAGCAAAGCCAGGTAAAAGAAGTTTCCCTGTTTCATCCCTTTGCCAGCCAACCATCCCCTACTTTATCCCATGTTCTCATCTTGGGGAATATCCAAAGCCTTTTTCATTTCCTTAATGAGCCATTAAATAGAAGGTTTTAAGTAATCCTGGCAAATACTTATCCTGAGGGCAGTCAGGGCTCAATGTCCCAGCTTTTCTCCCTATTATTTTTGTCAGTTTTCTTTCTTGTGGGCTCAGCTCTGCATAGGTAACATTATATTGGGGGAAAAGAAGAGTTTTTAAGGCTATTGAGCTACCCAGATTGTTGAAAATGAAAGCCAACATAGTGTGCTATAAGAATACTGAAAAAACGTTTTAATATAGTAGAAGACATTTTTAGGATCCTTGTTTGGGAAATTAAGAAAAAAAAAAAACATTTGCAGTTGCCCCTAAGTTTCAGTTATTTTTTATTCTAATGTAAGCAGAGTCGTTAAGTCCTATACTCATAGTCTTCTATGTTCTCGAATGTTGAAAAGAATCTCCCGTAATTGAATCTCTAAATTGAAAGAGATCTTTGAGATCTTCTGGGTTTCAACAACAAAACAACAACAATCACAAACAACAGCCAAATCAAAACCTCTTTACAATTTTTTAGAATCTTGCCATTTATCAGACACTGTGCTTAGTACTTAATTTTTCTCTTTAAACTTACTTTTGCTTTAACTTTATTTTTTTAAGATCTCAGACAAGTACTTGTCTGACGTCCACTGGGACATCTCTGTGTCAGTGTGCCCCAGCATTTTACCTCTATGGCCATCAAGTCCTTAAAAATGTGAAGTGAATCATCTAAAGCGATAGTGGGTGTTGCGTGGTCTGGCTCCAATTCAGCATTACTTTTACTACATGTTTTCTTAATGGAAAAATTATCTTGTTTACGTCTTACATATTTTATAAGATCTCTTTAAAAATTCAGCGAAGTTGGGTAATTTTTTCTCATTTAATAGATAATTTAACTTACTATTAGAAACAAGACAAATATTCTCCATCTAGTCTGTATTCAAATATTTGCTTATTTCTTCCGGTAATGGTATTGAGGAGATTAGGAACATTTTGATGAATCAGAAGGGCACATTTGGTATTTTCTCATGAGGCCTTATCTTTCTTTACCCCATATGACTTTTTGGATATTTTGAGTAAGTTATGTCTTTTAATTTTGTTTAGATATTGGGAGTAGGTTGCAATTATAACTAGAATGTTGAGCAGAAACACAAGTAAACTTGAGCCTTGCTAGTTTAAGGGTGAAATAATGAAAAGTCATGTACTCCCATTAAAATATTTATATTTGACCTTTACCTTTTTCTACTGCTTCATTGCTATCCCGTGTGTGAAGTGGCAAAAAGTAAATTGGAGCTCTGTTTTGATCAGTGCCGAGAAGACAGCAAAGATTGGATTCAGAATCAAATCAGTCTGGTCAGGAATCTTCTACATGAAGAAAAATGGTTTTCCTGAATGTGGGCTCTTTTTAAAAGATACAATTAATTAATTGATTATTTTAAGTTTTTATTTTAATTCCAGTTAGTATACAGTGTAATTTAGTTTCAGGTGTACAATATAGTGATTGAACACTTCCATACAACACCCAGTGCACCCCTTAATCCCCATCACCTGTTGCACTCATCCTCCCCGCACCTCCCCTCTGGTAACAATCAGTTTGTTCTTTTTTTTTTTTTTTTTTTTTAAGATTTTATTTATTTGAGAGAGAATGAAAGCATGCATGCATGAGAGCAGGGAGGGGGTAGAAGGAGAGGGAGAGGGAGAAACAGACTCCCCTCTGATGGGGAGGCCGATGCAGGGATGGATCCCAGGACCCAGAGATCATCACCTGAGCCTAAGTCAGAGGCTTAACCGATGGAGCCACCCAAGTGCCCCCATCAGGTTGTTCTTATAGTTGAGTCTGTTTCTTGATTTACCTCTCTCTTTTTTCCTTTCCTCATCTGTTTGGTTTCTTAAATTCCACATATGAGTGAAATCATATGGTATTTGTCTTTCTCTAACTGACTTATTTCACTTCACATTATACTCTCTAGCTCCATCCATGTCATTGCAAATAGCAAATTTCATTCTCTTTTAATGCTGAATAATATTCCATTGTGTGTGTGTGTATATATATATATATTTATATGCCGTATCTTCTTTATCCATTCTTGGGTTGCTTCCATATTAAAAGATATAATTTAAATATGTTCCTTAAAAATTTCCCAGAATAATGTGGACATAAGCAAATAAGGACATATATAGTAAAAAAATGCCTTAGGTTTTAGTCCCTGAGCATTGCTGAAAATAAAGTCAGTGCCCCCAGGGACTATGTTAAATTTATGAAAATTAAACCACTTATTACAATTGTTTAGAGATACCAAATTCATAAGACTTTGTTTAATTATTTGATATGGTTATGGTGACTACATTATGCAGATTCCTACCATGCCCCATTTCATTTTGTGCTGGACGTAGACATACAGATAAGAAAGTAATATATCAGTTAGTGAAATTCAAGATTTTTAAGAAGCCCTGGTTATGTGACTAAATTCATATATCAATACTTATTTTCACTTAGTTTGTTACTTTATTTTCTTGTGACTTGTTAACAGAAAAATCGTAATAAAGATACAATCCATAAATTATAAATATCTATAAATATAATTTCTAGCTGGATTATTTAACCTATTTGGATGTGTGTCATAGGGTAACATGAAAGTACACACACACTAGAGGTCTGTACATTAAGAATATATATTAGAAAAGAATTTTAAATAAAAAGCTGGAAAGATTATTTTCCTCAATACCTGTTTGACTTAAGATATCTATCACTACATCACTACTCTGGAATTCATTTTCTCATCTATTATAGTATGTTTTCCTCTTTTCCTTGTGTGACATTTCTAGTTACTTCCAGTCTGTTTGAGTTCAATCTAGCTCTATTACCACTAGCTGTGTGAACTTGGGAAATTCTGTCTCTCTGTATGGTAGTTTTTTGGGAGGATTGAATGACTTGATACATGTGAGCCCTAAGAAGGGTTTCTGGTACATAATGTTTTATCTGAGTGTTGGTTATTAGTTCAAAGAATAATGGTCATGTAGAGATGAGACTCACTGCACTTATTTCCAAGGCTTTGTCTTTTCTTTTCTTTCTTTTTTTTTTATTCCATCCCATTAAAGCATGGGTTCTGGTTATACAATGTTACAATAGTAATATACAACATAGTGTCACAATTTACTTGAAGGGGAATTTTATCTTACAAAAAAACACTATATAACTTCACAAATGATTTGGCAAAGTCCTGTCAAATTAGATTATGATTGCAGTTGGTCCAGTGCTGCTGAAAATTCTTTGAGAGCGTGAAAGATGTTGCGTAAGAGAAAATTGTCCTCAAAAAAAAAAAAGGAAAAGAAGGTTATACTCATGCACACATATATGTAGATTTCTCCCTTCTTCATTAATATTTTTGGACACTCTGCAAGATTAGCGTTCAGAAAAGTACATCCCTGGCTGATTACATTACTGCTTTCTACTATGTTACCCTTGATGGAACTATTTCACAGGGGTAGGCCAGCCATTTTGTGTATATATTTGTCCAGAAGTTCTCTCACTTTCATGTAAGACTTTGTATTGTTCCCATTGATAAAAGAATTCGTTGTTATATTACTGAAGTATGGCATATACTAAAACATCGTTCTTAACATTAAAAAAAAAAATCAGAACGTATTCTTTGATTCTTTAAAAAATTGTGTTAGAAGTTCTGGTCTTCCCCATGTTTTTTGTTTTCACAACATTATCTGTTAGGGACCTGGCAACTACTAGTGGCTGTGAAAAAGGCAGGCAACCAAACTGAATAGTTTAGACTCCAGTATAGATTTTTGTTTCTGCTTTATGTTTTCGCCATTTGCATTTAAGTTAGCCACCTTAAAATTGCCAAATCTTCAATTTACTCTGTGATTTATGTACAAAATTACACGTGTTCTCTAGAACAAGGCATCCATTCACTGAGATATCTTTGAAATGATGGCCTTAACTGAATTCATATGTGTCTATTTTCAGTAATCATGTGCAGCTGAAATCACGTATGGTGTAAGCATAAGATATATACAATGTTAATATTTTTCCTTGCAAATAGCTTTCAGCTACTCATTTCTATTTTTTCCAGCTTTGTTTTTCAGAGAAATTAGTTATTGCAATAGTAATTTACACTGAGCTTTTGTGCTGTCTTTCCTGAATGCCTCTTGTTCAGCTATTCATTTGTTGTCCACTTGCTTTCATCGCTCTGAATAGTTTTTCTCTGTCCCTGGCTCTTACTAATGGAGAATTATTGCTCAGCTAATTAATTTTTCCTTTGCCTTGTTGCACCTATGGCATGCTGGGAGTAGGGTATGAATAATTTTAGAACCATATTGTTAATGACTAAATATTGATGTTATATAACTTGTATTATGTTTTCTCCTACTTTTTTTTCATTCTCTAAGTGAAGTGGAAAACTGGAACAATTATTCATACAATACATGGGCTTTTTAAGAGCCAGTATATTATGGGAAAGAAAGAATTATGAACTGTATAAAAGGGTTTAATTTTATATATTGATTAAATGTATAAGATAATTATTCAAATTATCACTCAATTTTCATTGCATGGAAACCAGATAATGGTGTATACTTTTCAATTTAATATTAATTTAAGAAATGTAACAGAAATTTAAAAAATAAGGAGAAATGATATCTCAAAGTAGAATGGTCCAAAGATGAGTTGAGTAAAATTATTACAAAAATAATGGCTTTCTACATAGAAAAATCCCAAAGAATCAACCCAAAAGCTCATAGAACTGATAGAAGAGTTGAATAATATCACTAGATATCAAAGTATCATATTTTAAAACTTAAATTCCAGTTAGTTAACATGCAATGTAATCTTAGTTTGGGGTATAGAATTTAGTGATTCACCACTTACATACAACACCCAGTGCTCATCACAAATGCCCTCCTTAATACCCATCTCCTATTTAACCCATCCTCCCACCCATCATGGGCAGAAGACATGAATAGACATTTTTCCAAAGAAGACATACAGACACATGAGAAGATGCTCAACATCACTCATCATCCGGAAATAAAAGTATTATTTTAAAGCCAATAGCTTTCTTACCTGCTAGCAGTACCTAATATAGAAATATAAAGAAAACATTTCTGACAATAGTAATAAAACTACAAAGCATCTAGGGATAAACTTAATCAGAAGTGTACAAGGTATGAATAAAAGTGTAAAACTTTACTGAAAATCACAACAGTTCTAAGTCAATAGAGATTGGCTATACAGTTAATGGTGTTGTAAGTGTTAATCTCTGCTAATTAATGTGTGTTTCAATCCAATCCTAACCAAAATTTAGAAGAGAAAAATGTAAATCAATAGGCAAAATTACACTGAAAGCAATTGAAAATGGTTATTTTTAAAAGGAGAAGTAATTAAAAATACTTGCTTCCTTCTTGAGAAATAGACTTAAGCACAAAAGGGATCTTGGAGGTGATAAAGGTACCATTTTAAAATTGAGGGGAAATCAATAAAGTTAAATTAAAGGCGTTGGAATATTGAATATCCATGTAGGAACAAAGTTAGATTCTACCTTGCATAAAATCCAAATATTAATAATAGAAGAATTAGTTATGACAAGAATAATCATGAAATCAAACAAAAATTTTTGAAGAACTTAGGCTGTCAAATTCTTGTTATACAAGACACAAAATCTAGGAGGCATCAAGAAAAAGACTGAGAATTTGATTACAAATATCAATATTTTTTTAAAGACTTTATTTATGTGAGAGAGAGAGAAAGTGAGAGTGTGCACACGCGATACAGGGAAGCGGCAGAGGGGGAGGGAGAGGATCCCAAGCAGACTCTACTCTCAGCACGCAGCGCTACTCGGGGCTTGATCTCAGGAGCTCATGACCCTGAGATCACAACCTGAGCCAAAATCAAGAGTCAGCTGCTTAGCTGACTGAGCCACCCAGGTGCCCCTACAAATATTATAAACAAAGTAAAAGAGAAAGGAAGAAAAAAATATGACCTTTACATATAAAGGCAATTAAACATATCAAAATGTAGGCAGTAAACTGATAGTAAAAAAATATGCAGAATATAGGAATAGACCATTAAAAGAGAAATATATAAAAATAAATGCACTTTCTCATTAATGATGGAAATCCACATTTTCCTGTTTACCAGGGGGAGTGTAGTACAATGGATTATAGGGCAAGATCTGGAGTCTGGCTGCTTGGGTTTGACCCCCTCTGTATCATCTTCTAGAGGTGTTATCTCAGAAAATTACCTTGTTTTCAAGTTTTTTTTCATCTGTAAAATGTATAATATCAGGCCTCATGTAGATATGATTTTTAAAAGAGCTCTTACTTGAAAAGCCCTGAGTAATACCTTCTATCACAAGGGTACAAAACTTAAGTTGTCATTTTTAAAACAGCAGTGAAATGCTATTATCACATGATAGATTAGAAAAAATTAAATGGGTAAAACCATCAGCTGTTGATGAAGAACCCCCCAAAATAAGAATTTATCTTTTTTTTTGCTGACAGGGATGCGAATTGGTACACTGTATTTAGGTGATGATTTGATGGCATTGATAACATTTTATCCAGCATAATGTTCAACCAAGCAATTCCACTTTCTTTTTTCTTTTTTACTGAAGAATAGTTGATATACAATATCCTGTGAGTTTCAGGTGTACAACGTAGTCATTTGATGAGTCTCTATGTTATGCTGTGTTCACTACCAGGGTAGCTACCACCTGTCACCATACAACACTAATATAATACCATTGGCTATATTACCCTATGATATACCTCACATCCCCATGACTTATTCTTCCCATAGTTGGAAGCCTGTATCTCTCTCTGTCCTTCATCTGTTTTGCCCATCCCTTACTCCCTCCACTCTGGCAACCATCAGTTTGTTCTCTGTATTTATAAGACTGCTTCTGCTTTTTGTTTGTTGTTTATTTTTTATTCATGTTTTGCTTTTTAGATTCCACCTATAAGTGAAATCATATGGTATTTGTCTTTCTCTGTCTGACTTATTTCTGAGTATAATACCCTCTAGGTCCATGCATGTTGGCACAAATGGCAACGTCTCATCATTTTTTATGAGTGAGTAATATTCCATTGTGTATGTATACAAATGGTTATTGTGTGTGTCTCTGTGTGTGTGTGTGTGTATAACACATCTTTATCTATTCAAATATCAATGGACATTTGGATTGTTTTTATATCTTGTCTATAAATAATGGAAATAAATAATGGTTATAAATAATATATATAAATGATATAAATAATGTAATAAGTATAGGGCTATGTATACCTTTTTGAATTAGTATTTCCATTTTCTTTGGGTAAATACCCAGTAATAGAATAACTATATTATTTGGTATTTCTATTTTTAATTTTTTGAGGAACCTCCATACTGTTTTCCACAGTGGCTGTACCAATTTACATTCCTACCAAAAGTGCATGAAATTTCCTTTTTCTCCACATCCTCACCAACACTTATTTCTTGTCTTTTTGATGCTAACCATTCTGCAAGGTGTAAGGGGGTATCTTATTGTGGCTTTGATTTGCATTTCCTTGATTAGTACTGTTGAGCATCTTTTCATGTATTTTTTTGGCCATCTGTAAGTCTTCTTTGGCAAAAATGTCTATTCAGGTCCTCTGCACATTTTTAATTGGATTATTTGGGGGGGTATTTTGGTGTGGAGCTGTGTAAGTTCTTATTATATTTTGGATATTAACCCCTCATCAGATATATAATTTGCAAATATCTTCTCCTATTCAGTACGTTGCCATATTGTTTTATTGTTGTTGTTGTTGTTGTTGTTTTGGTTTTTTAAGTTTTTTTTTTATTATGTTATGTTAGTCACCATACAGTACATCATTAGCTTTTGATGTAGTGTTCCATGATTCATTGTTTGCATATAACACCCAGTGCTCCATGCAATACATGCTCTCCTTAATACCCTTCACCGGGCTAACCTATCCCCCCACCCTCCTCCCCTCTAAAACCGTCAGTTTGTTTCCAGGAGTCCACAGTCTTTCATGGTTCATCTCCCCCTCTGTTTCCCCTGCCTTCATTTTTCCCTTCCTTTCCCTAACAGTCTCCCTGCTATTCCTTATGTTCCACAAATAAGTGAAACCGTATGATAATTGTCTTTCTCTGCTTGACTTACTTCACTTAGCATAATCTCCTCCAGTCCCATCCATGTTGACCATATTGTTTTGTCGATCATTTTCTTCACTGTGCAATGCTCTTTATTTTTGTATAGTCCTGATAGTTTATTTTTCTCCTTGTTTTACTTGCCTGAAGAGGCATATCAAAAAATGTTGCTAAGTCCGATGTCAAAGAAATTACTGCCTATTTTTTCTTTTAGGAGATTAATGGTTTCTTATCTCACATTTAGGTCTTTAATCCATTTTGAGTTTATTTTTGTGTACGGTAGAAGAAAGTGGCCCAGTTTCATTCTTTTGCATGTAGCTGACCAATTTTCCCAGCACCATTTATTGAAGAGACTGCCTTTTTTTTCCTTTGTATATTCCTGCCTCCTTTGTCATAGATTAATTGACCATACAAGTGTTGGGTTATTTCTGGGCTCTCTATTCTGTTCCATTGATCTATATGTCTATTTTTGTGCCAGTACCATGTGTTTTGATTACTACAGCTTTGTGTATATCTTGAAATCTTATATTTTGATACCTCCAGATTTGTCATTCTTTCTCAAGATTACTTTGGCTATTCAGGGTCTTTTATAGTTCCATACAAATTTTAGTATTATTTGTTCTAGTTCAGTGAAAAGTGCTGTTAGAAATGCCATTTTTAATAATCTGTTCTGCAAAAATATTAGCACAGGTGCACAAAGATGAACATACAGACACGTTTGCTGCAGCAACCCTGTTTATAGTAGCAAAAATTCAGGACAATTTAAATGTCCTAGTTAGGGAATATTGATGAAATTGTGATATATCCAAACCAGGTAATTCCAGGGAGTAGTTTAAAAGCATGAACTAAGTCTGTATCAGCATTGTAATTTCTTCGTCAAATGTCAAAGCAAGACACAGGACAATTGTTCCGTGCTCTCCTTAATTAAAAACATAACAAAATCAGAAACAAAGAAAATCAACTCTAACTAGAACTTCAGCCGTGGAAGTATACATGCCAAATGGTTGTTAATAGGGGTTACTTCTGGGAAAAGAAGGGAGAGTGATGGGAATTATAGCCTGTTAATGAACATACTTATTTAAATTTGTGTGAGAGTTTATTCCTATTATTTTTGAGTTATAAACATTTTATTTATGTTATTAAGATAAATGCAAGGGCCAAAACATAAATAAATTACTAGTCTTTTCTTGAGGAAACTCTTCACACCATTAGTTCTGCACTTGCTCCTCTTACCGAAGTGAGTACAGCAACGAAGCAAAACCTTTAGATGATGTTAGAGTGAAGTGCCATGTTCCCTTGACAAACATTAGGGCATCATTTTACCAGAACCAGTGCATCAAGTGTGAATGAGTCCATTGTGCTGAAGTTAATTCCTCCAGTTACTTAGCAATTTAGGAATGTAGGCTAATGGTCCAGAGCATTTCTTAGTACATTTACATAATTGCTTGTTATATGATAGTCGAAAATTTTTCCTTCATTTAATAAACCTTGATGAGTTAACATATAAATGCTGAGGCATATAACTAGAAACCCTCTCACTTGCCAACAAATGGATGAGCAAGAAAGTTCTGGGAAAGCTTCAGAAACACTTTGAACCATCCAAAAGAAAGAGGGTTATCAGATCTAATTTGAGAGCATCCAGACAGGTAAAGCAATAAAGTCTGTCTCTTCCTTTTTTTGCATGTCACCTAAAGGAAAATTCTTTTAAGTAGAAAACCTTCTAGTTATTTGAAAAGTTTTCAAATATTAAAAAAAAGACTGATTACAACAGCTAACATTTTTATTTGTAGCGAAATACCATCAAATCTGTATTTGGCAAAAAAACAAAACAAAACATAGTCCTTCCATTTTGTACATTCTAATTACAATCGTATAAGAGAGGTGACATTTCTTTAGGCATCAAGATCAAGAGTGGTTTGGAGTCTAGGCTATCTCTAGTGGGCAAAAGGTAGAGATAGACATGAAATAGAAAAGCAAAATACTGAAGGAAGAAACAGGACAAATGGAAAGGAGAAGAAATATAAAAAGAAGAAAGAATAAAAGGAAGAAAGACTAATAAAACTTGCAGAGAATGACAGAATTTAATCTGCAAAAAGTTATCATATCTCACACTCAGTTTTACAAGAGTTAAGCTTGCGATGAATAATAAATATGCACTACCTGACATTTTGTATAATTTCTCTCTTTGATGTTTGGCTGTACAGGCCCAAGTTTGAGCTCGATGGGACCTCTGAGGGCACTGAGACATTTGAAAGCTGCAATTTGCCAGAAGCGTACAGCTGGCTGGTGTCACAACTGGGATTAGATGCCAGGCCTCCAGACATTCTGCCTGGCACTCTTTATCCACAACATTCAAATCACAGCAGGGCATGCAGTGCCCAGAGTTTACATAGAGCATAAGCTGAGCAAGAATTTGCAGAGAGTAGAACTCTGCGTATTCAGGAGGAGGAAATACATGTCCAAGGGTTGAAGAATGGGACTATCTTTTGTGAAATAGCATCTTATATAAACAGAGGTAATTCTCTTTTCGCTTATGTGTCCAGAACCCATCATTAAAAAATTCACATGAGAGTTATTGCTTATTACTGCCAGGACTACTATTGCTTGCTGTCCCCAATGATGAATGAAGCCAGAATAAACGTTATAGATTTTTTAAAGCTGCATATAATATGGCAACAGCAATAAACTTATGACATTTCACCTCACTCAGCAAACATAACAGGAAGGTCAGGAAGGATAAATGTGTGTTAGAGGGAAAGAAAAAAATGTGTTATTACAACTTTATAATCTTCTACTACTGGGTGATGATGCTACATCCCATTTACTACTTGTATGAAGAATGGAATCAAAATATATGCAAAGGAGAAGCAATTTATCTTAGTAAAGATTTGTGGCAGGGCTATAGGAAAAATCATTAGTGAGGCAATTTATAGGAAATGTCATTGTGGTGTCTCTGTATTATTCTTCACATTTTCTTTGGCTCTTGAGGTTTTCATTCAATAGCTAGATAGTGAGTATCTTTGCTGGGAACCGTGCTGGCCTCTGAGAAGCGGGAGTAGGTGCAGAACAGTTGGCTTTTGAAAAGATGAGAATTTTGTAAGAGCTGCTAACTGCTAGCTCCGGAGGGGGAGATCCTTCCTGTCCACTGACAGGGAAAGAAGGTGCCCCCCCATAGATATGAGAACTTCAAAATAACCCCATTAATGGAAAGTAGATAGTTTTACTTCATCTCACTATGAGAACAGGCTATTGTATTTACTTAGATTTTCCAAGAAGAAAGGAAACTATAGTGTTTTTTTGTTTTGTTTTGTTTTTTTACATGGAAAGGAACTGTCACAGGTGCTGTCTGTTACAACAATTACCTTTTTTTGAAGGAATACATGTTGTTTATGATAAGTTCTCAGGCATGAACAACTCCGTTGAATTAGAGAAGTAAGACATTTGAGATTGGAGACTACCTGAGGATATGTTCAAGTACAACATGTCTTACTGGACTTATGTCCAAGAAAGAAGTTCACTTGTTCCATTAGCTTTCCAAGTGCACTATTTATTTTTTAAGGTTAGTAACTTCACCTCTCTTGGTGCACATTCTCCACATATCGAATATATTTTGAAAGCTTCAAATAATAAGATTTTACAAATGTTTCAGGGTTTGTCTTCTCATAGTGATGATTATGGTATTTTGGGGTTGGTTTGTTTGTTTTCCTATTATGAGAACTAAGAGACAAAATATCACGGGTAATTTTAAATGAATACTAGTTATTTTGCAGTATGATAGTGAAGGATGAAAATATTGTCCTGACACGATTACCCCAGTATCAACAGAAATGAAATTTCATTGTCGGAAGCTCTTTTATATCTTTGGTATCCAGTTGGTTTGAATCACATATTCATTCAACAAATACGTAATGGTGTGCTTGTGAAAATTCCTGGGTATTGCAGAGAATATAAAATGCCTCTGGTTGGATTTTCTGTCACTAGCACATTTATTTCATGAAATATTTCCCCCAGCATTTCTCTCTGTATTATCTAATTTAAACTTTAAACCATTCCTCCAGGTTAGGCAGGAGAGGAATTAGTATCCTCACTGAGTAGACTAGGAAACAGGCTCATGTTCAGTGACTCCTCCTACCAGATGACCAGAGAAGGATGAAACTGGCCTTCCAATTCAGGTATTATTTTGCTCTCACACTGAACTCTGCTCTCGAGGAGGTCGCAGATCACCCTCTCCCTTCTTCCCCACACACATACACATACTCACTCAAACATACTGTACTTCATACTGTACCCCCCCATGGGGGAGGGGCTCATATTGGGAAAATCATATTCAGTTGATGGTAAGCAGGACAGCCTTCATGGAGGAATTGGTATTTTATCACATGACATTTGTCAAGTGCTTGCTGTGTGCCAAGTATGAGATAAACAGCACTTCATTGTCTGCTGTCAGTTAGCTCAGAGGGAGGGAAAGCCAAACAATGATAACTCAGGCTAACATGCAGAAATGCAGATTGCTTTAGAATAGCACGTAGGAGAGTCGTGTAACTCAGAACACACAGAGCAGCTAACACCTGAGAACTGTTACATATATTATTCTCTAAGCAATGGGGAGACATCGATGGATTGTAAGCAGGAGCGTTACATCTGCCACGATAGGAAAGAGATTTATTATAAAGGGGGCTATTTGGGAAGTTACTGCAGCAATCCAGTCAATAAATGTTTGAGGACCATATGAAGGCAATGCCAGAGGAGCTGGAGAAGACAGATTTGAGAAGTCAAAGGAGATAGTGTTGGTGAGAATTTGTATGCTGGGGATTAAGGAAAGGAGGAAGTCCAGAGTGATCCTCACATTTGGAAAAGAAAGGTTTTGTTTTAATACATGAACGCTTGCCTTATGGAATTGGTGAATTTTATGCTAAAGAAAAAAGACAAATAAAATCCTGATGCATGATTAATAAATAGTTAATATCAACATTGATTAGAACCCAGAATTTAATAAGTAGGGAGGTCACAAGAGACATATGGAGCTTACTAGTTGCCAACACTATTGCAGCTCATTTTTTCTTTTCTTTTTTTTTTAAGATTTTATTTATTTATTTGACAGAGAGAGAGAGAGAGAGATCACAAGCAGGGGGTAGTGGCAGGGACAAGGGAGAGGGAGAAGCAGACTCCCCACTGAGCAGGGAGCCCGACATGGGGCTCGATCCCAGGACTCTGAGATCACCACCTGAGTTGAAGGGAGACGCTTAACCCACTGAGCCACCCAGATGCTCCTCATTTTTTCTTTAATACTGCTCCATCTCACAGTGAGGTGGATGGGTAGGTAACATTATTATCCTCTGTTACAGATGACTAAATTGAGACTGTGAAGTAAAGTAACTTGCCCAATAAATCCAGATAGATAATAGCAAAGCAGGGATTCAATCCCTGGTTCAGTCCCTCACTGTTATCCTCTACAACTACTACATCTAAGGTCAGAGCCCCAAGATCTGGGCTAGAGAATAATAATTTTTCTATGGTATTTAATATTTGATATTGAAGTTATAGGCTTTTAGACAGTGTAAAATAGTGCTGAGTATTTTATGTATTTTTTCTTTGTTTTAATTCTAGAAAACTCACACGAGGTCTTTCTTGAAAGAATTAAACATTTTAATTAATTATACCAGCAAGGAAATAAATATGAAATAATTTTGAAAATATGTGATTTCATTGGTCTATGTGTCTGTTTTTGTGCCAGTACCATGCTGTCTTTGTGATCACAGCTTTGTAGTACAGCTTGAAATCTGGCATTGTGATGCCCCCAGCTTTGTTTTTCCTTTTCAACAATTCCTTGGTGATTCGGGGCCTTTTCTGGTTCCATACAAATTGAAGGGCTATTTGTTCCAGTTCTTTGAAAAATGTCATTGGTATTTTGATCGGAATAGCATTGAAAGTGTAGATTACTCTGGGTAGCATAGACATTTTAACTATGTTAATTCTTCCGATCCATGAGCATGGAATATTTTTCCATCTTTTTGTGTCTTCTTCAATGTCTTTCAAGAGTGATTTGTAGTTTCTAGAATATAGATCCTTTACGTCTCTGGTTAAGTTAATCCAAGATAACGTATGGTTTTTGGTGCTATTGTAAATGGGATGGATTCCCTAATTTCTCTTTCTTCAGTCTCATTGTTTGTGTATAGAAATGCAACTGATTTCTGAGCATTTATTTTGTATCCCGCCACATTCATGAATTGCTCTATAACTTCTAGTAGTTTGGGAGTGGATTCTTTTGGGTTTTCCATATAGAGTAGCATGTCATCTGCGAAGAGAGACAGTTTGACTTCTTCTTTGCCAATTTGGATACCTTTTATCCCTTTTTGTTGTCTGATTGCTGTTGCAAGGACTTCCAGTACTATGTTGAATAATAGTGGCATGAGTGGGCATCCTTGTCGTGTTCCTGATCTTAAGGAAAAGGCTTCCAGCTCTTCCCCATTGAAAATGATATTTGCTGTAGGCTTTTCATAGATAGTTTTTATGAGATTGAGGAATGTGCCCTCTATCCCTACACTCTGAAGGGTTTTAATCAGGAAAGGATGCTGTATTTTGTTAAATGCTTTTTCTGCATCTATTGAGAGGATCATATGATTTTTAGCTTTTTTCTTGTTGATATAATCTATCACACTGATAGATTTGCGAATGTTGAACCATCCTTGCATCCCAGGGATGAATCCCACTTGGTCATGATGGATAATCGTTTTAATGTACTGTTGGATTCTATTAGCAAGGATCTTGTTGAGAATTTTGGCATCCATATGCATCAGGGATATCGGTCTGTAATTCTCGTTTTTGATGGGGTCTTTGCCTGGTTTGGGGATCAAGGTAATATTGGCCTCATAGAATGAATTTGGTAGCTTTCCTTCTGTTTCTATTTTTTGAAATAGCTTTAGGAGAATAGGTATTATTTCTTCTTTGAATGTTTGGTAGAATTCCCTGGGGAATCCATCAGGCCCTGGCATTTTGTTTTTTGGAAGGTTGTTTATCACTGTTTCAATCTCTTCATAATTAATTGGCCTGTTTAAAAAATCAATTTCTTCCTGTTTCAGTCTTGGTAGTTTATAGGTTTCCAGGAAGTCCTCCATCTCTTCTAGATTGCTTAATTTATTGGCATAAAGCTGTTGATAGAAGTTTCTAATAATCCTTCCAATTTCATTGGTGTTGGTTGTGACCTCTTCTCAGCAAATAAGCAGATAAAGGGAGACAACTCTGGTGATTGTTCAGATTTGGGAACCATTTATACAAAAAGCTGAATTTGACCATATTAAGAGGAATGAGATCACGAAGACATATAGTGTAAAGAAAGAAGACAAACAATTGGAAGATAGGTCCTTGGAGAATGCCTTTTATGTGGTTGATTTAGGAGGACTAATATGACAAAAATACGAATTGAAGGAGGAAGGGAGGAGGTGGGACGGTTCATGTTGGCAGAATGAAGGAGGAGGAAAATGAAGGTGCAGATGCAAGAAACATGTAAGAAATATAGAAAATGAACATGTAAATAGGGGCCTCACCTGTCATACTTAATGTTGTTTCCCCAATACTTAGAGCAATGCATAGCTGGTTCTCGAAAATACTTGGTTAATGTGGAATGGGTGAGGTAGAATAAAACAGAGGTGGTTATAAATGTCATGAACAAGAACAAAGAAGAGTAATGAACAAATTATTCTGAAATATAGAAGACCAATGATTACAAGAGTTATGGTGCTGTGAGCAGAAAGGAAAAAAAAAAAATCAACACAAACATGATTTGTTGGATAAAATTTTTGGGATTTCCCCCCTGTTTTTATGGATGTAGCTGAATGATAGGGAATTAGACATTTTTCCAGTGGGTGATACTGGAGGGGGAGAGATTAGAGCTAGGCTAGCAATTCCAGCTAATGTGGACAATATCTCCCCTCTTTGCTGTGGCAGTTTCTAAGCCTAACACCATGCTCCTCACACTGAATGTTTACAGTATGTATTTGTTCAGTAAATAAATAGACAAAGGGAGACAACTGGGGTGCCAATGAAGTTTTGGGAAGCGTGCTTAAAAAGTTGAAGTTGACCTTGTTAAAAGGAATGTGACTACTAAGACATAAGATGTAAAAAGAGAAGAAAAAACAATCGGAAGACAGATCCTTGGAGAATACCTTTTTAATTTTGGATGTTAAAAAAAAAAAGATAGGAGAGTGAAAGGTAATTAGAAGGAGAGGAAAAGTACCGAGATGGTATGATTTTACATTGGCAGCAATATGGAGAAGGGATTGGAGAACAAGCCTAATAGCAGGAGAGAGAGAGAAAGAGAAAGAGATCAAAAAGCAAGTTTTTGATTAATAAATTCAGAGAGGCTAAGAAAGCTTAATCTGAGAAAAAGATGATTGGATTTAGTGAGTAGGAGACGAGGACTAACAAATGATAGGGACATTTCAATAGTTAAATCAAGGTCAAAGTTTGCAAGGGGTTAATGTCAGAAGTTTAGTGATGAGAGAAGAGATATTTTCAGTGGGCTCCAGATTTTGAAGTCAGGATTGCTTGGTGATGCAGCTTTTATCAGACTTTGCACAAGCTGCAAAGGGGCTGTCACCATTCCTGCTTATGAAGCAGCCTATGCTGTTTCATTGAAGTGAATGGCAATTTAGGATAAAAAATGTAAAATAAAAATAAATCCTGCCCTGTTCTTTTTCTGCCTTTCTATGAAATAACCACGGAAGGTTCTCCAGACTGTATCGAGTATGCTGCATTAGCTGCACCAATGAGCAGAAGGACCCAAGAGAGAAAGATGGGACGTGGATGCACCATCAGCATTGTTATTGGCTTATTATCATCTGGGCTCGTAATAAAAAGTGGAATAATCAGCAAGTTACTTACACCCAGGAGATGAGAATTTCTGCTGTTTGACCTCAAGTGTCTTTTAAAAGGGCTTCCCTTTGTTGAACTTCTCAAAGTTGGTATTAAATATTTTATTAAAGCAGAACTCAGTAAGAGCATCTTGACCTGCCAGTTTGCAATCAGTTTTGAGTCTTAAGACATCAATGCAATTCTAATATTGATCAGCATAATCATTCAGAAAGTTGTAATAGTGTTTCAGAAGGTGATTATATGGGCCATGGAACTGGAGGTAAAACTGATCTTTTCTGTTCCTTCTTCTGCCTCCAGTGATGACGTAGGAAAAGAATGAATATATGTAGGGTGCTGTTATTATCTAACTAATTTTAGAAAGCTATCTTTGGAATTATTCTACCACTTGTGACACATTATTTGGATATTCTCAGTGATAGTAAATCTTCTGTCTTTGAGGATGGATATAAGTTAGGAAAATGGCTCTAAAGTTTGGAGGGATAGCTGGGAAATAAAGTTGAGATCACAATGAGCAATTAAATTTCTAATCAAGTGAGGAGTCATTTCAAGGCAGTGCACCTAAGATTCTTGTGTGTTGTGTCAGCAGGGTTATGTATCTGTGGTATATTGGGGAAAGCATGAGTTTTGGAATGCAAAAATACTCTTGGGTATTTTGGGGATGGAATGTTAGAAGTGTAGCACTAAGTTTTTTGGTTTTGTTTTATTTTGTTTTGTTTTATCTTGAGGTGATCGCTGCAAACTGGATAAAAAAATACCTCAGCTCAGGTCAGCATTCTGATTGATTCCTGGTTGTAAATCTCAGCGATATCTTTATCATGCTTGGGGACAGAGACAGTGACTGACCTAAGATAAAGAGAGGGAGACGAGCAGTGTTGACAAAATGACTGTTAATCGTATGTATAGAAAAGGAACATTAAGAGAGAAATATCTAGAAAAAAAAATGACTGTTAATCGTATGGATTATTAAGGAACATTAAGAAAGAAATATCTAGAAAAAAAAGAAGATAGAGTAAATAGACAATTGAATATGTACCATGATGAGATAAAGGATAAGGAAGAGGGTTTGGAAGCACCAGGGATAGTCAGGAAAGAAAGGCCATTGTTACAAAATTATGCTCATTGGAGAATTAGCTGAATTGCCTGAAAAAAAGTGCCTTTTGAATCAGGTGAACTGTAATTTCTTGTGAAGTTTCATACAGCTTGTGCCTGTTGTTGGGCCAAAGCCAAGTGTTTCCAGATGGCCACAATAACGAGGAGGCCCCTTGACAACTCACTTCAGTGTCTAAAACAAATGGAAAATGAAAGGTATGGCTCCTTATTAAGATAGTCTTTGCATTCAAACAGGAGCATCCTTTATCAAGCATTCAGCTGGTGGTGTGGCTGCTGTTCCCTTCGCATAAGCTATTTCACTTAAGATGAGAAGACGAGGTCTCATTAATAAATCATATTGCCTGATATTCCTATAGTATTTAGATGACATGCGGACACTTCATGGAAAATGAAATAAATAGACCCAGAGAGAATTTTATAGCAATTTCCCCTTTTTATATGTCATATGGAATCATCATTTTCTGAACAAACGTAAGCTTTAAGATGTACATGTCCATACACATATATCCATGTATAAAATAAGAAATCACCACAGAATTTGCGTAGGAAGGTTTTAACAATGAAAGGGTTTTTTTCACTTATGTGAAGAATGAGCCCAGTCAAACACATTAAAGGTTATTTTCAACTTCTGTACTCAGACAAGGACAAAATATGAACATAAATAAATGACAGAAATCTCATCTCTATTTTATGTTAAAAGTTTGAAATGAATGTAAATGAATATATTCAGTTTTCTGAGGTATATTAGACTACTCTGCAGAAGATTGGTAATAAAGGAGGAGATGCCAGTTGATACATTACACAGATAAAACCTAGAAATCCTAGAAAACTTATGTTAGAAATACAGAAGTGAGTTGAAGATTAGTAAATATTTAAAGGAAGATGAGACTATTTGATAAATAAAAGCCACTCAAAGAAATAGTCAATCTTGCTTTCCTTTCCTTGCATATCATTTAATACTTACTAAAAATTATTGCCTATTATTTATTGATTGTCTGGAATTGGTTATTAGAATCTGTCTGTATTGTAGCAATGCTTTTATTCATGAAGCAAATCTATTTTTCTACAGATATTCTATTTTTTGTAAAGGAAATAAAATGAAATAAGATTGCACTGGTCTTATCCTTTAAATGGGATTAATTAATTTGAAAGGATGCTTGGTATTATGCTCCGGTTTATTAGATTATCTTACTGGATAGCATATTTACATTTCCTTGGGTTGAAATGACCCTTGTGATTTAAAAAAAATATCAGCTACTTAATCATTTAAAGCTATGTGATTGACCTGAATTGGTGGTCTTAAGCATTGTGTCATGGGTGGTTTCTATAGGGCATTTCAGAGGAATCAGTCTTGGAAGAGGTAACTCTTAGTTCTCAGATATTTTCAGATTTGTTTTTCAAAAAATTATTCTGGCTATGTTGTAGAGAATTGAATGGAAAGGGAATATTGGATGAAGGAAGAAAGTTGGGCAGGTATTCCAATAATCCAAGTGAGAAAAACAGTATTATCCATTAGTTAAAAGCATGGACTTTGGATCCAGATGCTAGATTTGAGCACAGCAGCTTTCACTTACTAGCTGTGTGACCTTGGGCAAATCACTTAATCTTGTGTTTCAATTTTCCTATCGAAATCCCTATTTGGGAATAATAATAGTTCCTGCCCCAAGGGTTTTCATGAGAAGTAAGTGAGTTAATGTGCCATAGATCATGCCAGCCACAAGGCAAGTACAATGTAAGTATAGGCTGTTAATGAACTTGGATGATTGGAATAGAGTTACAAATAAGTGGACCACATTTGAGTATATTTAGTGTTAGAATAAACAATAATTAGTGATTGACAATAGGGGAGGGGGTAGGAGAAGGTATTGTCATATGCCATTTACTGTATATCATTAGAGGGTAAGGGATTGTGGAGTGATGGAGACTTTCAAATGAAATATTACTTTTTTAAAAAAGATTATGGTCCTAAATCAGAATATTTTGATAATAATCTTTGTTTTGTGTGGGTAAGTGAATCCATGAGAAAGGCGTTCTGAACTCCATTTAATCGCTACTTGACTTGAGAGACCCAAGGTAAGAGGTCTCTTTCTGGTGATATGTCTCTTTGTGTATCATGTGAGTGAGTCTTGCATCTGGTTTCTCTTGAAGAACTTTGGGTCAGCATTAGAACTCTTCATAAGCACTCTGACCTTCTACCATGAAGCGTCATTAACACAGTAAATCCTTTTAAAGAATCAGATATTAGAGGAAATGAGATGTTATGAATGTGTGTAAATGCCAGGTAACTGCAGTTTGTTCTTCACATATCTAATGATTGTTACTTACACTTTTTTTTAGAGGTTTATTTGTTTATTTGAAAGAGAGAGAGAGAAAGAGAGAGTGTGCATGTGTGAGTGCGGGGAGAGGCAGAGGGAGAGAATCCTCAAGCCAACTGCCCCCTGAGCATGGAGCCCACACTGGAGCTCCATCTCAAGACCCTGAGATCATGACCTCAACTAAGTAAATAAGTACTTATACATTGGATGGATCATCGTTATAAATTCTGTATTTTTCAATTCGATTATTTTATGTTTCATATAAAAGGGCATTAAGTTTTAAGCAAATCTACATTATTGTACGCCAATTTCAATGATTTATCCTTTCTATTTTTCCTATTCAGTCTGCTCCCAGTTTTCAAGAGGAGTCTATGCTATTTTTGGATTTTATGACAAGAAGTCTGTAAATACCATCACATCATTTTGTGGAACGCTCCATGTCTCCTTCATCACTCCCAGCTTCCCGACAGATGGCACACATCCATTTGTCATTCAGATGAGACCTGACCTCAAAGGAGCCCTTCTTAGCTTGATTGAATACTATCAATGGGACAAGTTTGCATATCTCTATGACAGCGACAGAGGTAAGTGACAATATCCCTATGCCTTTGTAATGGGTCAAATTCAATGCCTACACTTGACACTTCTACGTGATATTATGGAGCTACACAGGTGTGCTAAATTCTAGGGGTCACTTGGTTTAATTTTTCTGTGTAAATGAATAATGCAATTTGAAACTTGGGAAACATATTTAGAGTTTAAAAAAAAGTGAATGTTCAATTTAAAGATATAGACTCTGTCAACCCAATGCCCAGATGTTCAGTTGTAACGTAAATAGCACCTTCTGACGTCAGCAGCTAAGACCCTATGGGGACTACATTACTAGTCAAAGGTCTTCGAAGTGACTGCCTTGAAAATTGATTTAAGTGAACCTGAATAAATATGCAAATAAGGACTTCTAGAGAAATTTGTAGCAATTAAATATCTTCACGTGCAAAAGTTTTATGAGGAAGAGGTGACCGTTATTAACCTTGCTTTAAAATGACATCTCTGAACCTCAGAGAAGTTAAAGGACTTGCTCATGATCCACTCGAGCGGCTGGTACAATTCGACCCAGGTCTTCTGACACCAGACCCACACGTTTTCGTTATTCTGAGTTTATGATGAGATGTTATTGATTAGCATACTAATTGGATAGAATCTTGGCTCATTATACTAAAGTTGCATTTTCAGGGGGAGTTACTTCCTTCGTGTTTCCCACATTTCATGTTGCGAAGTTTCGTATTAACAGACCTGCTTGATGTATGTGTCATAGAATCCCAGATGTTCTTTTCTAAAATTTTATTTATTTATTTGAGTATAGTTGACACATGATGTTAACGTTAGTTTCAGGTGTACAACATAGTAATTCAACAACTCTGTACATTACGCTTTGCTTACCACAAGTGTAGCTCCCATCTCTCACCATACAACGCTACAACCATACCACTGACTACATTCTTTTATTCCCAGGACCTATTCATTCCATAATTGGAAGCCTGTATCTCCCACTCCCCTTCACCCATTTTGCCCAACACCCTACTCTTCTCCCCTCTGGCAGCCATCACTTTGTTCTCCGTATTCTCTGTTTTCTATATTTTATAGTTTGTTCTCTGTATGTGCCCGGTTCTGCTTTTTTTTTTTTAATAGATTCTGATTGTTAATTCATTTGTTTTGTTTTTTAGATTTCACATATGAGTGAAATCATGTGGTATTTGTCTTTCTCCATCTGTCTCACTTAGCATAATACCCCCTAGATCCAACCATATTGTAACAAATGGCAGGATCTCATTCTTCTTTACGGCTGAGTGATATTTCGTTGTATATATACCACATCTTATTTATCCATTCATCTATTAGTCAAGACTTGGGCTGCTTCCCTATCTTGGCTACTGTAAATAATGCTGCAAGACACATAGGGGTGCACATATCTTTTCACATTGGTGTTTTCATTTTCTTTGGAATCTCAGATGTTCTTAACTATTCCTGGGTCCGTGATTTGGCTTCAGTGGGTGTACTTACTAAAGTTGAACGAGCATTTGTGCACATGTTTGCATCTATATTTTTCTAAAGACAGTATCCATAACCAAACTCAAAAGGATTGAGAACCGTTATTGTAAGAGTACCTAAGTCCAAACTAGGCTTTCTTCAGCAGCTTGCTTCTTGGAATATTTAAAGGTTCAAATGAAACCCAGAAGCCTGTCTCGACCAAGATAGGGCACCTTGTTAACCCGCAAGGGCAGACAAGAAGAGAGCCAGCCACCAGTCAATTCGCCATTGATTAGTCTGTAGTCATTTGCTGCAGCAATCCCATCTGGGGTGCTCAAGCTAGGTGTCTGATTCCCTGCCCTGTCCTCCCAGTCTCGGCAATGAGAACACTCCATGGAAAAGCCTGCCAGCATCTACAAGCTGAAAAAAGTTGCTAAGTCAACAACTTCTCCCCTCCCCCGCCCCCCCCGCCCCCTTTGAGAAGGGAGAGCTTTGCTATTCCTACGAGGAATGAAAAATTAAAGCAGAACCATTTAAAGAAAATATGGGTTGCAATGTGCTGGATGATTCCGAAGCATACTTCTTATTAATGTGATAAAAGGCTTTCAAAACTGAGCTTATTCATAGACTTTCCTCCTGTTCTCTGCGAACTCCCTTAGAACTCTGTCATGTTAATAAAACTAGCCTACAGTCTGCGAATATTCTGAGTGCCTCTTTCACCCCTGCCTCCTGTTGCGGTGATTTCTATCACGCAAACATATTTTATCTCTGGACGCTCTTTTTCATTGTCTTCGCTCCAGGCCAGGCCACCACCACATGTTCCTTCTCCCTCCCCTCCGTTTCCACACTCGTTTCTCTTTAATCCATTTTCCGCAAAGTAGTCGCAACGTGTAAATGCTCTTCAGTGCTTTTCTGACCTTATCATTCCTTTGCTTAAAACACTTCTCATGAAAATGAAGATAAAATAGAAAATCCCTAACATGGCTCTAAGGTCTGGTTCCTGCCAATTGATGCTACCGTCCTGCTCACTAAGCTAAATCCATCGAACTAAACTTCTTTCACTGTCTCCAGATGCACCAAACCAAACCCTTGCAGCTCAAATCTCTGCACACGCCTCTCGTTCTTTCTCCTCCTTCACGTCTTAGCTTCTAGAGCATTTCCACAGAGCTGCGTTTCATACTTTTATTCTCTCACATAGAAGTCTCCTCTTTCCCTACATAGTACTTACCACAATTTATCCTGAATAGTAGTATCTGTTCTTTTACTCAAGAACTGCTGTTGAGCTACTATGTTCCAGGGCCAGTTTCAGTCGCACAGGCCAAGCACTATGTCTTCATTTGTGCCCTGGCTGTAAGCCCCCAGAAGGCAATGTCCAGGCAGCACCCATTACACTGGGTGTCCAGTTTCTAAGTGTACACACAACGCTTAAGATGATGCTGGAACAGAGCTGATATTGAATAGATAGTATTAATAAGAGTTAAGCATCTGTGTATTTTAAGTTTGTGATGATATGAGAACCTGGATCTCGCTGGCTAAATTGAAGGATCGGAAGATGAATTCTGTTTGACAAAGTTGAAGGTGGCGGTTTTCCTCTAGGGGCATACCTCACCCTCGCTGTGACTCCCTGTAGGTGAACATGAACTTTAGACGACAGAGGCCATAAACAGAAAAAGAGAAACTCTAGTATTTGAAGAGAGATACGAAGAAAAGCTCTGGGAGGTGATCAGGTGACGAGGGATGAGTTTACACACTTGTGAAAAGAACATGAAACATTCTGAAGTGATTTCATTAATACAGACTTCGGAAATAGTAAATAAAATTGAAGTGATGAGATAATCTCCAGTCATGAAATTGTACAAATGGATTTGAGTTTAAGTTCATCTTTTGAGAGAAGACTATTAGAGTTATAGTATTCTTTATTAAAGTTATGTATCATATATTTAAGCCAAAAATGGCCTTATGGACACATTTTCAAGGTATTATCAAATAGCTGTGCTCCTGTTTTAATATGAACAATGTTACACTAGATCTGAAACTGTTTTCAGAGATAAGTGTGTAAGACTCAAAATATTAGCAAATGACTTGATCTTTATATAGTGTTTTACCTGGACCGAGGAAATGGGATTTTGCTATCCAATTTTTTTCTTATTACTGTCTTAATTTTTATAGCTTTGCCATCATATTACACTTTAAAAAGCTCATTCGTGCATTTATTGTGTGACTGGTTTTCTTTCCTTCGGCCATTAACCTCATACACTTCAAGGAAGCACTTCCTTATGTAGTGTTACGTGATTACGAGCACACGTCTTTATTCCCTTTATCCCTGCTATGCATGCTTTAAAAACAGATTCCATTATTTCATCTTTCACTACATCTCTACATGCTTCAATTTCAAACAACTTGGTCTGTCCTTGATGTGGCGCTCTCTCTACTTCATGGATTATAAAGGTTTCTTTTTTTTTTTCTCAACTTAAAAAAATTTATTTTAATTTCAGTTACTTAACATACTTTGTGTTATATTAGTTTCAGGTGTACAATATAGTGATTCAACACTTCCATACAATACCCAGTACTCATCACAACAAGTGCACTTCTGAATCCCCGTCAACTATTTCACCCATCCTCCCACCCACCTCCCCTCTGGTAACCATCTTCTCCATAGTTAAGAGTCTTTCTCTCTCTCTTTCTTTCTTTATTTTTTCCTTTTGTTTGTTTGTTTTTTCTTAAACTCCACATGTGAATGAAATCATATGGTATTTGTCTTTCTCTGACTGGCTTATTTTGCTTAGCATTATATTCTCCAGCTCCATCCATGTCATTGCAAATGGCAAGATTTCATTCTTTGTGTATATATAACACATCTTCTTTATCCATTCATCAATCGATAGACACTTGGGCTGCTTTCATGTCTTGGCCATTGTAAATAACACTGCTATAAACATAAGGGTGCATGTATCTCTTCGAATTAGTGGTTTTGTATTATTTGGGTAAATACCCAGCAGTGCAATTGCCAGATCATAAGGTTATTTTTAACTTTTTTGGGAACCTTCATCCAGTTTTCCACAGTGGCTGTGCCAATTTATATTCCCAATAGTTCATGAAGGTTCCTTTTTTGCCACATCCTTTCCAATACCTGTTTCTCGTGTTGTTGATTTTAGCCATTCTGAGGTGTGAGGTGATATCTCCTTGTAATTTTGATTCACATTTCCCTGATGATCAGTGATGATGAGGATCTTCTCATGTGTCTGTTGGCCATCAGTATGTATTCTTTGGAGAAATGTCTGTTCATGTTTTCTGTCCATTTTTAATTGGATTATTTGTTATTTCAGGTGTTGAGTTTTATAAGTTCTTTATATATTTTTTGATACTCACCTTTTATCAGATATATCATTTGTAAACATCTCTCATTCTGTAGGTTGCCTTTTAGTTTTGTTGACTGATTCCTTCATTGTGCAGAGGCTTTTTATTTTGATGTAGTCCCAACAGTTTATTTATTGATTTTGTTTCCTTTGCCTCAGGAGACAGAAAGAAGTTGCTCTGGCCGAGGTCAAAGAAATTATTGCCTATGTTCTCTTCTAGGATTTGTATGGTTTCAGGTCTTACATTTAGGTCTTTAATTCATTTTGAATTTATTTTTGTGTATGGTGTGCGAAAGTGGTCCAGTTTCTTTCTTTTGCTTGTTGCTGTCTAGTCTTCCCAACACCATTTGTTGAAGAGATTTTCTTTTTCCCATTGGATATTTTTTCCTGCTCTGTCAAAGACTGATTGACCACATAATTGTGGATTTATTTCTAGATTTTCTGTTCTGTTCCATTGATCTATGTGTCTTTTTGTGCCGGGATCATACTGTTGTGATCGCTGCAGCTTTGTAATAAAACTTGAAGTCCAGAATTGTGATGTCTCCAGCTTTGCATTTCTTCAAGATTGCTTTGGTTATTTGGGATCTTTTGTGTTTTCATGCAAATTTTATGATTATTTCTTCTTGTTCTGTGAAGAATTCTGTTGGCATTTTGGTAGGGATTGAATTAAGTGTATAGATTGCTTTGGGAAGTATTGACATTTTAACAATATTTCTTCTTCCAATCCATAAGCATGAAATGTCTCCATTTCTTTGTGTCATCTTCAGTTTCTTTCATCAGTGTTTTGTAATTTTCGGGGTACAGGTCTTTCACCACTTTGGTTAGGTTTATACGTAGGTATCTTATTATTGTGGGTGCAACTGTAAATGGGATTGTTTTTTGTTTCTCTTTCTGCTGCTTCGTTATTGGTGTATAGAAATGCAAGAGGTTTCTGTACATTGATTTTGTATCCTGCAACTTTACTGAATTCGTGTGTGAGTTCTAGCAGTTTTCTGGTGCCGTCTTTTTTGTTTTCTATACGCAGTATCATGTCATCTGCAAATAGTGAAAGTTTTACTTCTTCCTTACCAATTTGGTATTTCTTTTTGTAGTCCGATTCCTGTAACTAGGGCTCCAGTACAATTTTGAATAAAAGTGGTGAGAGTGGACATGTGTGTCTTGTTCCTGAACTTAGGGGAAAAGGTTTCAGTTTTTCCCCATTAAGGATAATATTATCTGTGGGTTTTTCATAGATGGCCTTTATTACGTTGAGGTGTGTTCCCTCTAAACCTACTTTGTTCAGGGTTTTTATCATGTCTGGATGTTGTACTTAGTCAAATTTTTTTTCTGCATATATTGAATTGATCAAATGGTTCTTATCCTTTCTCTTATTGATGTGATGTATTATATTGATTGATTTGTGAATACTGAGCCACCCTTGCAAGTCAGGAGTAAATCCCACTTGATTGTGGTGAATGATTTTTTTTTTTAAATGTATTAATGAAGTCAGTTTGAGAGCATTTTATTGAGAATATTCATCAGGAATATTGTCCTGTAGTTCTCGTTCTTAGTGGTGTCTTTATCTCGTCTTGGTATCAGGGTAATTCTGTCCTCATAGAATGAATTTGGAAGTTTTCCTTTCTTTTCTATTTTTTGAATAGTCTCAGAAGAGTAAGTATTAACTCTTCTTTAAATGTTTGGTAGATTTCATCTGTGAAGCCATGTGGTTTCTTGATTACTGACTCAATTTCTTTGCTAGTTATTGGTCTGTTCAAATTTTCTATTTCTTCCTGTTTCAGTTTTGGTAATTTATATGTTTCTAGGAATTTATCCATTTTTCCTAGGTTGTCTAATTTGTTGGCATATAGGGTTTTATTTTTTTCAATTTTTAATAATCTTTACTTTTCTGAGAGTCTAGAATTAAATAAACATATTGGTTTTTTTGTTTTTGTTTTTTTTTAAGATTTTATTTATTATCAATTTGAGAGAGAGAGAGAAGAGAACAGCACACAAGCTAGGGTGAGGAGCAGAGGGAGAGGGAGAAGCAGGCTCCTCACTCAGCAGGGAGCCTGACGTGGGGCTCCATCCCAGGACCCTGGGGATCATGACGTGAGCTGAAGGCAGACGCTTAACCAATTGAGCCACCCAGGAACCTCTATATTATTAAATTTTAATTTCTAAATATACTAATTGATGTTCTTTTGAGCAGCATGGGGCCAAAGCTTGAAAATGGGTCACTAACATTTTGCCCCAAATATGAGCTAGATGAAAAAAATTAAAATTGTCTATGCTTTTTTATTGCACTGCTCCTAAGACTGCCATTTAAACCCTTCCTGCTTCCCACCATCCATCAAAATGCTGAGCACCTAGTCCAGGAATCCATGTCCCAGTTATAAACAAGGGAGGACATAGATGCATCTTGGTCTTGGTAGAGTTCATCTTCTTCTATTTCAAGTTTACTCATGAAAGGAGTGCTGAAAATGTTCATTTGGTGCCTGTGATGTTTTAGGACCGCTGTCTTCTCTTTATCCAAGCCATACTGTATCACTCCTTGATGACTCAGTGCTCTTCCTAAAAGCATATTATTACTTCATAGACAGTAGGTAGATAGATCTTCAATACATTTGGAACTATAGAGTAATGGGCTTACCTATGTTAATGCATTAAATATAGTTTTATGTATTATATTTGAACCAAGACTTTCATAAAAATGTGTTTCCTATTTACTGGTTCAATGTCAATAAGGTAAGACAACACGTTTCTATAGACAGTAAGTAAAACCAGAACTAATGCTTTATACCTTTATGTCTTGATTTTAATTTTGAGCCATACTATTTGTTCCCTGAAGGCACTTTGATTCTGGTTCCAAGAAGAAATCATGCATAGAATAAAAATGCTTCCAAATTATAAATTTCTTTTCAGATGTCCTGAGAAAGTCAATGAGGGAAATATATGTTAATCTAATCTGCCTAGGCATGCTGCCATGATTTAGAGATCATAAATATTAATTTCCGTGCCTGAAAGATGAATAATGGCAGTGAATTTTAAATGAAACAAAGAAAATATTTTTGAAAAGAAAAAAATAGTCTGAATGAAATATACCTATTTGCAGTAATCATTCTTAATTCTACCCACTAATATACAGACTAAAACACTTAGACTTTACCTGTCTTTAGGCTGATAACATTTCTATAACTCTCTCCTGGTATTACTAACACTAGCTCAAGATGAAACAGTGAAGTACTGATGGTAATACTTTGGGAGAGTTTTAGGATAATTGTCAGGTCACAAATAGATTATACAACAATAACTAGTCTTGCAACAATTAGGCTCTTGAAGTGGTAATGTTGTCCAACAAACATAGTCTAGTCATTCTTTATTTTAGCCAAAAGCCTGAGAATATAGAGTTTAAAACTTAATTTTAGACCTTGTAATATTCTTGAGTTACTTTAGAATGTATTTTAAATATATGGATTAGGAGGAATTGTTAATTTTCTGGGTTTTTTTTTCCCCTATTTGTAGATGAACAACTGCGTATCTCCAGCTTTCTTTGTTCTGAGTAATTCAGTAATAAGAAATCAGTCTCTGCTATAATTCAGCTATCCTGATATAGTATAGATACTAAAGTAGAGTAATTACCACTTAGTAACAACTTGAAGTAAACCAATATTTATAAAGAATGTCCACTGTCCATACAAGTTTATAGTCCAATTAAGGGATGGAGGTATTTACGAAGATACCAGTTTGTGTGGAAGGGAAAGAGTAATTATCTCAAGTAATATTTTCCCCCTAATTAGAATGTGGTACCAAGAGACCAAGAACATGAATTTGTGTTAAGTTTGAAGAGGTTAATTTCACCTCAATAGTTGTAACATGTATTTTTCAGTGGGTTTTAAAATGATCTGCTAATTTTAAAGTAACCAGAATTAATACAAAACTCTTAGTTGTGGGGAAGACACAAATCAAGTCGATAGACTAAGAGGTCTGTTGCTATTAGCAAAAAAACAAATTCAAGAATATGGATTACTAAGCATGGGACAGCAATCTCTTTAAATCATGAGTCAGACTATTTTATGGATTGTGAGTTACTTCTGGCTGTCCCTAGGAGATGAGTTAATATTATTCATTGTCTTCTGATGGCACTAAATTAATCACGTCTGATATTGCACCACTTGAGCTATTTAGCTTCTTAATGGATGTAATGTTTTTAGGCTTCATAGGTTACAAAACATTAATTCTGAGAGTTTTAATAACTGAAAATCCACACCAACTGTGAGTTACTTTTGACACAAGAATGAATAAGTTGAAAACTCAACCATTTTTTTAAATGCATTCTTATTAGTGTAATACATCATCTCCATATTTTTTGACAAGATGAACTGCCAATAAATGTTAGGTATAGAACTATCACTTGATATTTACAAATCATTATTTATATCCAAAATTTCTTATAATATTTGTTGAAAGTTGGAATAGAATATCAAGAACATTAACACTTGAAATTTTAGTATGTGGTAAACTTCATGATTAAATAAAAACAAAAAATAATTTCTGCCTGGAAGAAAGGAATCCCAGTGCTGTATGATATTATGTGGATAGCAAATGGAAGATCATTCATGGATATAATGTTTTTAAGGAGGTAACAAGGAAGAGTTAGTTGCATAAAGATTAGAATGTGGGAAAGTAGGACCTAGATAGTGAGAGAGATTTAGAAAATTAGCTTTTTTTTTTCCCACTCAGGAAAAAAGACTGGATAGATTTAATAACTGTTTTCAAGCACTCTGAGAGCTGTTGAATTGATCATGATGGCCAGCTGTATGTTCTATCTTCACTGATGATGAAAAACAGGAAAAGGGTTTGAATTAAATCATGGAAAGATTTATTTATAAATAGTGAATGAAAATCGTAGGTGATCCATGAAGTTTTTAAAAGAAATTTTATCATTAATAGATTTTTTTTTTACAATATAATGTGGTCTCTTGTTTAAATTATCCCTTGAGAAATTCTTGTGTATCCTGTGTTTTTGGTACATGGACTGCACAGAGGAAACAATTATTGTTGTTTTGCCAAAAACCCCCACATTCACTCTAAGTTCAATTTATGGTTCAACTTCCTAAATTGAAATAAAAATAAATTATTTTCAATTTTCATAATGAAATATTTTAAATAAAAAATAAAGAGAATAGTATGAAGACCCCCAAGCACTCTTAACTCAGCTTTGTTAATGACCAATATACAAGGAATCCTGTAACTATCTATATCCCTTTGTCCTTCACAATTATTTTGAAACAAATACCTGCCATCATGTAATTTCATCTGTACATATTTCAGTTTGTACTGTGAAAGAATACTCCTGTTTTCGGCACAACCACAATGTCATTATCATTTGCAGGCAGATTCACAGTAATTCATTAATATCATCATCTATTTTTTCCCACAGTTTATTTGAATCAAGATAAAAATGAGGTCCCTATTTCCAAATTGGTTAATATATCTCTTAAGTCTTTAATAACATATGTAGAGTTTCAGTTTGATGATTGCAACACTGATATTTAGCATATTACTCTGCTACATATTCCTTATAAATTGGTAGCTTGATCTAGAAGCTTGGTAGGATTCATGTTCATATTTTTTTGCAGGAATACTCCACAGGTGATGTTAAATATTTCTATTTAGAGACATGTAGCTTCTGATCATCTCTCTTTTTGTGTTTTTAGCAACAGTTAATGATTGTTACCTTGATTAATTAATTTGCTAGGTGTTACAAGTGGTTGTAATTCTAAATCTATATTCCTTCCTCATTTGTTAGCTGGAGTCTTTCCAAAAAGGAAAAGCTGTCTTAATTATTATCCTGAGTATGGTTCATATAGGAAGGGCAGGAAAATTCTTGTTTCTCTTCCTTTATTTACCAATTTCAAAATAATAACTCAGCTCCTAGTATCCTTCAAAGGCAACCAGATATTTATATGTATTTAAATATCACTGATTCAGTTTCTATGTTGGTTATCAGTCTGTTCAAATTTTCTATTTCTTGATGTTTCAGTTTTGGTAGTTTATATTTTTAGATATTAATAAGGATTCATGGATTTAAGATATGTTATGTATTTAAGTCTTTTGCAGTTATTCCTCTTACTGATATCCAAATTGCCTTATCTTTACTTTAAGTGATCTTCAACACATTGGCTCCAGAGTCTTTTGACACAAGGCTGATAGTTTTGGAGAGCTTCCTTGCATTTTGTATCACAAGATGTTCCAGGCTAATCTTGCATCTTCTTGGCCAGTATTGAATCAATACAATTTTTAATGATGTTTTCCAGATTAAATAATTTTTTTTAGAATGCACAAATTTGTGCCATAGTAAATAGATTGAAATAAAGTGTAGCATATGAATAAAATTTATAAAGCAGTGTGATCACGTTAGGCAAATCCCAGATTTTATGGGTAAAAAGAAATCAGCATTCTTCTGAGAAAGATGTATGACTTTCTGGAATCAGGAAGATGATGTGATGAGTCCTGAATTCTTTTTGGAGCCCAGATTTGGTGTTGTTCATTAAGCTATTAATAGAAATAATGAATTTAGGTTGGCTGTGAAGAATTGAAGTGGTGTGGAAGACAGTTTATATACTGCTTTTCCAACTGCTAAAGTGCACATTTAACTTTAAGCAATAAATTCCCCAATTGTTTTCCTTCTCAATCCTACATAGGAGGCAATGCATTTTTATTAAAAAGAAAAAGAAAATTTATTTATTTATTTATTTATTTATTTATTTATTTATTATTTATTAATTATTTTATTATGTTCAGTTAGTCACTGTATAAGTCGTATGGTGCCATAAGCAAGGCTATTGATAAACAGTAAACAGCTCTTACATTTGGAAAGTTAAGTAAATGTAACAAATCTGAGCTAGAAAACTAACTGCTACCATCTGGTTAATAGGTGAACATTTTAATCTCTATGGGATCAGTTCCAATAACAAAAACATGATGTAACAGAAGGCTGAGGAAAAACAACTGCTGACTAGAAGACAATAGAAGGAAATACAACAGCCTCATCGAGATTATTGGCTCATATGCTTACAAAGACTCATGTAGATTTGTCTCCCTGAAAATGTTTGCAACCTCTTGAGGATGTTAATATGAAGTGATAGACTGTCATATGTAAAGAAACAGTCTTGCCCATTCTCTAAGAGAAAGAAATGTGTGTAATGTCTTTGGATCTCACTTTAACCAAAGGTATCACAGACATTGCTCTTTAGTAATATCCAAAAGAAGACAGCTGAAAGAGCTGAAAGAAGGGGAGACTATTTTGCCCCCAAACCATGGTTCTTTCCATCAGAATAACAGCATATAGATAAAAGAGCTTTTGATGTGAAGCGGAAATAAGTCGATGTCGATAAAGATCATCACTGTAGCTTTTTGGAGGAGTCAACATCCCCTCAGTTGCACAAAAATATCAGCCGTAAAAATATATTCGCTGTCAATTTCACAACGTAATTCTGAGTTATTCAAGTATCTTTATCAGTCATCATTTTTCTTTGGCTTCCTAGGCTTATCAACACTGCAAGCTGTGCTGGATTCTGCTGCTGAGAAGAAATGGCAAGTGACTGCTATCAATGTGGGGAACATTAACAATGACAAGAAAGATGAGACATACCGATCACTTTTTCAAGATCTGGAGTTAAAAAAGGAACGGCGTGTAATCCTCGACTGTGAACGGGATAAAGTAAACGACATCGTAGACCAGGTTGGCTACCCTCTGTTTTCTAATGGCACCAAATATAGAATGTGCGTGCAGTGTCAGCATTTGCAATGAGTATTTGCCTGAGGTGCTGAACAGCAGTTTTTCCTTTATGGTTTATGTAGGATGCAGCAGAGATCATCAATTAAATTACCTCTGGCTTCGGTTAGCAATAGCAGATGGTCTTCAATCATGCTGACACATCATGATAATCATTAACTATATTCAGTCTGTAACTACTGAGTCTTATGTTTTATATGATAAGCATTGCCCTAAACTTTGATATTTTTAGTTGGAAATGTAAAATTTTACTTATTGAACTTTTTAGAGATAAGAACACAGCCATCAATTAAGTGAAAATAAGGCTGGGGTTCTAAGGGAAAAGTGAGTAGTTCATGGTAAAATATGGAGAACATCAGACATTAGAGCACAGTATGGAACGTTAAGCCTATATTGTCTGAATGCATCTGTGTCTTCAGATAAAGCCTGTATTTATTTTTCCAAGATTTTTTTTTCCTCCAGTTAGGTTGGCTTTGTGTCACTCTGAAACTGTTAATCTGTGAAATTAAAATTTGTAGGAGAGACATATTCAGTCTGTGTTTGCCGTTTGAGAAGTTTACCGGACATAAGGATGTTTCATCTGTACTTAACCATACCACCTTGATTCCATTTAAGGTCTTTTAGGGTAGGACAGCCATTCAGTAATATCCTAATGATAAAAATAAGATCCACTATATTATATACATAGGGTAAGTGACCAGGGATGTTGGTGAAGCAGCGTCAAGATTTAGTGAGTTAAGATCTGTTTCACTGGGTATCTGCTTCTTTTTCCAACTGATGAGAGAGAGAGAGAGAGAGAGAGAGAGAGTGTGTGTGTGTGTGTGTGTATGTAGTGGCTGCTAGTTCCTTAGGATAATATAGGATTGGAAAAAAAATAGGCAGTCAAGTATGCATTTACTGGCCCTTCTAGGCTTTGAGGAGACAATTAATTCACTAATTTGTATAACACAAAGTATTTGCAAACATAAATGTTGATGCAGCTTTAATTGATATGTAATAATACAGGCCCTAAGACATACAAAATGGATCTCGCATAAAATATTAAATAACTGGATAAACCTAACTTGTTATGAGAAAGAGCTAAATGTTATATGCCAGAGAGGTGAACATTTCAGTGGAAAAATCTTGATTCCTGTCTCAGGAGATGAAGTTAGGGTTGTTTTTAACCTGAAGGCCTCTTGTTCAAATGTGAACCTCAACAACTCACTTGAATTTCATAGGAGATTCTCATTAAAACTGAATTTTAATAATAGTCATTAGTCTTTTTTTAAAGAATTTATGAATTCATGGATCATCATAATAAATGTTGGAGAAAGTCTATGTGAAAATAATTATTTCCAAAACTAGAAGAGGGAAACTATAGGAGAAATTGGGAATATATAGAATGGAATATTTTGAAACAAATATATGATGATTAAATGTCCATTTGGAAATCCATTCAAAAGGTACAGAGATTTTGCACATGTATATCGTATTTTTATGACACTCTTGAATTTATTAAATGAGTGTGTACAGTTGTTGGTTGCATCATTCAGCAAACATTAACTACAGACATCCTCTGTGTCTAGGACGAAATATGCAAAGAAAGGGAAGAGTGGTATCTGTACCCCATTAATCCATGGTTTAGAGGGGAAGACAAATTTTACATGTCACACTATAGTATTACAAGTTAGAAAACAATGTGGTCTAAGAGGAGGAGAAAGAACCTATCTTTAACAGGGACAGAAGGATCTATGAAGGGTTCACATACTGGCAGCGTTTGTCTGGCCTGGGTGCGTTCATTTACTCATTCAGTAAATTTCCTTGAGTGTCTAATGTTTGCCAGATAGGCACTGTGTGGATCCAAGAAAGTAATGTTAAACAAAACAGGCAAAACCCCATTAAGGTGAATATTTATGATATATTTACAGAAATTAATATGCAATTGTAATGATGGCATATATATGAATGAAGAGAACAGGGTGTTATGAAAAAATTACAAAAAAATTAGGAGATCATGGAAAACATTCAAGGAGTAGAGTTTACAAAGCAAAAAGTGGGTTGATGTTCATTTCAAGAAAAGGAAACACTATTTACTTATTCACTCTATCAATACTTACAAGAGAACAGAGGTGATGAAACTTTATTGGTGTAATAGCTTAAAGTTAGAAAGAGATTCGATCTTTGTTGATTATGAGTACTTTATCATTCAATAAAACCTTGGAGTTACTTATTTCTGGTTGTGATGGGGGGGGAAGGACTTAGCCATCAGAAACATTTAGAAATTAAATATTTCTAATAAAATAAATTTACTATTGTTAGTGCAATGTTAATGATTATTATAAAGCAAAAATGTGATAGTATGGTCAACACAAATTCCTATGTAGAGGCAAGGCTAGTGAATTTTCTATCCCCCCCTTTCTTTCAGTGAACACTAAATTCAACTACTGGTAGCACCATTTATATGACGTTTTGCTGTTGTTTGTTTGTTTTTAATTCCCAAAAGGAAGACATGCATGATTCAGAAAGTAGAATGAACAGTAAGCAAAATCAACAGTATCAGTAGGAATTATGAGGGACATAATCAACTCAATTCAATTGATGCTAATTAATATGTTTTTCATGCAGAAGGACATCTTTTTTTTCACATTTTTCCTTTCAATACAGAGGGTTCATTTTCTTGGAAAAAGTGAATTTAATTGTATTACATAAAAATAGGTTAAAAAATGATACAAGCTCTAACTCCCTTCCAAATAGCTATCACTTACCATCAAAGGGGCATTTGGTGGAATCTTTCCTAAGATTTTGCCCTTGTTCTTTAACTAAATGCATTGCTTTGGAGTACCTGACTGTCTGGGATAAGGGGAGGTCAGGGAAGTCTTTTCCCAAGAGGTAACATTGGGCTGAGATTCCTTGTGCCTGAAGCTTTAATAAGACAAATGATACGGTGATGGAGAGAACTTTCCAAGCAGAGGAAGCAGAGTATGTGAAGTCCTGAGGTGATGGAAAGAAGCCTTTTCTTGTACAAAAATACTTAAAAAGAGGGCTGATAAGACTCTAGTATAGAGAGTGGAAAAGAGGGCCTGGAGAAGCTTTCAAGATCATTGGACTTGCAGCATTGGACTTGCAGCAAAATAAGGATTTTGCTTATTATGCTAGAAGCAATGGGAAGCCACCAAAACTGTGTCATCAGGGAAATGAGCTAATGGTTTGAACATTTGTCTGTAGCCCCGGCATTTCATGCTTTCTATTGGTGTGACAATTTTCTGAAAAATAAAAAGTACATTTGAATATCTAAGTACAAGTACTACAGCATGGCCGTTTCACCAACGTCTACTCTCTTGAATTGCTATAGATCAGTGAAAAGTCACATTGATTCAATAATGCCCCAAACTGTCGTGAGCATTACCAAAATGACCACGTGTTCCATGATGTGTTTATCTTGCCAATGAGTTTGGACTTAGAATTTTTTTGTGGAGAAAGATTAGCTTTTCTGATGCTTTGCTGCCTCAAGCTGGAAATAATAATGTTCATTTGAACTAAATTGCAAGCATTTCAAGACTCTTCAGATGGGAATATTATTTTATAGATTCATCTAAGAATTTTATATGCTTATTAATATTTTTTAAAATTTATGTTCTACTATAAATTTGAGTGTCGATGTGTGAATATAAAAATCTCAGGTGTTGATTTAAGCTGTCTAATGTTTTAGAAAAATAGCTTTTTGTAGGAATAAAATTATGACTTATGATAGATTCAACATTCTTTTCATTTTACATTTCATAAAATCTTGTGACCTTATTTTCACTGTTGACAAAACTGAGGTAGTTATTTGTTTAGTTGTTGACTTCTTGAAAGATAGCATTAATAAAGCACAAAAGTGTATTGTTATGTTTTTCTGAGAGAAATATTCTCTGGATTTGATAATTATATTTTGTCAAACAGGACTCATCATAGAATATCCAAAAACATGGTAGATAAAATTCCACTTTTTTCCTCAATTGGGTCATAACATCAATAATTATAATTTATATTGTTGCATGTATTACATAATTGTTTCTTTATCTTTGTTAGGTTATTACCATTGGAAAGCATGTTAAAGGTTACCATTATATCATTGCAAATCTGGTAGGTGAATTAATTGATATTTATAATTTTAATAGAGATACTTATAAAATAGCTTTGAACGACCAACATTTATCAGTGGTATTTTTAAAAACGTATCTTGATTATATTGATCAATTAGAAGTGACAATATTTTTCTGAGTTTGTGCTTTAGACTTCCCACTCTACATTTTCTAGTCAATTTCCTATTATAAGTGATATAAGAAATATTTGACAAACTTTATAAATTATCTTAGAAGGCATATTTAATCATGGAAAAGTTTTCAAAAATATTTAAAGTTTAATTGTTCAAATTTTCTCTTGTTTCTCACTATCACAGTGTTTTATAATTTTTCCTTTTGTTCATTCCTTTAATGTTTTTAGTAAATACAATATTTGAAACAAATTCACATTTGTGAGAATACATCTTAGTGAAAAATTAAAGCTGCAAATGTCAAGAATATTAATATATTATTTTTATTTATTGCTGATTTTCTATTTGCTATGTAGGCAACACAATGAAATTAAATCCCTGTAGCTAATCACTTCCATTGGGATTTCTGTCAAATTACGATTATATTGAACATCCAAGTGGTTAATTGTATCCTCCTCTCTTAAGTATAATCAGAGCCAATTTAGAATTGTCATTAGACATTTTTTTCAAAATAGTTTTTAGATCAGTAGTATAATGACCTTAAACCTTTCCCGTTGCAAAGGTTTATATTCTTTGAGGAAGTATGATCTTACTTGACTGAGAAAACTGCCCTCCCCAACCTCAGGAAGATAGAAAAGGAGGGAGAAAATGAGAGTTTGTTCTAAAAACCATAATAGAACTCTGAAAAGGTTTCATATTTACCTAAATGTAGATTTCTTTCTTTGTTGTTTTTTCTTTCTTTGTTTGTTTAGAAATAGAGAGGGAGAGAGAAAGAGGGATGGAGGGTAAGGGCAGAGGGAGAGGGAGAGAGAGAATCCCAAGCAGGCTTTACTCTCAGCAGCATGGAGCCCCACTCAGGGGTTGATGTCATGACCTTGAGATCATGACCTGAGCCAAACCAAGAGTTGGCCACTTAACCCACTGAGCCCAGGTGCCCCTGTAGATTTATTTCTGTAGGTGGTTTCTGGAATATTAGATTGTTATATCAGAAGACATTATTTCTAATAATGATGGGGAAAAAAAAACTTTACAATTGATAAATACTGTTTTCACTAGAAGGCGGCCCCAGTGATTGAGAATAGTAAATCTCAAATCTGCATGTTATTAGTAGAAGTTGGTGGTTCAGATAAAGCTTCTGTCTACCAATGAAATGACTAACTTCATTAGAATTTATGCATTTGTAGGATATTATAGATCCTAAATGATTCCCTACCAGAGAAGCAAGGGTTAAAATAGCCAAAGCTCTGTATTCACTCTCTTCACAGCCACATTCTGTGCAGGGAACAGCCTGGACAGTCAGTCCCCTGTGTGAATTGTGCCATTTGATAAACAACACAGAGCCACACTGAAAGCCGTTGATCTTTAAAAATGTCCAGATGGAGAAGATTATATTGGAACATTGAGAAATAATGACAGAAGGTGGTTCATCAGTTTGAGAGTTGATATCTGATGCTATGAAAAGGAAAGAAATGCACGAATGACCAAAGTAAAAAAAAAAAAAAAAAATTAAAAACAGAAAACAAGTGTCTGCTCCTGTCATGCTTCTAAGGAGGAGCATACCTAGTATTTTATCTGAATTCAAATTCTGCTTTTCCATTTCTGAATACTTGGTATCTTCACCATATGGAACTTCTAGTGAATCAGGAAGTTCAAAGAATCTGAGGAGTGCTGCAGTTGCTGAGAATTTAGAGAGCACTTGAAAATTTCACTGACATTTAAAATTAAAGAATGCCATTCAGAGTTGAAGAGCTTTCATCTCCAACTCTTGATAGGAGATGTCCCCCTTTCCCTGTCCAGGGTCTAATGAGTGATAAAGGAGGTGGTGATAAAAGACAGAAAAGTCCTCAGATACCATTATTGATGAATTTCCTCAGGAATTGGCAATGCTTGATTAGGCTCCCAAAACAGATTGTGATTAAATGCTGAACAGATTAAATGCCGACACAGCATTTAAAAGGATAATTTGTACATAAAGTGATGAAGAAGTGGTCAGAAAGGGATCCAGTTCTCATTTCTTCAACCCATAGATATGGACAGAAAGACTGCAATCCACCCCACCTTACTATCTACTTTACGGTGAAACACATTCATCAACGAGCCTCTCCCATGCCCATTGAAATTCCAAGAAATTTTCTGGTGTCTAAGTGTTAAAATAGCCAAGGAGAATCAGTCATTTGAGAAAAGCCAGGGCCATGAAGGATGCAATACAAAACAAACAAACAAATAAATGAATGAATAAATAAAATAAACAGGGCAGGCAGAAAACACAAGAAAAATGTTTAAAATTGTAATGGATATCTGCAGAGAAATAGGAGAAAATTTAACTATCCATAAAGAAGAGAAAAAGTATGTTATGAAAAAGAAAAAAAAAAACTCAGAGAATAAGAAAGAACTATCTGACATTAACTTTTTTTTTTTCTAAAATAACAAGTAAATTATATGACTTTGATGAAAAGGTTAAGAAAAATCTTCCAGAATATGTAACAAAATGACAATACAATATGAAGTGGTGTGTGCAGGGAACCTGTGAGGAACTTAGACGTTTAATCTAAGAGTTACAATGTCTTAATAATCAGCTTTCTAGAAAGACAAAATAGTGAAGACAGGGAAAGAAATTATCAAAAAGCATTCAGAAAAATTCCCAGTACTCGATGACACAATTATGCCCATTGAGTATACAAAACAATGAAAGAAAAGAGACTTCTTTCATGTTTCAAAGAAGATGTCATCATGAAATTTCAGAGATTAATAGAAGATGTTTAAAGTTTCGGACAGGTGGGAGGTGAGGGCAGAAAGGTGTATGAAGCAGGACACATACAAAAAATAATTAGAAATAATGACATTGTATTTTTCAATAGGAACAATAAAAGTTGATGGAACAATGCCTTCAGATCATGAGGGTCTCAACTTAAAATTTGGTACCCAGCCAAAATACTAATCAAGTGTCAGAGCAAAATGAAGATATCTTGAGCTATTCAGTGTCTCAAAGAATTAACCTCCAGTGTGTCTTTGGAAAGGATTGAGGGCTCTGTAAGGAGTGTGTAAAACGTGAGAGAACAGTGATCCAGGAAGTGGGGGAACTAGTCAGAAACATGGTGAAGGGACACGCCAGAGTAACAGTTGCAGAGGAGATAGAAAGAGGCACCAATTCAGATCCCAGCATTCAGAAGGTCTCCTGTAAATTAAATATTCAGAAAAAAGAGAAACAGATTACTTGATGTGTTTGATGTTACTTTAAAAAAAAAGACTTACTCATATAAACATGGAAATTTTTCATGGAGCAACCAGAGAAAAATAAGCATAGGTATATAGAAAACTATAGTAGTGAAAAAAAAAATGAAGCAATTATTAACATTAGAATGAAATACTATTCAAGAAGGAAAATGCAGGGGCCCTGGGTGGCTCAGTCGGTTACACTTCGGACTCCTGATTTCCACTCAAGTCTTGATCTCAGGGTTGTGAGATCGAGCCCCACCACTGTGCTGAGCATGGAACCTGCTTAAGATTCTCTCTCTCGCTCGCTCTCTCTCTGCCTCCCCTCCCCCTACTCATGCTCTCTCTTTCTTAAAAAAGAAAAAGGAAAATGTAGTCCCACCACATTATTTGACCTTGTTCTGAATAACAGAATTATAAATATTAAAACCGTAAACATTAAATGGGTGAGCAGGTAAATGTGAATGAATTACATACTCATCTGACATAAGCAGAAACTCAATAAAAAATATCTAAAATGGACAAATTAAGAAAGAATAGCGAAAATGTGTCATGCAGAAATATGGAGGTAAATATATGAAAAACAAAAATTACTGAAATTGATTGTTTTGAAGCAGCTTAACTGAAGCCTGGGTGGGGCAGAGCGGAAAATCTGTGACTTTTGTTACATATATTCTTGCACTATTTGCATTATTTCAATGAAAAGAAAAACCAAAATTATGAGCCAATAACAAAGTAATTAGCCTTCTTTACACAAATAGTATTAAAATATGTTTTTAAATATCAATTACAAAGAAAAGATTCTCCTGTGTTTTGGATTCAGGGATGCTTTCAATCCTTATGCAGAATAATGAGTAAACGTATAAGGTGAAAATATTTATAATTGTGATTTATTAAAATTGTGATTTCATCTTTGAGAGAATGTACTCTCAAATTGAGATAGGATTTATGAGAGCACAATATTTGAAATCAATGGAAGCACCACATGTTTAGTTTTACTAATGACTGAATTCATCCTAATAATGCAAGAGATTGATTTTTAAACTTTCATATATTTTATAAAAAATTAAGTTCCACACTTAATATGAAAAAGTTGGTTCAAATAATGACTAGGCATTTAGTACCTTCCATTCTCATTTTAAAGATGTTTTATCACCCGAGAGAATGAACAATTTAAATAGGAATAACTTGCTTACCATGTGGTAGCTCTTGGGAACTAGCTTTATGTTATTGAGTATCTATAACTATGTGGTAGTGCTCTGTTGTAGATGGAATAAATAAAACCAGTACTTATCCATGGAAGATTTCTCAATAAAATGGAGAGCTTTTATGTGAGTACAACCAATAAACAATCATTGATTAAGGATCCACTGTGATTCCAAGATGACTGTAGGTATTGGTGCAGAGTATTGGCTGATAAATACACGAAACATTTACTCTAGGCGTTTTATCTCTCATGTGTTCTTTGACATTTGTAAAACCACAATGTATTGAGTTATTTGGTAAATGTTAAGTTCTCTTTGATTCTTAATGGAAAGCCTGACATACGCGTTCTATGTCTAGGGATTTACTGATGGAGACCTATTAAAAATTCAATTTGGAGGTGCAAACGTCTCTGGATTTCAGATAGTGGACTATGATGATTCCCTGGTATCCAAATTTATAGAAAGATGGTCAACACTGGAAGAAAAAGAATACCCTGGCGCACACACGACTACAATTAAGGTATCCATCTACTAATATGTACATCTGTGTCTCTATATCTGTATTTTTATCTATCTATATCTAACTGCTGGCAAGTAACCTGTTCTCTGGGACACTGTGGGAAGATAAAAATCTTAATTTGTTTTAGTAACTGAAAACAATAAATGCTTTATGCAGTCAAACAAGGAATCTTTGAATCCTAAATGCAGTGCACTGTTCTGATATGAGCACTGCCCAGACTCATCTTTTATTCTCCACGGGTTTGGACTTCACTTGTTTATTCAACATATTTTATTAGGCATATGCCCTACATACATATATTTACCTCAAAATGTTAAACGTTTCTGCTGTTGATGGAAAGGGGTTTTTTTTCCTTCTGTTGGTCACCCTATTGACAGCAGAGATAAGAGTGGATGATAGAGTGAGTGGAATGAGATGATCATATTCTTTATGAAACTAGACTTATGAAAGGTAAGAGCAAAAGTTGCAAAGCATTTCAAATGCATAGTGATTTTGTTTGTTTATTTGTGTATTATTAAGCAGATTGGGTATTAACCAGTCAGGAACAGTGTTATTTCAGTTGCTCTCCCTGTTTATACATTAAGCAGAGGTTTTGTTGTTTTCTGCACCTAATGGGGGAAAAAAAAAAGATTTGGATGTTTGGCTTTAAATTTGTGTCTGGCTGTGAGACTGGTCCCAGGTAAGGATTCAATAATTCTCTACTTTTGGGTCTATAAATGGATCTTGTAATTTTAAGTTAAATTCAGGAAAGCATCTCATAGAATGTTAAAGAATAACCCAGAGTTAATTTTTTCTCAAAACTAGGTGACTTCTTGTTTGGTGACCTTGACCGATATTCAGCATGTCCCCTGTCTGTAACAGTACTGTGGGCTTGGGGTGGGGGGTGGGGGGGAGGTACCTTCAGCTAGTAAAGCTGATGAGAAGACAAATGGACATCTAGTCTTTTTATTGGTGTCAGGGTGTGTCTCCACCTGTGCTTAGTAGAGATCTGACTGCGGCTCTCATTCTGTGGAACTGTAGGCTTCCATCCATTCCAAGATGGTGCCTTTTAAGCTCTCTGATGAAGATTGAGTGTGGCATTCATCCCCAAATAGAACTAATGTGCTCTTTTTGAATACTCGATTAGTCATCATGTTCCTACCACTGCTGTCTACTGTGAGAAGGATGCGAGCAAAATGAGATGACGAATTTCTCATGGAAGTCATATCATTATTGAAGTGCATGGGTCATGTATCAAAATGCAAGGCAGATTTGGGGTCTGAGAGATCTGTAGCAATGCATTCTGTTAACGGTTTCACCAAAACCTAGCTCTGGATTTCACTCTCTTGGGAGCTTGTTCTCTTCCCTCCGTAGCACTTAAAATAAAAACAAAAACAAAAACAGACTCTCATCTTTGATAATCTGCGGTCTAATGGAGAAGCCTACCATGTCAATAAGCAAATATAACAGAGAATGATGTGTGTAAAATATGCCAGGTCCCCGACATATGGTTAGGACAGTGTGGGGGAAGGGATGGTAAGGAGGACTCTCCGGAGGTGGGGCTTCCAGGCAGGGTTTTGCACGGCTGAGCAGGAGAAAAAGGTGCTGGGGGAAGAGCCTGTACACAGAGTCAAAGTGATACAAGGGCATGACAGTCAGGAAACTGTACTTTTTCCTCCGTTTTTTTGTTTGTTTTGTTTTCTGCTGTAAAAATTTAAAATATTTGGGTTGGTGGGAGATGGACATTTTGTGGGAATTACCAAGAGATAAGGCTTTTCAAATGTCAACAGATGTAAGAGATAGGAATTATAGGACAGGGATTTCATGATTTTTTCTGTTCCATGGGCAGAAGAAGGGAGGAAAAACTACTTAGGGGACGATATAGTATTTTCTAATATAAACAAGTAGCATATCTTCAATATCTGATCTGTTTAAAGAAGGAAAGCAAGAATATTTCCTAATGAGATTATTTCTTTCTATGTTGTCTTCGGGTCATTGACTGTACAGGTTCATTGCCTGATAATTTAAATCACATTTTATTATCACCACAATAAAAACTGACGTTATAGGCATAAAAACCTGTAAAAATGCAATTCATTGCATGAAATTCTCTCTGTGGTTAGGCTTTGGAAATAATATAACTCATTTCAAGCTGTGGGAATATTAAGTAAATGATTGTTTTAAGTTTTAGTCTTCTCCAAAAGTTAACAGAGCTTCCATGATTTCTTAATTAAAATCATTCTTAGTCAATGAATACAAGTAAAATATAAATGTTTCCATATTTCACGTATTTTAACAACCATGAAATACAAACTACGAATGTTAAATGTCTTCATTCTTATACTCTGTACAAAAAATAACTCTAGAGTCATGGTACTGGGATTTTAATTCTGACTCACCAGTTTGCTTATTTCAGGCAATGTTCATTCATTTATTCATTTATCAATCCATTTATCCATTCAATACATATTTATTGAGTTTTTCCTCTGCAAGCTGGCACTGCTCTAAGTGTCAGAGAAATGACAAAGTTCCAGTCTGAGAGCATTAAGGAACCACCAGAGGAGAGTGATTATCATGGTTTTGATACAGGAAGATTACTCTTCTGCAACATTGTCTGCTGACAATAGATTGTACGGTGTGAACCTGATGGCCGGTGAGCTTTTAGGAAGATATCACAAACAGTCCAGGCAACCGACGTAACCGATCAGAGTTGTCTGAACTGTGGTGGTCTCACCAGGGTGGAGGGGAATCAGTGGATTGCTACACTTGCCAGTTCTTTCAGATTTCTTTATTTGTGAACGAAATAATTACTGCCGAAATCATACCATTCATTTAGTATATAGTAAGATAAATGCAGTTGAAAGATAGTTGGGGGTTAAAAACAAGACTCAGAAAGGCAGTCTGCATCATTTGTATCTTACTGACCCCAATCTCCTGCAGTGCTTTACACACAGTAGACACATAGTAGACATTTGTTGAAGTGAAAAATACAAAGAAACCCTTTGAAAATACAAATCACTAAGAAAGAAAAAAAAAGTAATTACCATTGCCATGAAATTTGATGGAAATTTCTGTGCTAACATTTGTTATGTCCTTTTATTCCGCCCTGGCAGAAAGGTAGTGTTATTTTACCTGATGAGGTGTGTCATGACTTTAGTCATCAGGCCTGAATCATCACGGCACCTAGATTTAAATGGAACAGTTAAAGTGACCATTTTACCTTCCTTAAAAAACGTTTCAAAAGAGGCAGGTAATAAGGATGATTTGCCAGTCTCTCAAAAATCATTTACAAATATTTCTATTTTTAGATAGATTTTCAGTGTTTTCGGTGTCTTCCACAACTTGCAAAATGATAGCTATTCCTTCCGCCTTATCACATCGACAGTCTGAACCTTCGTTCAACTTCTGTGTCTGTGACGTTCTGCTGTTCTGCCCACGTTAAGGAATTCAACAAAAATACGTGACCGTGACTGACATTTTTTTTTTTATAGATTTTTTATTTATTTATGTGACATAGAGACAGCCAGCGAGAGAGGGAACACAGCAGGGGAGTGGGAGAGGAAGAACCAGGCTCACAGCGGAGGAGCCCGATGTGGGACTCGATCCCAGTACGCCGGGATCACGCCCTGAGCCGAAGGCAGACGCTTAACAACTGCGCCACCCAGGCGCCCCCGTGACTGACATTTTTGTGGCACTTCATGTAATGGTTTTCCCACCAGAATCTCATTTCAGGCAAGAAATGACTTAAAGCACAGACTCAAGCTTTTTAAATTGCTGTCCTAAGAGAGTTATTAGGCTTGTCTGAAAATAGCATAATCTTTTTTTAGTTCAGCAATTAGCGCCATGCATTATACAGTACCCTGGTGGCTTAATAGAATTAATTCTGCTTCTTGAACATGTTAACTGACCAAAACCACTGCAGACACATTGGCATCCCTTACTCCTAATATGAAAGTATTTTGCCACACAACAGCCTAGAGGCTTGACATGTTTAGTTTCTTATGTTCTATGGCTTGGAAAGTATGTATATGGTTGAAATAAGTCCATAAATTAAAATTTTGATAGTGGGGCACCTGGATGGCTCAGTCTGTTAAGCATTCCCCTTGGTCTCAGGTCATGATCCCAGGATCTTGGGATCGAGTCCCATGTCGGGCTCCCTGCTCAGAGAGGAGTCTGCTTCTCCCCCTCCCTCTGCTGCTCCCACTTGCTCCTGCTCTCACTTGAGCATGCTCTCTGTCTCTCTCTCTCAAATAAATAAATAAAATCTTAAAAAAAGAAAATAAAGAATTAAAAATAAAATAAAATAATGATATTGGTACAATTTTTACAAAAAATAATTGAAAAAATAATATTTTGTACTATTTAAATTTATATTACAGCATTAAAAGTAAAAAGGCATTACTACTATTTGTAATACTAATGCAGGATATCTGGGTTCATCTCATTGCCACACTTCTTCATCTGTAAAGGGAGTAAGTTTAGCTGATGTATAAGATTTCTCCCAAATCTCTGCTGTCATGATTGTGTGAAGTGCTAATTTAGGCACTTAATAAAACATACGCTAACAGTTCTACTTTTCGCCCAATCTGTGACATCTCAAATGGTTCCTCTGTCTCTCAAAAATTGTAGTGACTTGCAAGCAGTCATCTCTGAACTCCAGATATGGGGATCAAATCCTAAAATATCTTGGAACATATTTATTTTTCCTGGATTATAAAAGATAAGGAACTTCCACTTTGTTAGAAGATTCCTCAGAAGTGGGAGAGTCCAGGAGGAATTTATGCAACCAACAAAATAGGAGATCTGCCTCTAAGAAAGTCTCTACCTACTGATGGGTGAATCAAAGCCAGACAATGTTTTGATTTGAGTATCTTTTTTCCATCTTGATGAATCTAATTAGTTTTATCTGAAAATTTGAGTGCTGAAGTGAATCCAAAGTTTCAGAATGTAAACATTTTGATCCTTAAGCAAGACTCAGTCAGGGTCAGTAGCCAATCTGGATTATTTAGGTAAAATACGTTGTTTTTAATGTATTCCTTTTACACAAAGAGTCTTTTTTCACAGTGGCTTAAAGATTATTTTTATTAGTCATAAAGAATAATAAAGGATGTTAATTTTGGTTTCTTGCTGACAGAGCTGTTTTTTTCACCTTGGAAACGCGTGCTTACTAAAAAGAGGGTGATTTTTTAAAAATTTTGTAATTACAATTTAATTTTTTTAGAGCAGTTGAAGTTTCACCACAACACTGAGCAAAAAGTGCTAAGAAGTCCCATATACCTCTGCCCCCACACATGCACAGCCTCCTCCAATATCCACTTCACTCACAGAGTGATTCGTTTGTTAGAATTGATGAACCAACATTGACATCATAATTACCCAAAGTCCATATTTTACATTATGGTTCACTGTTAGTGTGCATCCTATAGTTTGGGACAAATGTATAATAACATGCTTCCATCATTATAGTCTCCTAGTGACTATTTTCACTACTCTCAAAATCCTCTGTGTTCTGCCTGTTCATCTCTCCTCTCACTCCTAGCAAACATGGATCTTTTTACTGTCTCTGTAGTTTTGCCTTTTCCAGAATGTCATATAGTTGGAATCATACAGTATGTAGTCTTTTTAGATTGGCTTTTTTTTACTTAGTAATATACATTCAAGTTTCCTCCATGTCTTTGCATGGCTTGGTAGCTCACTCCTTTCTAGCACTGATAATACTCCATTCGCTGGATGTACCATTCACTTACTGAAGGACATCCTGGTTCCTTCCAAGTTTCAGCAGTTATGAATAAAGCTACCACGGATATCTGTGCGCTGGTTTTTGAGTGGACATATGGTTTCAACTGCTTTGGGTAAATACCAAATAGTACAATTGCTGGATCATATGGTGAGAGTATGTTTAGTTTTGTAAGGAACTGCCAAATTGTTTCCCAAAGTGCCTGTACCATTTTGCATTCTCGCTAGCAGTGAATGAGAGTTCCTCTTGCTCCATTGATGTTGTTTCTGTGAAGATATTGTGACTTTATGCAGGGAAGTTTCAAAGGGCACATATTCAACAAGCTTTATACAGCCTTATCGCAGACAGCTCTTTTCCAGAGGGTAGACTGCAATTAAATTTGAAATTAAGACATGTGAATAAACCTAAGTTTATAATGTATTTCCCAATACTGTTTTTTTTTTTTTTTTTAAATGGCTCTAGTTGATTCTTGGTCATTGCCTGGAATCAAGGAAGGAAGGAAGGAAGAAAGGGAGGAAAGAAGGAAAACTTCCTAAAGTTTTTCTTATAGGTTTAATTATTTTTCCTAGAGCTCATCTGTTTTGACCATTTTGATAACTTGATAAAATGAAGAAATTGAGAATTATATTGTAAGATTTTTTAGGGAAATATCATTTGGTGTACAATAACTTTGATCAGATAAGTGATGCCATTTTAAGAATGAGTATATAAATTTATCAGTCCATACAACTCTTAACAGCCCTAAGTATGTGACACAGCACATTATTTTTATGAAAAGTAATTGGTATAAGGAAATTTTTAAAATGGTAATTTGTTTGGACAATGAATGTTCTTCAGACAAAGCTAAACTAGAATTGTTACTGTAGTATTTCATAGGGCCTTTAATATGCCAATGTGACAATCAGTTCCTGAATTTATTGGCTCACAGATGCTTTTGTAGATTAGGATAGTTGTTTTCAAAACATCCAAATGATCTAGTTTTATACCAGGATAGATAGTAATGAAAGGAAAAAAGAAAGCAAACATGGTGGTCAATAACTTGTATTTTGGGGCATACTTCACACGTCACCTGGCTTCTCATTTCCTGTAACTGTACTCATTTGATGTGGTGCTTGCCAGACAAGGGGACCCACTGTCCCAGTGTGCCTGGTACTGAGGAGTTTCCCTGGGAATACAGGCTTGCTGCCTGAAACAGGGGTAGTACCTGGCAAACCAAGACAATTGGTCATCGACATTGCTCCAGAAACAGAGATATGGATTCAAACTATGCCTTAATTTTTTGTGACCCTGGGTAAAATATAACCTGTTACTTGGAATCTTCATTTATAAAACTAGAGTAAAAATATTTGCTGGGGCGCCTGGCTGGCACAGCGGTTAAGCGTCTGCCTTTGGCTCAGGGCGTGATCCCAGTGTTCTGGGACTGAGCCCCACATCAGGCTCCTCTGCTATGAGCCTGCTTCTTCCTCTCCCACTCCCCCTGCTTGTGTTCCCTCTCTCGCTGGCTGTCTCTATCTCTGTCGAATAAATAAAATCTTAAAAAAAATATATTTGCTGCATAGAATTTTTTAAAAAAGCACTTATGAGGAAACCACCCAGCTCAGATTTGGCATGTAGAGGACTTGGTCAACATGAATTCTTTTTCCTCACCAGCTTTTCCAATACCACTAGGACATAAAAGAGGCATTTCATTGGTAAGAAACCTTGGACACTTTAACTTACCCAAGGCAACTGAGCAGTAAATGATAAAATCAGGGCTTGGGCACTGTCTTCTGATGATACATTCAATGCTTTCTAAACTATATTCAATTCAATTTCAAGTGTCAAGGAAAATTTGGAAAGTGGACATTCATAGTAAGTTTTTAGCACTATCATAATATATAAAGTCTAGTACTTTTTCTTTGAATATTTTCTATTTTAGCACAGTGCAGATAACATATATTTAGGAAGAGGTGCTATCATAATAATGACCCATAAAATATTATATTATAGCCTATTTATCCTTTTGAATTCTGAGTGTACATAGAACTTCTTTTCATTCTCTCTTTTTGTTGGCTGTCAGAAGACTGTTTACTGGTTCCAGTGATTATAGTAATGTATTATTGAATAATGTCTGATGACTATTGGGCATAACAAACATGTTTAAAATGCATATTTCATTTTGTATTTGAAAAATAAGTCTCAGTAAATATACATTTAAAATGGAATAAAAAGTGCGTTTGGAAAATGGACCATAAAAACATTTTCCCAGATTTCTCCTTAAAGTGTGGCTATGATTCGATTGTGATACAGCACTGCAAAACATAATGGCCCCCCACTGAATTATAAATTTCCAGCTCAGCTGAGGGATTTCACAGAACATAAACATCAGGGCAGAGATGATGCATTTGTTTTCAAAGAAGGAGCTAGTTACATTGCCGTCGTGTTCCCTTCAAATTAATTTACATCTAGTTTAGTGAATGGTAGAATAAAGCTGAAGTATCTCACTCTCCAATCAAAAATATGAGTATATTTGATTAGAAAAATAAACAAGCCACATATGTAGAACATAAACAAAGAGGAACTCTGGAAACAGTGTCTGTTTATTTTCTCTGAGTCCAGAATTGTGTTTCTATGATTGTGACTTTTAATTTAAAACAATAATAGGCTCGAGGCTTGATTAAATGTGAACATTTGAAAAAGGTCGAAAGGATTTTTCTTCTTGGTGCGCTCATGCTTCGAATCATAATTGTAATGTGCAGCAAGGACCTCAATGCTTTTAGTTCATTCAGCCTAATCTTATTTTTTCATGTAGTTCACCAACGTTTATAGACCTCTAAAACATTCAGCAGATGGCTTTATAGATTTCTCGTAGTCATGTGAGCAAGCTGACTCAATGAAGATTTTGGCTTTTAACTATTATCGTAACTTTTTAATGTGCATTGACTACTTCTTTTCTTTAATATCCAATTTATTTAATTTAGGCTCTGTTTCATATTCAGTGACCTAGACTTTATTTTAACAATTACATTGGCAATGAACTAATTACTGTATAAGAAAGCAAATTAATCATTTTTTTTTCTCTAGGAGAATAGAAATAAACATCTACGCAAGGCAGATAAATACTGATAAGCTCTCTTATTTCTCCAGATCTTTTCTTAAGTAAATAGGATTTAAAACAATGCTTTTTTCTTAAAAAAAAAAAGTACATGAATATTCTAGAATACTTAGAAAAGAAATATAATCAGGTATGCTTCCTCCCTATTATAACCTTTATTGTTTATTTTTTTCCCCTTATTTGTTGAAGGGATATTACCCTTTTTTTAAAACCACTCTCATTAATCAATGAAGAAGGTATTTTTTAAAATTGAGATGTAATAATGTTTTTCACTAATTTTATAATTAACATTATATATTGTTATATACTCTTTATTAGTATCATTTTTAATGGCTGCATTATACTTGCTTAAGGCAGAAAGTATAGGTTTTATACATTCTTTTACTGTCAGAAATGTGAGTTCTTTCTAAATATGGATGGACTTATTACCTACTATATTTTGCTAATTTCTTGCATATAGTTTGGAGAAAAAAGGTTACAGATGTTTTGGAAAAAATGGTGATGGGTTTTATTTAGATCTGTCTAGTTGAGATATTTGTGAGAAACTCAAGTGCATCCATCCAGGAGATAATCTAAATATGTAGAGAACTCATATATAGGCCTGCAATGACATTGCTTAAGTGGTATCACAAAAGAAGAAATAAGGAAGAACACCTAAAGGTAAATATGAATATTTTATTACAGTTTACAGCACTCAGTCACAGTGCTCATGGCCTCAAAATCATTTTTTCTTTCTCTTCTTCTTGCCAGCTTTCCCATCAAATTTGACTCATTCATATGGTCAAATGAAAGCAGTTCAACTAAACTAATACGTGGAAAGATTAAAGGAACGATATCCTCACACTGCCATTTTAGTATTAGAAAAATGGAGAGTTAAGAAATTTCTGGATACATGGAGGGGATGATTCATACTACATAAACTATGTTTCATTTGCATTATTATAATATCTCTCATATTAAAAGCATAACTCAGACATCTATCTACCATCAGACTGATTTATAACACTATGATAGGCATATTGCAATGATCTGTTTATACACCTTTTCACTAGACTGAAAGAGACCATGGATCTCGTAAAGACAGGGTCCATATCAAGATCTTTGACTTCCTTGCCTACATTCTTTCCTCCCTTCCTAAGCCTTTTCAGTGTGTCTGGCCCTGCCCTGAGCTCTGAGAATTCAGTGGTGACAGGTGAGTTTTCTTCTTTCCTAGAGTAACTATTCTAGTGGGGAAGAGAGATGAAATAGAGAAATAAAGAATGTGTGAACAAGATATTCAGATACTGGTAGACACTATGAAGGAAATAAATAAGGTCATGTGAAGAGGAGTGATTGGGTCTGTGCTGGGCAGGAAGGACATTATTGAGGAAGTAATGTTTGAGCACATACATGTCATTTAAAGCCATGAACTGAGTGAGACCACTTAGAGAGCAGGAAGGGTTGATATGGAATGGTAAGTTTAGAAAATTCCTCTTAAATTTTCTAATGAAGGAAACAGAAAAAAAAAAAAGGTGGGTATTGGAAGGAGGTATAAACCTAAGAAGCAGTTATCGTAGCTATCATCTATCTATCTATCTATCTATCTATCTATCTATCTATCTATCATCTGTCCTCTATCGTCTATTTATATATCTATCATCATCTGTCTCTCTATTTGTGGTAGGGGATCTCAGAGCATTTGAAGTGCCAATAGAGATGATCCAGTAGAGAGAGAGAAAAGACTGATGCAGGATATCGAGGGTGTACTTGTAGATGAAATATCCTTAGAAAGATCCGAGGGACTGTACCGTGCACTGTTGGAGTGGCTGTCCTCATGTAGGAGCATTCATGTGTCGTCAACTCAGGAGGGAAACAGAGAGAATGTGATCTTGGCAGTCTTATGGTTGAAAGATGAACAGTTTCTGTCTGAAGGCTTCTATTTTTTGGAGACATGTAGGCAAGAATCAGCAGGAATTCAGAGAAAGAGAAGTGTGCAGAGCTGTGTGTGTTAAGAGAAGAAAAGAAAAGGTATAAAATAATCATTTTTGACAGTGGAAGAACTAAGTTACTAAAGAAAGGAGGAGGAGGATTTGGAAATACTAAGTGCCCGTTTTGGATTTGTGATCAAGAATTTTAGGGTGTCTTTACATCAAAATCTAGGGATGTACTGTATGGTGACTAACATAATGTAATAAAAAATTATTATAAAAAAATTTTAGGGTGTCGCAAAATCAGTACAATATTGCATTTCTACCCAGCTTCACTGTACTTTTGTTACTCACAATAACAAAAATTCAATAACAGAAATTTCCTCAGTATTCATTAAATCTTTTATATAAACATGTGCTTTATCATTAACAATAGCTGCATGGTACATTTGATAGATGGCGGTATGTATACATGCATGTAATAATACCTCTCCAGCCACTGGCAGTGCTTTAGTACACTTAGATAATGCTCTTTTTTTCTGCTTGGCCCCCAGCTCCTATAATAATCCTACTGTCCCCCTGGGATCTGAATACCATAAGTTTGGAAGCAGTGTTATTTTATTATAGACTGTTAGAGCATGAAGGTGGCATAGAAATTATGAAATGTGATGGTTCTTCTTCTGAATTACCATAACTACATAGGGAATCTTAAAAACAAATATTTTGAGACTATTGCAGATCTAAGTAAACATCACTGAGGTAGAATTAGAGATTTAAACTAATCACTACTCTTTCCCTATTGTCAAATGAATCCTTCATTAGTGGAGGCATATTTGCTTGTAAATTTGGTAATTTCCTATATCCCCAAATCAGGCCATAAAGTGATGCGCTAGTAAGAAATTGGCTCAAAAAGAGAAGACCCTATTATTATAAAAGGTCTCCCCCAAAACAGTTGAGATGCAAACATAATAGGAAATGCTTACAGTGACGAGCACACTCCGTAGTCCCAATATTCCACACTACCCCTCGGATTCTTAGACTTCTAGATGTAGGAATTGTGTCTAAATTCTTGGACGGTGATAGGGTGCTGTGTGGTGGCCAGCTGCAGCCCAGATGGCCAGTGTGCGGTGAGCCTCTGAATTTTCTCCCATTCTTATGAAATGTGCATGATGTTTTTCAGTATACTTCTGCTCTGACCTACGACGCTGTGCAAGTGATGACTGAAGCTTTCCGCAACCTACGGAAGCAGAGAATTGAAATCTCCCGAAGGGGGAATGCGGGAGATTGTCTGGCAAACCCAGCAGTCCCCTGGGGACAAGGCGTAGAAATAGAAAGGGCCCTCAAACAGGTTAGTCACTCAAAATGATTGTGAATGTGACTTAACAGTGGACACTGTTTTTTTCCTCTACGTTAGTCTCCTTGCTATGTTTAATGTAAAGTGAATATTATTTCCTAACTGCGTGAAGGTAGGTTGAAGGGTGAAAAGCAATCTTGTAAATGTAGTTTTCGGTTTTTTTTTTTTTTAAGATTTTATTTATTTATTTGACAGAGATAGAGACAGCCAGTGAGAGAGGAAACACAAGCAGGGGGAGTGGGAGAGGAAGAAGCAGGCTCATAGTGGAGGAGCCTGATGTGGGGCTCGATCCCATAACGCCGGGATCACGCCCTGAGCCGAAGGCAGACACTTAGCCGCTGTGCCACCCAGGCGCCCCTGTAAATGTAGTTTTCTTAACCTGAGCCCAGTGACAGTAATCTGTACAGTTTGTATCTTCGGTTGCAGTGAATTTGAAAACTGTGCTGCTTTCCCATTTTCTCGTTAGGTTCAGGTCGAAGGTCTCTCAGGAAATATAAAGTTTGACCAGAATGGAAAAAGAATAAACTATACAATTAACATCATGGAACTCAAAACGAATGGGCCCCGGAAGGTAAATCATTAGTGATCTAAAGGCAGATTTCTTTCTGCGAGGAGCTGAGTTTGCTGACCCATCACCTCTTCTTCCAGAGAGTCCTGGAAATGCATATTCGCATAGGTAGCCTTTATCTACTTCCTGAAACAGATACATTTTTAAATATTTTTTCTAAATCTAATCTGTTCATTTCTGGTAAGTAATACTGCAATGTAATCTTCAAATGACTGTGAATAGAGCTCTTTTTTTTCTGTTTTTTGATCGAGGTATAAGAAGTTTAATGAGAAGAAAAAGCAGCTCTCTTGTTATGGTTCAGAAGACAAAACATAGTTGGTGCAAATATGCATTCATGTTTTCATTCAGTACCTTTTCTTTTCATTGTTATGGATAAAATTTCACTGCTTGGATTTTATTTCTATTTCTGTATGATCACTCCCAAACATATTACCCTGGGAAAATATGAGAAGTGAACGTGAAGAGACAAGCCGTTTTTAAGAAATGCTTTCGTTTCATTGTTTTTATAATCTCTCTTTCTATTAGTCGCAAAGATAAAAGACACATCTTTGTTTAAAAGAAGCCCAGTTAATGTAGATATGATTTTTGACTCATCCATGAGTTTGAAATACTTCAGTGCTTGGCTAATAGAAAGATCATTTATCCACGCGTCTCTCTCCTGTAACCTTTTTCAGATCGGATACTGGAGTGAAGTGGACAAAATGGTGGTTACCCTCACTGAGCTCCCTTCTGGAAACGATACCTCTGGACTTGAGAATAAGACTGTTGTTGTCACTACAATTTTGGTAATTAGCCACAGATGCCTGTGCCTTACTGCAGTTTTTCTTGTGAAAAATATGTGCCAACTGGAATTGCTGTTTGTATTTTAGGATAATAGCAAATATAGTACTGCTTTGGCACTCTTTTAATCATGTACGGCGTATTTACTCTGTCAGAAGGACCACACAGCATTAGCTAAAGCATTCAAAGTATTTCTTATCCTCTTCAATACTGAGATTTAGCTTGACAGAAAATTCATACGCTGGTGCGTCCACAAGGGTGAACAACTGAAGAAGGTCTGGAAGAGCGTTCCTTGTATTTCCTCTTGTGCTTTACCTTTCACTTCTCATGCAATTCTGGGTACATTTTATCTTTACATTTATTAATAATGTTGGCAATGTCTCTTTCTTGGTAAGATGAACTCCTTAAAGAGAAGGATAATGTCCCTTTTTTTAAACCCCAAATCTCAACACAGTCATTGGCACATAGCCAGCACTGAGTGAATGAGACAACGTTGAACTGAGTCTTGACCATGTAGGCTCTGGAGAGATGGAAGGTAGATGTAGATTATCATGACAAGCTGTTGGTGAAATGAGGTGGAGGAAGTGGGGTTCACTAATAGTACATGATTTTGCAACAAAAAAAATCGTATTTTATTTTACTAAGCAGTGATAGAGTAAAATTGTGGGATTCGTTATTCTAACAATATTGAGAAGAAAAATATAGGTAGGTTAATAAGGGATTTGAAAAAAAACATGGGTTGGCATTTGGAAATATCTTAATAAGTGTAAGCTCTGACATGTGAGGGCTTTTGCCTCCATCATGACATGGAGACGGACTATCTCACCAAACTCTCAAATATGCTTGGTGACACTTTCCAATAGAGAATTTTGGGCTATGTTGAATCATTCTCATACTTCATTTTTCTTATGTTTACAGGGGGACGCTGCTCTCCATCCTTGTAATATTATCCTAGGCTATTATATCTCTTAGATGAAGTGAGATGTGAAATCTGAGAGGGTAGCCTCAGTACCTCACCATGGCAACAATTCTTTAGTCTGTACTTTACTATGAACCTGATTTCCACATGAATCTTATCCTTGAAGCAGCAATACACAGGGTTTTGGGTGAATGCTGGTTCTTGAGGTTGGCATAACCTTAACCTAGAATAAGAGTATGGCAGATCCAGAGTTGAATAAAACAGATAGTGCGCAGCATTATTCCTGTCTAAGCTCTAGAAGTTGACAAACATGATAAAAGGACATGCGAACAGTTTGAGTTTCTTGTTTACTTTGGTATGGCTAGATACAAGCCATATTAATGAAATATAATGCTAGACATTTGAGGACCTTTATTTCAAAAGTATTATGCTTAATTTTTTTCTGCTGATATTTTCCACCTTTGTATTCTACAATTTCTCTGGCTAACAGAGAATAATTAAACCAGAAGATTTGGTTCAGTGAGAGTAATTAACACAGCTATTTTTTTTTTTAATCAATGAAAGCACTATCTTTCCATATAGGAATCTCCGTATGTTATGATGAAGAAAAATCATGAAATGCTTGAAGGCAATGAGCGTTATGAGGGCTACTGTGTTGACTTGGCTGCGGAAATCGCCAAACATTGTGGGTTCAAGTACAAGTTGACAATTGTTGGGGATGGCAAGTATGGGGCCAGGGATGCTGACACGAAAATTTGGAATGGGATGGTTGGAGAACTTGTATACGGGGTAAGTAGAGCTCTTCTCACAAATAAAGTCATTCAGTTTGAACTCTTGTTGACAGAATGCCCCCCTTCTCTGCAAAGTACCTCTATCCGAGGTGGTTAGTTTCCCACGTTACTGAAAAATACTATCTTATTTCCTTGTGAGGATCTGAAAATTAAGGATAAAGTCAGAAGCAACCATACACACTAAATGAGACAGACATTCTGTCTTGAAGCATATGAACCGTGTGCATTGTTCAAAGGAGCCAAAGACATAGATTCAGTGTAATTGAGAGATGTAATTATCATAATCAAGTCAGATGGGTATACTGTGTATTTATAAAAAGGAGGGATATTTGGGGAACAAATTGCTTTTTTGTTTATTCTTTATTGGGACTCTGCCAGGGAAATAATTATTGACATTTCCCTGATTTCCTTTTCTTCTCTTTTTGATCCAGTAATGTAACCATGATTCCTTTCTGGCCATGACTCTGGGTACTATTACTTTCATTTGTTTCCCTTACAGAAAGCTGACATTGCAATTGCTCCATTAACTATTACCCTTGTGAGAGAAGAAGTGATTGACTTCTCAAAGCCCTTTATGAGCCTCGGGATATCTATCATGATCAAGAAGCCTCAGAAGTCCAAACCAGGAGTGTTTTCATTTCTTGATCCTTTAGCCTATGAGATCTGGATGTGCATTGTTTTTGCCTACATTGGGGTCAGTGTAGTTTTATTCCTGGTCAGCAGATTTAGCCCCTACGAGTGGCACACTGAGGAGTTTGAAGATGGAAGAGAAACACAAAGTAGTGAATCAACTAATGAATTTGGGATTTTTAATAGTCTCTGGTTTTCCTTGGGTGCCTTTATGCAGCAAGGATGCGATATTTCGCCAAGGTTGGTTACTCACCTGCTTCAACTTTGTGCATTTTAGGTCTCAAGTGGACATTCATGGTGTTTATGAATTCACTATAAAGAAGTAAACAGCTGCCGACTACCTGTCCAAGCAGTTTAAGACTCTTCAGGACAGACTCTTACTGTTGGCATAAGTCTGTGAAATATTTGAGCAATATTCTTTGAATGTTGATCATGTATTTCCTGGTGAAATTATACACACCATGGAGAGGCTATAAAATGCATAAGGTTCCTATCATTCCATGCCTTCTTGGAGGGGTACCGTGTTTTTGCTGCATATTCTCATTTTACAGTCATCTGTGTGTTGATCCACAGACCTGTATATGGGAAAATGGGCAACAGTATTTATTAACTACAAAAGCAACAACTTGTTTACAAAACTTCATTGGCATACATCCCATCTCTTTTATTTTCCCATTGTTAGCTCATGCAGATGGTATCAGAGAGATACTATAATTTTTTTTTAAAGGTTAGGTTGCAGAATTAAAGGGAATGTACGATAAGATATTTTCCAAGTATTTAGAAATACATGGTTGGGTAATAATGATGACTGATTCACTGCAGCTTGTGCTATATTCAGTAGTAATACACACACATAGTGGAATACATTTCTACACCTCTAGTCTCATTATGATGTATCAGGTACTGCACTAGGATGCCTAAATATAATGAATAGCTCACAAAATACATATTGCCTTTGTTCATGTTATATACATGAATAAGAAGTATAGCCATATCTGGCTCTTTGGAAGAATAAACCATGCTTTTTCTAGTATGATTCTTCACATTTGAAGCCTAAGTTATGGTCCACATGGCACATTTCAATCTAGGTTTGATTATATTCCTTTGATTCTGTGAGATATCTTAACTAGTAAAGGGGATGATTTTTCTAACACTATTTCATTATGTTGTTAGTTTCTGAGCACTTTGGGGATAACTGATTAATTTCAAAAAGGCTATATGAGAAACCCCAAAATTTGTATCTTTTGAGTCTTTTTTTGTATACTCCACCCAGTGAGATAAATTAAATATATCATGTATGCAGAAATTATTAATGACTTATTTCTCTGTTAGTAGGATACATTGTTACGAATTATTTGGACCTAAACAATCTTAATTCCATAGATTCCCTGTGACTTCTTTATGGAACTGCACTGAATTAGAAATATGCCAATGGTATTTGCATGGCATATATGAAAAACAATTTTAATATATACAGTATCGAATAATATAGAAATATATAATAATGCTATATATAATAATATAATATACATAAATATGATGACCGCCTACAAAATATATGAGATTCATAGTTTATCTCTGTATTTAGTTTATCTGATTTAAGTTAAAGACATAAAGAGAAATTTCTAATAAAAGGGAGAAAATATTAACAAATAGGGATCTCAGAGAATATTCTGGTCCATAAATAATAATAAAATTATTCTTCTTTGGTAAGAAGGCTACCGAAGTGTAATGTTACTTTAATCCTGAGATAAAACTCAATTATCCTAGGGTAAACTATGCTCTGCCTTTTGATTAAGTAAGGAGAAGGGTATGAGGTTCATTATAAAGTAGGATATATTGATCTGGGTTCTTGTAGATGGATACTTAGATTTGTTTGCCTTACTCCTCATGCCTCATGGCTCCGAAGTTAGTCGTTTTGGTGTCCAGTGCTTGTCAAGGAACAGAAAACATTTACAGGGGCTGGAACACAGGGAACATCTAACAGTCTGTGTTACCCCAGGATCCACCATGACAAACAGACAACTTCTAATTTTCAACAAGCCTGTTTAGTAAAATATGGCCTTTTATCTGTGCTCTGGATGTCATTCATGAGTCATGACTTACTATAATTTCACATATAATAATTTTTATTTCCTGGTAAGATAAATAGATCTTAGACAGTATATTTTTCCTTGTTATCAACTGATTTATTTTTTGCTACACAATATATATAAGCAAAGTTTTCTTTGCTAAAGAATTTTAAGTGTACATATCTTTCATTCTATATTATAAGGGCATTTCAATATTGAACATACTGCATAATATTGGCAAATTTAATGATTTTTTTTAAAACAAACCGAACTATCTTTTTTTACAATGCAATGGTGGTTACTCCAGTTTAGAAAAGAAGAATAGAGAAGCATAGTATCTAATAATAATAATAATGATGACACACAAAATGCACCGATCACTTCGAGATACACTTTAAATATTTTGAAAGATATTTATCACCTCTTTTCAAGTACAACATGGTATGGAACTATATTATTAATATTAATAAAACATTTAAATTTTAATCAAGAATCATTTATTGAACTGAATTGGTCATTTTCCTGAAGTTAAGTTTAGAATATGTTACCTATAGTTTTCTGAAGCCTAGAACTACAGAAATTGTGAGGGCAAAATGCTATAAAGTTGACTTCTATTTTCCTGCTTGCCTCTGTTTTTTTCCCCATATCTCAAAAGGAATCCAATGAATAAAAATGCCATTCTTTAAACAATTATTTAATATAGATTTAAAAGAAATGGTAGGATAAAAAAAAAAAAAAGAAATGGTAGCATATTGTGCTTGTTTGTGTGCCGATTCAGAGAGGTGAAGATTTGTTTTTAATTAGAGAAACCATTGTTGTCTGTCACCATAAGACATAAATTGAATTTGCCCCCTGCATAAAATTTCTCAGGAACTCTTTCAGAAACATTAATTGATCCTTTGAAAACACTAACAAATGAATAATAAATTGCTCAAGAATTTTCTTTTTTGAGTGATGTGTAAGTTCAATAATTTTTTTGAGATATCTTGTGAAACTCTAAGTAAATTGGCATATCTAAGTTTATTAAATCTGACTTAAGCACTGGAATAGAGAATAACTTATATCTTTAACTGGTGTTTATTTTACAAATGGAACAGAATTACTTATAAAAAAGATTCTGAAATACATTGCCAATTACCATGCAGTTTATAGTGTCAAAGCAATTACTAAAAAGTCAGCCTTGTTTTAAGGAATTTGAGCTGCCCTCTTAAATATGGGGGACATGGCCTGTAATTATACCTTCCACTGTTATGGAATAAATAGTGAACATTTTGAGAGTGGCTGTATCTACACAAGAGGTTTCTTAAATTTAACATGTATTTAATACCCTTTCCAGGATATAAGAGAGAAGTTAACTTTCTTCCATCCTATCATATTTATTTAATTCTTTGCATCTCTCAGAGACTGTGATAAAGGCTCTTAGTTACATTTTTTTCATTGCTCGCTCACTTTCTCTCTTTCTCTTTTAGCAATAGATGTTCTTAAAAATCTTTACTTTTAAATAAGCTTCCCCACTTTTTTTTGACTTCCAGAATAGTTAATTCTACAAAGGTGTATTTCTTACTGTTAAATGTCAGGAGGTCTGTTTTAGGCCATAAATTACCAAACGTTTGTAATTTAAACTTTTAGAAATGTTTCCCCTTCACTGTAACAAGTTTAATTGTTAGACGTAACAAAGTTATTAACCTAAAATGTTATTGTATTGAATTGTTAATATTACTTAAATCCCTTTACTTTTTAATCCCTTTATACTTAGAATCTCGCCAAATCTTTCAAAATAATAAGCTATGTATCAGTTTCCATATCTACATAACTATACCTCTGTAGGGTTTAAAGTAAATTACTAGGGATCTATTAAGCCTTTAAAAATATTTTACATATGAATTTATGGTCAAAGAAATATTATTATTTTATTATATTGCAAATTAGGAATTTGTATCTCGGCAAACGTTTTAATGTCTAATTTTTTTCCTTGAGTTGTCTTTTTTTCTTAAGCAGGAGGCACAGAGGAACAGGGTGGTAGCAGTCCATGCCAGGAAGCCTCAGATTTTTATTCATTAAGAATTATATTTTGTGTCATCCCTTTGTTTGTTGTATCATTTTTTCCCCATTTTCTATCCTGCACTGTATCTAAAACCTATGTTTTTGCACACACAAAAACCCAATGAAATTTTGGACCTTTCTGAGGGTTTTGGAACTTCATTGTCTGAATTAAGGGGAGTGTTTCTTCAGTTTAATCCTCATCTATGGTGCACATTCTTTTATTTTTAATATTTGATTTTGTTTGTCAACATTATTGTGAGTTTTGCGAGTGATGTTAAATTCTCTTGTTCATGTGTACTTATGTCATGAAATGGATAGTAGGATGGGCGTTGGCTGGATTATTTGCACATTTCTTGAAATTGCTTCATTATGAGATGTCGTACCATAGACGATTTGGTCATTATAATTATGAAAGAATCTGAGGAATCTGAAGTTTTGGCCTCTGGGTGGCTCATTAAATCTAGCTAATTTGTATTCCTTACCCAGAATGCTTAATAATTTCCAGTTTTACTAACTAGCAGATATATTGAAAAGTTTTAAGTTAAATATTCCCATATAAGTCAATATTTGCATTATATTGCTAACTTGTTTTTTTAATTAGGTCATTCATTTCACTTTACAAATCCATTTCATACTTGTTATTAGATCCCTCTCTGGGCGCATTGTTGGAGGTGTGTGGTGGTTCTTTACCCTGATCATAATCTCCTCCTACACGGCTAACTTAGCTGCCTTCCTGACTGTAGAGAGGATGGTGTCTCCCATCGAAAGTGCTGAGGATCTTTCTAAGCAAACAGAAATTGCTTATGGAACATTAGACTCTGGATCCACTAAAGAGTTTTTCAGGGTAAGAGATTCTGCTTTGTTAATTTCTGATTTTGATCTTAAAATTTGACCATTTTAAATTTTGTCCTCCCTCCCTCCCTCCTGTGCTCTACACGACGGTACTATGTGATAGTAACCCCCATCTCTGTCTCTAACTCAATGTCTGTTCTGAACCTCGTTTTTATACCCCTCTCTTCCCCATCCCTATCCTTAGCTCCATCTCTATTTTGTCATGCCTAACAGGTCTAAATGGGTAGCATCATTACAATGTGTCTATTAAATATATTCTACTTTTCAAAAAAATTGTAACCATATGGTATTTGTTTATAGGACAAGCCCAATAACCTGATGTCAGTATAATTTTCTTTCATTTCTTTCTTTCTTTCTATGCTCTTTTCTCTATATAAGAACTCAGTCTATTAAAATGTTTAATGCAGCTAATAAACTTAGGTTTTAGGCAAATATATATAACATATGATGATCTCTGATAATCCAACAAAATCTTTGAATGTATCTGAATTTGCTTGAGTGAGATCTAGGGCACTCCAGAATTAGTATAATCTGAAGACTGTTTCATCTACCTTGCCTCTGGTATCTTTTCCAACTAACTTAAGTTAAGTAGATATATGATAGGAAAACAAGTTGGGGGGCAGACCACAGCCGATAATAGACATCTGGGTATGTGTCAGGAGCGCAGGACCTTGAGGCTTTCTTTAAGCACTGCAATTTAAGCACAGAAGTGTGGTCAATCTATCAGCAGCTACTTTGACTTTAATGCAGTTCTATGTATGAATGTTATAATACAAATTTGCTACTGATGACAATATGCTTCCGTTTATGAACATATATGTAATATGTATATAAATACTCTTAATGTAGCACAGTGTTCTAACTTGATCATAATAATGGATCTATTAAAATAAATTAGAATATTGTATGGTTCTTAATGAGAAGTATATTTTGAAGCAGTTTTTATTATTTGTATCCCAGTACAGCTTTCATTTATTTTATTGATATATTTTGTTCATATTCTTCCTCTTGAAGTGAATGAAGTATGTGAATGAATAAGGTACCTGCTATATCATGGTTTATTTAGTGCTACTTAATGTTGGTTAAGATAATCTTAATTATTTCCAGGTACTGTCTTACAGATTGGTATACATATATTGAGAGTTACTATCATTAGCTTGTTTGCACAACAGTAGTACCAAGTACTCTCAACAACTGTGCATTCACATTTCCTGACCTTCACAGTATACCTTAACTCAGTCAATCATAGAAACATATATGTAATAATCAACATGCCAAGATTTCATGATTGGTATACTCAAGTTCCCTCGTAGACAAGATGAGAAGGCTAGATGACTCTGGGAAAAGAATGCTGTTACTCTTGTGTTTCAGTGCACTCACTCCATGAAGACCGTGGTTCCCATAGGCAGTATATTCATGTATACGTGTATACACTTGCCAGCATAGTTTGTGGTGTGCCATTTGCCAACATAAGATTGCAGACCTTACCCTTCCAAGAGTAGCAGGGAAGTGATATTGAGTAATTAGGCAAACTGATATCTTTTAGTAGCATAGCTTTCCAAAACAGTTTCTTATGATTATCTCTTTGCTTATTTATTTATTAAAGTATAATTAACAGGGGTGCCTGGGTGGCTCAGTCGTTAAGCGTCTGCCTTCAGCTCAGGGTGTGATCCTAGGGTCCTGGGATGAGCCCCTCATCGGGCTCCCTGCTCCGCTGGGAGCCTGCTTCTTCCTCTCCCACTCCCCCTGCTTGCGTTCCCTCTCTCACTGGCTGTCTCTTTCTCTGTCAAATAAATAAATAAAATCTTTTTAAAAAATTAAAAAAAATAAAGTATAATTAAGATACAATGTTATGTTAGTTTCCGGTGAACAATAAAATGATTCAACAATTCTATACATTAATCAGTACATTAACTGTACTCTTAATCTCCTATATCTACTTTACCCATCTCTGCCCCCACCCCCACAACCACCAGTTTGTTCTCCGTATTTAAGAGTCTGGGTTTTTTTCTTTGTTTGCTTGTTTGTTTTGTTTTTGAAGTTCCACATATAAGTGAATTCATTTGTTGTTTGTCTTTCCCTGACTTATTCCATTTAGCATTATTCCTTCTCAGCCCATCAGTGTTGTTGCAAATGGCAGGATCTCATTCTTTCTTATGGCTGAATAATATTCCATGGTGTGTATATACCACATCTTCTTTATCCCATTATCTTTTTGAATCTCACATTACTTCTGCCTGATAATCAAGGCAATGATTTTTGTTTGCATACCATGCATTATTAAGCTAAATCTCAGATAATTTTATGGACTTGACCAAATTCAGGCAGCTGGTAAGTGTGCTGAGGCCTTTTACCCCTATAGGGTTCTTTCAATATCCCATCTTTACTTGCAGATAAAGGTCTCTGGGTTTATTTTGCTGTGCCCGTGCTCACTTTAGGTTACATGTGTGTTTGTGTGTGTGGCACTGCAGAATTACAATGGTAGAAACTCAAGCAGGGCTTCACACTTCCTTTCAACACACCTTCGAAGGGAACTGTTGCTGAATCAGCTTTGGTTAGGTCTCAATGCATATAACACTGTAGTCAGCTTCTCCATATCTAGAGAAAGAAGAACATGGCCTCAAAAGTACTTAAGAGCCACACTAGTTATTCTATTAGTATTGATTCCCAGAAGCTAACATCACCACATCAACAGCACACATCACCAGGGCGAATAGGAGCTTATCATGTTAATTTTTGCATTGACATATATGACATGGTTATAATTTGAGAAATTATGTATACAAAAGGTTTGTTTCTAAAAGTTGGTTTCAATAAAAAGGTGCTGCTGAATCATGAGTAATTTTGAATAATTTTGCTAACCATATTAATCTTTGGTAATTGGATTCCATGATGATAATAGTGAGGACAATCTTATTTTTGCTTTTGACTCCCAAAAATATTTTATGGGATACAGTGGCTTTCCAGCTGTATTCATCACGCCTCCACCTTTTCACATAAAGTTTACTGCAATAGAATATGGAGATGGAATAAGAGCTCCCCTTTCCAAAAAAGAATTTCTCTTTAGAGTGTTATTTAAAATGTATTGGATACGGTGAGGCTAATTCATAGACATTATGAAAGGAAAATATAATTGATTTTCACTAACATTCTTTCCCTTAAATCCTCGGGTATTTATAATTTGTCTATTAGCTGTAGTCTGGTTGAATTTCTAAGCTTCTGGTGGAAAATGCTACATGGGAAATTCTCCTTGCTTCTATCTCTAAAATTAACATTCACCACACATCTTGGGTTGTCCTCTCTCAACTGTCCTTTGACTCTAGGCATGCCTGGGGCTCCTGTAAGGTGGATTCAGGACAGAGTGAAAGCTGGCAGATTGATTATCACGGTGCCCGGTCTGTCAGGAAAGGAGATGTAGATGAAGGGGGCTGAAGTTAGACTGAAGACATGTATTGTACTTTTTGTTCCTTGGCCATCTGTTCTGCTTACTTTCAGACCTAAGAAAGCTAATTACATGTGGAAGAAAAATGTTTACCATTTTTACCGTTTGCTAATATTTAAAGTTCTAACAGTTATCTTATGTTTCCTAATATAGCTTAGTTTGGCTTCATTGAAAACGTTTTCCTATTATACTGTTTATGACTAGGAATTTTATTATTTATATTATTAAAAATTTTCTACTGTCTGAGAGTTTATCAAGCCAGTTATTTGTTTTTATCACACCAAGAGCTTTGGATTTAGTCATTGGAGAAATTGATTTGAGAAGCCAGGTCATGGTCTAAATTTTCAAGATATGTAACTAGCTAAAGAATGAAAAATAACTTGTTGTCTTTTGTCGGAACATAACAAATGTCTCCTAAAAGTGTATCTTTGTTGGGATGAAAGCACATTATTTAAAATTATAAGATGAATATTTTATCCTTTATAGGGATCTATCTGTTTTGTCCTAAGATGATATGAGTTACCCAGTTTAAGTCTAAAGTATTTTCAGATTTCGGGTAAATAGTTTAATAAACTGTATTATAATAATATTGCTTTAGTAAAGTCAGTAAGTGTGCATGAACTTCAGAATTCCAATTTCAGCTGTAAATTTTCTAACTTAAAATCAGGGATAACCAGTAAAACAAATATGAATGAAATATTTACATTGTTCTGCTAGAGAGAGACAATAACTGGAGGACAACCTTGTAACCACCAAGAGGCATGAGGAAAAAGACCCTGCATCTTCATTTTCCAGGGTTTTCTTCTATGAAACTCATGTGCATCCTTGTGCAGAGTGAATGATAAAGTCTGACTCATTTTGGAGCCCTGGTCATCTCTAATTATAGTGCCACTGTAGCACACCTATAATTAAGAAAGAATTAGGCTTTCAATTATAAACCACTATTTTTAGACTTTCACATTTTGATAATTTCTTCTCTCAATAAAGGAGGACAGGTCTTGAATGAGATGAGTCTGAGTAGAAAATGATTTTATAGGACCTATATGCATTAGGTTCCTATAGAAACATAGGTTTGGGGTATAGGAAATGGCTTAATAAATAGACCTGTCATTGACCAGTCAATCCCTGAAACACAATTATTACTTGCAGATAAGAAGTATTTCTGCATTCCTATGCTAAACCCCCCAGACTTCAATCTGTTTATTTCCTCTGGTTTTCTCTGGAAGGAGGAGGGACAGGGTGTATTGTCTGAATAAGTGATCTACTTTAATTATTCTGACTTTGGAAGAAAAAGATTCTAGAACATTTTCAGAATAGAAGTATCCTCCTTCTCATTTAATGAAGTTAATTATTGCATTCTCAGAAGAGATAGTTAGTCTGATAATCCATAAAACTATACTGTTGTTACCCAGCATTGTAGGCTTTTATAGAACTCATAAATAGTGTAAGTGATAATGCAGATGTTTCTTACCTGAGTGAAAGGACTAGTTTGAAATTTTCCTTTCATATATGTATATATAAATCTTCATATATAAAAAATATACATGATTTATTACCATATGACATGATCATATATATATGATTTGCCATAAATAATCACAATTACCAGAGAACTATAGTAATTTAAATTATATTTTTATTTTATTATTTTTAAATTATTTTATTTATTTATTTATTTATTCACTTATTTATTTAGAGAGGGAGAGAGAGGTGACAGGAGGGGCAGAGGAAGAGGGAGAGGGAGAGAGAGAATCTTTTTTTTTTTTTAAAGATTTTATTTATTTATTGGACAGAGATAGAGACAGCCAGCGAGAGAGGGAACACAGGCAGGAGGAGTGGGAGAGGAAGAAGCAGGCTCTTAGCGGAGGAGCCTGATGTGGGGCTTGATCCCATAACGCCGGGATCACGCCCTGAGCCGAAGGCAGACGCTTAACCGCTGTGCCACCCAGGCGCCCGGGAGAGAGAGAATCTTAAGCAGGCTCCACGCCCAGTGCGGAGTCTCACAACCCTGAGATCATGACCTGAGCCAAAATTAAGTGTCAGTTTCTTAACTGACTGAGCCACCCAGGGATCCTTAAATTATCTTTTAAAAGGTTATAACATTTTTTCAACTTCTTCTGTGGCCTCAATACATACCTCTACTTGTATTTACATATAAAAACTTTGATTGAGGGGTGCCTGGGTGGCTCAGTCAGTTAAGCCTCTGTCTTCAGCTCAAGTCCTGATCCCAGGTTTCCTTGGATCGAGCCCCACATCTGACTCCCTGCACAGCAGAGAGTCTGCTTCTCCCTCTGCCCCTCCCCCTGCTCATGCTTGCTCTCTCTCTCCCCTCTCAAATAAATAAATAAAATCTTTAAAAAAAAACTTTGATTAAACTATGCTTATGCATAAAAATGTTTAAGCTATTATAACAGCTTTCCTATGGAAATGCATTAAGTGCTACTTTGTTAAAGTTGCATTTTGTTTCATTTGTTGCTTGTGTTCAGCAATAACATAATTTCTTTATTGATATTTTACAGGACAGATGTCACTGATCTGTGGTGGCTCTTTATAATTATTTCATTACATCTAACTAATGACTTCTCTACCACAGCTTCCAACATATCCCCTATTTCTATGTAGGTAGAAACATATATATATATATATATATATATATATATATATATATATATATATATATATATGTATGTACATATTTGTGTACATATTTAAGTATATATACTTATGTACATACACATATATACACACATATATATATTTCTAGGTTTCTATATATGAATATATGTATGCTTCTAACTTTCTATATATTAATGCATATACATATATATATCTTTCAATATTTTGGAAATGAAATGGGTATAGCCATATGTGTCTGTGTATATGTATACACACACATATGTATAGCTACTAATATCAAACTAGGCTCTTTACAGACCTCTCACTCATGCTTAAATATTTAAATGTTTTCTAAACTACTAATTGCTAAACAAGAGCTGAATGTGAATAAATTAGCAATAAGCACTATATGGATATGTTGTAGGTCACTCATGCCATGGTTAGTCATATTATTAGAGAATTTTCTTCTTAAATTTCTTGAAGGAACCTGATTATTGCTTAACCATCTGCATAGCTGACAGTTCTGCATGTTTAAGGCTTCTCTAGATGATCCATAACAAGTTGAAATCATTTCTTCGATGGTTGTCAGGTTTTTTTCTGATATTTAAATTTTTCTCACCATTGCACAAAACCCCTGGAAACAGTATTGAAGTCTCAAAGACTTTAAGAATACATTTAGTCTAAGCTGCTAAGTAAGCTTTTGTTCTTTCATTTCAGCTAAATGTAGCTGGTTTAACAGTGTAAGAAAGGTCAAAATGTCCAATGTTTCCTTTAAAAATTAGTGTCTAAGTTAAAGACCTTGCAGTGTAGTCAGTAGTTTCCAAATTTGTAGGAATATAAATAAATGCATGAGAGACCATACTGAACCATGTTTTCTGTGTTCAGTGTGCCATGGAAGGAAAAAAAAAAAAAGAATGTGTCTATTTGCTGAATTATGATTATTGTGCAAAGCTGTGGCTTCTTCCAGAGTAACTATGTTATTTCAGACATCCTCCTCTTTCCATACTAATGCTCAGCAAACTTAGTGTGCACACCATCTGATCACTTCACATAGAGAACACCCTTGAGATACAGAGGGGAAATGAGAGCTCATATTATCCACTGGGTGAATAATTTGACTATAATCAGATTACAGAGGTTTTCTTTATTGTCCAGATTAAAGAGAAAATACTCCTTTCACAGTACCATCAAATCATGAGGACAGTTATTCTAGCAGAAAAGGTTCAAACAGTGGAGAAATTTCAAAATTAATCTCTCATCTCAAAACATTCCCCAAATTCCTGTTTAGATGCCTCGGAGAAGATCAATATCGGTATAAACCTGTAGAGGTACCTTAGATGATGTCATGGGTTCAACTTGCTCTATTTTTGTGTTTAAAAGAATCATTGTTTAGTAAAAGAACTAGTGTGGTATTCATACTAGTTGCCATAGTAATTAATGCAGTCTCAGAGTTCTATAGAAAAGAGGACTGGAATTGTGCAGTCCTTTGACTATATTGGAATCAAAATCTGAACTAAATATAAATATTGTTAATAAAATTTTTAGAGTTCTTTAATTAGACTTTTGATATATGAAAGAAACCTTGATACTAACGTAATGTACAATTCATGTTTCCAGCATATAACATTGCTCCAGATCATACTGAGTGATTACCAAAAACAGATTGCTAGTAAAGGTGGCTGCTTATTTTCACGGGGAAATGAGAGTTTAGAAATAAAATGGTAATTGGAAAAATCAAATGTCACAGTCCCAAAAAATGATATTTACGATTTCATTTTAAGAAACAGAGAAAGGGTGAAGGGAGTGATGTCAGTAAGATGGTGAAATCGGAAGCTCCAGACCCTCTTTTTCCCACCAGAGACACTGCCTCAGCAGCACAACACTGACCAGTTTTCTTTGTGAGAAATCCAGAAACAAGTTAAGGGGCTCCTGAAAACCAAATGAGTGTAAAGCTAGTCATGTCAAACTCCGTAGGAAAATTCATGGCATTCACCATAATCTTCTTTGGTACTGTGCACAACAGTTGGGAGAAAGCACCTGCTCTTGGCTTCTCCCAGAGGGAGAGAAAGTGAAGATTGGACTGTATGTCCATGTTCTGACTTTTTAGAGGAACTGCTTTCTGTGTTGCTTGATTCTAAATGCTGATAAGAAGGGCACCAGGTTGAGGACTGCTGAGGACAAAGGCAAAAGTTTGGACTAGCACACATTCACTCACCATAGACCCCCCTCTCCAGCTCAGTGTGGAAAAAGTGGGAAAGAATCTTCAACTCCCAGCTTCCCTTTCAGGAGGAAAAACGTTGAAGTGTGGGTGCAACGCTTTGGCTTTATTTGGGGAGAACGACTGCCTGAGGGACTGGTTTCTGTCTTCCCGTCTCGGAGCACTGATGGGACCTGGCAGATACTAGACACCTTTGGGCTGCTGAGAACAAAAGAGAACTGGATGGTTGCTGCTGCTTCAGAGGACTTGTGGTACAGCAAACAGAAGCCAAAACAGCTTGGCAGCTCCTCCCTTGGAGGAGGGAAGAGGAGAGTGGAACGTGCATCCAATGTTCTCGCCTTTTGGTGATGTACTCAAAGGACTGGTCTTTGTCTTGCCTAACATGGAGTACTAATTGGGCCTAGCGTACTCTACAAGCTGGGGCCACAAAGAACAAAAGAGATCTGGGTGGTTGTGCCAGCTCCAGAGAACCAGCAGTACTGCATACAGATACCAAAAGGAGCAAGAGATTATGAGCTCCTGAAGAAAGACGCTCACAAGTCCCTCTAATTGAAAATTTACACATACAAGTCCAAAGAATACACATCCACAGAAAAGTTTTGAGAAGGCTTCAGAATATTTAACCAGGCTGATTGGTGAAGATCTTTTCCTATACAAAGCTAATCCATAAAGACTGGAAAAGGTGGCTGTTTTTAAAAATGCATGATCCCAAACCAAAGTTATAAGGCCATGAAAATCACAAAGAAATATGGCCCAATCAAAGGAAAAAATTAATCTCCAGAAAGTGACACCAAAAAAAAGGGAAAAAAAATCCAAGTATGTGAATTACCTGACAAAGACTACCATATGACTGTCACAAAGAGGCTCAACGAGCTCAGGAAAATGATGCGTGAACAAATTGAGAATTTCAACGAAGAGAAAACATTTTTAAAAATAGATTTTGGAAATGAAGAATACAGTGTCTGAATTGAAAAATTCACTATAGGGATTCAAAATCATACTTGACCAAGCAGAAGAAAAAATCAGCAAATTTAAGACAAGTCATTTGAAATTATACAAATAGAGGGGCAAAAAAAAAAAAAAAAAAAAAAAAAAAGGAAAAGGAGTGAAGAAAGCCTAAGGGGCATTCAAAAGGACTAATATACACAACATGGGTGTCACAAAAAGAGAAGAGAAAGAAAGGGGCAGAAAGCTTATTTAAGGCAGTTATGGCCCCAAACTTCCCAAATTTGGGGGAGGAAAAAAGTTCATGAAACACAAGGATTTCTGAGAAGGAGGACCCAAAAATGTGTGTACTAAAAAACGCAATAATCAAATTGTCAAATGTCAAAGAAAAAGATTTTTGAAAACAGGAGAAATGTGACTTGTCACATACATAATGAGCATTAATAAGACGACTAGCAGGTTTATCAGCAGAAAGCTTGTAGGTCAGAGGGAGTGAGATGATATATTCAAAGAACTGGAAAAGAAAACTACCAACCAAGAATACTATATTTAAAAAAACTGTCCTTCAAACATGAAAGAGAAATAAAGACTTTCTCAGATAAACAAAAGTTAAGCAAGATCATCAACACTAAAACAGCCTTGCAAGAAATATTAAAGGGAATCCTTTTAGTTGAAATGGAAGGATGGTAAACATCAGCACAAAAGCATATGAAAGTACAGAGCTCATTCATAAAGGTACCTATATAGAGTAATACAGAATATCATAGTACTATAGTAGTTTTGCCTGAGTCTTTTTAATTATGGTATATAGGTTAAAATATAAAAGTATTAAAAATGACTATCTAGAGTATGTTAACTGATACACAATATAAAAATATTAATTTGACATCAATAATATAAATTATGAATGGGGAAATAAAAGAATAGAGTGTTTGTATGCAATCGAAGTGAAATTCTTAAGCCTAAAATCATTTTTTATGGCTATAAGATGTTTTATGTAACTTCCATGATAACTACAAAGAAACAACCTACACAAAGAAGTAGTCGGTGTGTCACTACAAAAAAAACCCCAAAACAAACAAACAAAAAACCCCAATGAAACACAAAGAAAGGCAGCAAGACAGGAAAAGATGAATAAGAAAGCCACAAGATGGACAGAAAACAATTCACAAAATGGTAGGAGTAACCTATCAGTAACTTTAGTGTAAATGGATTAAACTCTCCAACCAAAGATATAGAGTAGGGTACCAAAAGGAGCAGGAGATTATGAGCTCACCGGAGAATTCTACCAAATATTTAAAGAAGAATTAGTGATAATCCTTTTCAAATTCTTCCAAAAAATAGAAGAAGAGGGAGCAGGTCTGAACTCATTTTATGAGGCCAGCATTGTAAGAGAAAACTGGAGGCTGATAGCCCTAAAAAATATAGATGCGAAAATCTCAGCAAAATATCAGTAAACCAAACTCAACAGCACATTAAAAGGCTCATAGATGACCAAGACCAAGGTGGAGTTATCCCTGAGGTGCAAGGATATTTCAACCTATGAAATGTAATTGATGTGATACACCACAATTACAGAATGAAGAATAAAAATCTCATGATGATCACAACAGATCCAGAAAAAGCACTTGATAAAACTGAGCACCCTTCCATGATAAAAATAATAAACTAGGAAGGGAAACAAATTACCCCACATAATAAAGTCCACATATGAAGCCCACGGCTGACAGCATACTCAATGATGTAACTGAAAGTTTTTCTTCAAAATCAGGAACAAGACAGGTATGCCCACTTATTGCCACTTTAATTTGGCATAGTATAAGAAATCCTAGCTAGACCAATTAAGCAAGAAAAAGAAATAAAAGACACCCAAATTGGAAAAGAAGTAAAATTTTCTCTGTTCAGAGATCACATGTTCTTCTTCTTTTTTTTTTTTTTTTAAGATTTTATTTATTTATTTGACAGAGAAAGACAGTGAGAGAGGCAACACAAGCAAGGGGAGTGTGAGAGGAGAAGCATGTTCCCCGCTGAGCGGGGAGCCCAATGTGGGGCTCGATCCCAGGACCCTGGGATCATGACCTGAGCCGAAGGCAGATGCTTAATGGCTGAGCCATTCAGGTGCCCCAGAGATCACATGTTCTAATACGTAGAAAACTCAAAGGATTCCACTAACCTCACGCCCCCCCAAAGCTGTTAGAACTAATAAATTCAGTAAAGTTGCAAGATGCAAAATATTCAAAAACTGGTTGCATTTCTATACACTAACAATGAACAATCCAAAAAGGGAATTAAGAAAACAATCTCATTTACAATAGCATTGAAAGAGTAAAGTACTTAAGAATGAACTAAACCAAGGAGGCAAAAGAATTGTTCATTGAAAACTCCAAAAGATTGCTGCAAGAAGTTAAAAAAGACACAAATGGAAGAATTCCTTGTTCATGGATTGAAAGATTTAATATTGTTAAAATATCTATACTACCCCATGATCTATAGATTCACTAGAATCCCTATCAAAATCCCAATGTTGTTTTTTGCAGAAATAGAAAAAATATCCTAAAATTCATATAGAATCATAAAGATTAAGAAATAGTTAAAACAATCTAAAGAAATGGAAACAAGCCTTACATTCCCTGACTTCAAAACCTATTAGAAAGTTCTCATACTGGCCTAAAGATGGATTTATAAAGCAATGCAACAGAATAGAGAACCCAGAAGTAAACCCACGTGTATATGGTTAAGTGATTTTTGACAAGGATCCAAGACTGCATAGTAAGGAAAGGACAGTCTCCTCAGGAAAGGGTGTCGGAATAACTGGATACCCACATGCAAAGAAATGAAATAGTATTCATACCATACACAAAAATCAACTCAAAGTTGATTAAAGATTGAAAAGATCTGAAACTATACAGCTTTTATAAGAAAATATAGGAGATAAGCTTCATGACGTTGGTCTTGGCAAAGATTTGTTGGATAGGACACCAAAAGCACAGGCAACAAGATGAAATGTAGACAAGTGGACTAGATCAAATTAAAAAGCTTTTGTACCGCAAAATAAACCATAGCATGAAAAGGCATCTATGGAATTGGAGGAAATATTTCAAACCATGTATCTAATGAAAGGTTAGTATCTGAACTATATAAGGGACTTTTACACTCAATGGCAAAAAAAACTACTAACCTCATTTAAAAAAATAGCAAAGGAGATAGACATTTCTCCAAAAAAGACCTCAAAGGGTCAAGGTATATGAAAAGATATTCAATGCCACTAACCATCAGGGAAATACAAATCAAAACCACGATGAGGTATTGCCTCACACCAGTTAGGAGAGCCATTAGAAAAAAAAAGTAAATAAAAATAAAAACGTGCAGAAACTGAAACCCTTGTGTATTGTTGGTGGGAATGCAAAATGATGCAGCCCCTATGGGAAACAATATGCAGTTTTCTGAAAAAGTTTAAAATGGAACTACCACATGATCTAGCAATCCCACTTTTAGGCATTTGTCTAAGCAAATTGAAATCAGAATCCCAAAGAGATATTTTCACTACCGTGTTCATTACAGCATTATTCACAATAGCCAAGAAGTGGAAACAACCTGTGTCCGTTGATGGATATTTGGAAAAAGAGAGTATAGTATATTATTCAGTGGAATATTATTTAGTCTTTTAAAAAAGAAGGAAATCCTGCATCAAAAGCTAATGATGTACTGTATGGTGACTAACATATCATAATAAAAAAAATAAAAAAATAAAATAAAAAAAGAAGGAAATCCTGTCATGCTGCAACATTGATGAACGTTGAGGATGTTATGCTAACTGAAATAAGCTGGTTACAGAAGGACAAGCACTGTATGATTCCACTTATGTTAGGTATCTCAAGCAGTCAAACCCGTTGAAGCAGAAAGTAGAAATGTTATCATAGCTGGAGGGAGGAGGGAATTGAAAGTTGCTGTTCAGTGGGTATAGTTTCAGTCATGCAAGATGAAAAAGTTCTAAAAACCTTCTGTACAATAATACCCATATAGATAATATTGTACTGTATACTTACAAATTTGTTAAAGATAGATTTCATGTCATGTATTATTTTTTACCACAATAAAAAAAAAAAACCTACCCCAGATAACACACACAAAAAACAAAACAAAAAGAAAAAATAAGGAACGAACCTATCTTATTAGGAGGTGTTTTGTAGTATTAAAAAATTTAAATTCATAAATGGTTGATGTTCCTTCTTACAAGGTAGTGACTAGAATTCAAAAAAAATGGCAGATTGGTATTAAAAAAAAATTAGAGGCAGGCATGAATATTTATACTTTTTCAATATTAAATATACCAGTCATGAGGTAGATAGACACATAAGTGCACAGAAATTTTAATGTAGTTAGTACAATATAGTATATATTTAATAGATATAATAAAGTACATATTAAGGTGGCTAGTATATTCACATATATGTGAAATTACTTATATATAGTCATTGTCCTGTATTTTTTTGCTCCAACTCGCTTTCTTGATAGTCCTTTATTCTTGACATGGCAAATAAGGGGACTTTATGATAAATCCTTTTATATGGAAGGCAATACCTTAATGATGAAATGACTTTGAACTTTTTATCTGAAAAGATTTGTATCACTGTCTTTAAAATGTTTTTTGCAGGATACAGTAAACTTTCCGTATTGGGTTAGTAGCATGATAGTGGAGGGTAAGAAAGGTAGAAAATACTGTAGTATTTGATTTGCTAGAGGGATTCATATTTATAAGCCAAGGGGCCCAACATGTCTGTATGTTAATGATATTTCATCGACACTCTGTGACTTTTGCTACCCTTTCTCCTTTGCTACCGTTTTCTTGTTTTACTTCCCCTGAGTGCCAAGGTTTTTTTGTTTCTTTGCTTATTTAAAAATCAAATTCAGCGATTTTCTTTTTTTATTAAGTTTTAAATTTTAATTCCAGTGTAGTTAATGTACAAGGTTATATTAGTTTCAGGTGTATGGTATAGTGATTGAATAAATCGTATACATCGCTCAGTGCTCATCATGGTAAGTGTACTCTTTATCCCCAATTTCTTTTCACCCATCCCTCCACCCACCTCTCCTCTGGTAACCATCAGTTTGTTCTTAAGAATCTGTTTCTTGGATTCTCTTTTTCCTCTGCTCATTTGTTTTGTTTCTTAAATTCCACATATGAATGAAATCATATGGTATTTGTCTTTCTCTGACTGACTTACTTCACTTAGCATTGCACTCTCTAGCCCCATCTATGTCTTGCAAATGGCAAGATTTCATTCTTTTTTATGGCTAAATCGTAATATATATATATTTCATATATATATATATATGCCACATCTTCTTTATTCATTCATCTTTCAGTGGATACTTGGGCTGCTTCCATATCTTGGCTATTGTAAATAATGCTACTGTAAACATAGGAGTGCATGTATCCCTTTGAATTAGTGTTTTTTTATTTGGGGGGTAAATACCCAGTAGTGTGATTACTGGATCATAGTTTAGCTGTATTTTTAATTTTTTGAAGAATCTCCATACAGTTTTCCAGAGTGACTGCACCAGTTTGCATTCCCACCAACAGTGCAAGAGGGTTCTCCTTTCTTTGGATCCTTGCCAATACCTGCTGTTTCTTACGTTGTTGATTTTAGCCATTCTGACAGGTGTGAGGTGATATCTTTGATTTACATTTCCCTGATGATCAGTAGTATTGAGCATCTCTTCATATGTCTGTTAGCCATCTGTATGTCTTCTTCGGAGAAATGTCTGTTCATGTCTTCTGCCAGTTTTTTAATTATTGAGAGTATGAAAAAAAACCACAAAAGCAGTAAAAATAAGTATTTCTGTAAAGTTGGCCACGTGATTCATAATATAAAAGGTTATAAAATATTGCACCATATTGGGGAGGGGAGAAGAGGAGTAAAGAATGGCTTCACATTTAGGCAACCATCATTTTTTTTTCTAAAATCAAATTTTCTTAAATAAAATTAATAAGAGAAATTTGGTCATTGTGTTGGGATTTCCTTATTTTCTTTGTGTAACTTCAGAGTACCGAGACACCAATCTGAAGCCTGAGAATGGGACATGTAGTAGTATTTACTTATTTGCTGAAATAATAGTATGTTGTTAAAGAATACAGTGCACATGCTGTAGTAGTGTTTCTGGAAATAACTGTGCTCCCCTGAAAATTTGTTCATTCATAACAAAAAAGAATCTCACAGTCTTTTAAATTAGATAATTAACCAACAAAAAGCAATTTTGCCCATAATTGCATACATCTTTTAATTGCTTAAGAAAGGTTATACTTAAAATTCCCTATTTCTGTAGATGCCATGTTGAGGTTGGACAAAGAAGCTCCATTAAAGTGTTTTAGAAGCAAACTCTCACATAAAAGATCAAGTTCCTTCTATACATGGTGATCTCAGGTGGCATCAGCATTTTCATCTTTAAACACAGGGCTTGGGTTATAAATTACCTCTCAAATTCTATTCATGTTTGAAACATTGTGACATTTATAAAGAATTAATCATGCAAACTATTATTGAATATATCTTATGAATGCTAACTTGCCACTTTCCTTAGCATTAAATTTCGTTTTGTTACTTTTTATTGTTACAGTTTTTAGAAATTTCTTTGAAACTAAAACTTGGTTCCTAAGTGTTTTCGTTCATTGGTCCTATTCTGACTTTAGTAATTGCTTTCTTTTTCATATGACACATAAATCAAATACATAAGATAACTCATCTTTTCCATAAATTTTCTCATCATCTAACCTAAGAATTCTTAATTCCTTCCACCATTCTTTATTAAATTATATTTTCAAGCCCTTTATTCTGGTATCTATCTTTCGAATGTAGCTTTTTCAGTATTATTCTTTTATTTATTTAAATTCAATTAGTCAACGTATAGTACATTATTAGTTTCAGATGTAGAGTTCAATAATTCATCAGTGTATAACACCCAATGCCACATCACATCACCTGCCCTCCTTAATGCCCCTCACCCAATTACCCCATCCCCCACCCACCTCCCCTTCAGCAACTCTCAGTTTGTTTCCTACAGTTAAGAGTCTCTCATGGTTTTTCTCCCTCTCTGATGACTTCCCATTCAGTTTTCCCTCCCTTCCCCTATGATCCTCTGCACTTTCTTATATTCCACATATGAGCAATATCATATGATAATTGTTTTATCTGATTAACTTATTTTACTCAGCGTAATGCCCTCCAGTTCCACCCGCACTGATGTACATGATAAGTATTCATCCTTTCTGATGGTTGAGTAATGTTCCATTGTGCGTGCACGCACGCGTGTGTTTGTATTCCAAATCTTCTTTATCCATTCATCTGTCAATAGACATCTTGGCTCTTTCCACAGTTTGGCTATTGTGGACATTGCTGCTATGAACACTGGGGTACAGGTGCCCCTTTGCATCAACACATTTGTATCGTTGGGATAAAAACCTAGTAGTGCCATTGCTCGGTTATAGGTAGTTCTATTTTTAACTTCTTGAGGAACCTCCATACTATTTTCCAGACTGGCTGCACCAGCTTGCATTCCCACCAACAGTATAAGAGAGTTCCCCTTTCTCCACATCCTCACCAACATTTGTTGTTTCCTGACTTGTTACATCCAATCTGACTGGAGTGAGGTGGTATCTCATTGTGGTTTTGATTTGTATTTCCCTGATGCCAAGTGATGTGGAGCATTTTTTCATGTTTCGTTGGCCATTTGTATGTCTTCTTTGGAGAAACGTCTGTTCATGTCTTCTGCCCATTTCTTGACTGGATTATTTGTTTGTTGGGTGTGGAGTCTCATAAGTTCTTTATAGATCTTGGATACTAGCCTTCTCTCTGATATGTCATTTGCAAATCTCTTCTCCCATTTCGTAGGTTGCCTATTAGTTTTGTTGACTATTTCCTTTGTTGTGCAGAAGCTTTTTATCTTGATGAAGTCCCAATAGTTCATTTTTGCTTTTGTTTCCCTTGCCTTTGAAGACATGTCTACAAAGAGTTGCTGAGGCCAAGGTAGAAGATGTTGCAGCCTAAATTCTCCTCTAGGATTTTGATAGATTCCTGTCTCACATTTAGGTCTTTCATCCATTTTGAGTTTATCTTTGTGTATGGTGTAAGAAATTGGTCCAGTTTCATTTTTCTACATGTGACTGTCCAATTTCCCAACACCATTTGTTGAAGGGATGGTCCTTTTTCCATTGGGTATTCTTTCCTTCTTTGTCAAAGATTAGTTGACCATAGAGTTGAGGGTCCATTTCTGGGTTCTCTAGTCTGTTCCATTGATTTGTGTGACTGTTTTTGTGCCAGTACCATAATGTCTTTTTTGTTTTGTTTTGTTTTGTTTTGTTTTGTTTTGTTTTGGGGGTTTTGTTTGTTTGTTGTTTTTTGTTTAAATTCAATTAGCCAACATATAGAACATTATTAGTTTCAGATGTAGAGTTCAGTAATTCATCAGGTGCATGTAACATCCAGTGCTCATCATATAACAGGCCCTTCTTACTGTCTTGATTACAATTTTGTAATATAGCTTTAAGTCCTGCATTGTCATACCATCAGCTTTGGTTTTCTTTTTCAACATTGCTTGGGTTATTCAGCATCTTTTCTGGTTCCATACAAATTTGAGGATTATTTGTTCCAGCTCTGTGAAATTGTTGATGGTATTTTCATAGGGATTGCATTCAATGTGTAGATTTCTCTGGGTAGCATAGACATTCTAACAATATTTATTCTTCCATTCCATGAGCATGTAACGTTTTGCCATTTTTTTGTGTCTTCTTCAATTTTTTTCATAAGTGTTCTGTAGTTTTTAGAGTACAGATCTAAACCTTTCTTTGGTTAGGTTTATTGCTAAGTATCTTATGGGTTTTGGTGCTAACATAAATGGGATCAACTTCTTAATTTCTCTTCTTCTGTCTCGTTGTTAGTGAACAGAAATGAAACTGATTTCTCTGTATTGATTTTATATCCTGCCACTTTGCTGAATTCCTGTATGAGTTCTAGCAATTTTGGGGTGGAGTCTTTGAGTTTTCCAAATAAAGTATCATGTCATCTGTGAAGAGTAAGAGTTTGACTTCTTCTTTGCCAATTTGAATACCTTTTATTTCTTTTTGTTGTCTGATTGCTGAGGCTAAGACTTCTAGTACTATGTTGAACAAAAGTGGTGAGAGTGGACGTCCCTGCTGTGTTCCTGACCTTAGGGGAAAAGCTCTCAGTTTTTGAGAATGATATTTGCTGTGGACTTTTCATAGATGGCTTTTATGATATTGAGATATGTTACCTCTATCTCTACTCTGTGGAGAGTTTTAATCAAGGAAGGATGCTATATTTTGTCAAATGCTTTTTCTGTATCAATTGAGAGGATCATATGGTTCTTGTCCTTTCTTTTATTAATGTGATGTATCATGTTAATTGATTTGCAAATGTTGAATCACCCTTGCAAGCCAGTAATAAATCCTACTTGGTCATGGTGAATAATCCTTTTAATATACTGTTGGATCCTATTGGCTAGTATCCTGGTGAGAATTTTGGCATCCATGTTCATCAGGGATATTGGTCTCTAATTCTCTTTTTTGATGGGGTCATTGTCTGGTTTTGGAATCAAGGTAATGCTGGCCTCATAGAATGAGTTTAGAAGTTTTCCTTCCCTTTCTATTTCTTGAAACAGCTTCAGAAGAATAGGTCTTAGCTCTTCTTTAAATGCTCGGTAGAATTCCCCTGGGAAGCCATCTGGCACTGGACTCTTGTTTGTTGGGAGGTTTTTGAAAACCACTTCAATTTCCTTGCTGGTTATGAGTCTGTTCGGGTATTTTATTTCTTCCTGGTTCAGTTTTGATAGTTTATAAGTTTCCAGGAATGCATCCATTTCTTCCAGATTGCCAAACTCGACAGACTCCTGGGGAAGGAGCAGGGTCTCACAGCAGTTTTGCTCCTTCCTGGGCTGCTGCTCTGGGAGTAGTTGCCGGATCCTTCACACAGAGGGCCACTTCTCCACAGTAAGGGTGGGGGGCGGGGTAAATCTCACAGAGGTTTTGCTGCTCCTTGGGCCCCTGCTTGGAGAGCGGTTGATTGACCATGCAACAGTTCATGGTTTATGGCAAACCGAGCTGAGAGCCCACTCCTGGGCTTGCTGATAGCAGCCAGCTTCCCTGCTCTGATGCCTGGGAACTCTGCCACATTCAGGCACCCCTGCTCTTTCTGTGACCCTGGGGATCATAAGACAACGCTGTCCCACCTAGGATTCTACCCCTCTTCTCCACCTGAGCACATTTCAGCCAGGGATATCCTTCATAGGAGCAGACTCCTAAAAGTTCCAATTTTGCACTTCCCTGCGATATCACTTTCCAGTAGCCAGCTTCTGGAGGCTCCCTCCCCCTGCAATATATCCTATATATCCCCTCAAATTTACTTCTCTGCCCCTCCTACCTTGCAAAAAGTGGTTGATTTTCTATTTGCAGAATTGCACAATTCTTTTCTTAGATCTCAGGTTGAATGCATGGGTGTTCAGAATGATTTGATAGATATCTAGCTGAATTCAAGGGACCAGAGAAATGCAGGTTTCCTACTCTTCCACCATCTTCCCTCCTCCTTTCAGTATTATTCTTCATGTGTGTTACCTAGATATAGGTTGTGACTTGTTCTAACTTCAGAAGATCTTAGCCAGAATATGAGATTTCAGACCTGTTTCAGCTTGAACAGTTGTGTTCTTCAGACAAAAGCATATTTACATTAAAGAAAAATAAAGGGAAAGGGAAAAAATGCTTTCACTAGAGAATGTACTGTCCAGTTACTACAGGCACACCATTCTTTTACCTCATCCTTGTCTGTTTCACTCACTTACATTTTCTTTTTGGCCTTCAAGGTATTTGAAATTACAACTATTATCTAGGCTTTATAATTCCATATAAAACCTTCAAGTTTATTACTGTTTGTGGCAACTGTATCATATTAATAGATTTTCCTAAAATCACCTGGGTGATTTTAAGATGAATTGCAGTAAGCCTCATATCTTCCATTCTGTGAATATGCAGTTGATTGAAGCCTATGCCAGATTTTGCATTCATCCCTGTTAAATTTCACCTTGGTCTTAGGCTTCTTTGCCCAAGCCTATAAAGTTAAAATATTGATTCTGTCATCTATCATACAAATATCTGTAACTTTGAAACATTTGTCATTTACGTTTTCATCCAAATTGACTGAAACACTGAACTGAATGGGACTATGTATAGAATCAGTATAAAAAAGTTTCCCTTCAGTTTAGTATTTGCTGGTTAATAAATAATAACCAATAAATACTCTTTGAATGTGGTTGATATTTTAATCATAAGCCCTCCTAATTCTAATAACCCTCTCTCTGTAACCAACAAAAATGAGATATTTTGTCAAATACACTGATGATACCCAAGATAATCTCTGTTCAAATAGACCTTGAATAGGTCAGTTGAGTAACCCCATTAAAAATAAAAGATCTGATTATACGGGATTACTTGCTCTTCCTCTTGCATTATCAATTCACATTATATGCATACATATAAGTAATATATAAGACATAACTAGTAGTATACTTCAGTAATCATATCATTTAGCCTTCTTAAGGGAATGAACCATGGAAATACCTATTACATTTTAAAATTTAAAGACAGGAGCATCTCGGTGTCTTGGTTGAACGTTTGACTCTTGGGTTTGGCTCAGGTCATGATCTCAGAGTCATGAAATTGAGCCCGCACTGCGCTCTGCACTGAGCGTGGAGCCTGATTAAGATTCTGTCTCTCCCTCTCCTCCTACCTCTACCCCCATCCCTGTTTGGTCTCTCTCTCAAAAAAAAAAAAAAAAAAAAAAGGTAAAAAGTAACATTTAAAGACGTTGTTTTCTATGCAGAAAATTCTCAAAAGGATATGATTTTATATATTAATTAACCTGACTCTGTATTTTTAACATTTGAAAGTAATTTCAAAATGCCAAAGATAACTCTGATACATAATTTAACTTTATTTTTGATTGATTAAGATGCTACAACAGATCCAATCTACTTAAACCTCAGTTTACTTATCAATGAATTATGCAATAATATTTAACTGAATTGCTCTAAATTTTACGATATAATCAAGTGACTTTTTCTTCTTAATACATGTTGTTCTTAATACAACATTGCTTATCCAAACACAATGCTTGAGTATTTTTATGGTTTAATGTATGAATACATATATTGAAGATTTGGGTATCCAGATCTTTTTCCTTGTTCTTCTAAGGACTAACAAACTATGCTAACTTAGACAAGTTATTCAATCTTCCTGAGTCTTGCTCCTAAAATAAGGGACTTGGAATATAGTAAATGGTTTTTAAGGTCCATTCTAGTGCTAATCTTTCAAAAACTTTAAGCTGTTAATATCCTTTTACTTATATTCTTTCATAAATACCATTTCAATTTTTAAGAAGCTGAGAAATTGCTAGAATTATAGTTTAATGTGAATCTTGTTAGTATGTTTGAAGAATTGGTTTTATTTAAAGTGAGAGATTAATTATGGGGTGCCTGGCTGACTTAGTTGAAAGAGCAAACAATTCTTGATCTCTGGAGTGTGAGTTTGAGCTCTATGTTGGATGTAGAGATTACTAAAAAAACAAAACAAAACAAACTTTAAAAAAATTAAAAAATAAAATGAGAGACTAATTTTATAGAAAAATCCTAAAGAAAATCAATAAATCAAGTCATACTTCTATAAAATATTGTGTTAACTATAATCCTTTAAGAATAGCTAACTTTCGCATTTTAATAAAAAAAGAAAAACATGCTTTGAGACATCATATATAATGCTGATAGTTACCCCATACAGCTGATTTTTAAGGATTCGAAGGATATTTCCCACTGACTTGATTCATGACATAACAGAATTGATAATTTGAATATAAATTTTCCTTTATTTTAAATTCTAAAGGTTATAGTGTTAAAACATCAAATTTTAATGAATCTAAATGAGCAAAAGAATGTCTAAGAAAATGTCTTATTGACTTTATTCAAATGTTTCCTATTAACATTTTACAAGAAGTAAATGGTGTAGTTTTTATTATACAGAAGAAAATCAATAGATGAGCAAAAACTCATATATATATATATGAGTTTATATATATATAGCAATATATATATATATATATATATAGCAATATATAGCTATATATATATAGCTAAATAATGAGTCAGAAGTGGTACACTGATGAAATTAAACTCTGATAATCTCTCTTGGTACAATCCGACTCTTAGTTTTCCTTTTCCATTTATTTGTGCTATGGAGGTCCATTTCTGCATCTGATTTTTTTTTTTTTGTCATTAAAGAAAATAGTGAGTTTCTTTTTAAATTTAAAAAAGCCCTTTAAAAGTAAGTAGTCTTTTATTTTTTTCCGTGTAATGAGATAAACTTTTATTAGCAAGACTGATTTCAAAAGGCTCAGAAGAGGTCTAGGGATTTTATTACATGTAATGGTTATGCCTGAAATACAGAACACATTTTAGGTTTCATTGGTTTCTTTTTTTCCCCTTTCCTTTTTTGTGTTTCTATTGTTATTGGCAAGTAAAGTGAAAAAGTAGTATCAAAAAATGAATTAAGGGCCAAGGTGCAAAGCACTTTTTTGTTTTATTATATTGGTTTTTTTTTAATTTAAATTCAATTAGCCAGCAAATAGTACATCATAAGTTTCAGATGTTAGAGTTCAATAATTCATTAGTTGCATATAACACCCAATGCTATTATATTATTTTTATTTATGTTTTGCTCCATGTTCTCAGCTCATAACCTTAAAAATGGATTTGTATTTGGAACATAAATACAATGTTTTCTTGTTGTGTATGCTCTGGGACTCCCAGAAATGGAGATAAGATGGACTTATATTTTAGATATGTTACTTTCTTATAAGTAACCTAAATCAAATACTTTTTTAGTATGTTGAAGAGATAAATTATATTCTAATTCACAATTTTCATTAATGGGATTTTTACTGGGGGAATCCCCATTAAGACAAAACCACTTTCAGTGCTGGACACAGGCATGAAAGTAGATTTGGCTGTTATATTTGCCAATATAATTCCATTCTTCAAGTTTTTATTCCACCAGTGTCAGAAGAGTTGTCCCCTTTTCTGTAACGCTAATATCTCTGCTTGGGCCTTTGACAACATTTTTTTCCAATTATCAAAAATGTTGCTCAAAAACTCGTACCCTAATAGTGTTTTTATTCTCTCCATATCCCTCTGTTCAGATGATCCGTAATTTTGAAAAGTCTCTCTTGTGGCAGTACTCTCCTTTATTTTCAATTTCTCTTCTTCCATTCCTTTGAGCTGATACATTCATAAATTTGTTTCTTAGAACCTCCTTTTTTCCCCCATACTAGCCATTTTCTCCTTCATTCATTTCAAATCTGGTCTCCTTTAGAACTCTGAAAATTGCCTTCCTAAAAGGATCACTAAATGTCTTTCTGGCCAAACTGAAATGTTTTGAGTGTGTTATCATGCTTTGTAAAAATTGTACTGTATGTAATACCATCATGCAAATTCATTTGATACTTTTTCCTCCCTTAATTTATGAAATCCTAGTGCTTTCTCATATTTTCTCTTATTTCTCTAACCATTCTGTTTTGTCCTTACTAAGGCCACATGCTTTTCTCCTCCTACCACTTGTTTTGTAATAATTTCACAAAAACAATTTTATAACTTTTACCTTTAAATACCATTCACATTTAATAAATATGGTTACGGTCACCATTGAAGGATGAAGCTTTAAAAGTCAATGTTATTTTAGCTTCATTCAAAGAGGTAGTAGGACATGAAGACTTCAAATGATGCATGATACAGAGAGTGACAAGGAGCACTCAATTTAAAATACGAAGATGCCATTGGTTCAATTTGACTATATGTTGTTTATGTTGGAAATTACATCTAAATGACGGACGACAGATGCACTCTATATGCAGGGCGATTCAACTATCAAAAATTACAATTCCAGTATATGCTAGTGGATTTTTAAAATTCTGATCTCAAATAAGTGACTGTCACTCAGAAAATATAGAAGCATTTTTTTTTTTTTTTTTTTTTTAGGGATTGCAGGTTTGTTAACAGAAAAGAATAACAGAATGAGACCTATGTGAAGTTTTTTTTTTCTTTCTTTCTTTCTTTTGCCTGCCAACTCTAGTGGTTTCCAGGAACAGTTTGAATTTTAGCTGCTGCCTGCAATGAAGCAATGAGCCATGCTATGAGTTCCACAGGAACGCTAAAGAATCAGACAAAAGGATAAAATCCTAAAATGAAGGGCAATTATCTTTTGTCCCAAGTGCAAATTTTTATAGAATGTCAACCAAATGGACTAGGAAATAAGTTATTAATTCACAGTTTGACACTTCAATTTATTAATTTACTTTTTAGTAATCTCTACACCTAACGTGAGGCTCAAACTCACGATCCCAAGATCAAGAGTCCCATGCTGTTCTGACTGAGCCACTTTGACACTCTAATCTATATATTTAGATGCCTTAGGTCAAGTTCTTGCACTCACAGAGAGACTCACCTTCTTACTAGTCGTTATACTACCTCAGACATTGTAGTTTTTCTAGGAAAAAAGAAAGAGTTTGTCATGAAAAGTATCTATTCATTTTTGAAGGGAAAATAAGGTTGAGAGATTACCACAGTGGGGAGCACAGCTCTAAAAATGCTTTAATTTAACTCCTGGTATAAAGTCATATCGGCCATTTGAAAATCTTCACTTAGAACTTTTGAGATGTCATTTGTGTTTGGAAATCATTTAGAATTTCCATTCTAGCAACAAATATTCTCCTGACATTATCATAGGTATTTTGATATTTTATAGTAGTGGATAAATGAGATTGGTTTTTTTGGAAAGTGAACTGTGTAAGGATTAATAGACTAGTCAAGAATGTCTGTAATGCAGGACCCATGCTTCTACTAATTCTTGAGTAAATGTGTATGTTTCAGAATGGTAACAACCATTTCCTTTAAAAAGTCATTTTTTTTCCCAAAGGGAGAAAGGCTTATTTAGCTGTTATAAAAAATTAATCTTGTATTACTGTATATGAAGAATAAATAAAACTAAATTAAAATGACTATTCTTTCACAAAAAAGGAAGCCATTTTCTCTTTAGATATAATTAGATCCAGTCTGTTTAGTTTTTTTGTTTGTTTGTTTGTTTGTTTGTTTGTTTTGTAAAGATTTTATTTGTCTTAGAGAGGAAGTGCGAACAGGGGGAGGGGCAGAGGGAAGAGAGAGAGGGAATCTCAGTCAGATGCCTCATGGAGCATGGAGCCCAATGGGGGCTCAATCCCTTGACCCTGAGATCATAACCTGAGCTGAAACCAAGGGTCTGACACTCAACCGACTGAGTCACCCATGCACCCTTGGTCTGTATAGTTTATATGGAGCTTTTCCCCAATAACACTAGACAGTGGGTATATTTTCTAAGTGGACATTAAAATTTCAAATAGTCATTTTTGTGAAATCTTAGTCAAATCAATATGCCTATTAGTCAAATCAATATGCCTAATATCAAACCATAGAAAGAGATTTGACCAGCCATGTTCAGAGTCTTGGCTGCTTAAGAAACACAAGGTAGTCCGGACTGTTGTCCTGACCAAGCTATCATCTGTCACCTCTTAACAGGACATCACTTATCTCCTCATAAAAATGTGATGGCAGATGCCATCCTGAAGAAATTCATTTCACTTTATCATACTTCCTGAAAGAACTGCTGTCCTTGATTTAACATTAAACTTAAAAAGTACAGTCTTTCTTGGCTTAGCTATAGTTGATATTTTAAAAATACCTGCATGTTGAGGGCATTTAAATCTGGTGAAAGCAGTACTTAGGTTTGGGAGAGAGGTGGAAAGGGAGTTATGATGATTCCTAATAAAGGCTTAGATGGCCCTGGGAGATTAGAAACGAATGCCAGTCCTTCATTTTCCTTCTGCATTGCACCATTCACTTCTCTCTGGACCGCTATTACAAAGTACAGAAAAGTGTGTGGTTTATTTAAAAAGTCAATATGATTTGCCTGTGTTCTATCTTCTGTGCTAAAACATGCTGAGATTTAAACATTGCTTAGAAGGGTAGTGATCGTCATTGCCTGGTGCGCATGTTCAAAGTCCATACGCTGGGGCTAATTGAGTCAATTTGATCAGTATTTGACCTACAGTTTTCGGATAATTGCCTACATTTTCTGGATGCTTTTGCTGTAGAATATGCCTGTAATGTAAACTACTGGGATACAGAATTTTAATAGGGAACACTATATATATTACCTTAGTTGACCACATCGGATTTTCTTAATTTGGAAAAAAATCCCAATTTTTCTTTTTAATCTATTGTAAGTATAGTCTAAGAAATAACTTATCAAGAGGCTGGGATAGTTAGGAAGATTGTAGTGTTCTCTCTAGTGTATCAGATAACCCATTAACTCACAAATTAGGACAAACTAAACATTGTCACCTAAACTAACCTGGCAGTAAAAATAACTATAATTTCTCATGCAGGCTCTTGGATCGGAGGCCTAGGGAGAGTTTCCCTTGGCCTTTGGATTGCCTTTTTGCTGATTTTTTTTCAGTTGCTGTGGTTTTGAAGAACAGGCTTTCTAGGCATCATCTATTTACTTATTTAGTTCAGACTAATAATTTTCCTGAGATAGTCAATAAAAATTAAACACAGATCCTCTGAACTGTCTCTCAGTAAATATCTAGTCAGATTGTTTCTATTCTTTTTTTTGAAGGCAGCTAGAAAGTTCAAATCAAATGTCTTGAATGACACTTTCAACAAAATGGTATTATACTGTTTGTGAATTACCTTTCTTGTGCACCTTTGGCCAAATCTGTTCAAACAAATAGTTCTTGAACAGATACGGTTATGAAAACATTTCATTACCTTTGTTAAGGAAGCAAACAGTAAACTAAGAACTGGGAGACAAATGAATGAACCCATTGGGAAAATGTATGTATCTTTCAAAAATTCTACCTATGAAAAAATTACTTTTAGCCTTATGCAGTATCAGCAGAAACTTTATAATTTATAGATTATATTAATTTATAGATTTTTTATTAATCCACCATTATATCATAAATCCTACTCAGTTAAAAAATATGCCATGTTATAATACATGTGGGGCCTAATCAATCACAAAAAGTGACTGATTTAACTTACTAGAACTTACATGTCTAGATTACTGTATCAGAACCTGCATTATTTTCCAAATGATTCAAAGCTACAAACACAGAGACTGAGTAGCTGTGTCAAAACACCATAGCTAGGGATGCCTGGGTGGCTCAGTCAGTTGAGCACCCCACTCTTGGTTTCGGCTCAGGTGATAATCTCAGGGCCATGATCACAGGGTTGTGAGATTGAACCCCATGTTGGGCTCCATGTTCAGTGGGGAGTCTGCTTGAGAGTCTCTCTCTCTGCCCCTCCCCCACTCTCACATACTCTCTTTCTCAAACAAATAAATAAATCTTAAAAAAAAAACACTAAAGCTATATATGTATTTTTTCCATATTGCATTTTAAAATCCTCTACTGCTTAGAAATAATATTTTATTTACACATTGAAAAATATCCTTAAACTAACGGGAAAGATTTTATGAATGAAACAGGAATTTTTCTTCACTTAATGAATATTATTTTTTACATATTTCAAGTCATCTAAAAGTCCCTTAAAAATTTAGTCTTTACCAATAAAAAAGCAGACTCTTAACTATAGAGAACAAACTGATGGTTACCAGAGGGGAAGTAGATAGGATGGGTGAAACAGGTGATGGGGATTAAGAGTACGCTTATCATGATGTGCACTGAGCAATGTATAGCATTGTTCAGTCACTATATTATACACCTGAAACTAATATAACACCATATGTTAATTATACTGGAATTAAAAAAAAAAAACAAGTATGTTTGGAACAACTTGAATATGTTAATCTAAAAACAGTCTTTTTAAAAAGAAGTCATCTTTTGTTTAATTTTTATTTTTCCTTTCACATCTTTGTTAATTTTTGGATTTTCCCTGAAGGGGACACATATTTATGAAGCATTTTATGAAATATATTTATGTCCCAAAATTGATATTTTGAACTTGGAATAATCGATAGTTAATGAATGAGGTGATACAATTATTCTATAATTTAATTTTGAAATCTTCTTTATCAGCATGTGATTTTTTTTTCCAAAACATTTTGATATTACCTATTTTTGTGGAAATTTGCTATAAAAAGACCTTGAAGTTTTATGAGTTTGCATGATATATAATCAAACTCAACTAATGTAGATCTTTTAATTTGGTAGAGACTACGAAGGGAAAATGTAGGAGAAAAAACAGGATAAATATCTTGTACAGTAGGCAAATATGCAGATAAAGCAAAGACAGTCTTTCTAAACAATTTGCAGGGCTTATTCAGTTAGCATACATTAATTATGAATCTCTTATGTGCAAGATGCACTAGACACCATGAGGTTTATGAAGATACAATTTCCCTACTTGGGGACCTAGTAGAGTTTTCAGTGTCATGGATGTACTGTCACAGCAAAGAGGAAACCTGATTTGCTAAGTAATTGAGTTTTAAATCTGTTTCCTCAGGAAGGGGCAGTGTTTAGAAATAGAAACAGATTTAAGAATGGTTTAGGTAAATTATTAGATAATAAGAATATTATTAATAAGTAAGGAACTCATATAAGTTTAGGGTGAAGTATTTTTTGGGAGGGCATGTGGCTCTTCTCACAGCAGAGACGCCTGGGCTGGCATGGTCTGTGAGCTGTCTCTACAGAGCAGTCCCTCTTCAGATGGAGACAATGAAAAGGCACAACCAATGTCTGAGCACCTCTTGCTGTTACTTGAATTATAAACTTCGGTGATACAAGTCTACCCCATACTTTATTTACACTCGACTCTGGATTTTTACCAAAATAAAGTACGTGTGTGTGTGTGTGTGTGTGTGTGTGTGTGTACATATATGTCTATGTATACGTCTATGTCTATGTCTATGTCTATGTCTATGTCTCTATCTATCTATCTATCTATCTATCTATCTATCTATCTATCTACATACATATCTGCCCTAGTTCCCAGGGCAGCATTCTAAACAAATGTCAATTTACATTGTGTTTGCTTATAATGAATTGATCTATCCTTGCTTTCTCTAAGATAAAGATTATATTTTCAAAATTCCTTTGAGTAAAAAACAAAAATCCCCCCAAATCTCATGAATCGTAAAAGTAAGTTTTCAATTTCCCGTTTCCATTTCAAACCTCCTATGTTACAATAATAAAAGGGGTTATTCAGAACCACCTTCACAAGAGGGATTAGTCAGTTGAGAAAATTGTGAATAGAAAAATAAGCAGATACTCA